>NW_026262615.1:3647500-4857500 GCF_021869535.1 Mytilus californianus
TTTTTGACATTTTTACCTATTGTGTCTGTTTGTTTTGTTCACGCATCGTTGTCAATATAATGGAACTTGATGTGACTGTCATACAAGTGAGAGGTTTAGCTAGCTATAAAACCAGGTTCAATCCACCATTTTCTACATAAGAAAATGCCTGTACCAAGTCAGGAATACGACAGTTGTTATCCATTCGTTTGATGTGTTTGTTTTTTTGATTTTGCTATTTGATTGGGGACTTTCCTTTTTCAATTTTCCTCGGAGTTCAGTATTTTTGTGATTTTACTTTTTAGATATTTCTCATATTGTATCGTATAGTTTATGCGCTTTTAAATTTCACCCTGCTAAGCCAAACAGTTTTCTTTGTAAGAGTTATCTCCCTATTCACTGTTTATCATGTGATTGCATCTCTTTCGTAACAAATAAAGATATCGACAAAATTCTTTTTCTAAATTGTTCGTTACATCCTCAGAAATTTTTGCCTCATTTGGATCAAAGCGATTCGATGAAATTTTTTAGGAGTTATCTACCTTTACGAAATAAATTTGTATGTATGTTTTTTAACTCATGAACCGTTAACCGTATAACCCTGGAATCTTTTTATTTGAGGTCCCTAGGTCCTAACTTAGAAAATGAGGTCAAGGTCAAAGGTCAAGGTCAAGTTCTCAATTTTGACTTTTCCTTGTTTTGGCATTTTCTCAAACACTTTTAAAGATATATATAAAAGAACAAGTGCAAAATGTTTGCTTTATTGTAATGAAGATATGTTACTTTTGGTTTTAAATAATCCAATGTCATCTTATAGGAGTTAGTGCCGCTGAAATGTCTAATTATAAGGTTAATTGATTATTACTTCAACTTGGTTCATTATAAAGCCATATGACCTTTACAAAAGGTTGGGTGACATATGACCTTGAAAAATGTCAACCGGAAGTGACCTTGAGAAAACCGGAAGAAGCCTTTTTTGCACTTTTTCATGAAAAAGTACTCAGAATCCATATATTTTGTAATATAAATACATAAACTTATCACTAAAGACCAGAAGTGACTTTCGATAAACCGGAAGTGGCCAATTATCTCCTGTTTTACATGCAAAAGTATATAGAAACTATATATTTTTGGAATCAGTGTAAAAGAAGCTATCATATGAGACCGGAAGTGACGTTTACTTCACCGGAAGTAGCACATTATCTCCCTTATTTCACTTAAAAGTATATAGAAACCATTCATTTATCGCATCAGTTTGAAGAAACTTATGATTGGATTCCAATTTTAACTTTGAGTAAACCGCAACTAGCTTCTTTTCAATAACTTTGAAAATTGATGTGGAAAGACCATCAATTGTTCTCTGAACAATTGGTTTTTAATTTTTTTTTTTTTTTTCTTCCGCCAAATTTTGTTCTTAGGATAAATATTTGTTTCGCAATATGTCGCTTGTATATTTCTTACATTGTATCGTATAGTTTATGCGCTTTTAAATTTCACCTTGCTAAGACAAACAATTTTCTTTGTAAGAGTTATCTCCCTATTCACTGTTTATCAATTGTGTACATCTCCTTCGTAACAAAAAAAGATATGGACAAAATTCTTTTTCTAAATTGTTTGTTACATCCTCAGGAATTTTTGTCTAATTTGGATCGAAGCGATTCAATGAAATTTTATAGGAGTTATCTACTTTTACCAAATACATTTGTCGGTATGTTTTTTAACTAATAAACCGTTAATCGTATAACCCTGGAATCTTTTTATTTGAGGCCCCTAGGTCCTAACTTAGAAATTGAGGTCAAGGTCAAAGGTCAAGGTCAATTTTTCAATTGTGACTTTTGCTTGTTTTTGCATTTTCTCCGACATTTTGAAAAATACATATAAAAGAACAAATGCAAAAGGTTTGCTTTATTGTAATGAAGATAAGTTACATTTGGTCTGATACAATTTAATGACATCTTATAGGAGTAAGTGCTCCTGAAATGTCTTAATATAAGGCTTTTTTATTATAACTTCAACTGGATTCATTATAAAGCCATATGACTTTTGACAAAAGATTAGGTGACATATGACCTTGAAAAATGACAACCGGAAGTGACCTTGAGAAAACCGGAAGTAGCTATTTTTGCACTTTTTTCATATAAAAGTCCTCGGAATCCATATATTTTGTAATATAGATACATAAACTTATCACTAAAGACCAGAAATGACTTTCGATAAACCGGAAGTGGCCAATTATCTCCTCCTTTACAGGCAAAAGTATATAAAAACTATATATTTTTGGAATCAGTATGAAATAAGCTATCATATAAGACCAGAAGTGACATTTACTTCACCGGAAGTAGCTAATTATCTCCCTTATTTCACTCAAAACTATAAAGAAACCACTTATTTATCTCATCAGTATGAAGAAACTTATGATTGATGGTGAATTTTAACTTTGAGTAAACAGGAACTAGCTTCTTTTCAATAACTTTGAAAATTGATGTGGAAAGACCTTCAATTGTTCTCTGAACAATTGGTTTTTAATTTTCCTTTTTTTGTTTCACAAAAAGACAAAAAGACAAAAAGACAAAACGACTGGTAATATATATAAACAAAGATCAATTTGAAAATGAATAATGCAATGAAATTTATAGACATCGCAATGAGAGGAAACTCTCGTCGATCAGATGTCGTTTTTGTGATTCATAATGTCACATTGGACGTCGATTAGAGGGTTAAAATATAGGAAACTGATTTTGAGAACGTTAAGTCAGATTTGAACACCGATTTGAGGAACGGACGTCGATTAGAGACCGGACGTCGATCTGAGTCTTACATATACACCGAACTACGTCGTCTCCAACAGCAAACATAAGACATAACAAAATATCCAACTGGACTTTTAATACAAACGAAACTTCATAAATAAATACATGAATGTTGGAAATATAAATACCGAGACACGTTGCATGCGAATTCACACTCGGCAAAACAGGTCATGTTCGGTAATAATTAGACCAGACGACGTAATTGGTAAACCACAATAGATCTAAGAATTGATAAAAATTTCGTTAGCTTGTTTAGACACAGACATAGTATAGATCAGCTAATTCGTGAGGGTGTTCACAAAATTTACGGAGTGGCATTTTAAAATGTTCCTCCTCATAACTCTACATCATGTCTTTTATGTTTCTGTTAAGGAGATTTGTTGTGCTTTGTATCGATCTGATTAGTTAAGCCATTTTGAACGGAATTTAAAATGTAGTTGTTATGGTGAACTGTCACACCACTGTCCCAGGTTAGAGGATGGTTTGGCTTCAGCAAACATGTTTAACCCCGTCACAGTATGTATGTGCCTGTCCAAAGACAAGAGCCTGCAATTCAGTGATTGTCGTTTGTTGTTGTATTTCATATTTGCTTTTCGTTTATGGTTTTGTCCAGGCTGTTTGTTTTCTTGTTTTTCATTTGTGCTTTCAGAACCTTGCATCTATTTTTCTTATCTTTTATGCGGTATGGGATTTCTTCATGTTGAACGGTGAACAATAGTTTTTTTAACATCTACGTCATTTGGTCTTTGATGAGGGGTTGTCTCATTGGCAATCATACCATATCTTCTTATTGACTTTTTCTGGTCGTCTAAATTAATGTGTTTGAGGTCTTAGGTCTTCAAATAACATAATAGTTGTGAGTCTATGATTTTACTATTTTATTCCTATTCCCTATTGCGACATTTCGACTCAATCAGACACAATAACAATCAGTTTTTGATGATTTTGACACGAAATAAAATATGTTATATGCCGGAGTCACAATCGATTTGAACTGTAGCTTAAAATATAAAAAAATCTCAATATTTTTCTGTATTTCGGAAAATTAAGTCGATTCAGACTTGATCAGACCAAAATGACCGCTTTCGAGAACAAGCTTGTTTCTATGTATAGTGGAAATAATATGCAATGCTTAGTACCAATGTCATCGTGATAAATCGCCATAATACAAACAAGTGATACGCTAATGATAGTATTTCTTTTAATAATCGCCTTCATTCATTCATTGCATTCGTATTCCCATAGTATATATTACTACGAGACTAGGTCATACTTATTTTTTCGCTTTTGCGTAGTTGTTTGTATATATCGAATGATATTTCATAGTTACAAAATAATTACCTTATTCCGATGTTATGTTAACCACCAAGCAATCAATAAATCAGATGTTATTAATTTGTCGTATTTAATCCATATTCATCCTTTTATCATGTAAGAATTATCCAAAATCCTATTTGTTGAAAACAAGGCCATTTTGGTTTACCTTTATCATTTGTGTACACACGTACTAAATACCGCTAGATTTAAATACCCGTGTTCTATATTTATATAGTATTGATTTACCAAGTATTGCTTAAATTTTCAGAAAATATAGTCAATTTCAAATTTGAGCCTTGAATGAACGGCTGATTTTGACAGTTGTTATTGATGTATTTTGCACATACTTCGAGTTATTTAGCACACATTGTAACTTATTTGTAATAGTTAACATGTTTAATAAATTTAATTAATACTATTAGCTTTAAGTATAAAAGCTGTTTTTATTTATTTAACCAGATCTTGTGTCTGTTTAAGGTAAAGGAACATTAAATGGTCTATGTCACAGATTTTGGAAACATTTTGCGTAAAACCTTGGCTCGTCAAACTATAACTGTAAATGTAAAAAAATGCATTTATCTCTTTTATTGTGTGAAATTTTACTGATTATATTTTTTTCAAAATAGGCTCACACTTGTATAGAAATCACATACAATTGTCGAAAAACCTTCTTAAATTTGTAATAAAATCATCAAATCTCTAATTTCGAATACACAGACTTTCTTGAAAAACTACATAGATTTCCATTTTAATGATATACAATATTCATACGGCCACCGACTTCCGACTTCTGTTTTTTGTTTAATTAACAACCTGTTACCTAGCTGATAGTGTAAAACGTAAAACAAACACACGTTTAACGACCTGCAACGCGATGAGATTACGATTATTTGAAAATTATGTGGTATTTTTACATAGAAAGTTGAATGCCAGTACGAACATAGAACATTTGCAGATTAATGATTTATCAGTAGAAAATTATCTGATGCAAAACAACTTACGAAAATTTAAAAATGGCGGCCTCCATGCCCGAAATGGAAAAGCACTTTTTTCTCTTATAAACATTCTGGTATGTGGTGACATAGCTTCCAATCCTGGCCCAGTGAAATACCCATGCGGCAGCTGTACAAAGTCTGTTCGTTCCAACCAGAAAGCAATAATGTGTGACCAATGTGATCTATGGTTCCACATTAAATGCATGAACATCACTGTAACATCATACAACATCTTATCTCAAAGTGATGATGAATGGTATTGTTCGAAATGTCAAAAGCCAAATTTTTCAGACTCTTTTTTCGAGGATGATGACCAAAATCAACACGATGGTAACAATTGTGAACCAGAGTCGTTGAGTTCTACCATAGTGATGAAGTCTTTAAATGTTTCCAGAAGGGAATGCACTTTATTCACCTGAATGCCCGCTCGTTACTTACAAAAATTCCTGAGCTACAGACTATTGCGTTTGAAACAAAAGCAGCAGTGATATCTGTAACCGAGACCTGGTTTGATGAAACGATGTCCAATACAGAGGCTAACATCCCTGGATACACTATCCTCAGAAAAGACCGTAACAGATGTGGAGGTGGTGTGTGTATGTACATTAAAGAAAATCTTGCGTTTACACCAATGCATTTGGACGAAATAAACGATAATGATGAATTTTTGTGTATTGAATTATTATTACCAAAATCTAAACCTATTTTTGTCGGGACATGTTATCGACACCTCAAAATTGTAATTTTGTTGAGAAATTTGAAAATATCTTGTCTCAGCTAAGAGAGGATTGTGAAATTATATTACTTGGTGATTTGAACATATGTTTTAAAGATCAGGGTGGATCACTGTATAAATCTTTTAATGAGCTTTTAAAATTATTTAATTTAAGTCAAATTATTAAAGAGCCAACAAGAATTACAGAATTTACAGCATCTGTAATAGATCATATTTTATGTAATAATACTGAGAAAATCTCTCAGTCAGGTGTACTAAATATTGGTTTTAGTGATCATTGTATGGTATATTGTACTAGACAATTAGCAAAATCTGTATATAATAAGCACAGTAATGTTAAAGTTAGATCTGTGAAATCTTATAATAAAGATGAATTTATAGCTAAGCTTACTAAAGCAAAATGGGAAAGGTGTTTCAGTGCCGCAGACGTAAAAGAGGCCTGGTCATTTTTTAAAGAGATTTTTATGGATATTCTTGACAGTGTTGCCCCTCTTAAAGAAGTATGTATTAAACAAAGAACAGAACCATGGATGTCAGCTGAAATTTTGATAGATATTCAGCAGAGAGACAAATTTCATCTAATTTTAAGATTTCTAAAAATTCTGAAGATTTCAAAAAGTTTAGTAAACTTAGAAAGAGCATGCAAAACTGCAAAATCTGACTATTACAGCAGTGAAATTGACGAAAATAGAAAAAACCCAAAACAACTTTGGAAAAGTTTTAAAAATTTAGGATATCAAAAAGACCCTAAATCAAATCCTAATATAGTATTAAATATTGATGGGCAAAACTGTCACGATAACAAAAAAATATCAAATAATTTTAACATGTTTTTTTACAAAAAGAGGGACGAAAGATACCAGAGGGACAGTCAAACTCATAGATCGAAAACAAACTGACAACGTCATGACCAAAAATAAAAAGACAAACAGACAAATAATAGTACAGATGACACAACATAGAAAACTAAACACGAACCCCACCAAAAACTGGGGGTGATCTCAGGTGCTCCGGAAGGGTAAGCAGATCCTGCTCCACATGTGGCACCCGTCGTGTTGCTTATGTTATTACAAATCCGGTAAATAGTCTAATTCGGTAAGCCACATTCGTGAAAAGGGAAGGGTATTGTAGTTACGACATAAGGAACATATCCGATATCATCTGTGAAACGGTTATTCCATAACGGTCAACCAACTCGTGATGGCGTCCATAAAATTTACGAAGGGATGACTTCAACTTCACCATTTGGAACTCTTAGTTTAATAGCTTCCTTGTGAGCAGCAATCCTCTATCAAGGAAATCATGATAGGAAACACAAGCCCGGGAATATCGTATCAATTTGGAGATATATACCCCGTAAGCAGGCGCTGCTGGAATGTTGCTACATAGAAATGGAAAGTTCACAATTGGGAAGCTGCAATCATCTCTTTTGTCGTAAAGTTTTGTTTTCAACCGACCCTCGTTGTCAATTTCTAGATGTAAGTCAAGATATGAGGCAGACTTAACTGTATCTGTAGTATCCTTTATCTCTAGTTTGATGGGATAGATTCGTTCAACATAGTCACCAAATTTTGTATTATTTAGTGAGAGAACATCATCTATATAGCGGAACCTAGAGTTAAAGGATATTGCTAACTTCTTATCTCTCTTCCTACAACTATAGCTGCAAAATTGGTAGAAAAACTACCTACTGCAAAGGGTTTATATAGTGTCACTACAAATATTGTTAGATCCTTTTATGTTCAGAGAAGGATATCAGATATTTTATTTAACCTAAAGCATGTAACAGAGGAATTTGTGTATAAAGAACTATGCAGTTTGCATATAAGTAAGAGCATTGGCCTAGATGGTATTCCAGCAATGTTTCTTAAGTATGCAGCCCCAATTCTGAAAATACCCATTACTTTCTTGATAAATTTATCTATCTCTAAAGGTACGGTACCTGACGA
Source organism: Mytilus californianus (assembly GCF_021869535.1). Lineage (NCBI taxonomy): Eukaryota > Metazoa > Mollusca > Bivalvia > Mytilida > Mytilidae > Mytilus > Mytilus californianus. The sequence continues at coordinate 3,655,287 of NW_026262615.1, forward strand.
TCTGAAAATGGCTAAGGCCAAGCCCCTATTTAAGAAAAATGACAAACTTAAGCCTGAAAATTACAGGCCTGTGAGCATTTTAAGTATTGTTTCTAAAATTCTAGAAAAAACTGCCTATAAGCAACTTGAATTTTTTTTTATTTCAAATAATTTATTATTTGAGTTTCAATCAGGATTTAGAAGTTCATATTCAACTGATTTTTACCTCATTCACTTGATAGATCACATTAAAACTCAAACAGCCAAAGGTCTTTTTACAGGCATGGTCCTATTAGACCTACAGAAGGCGTTTGACACAGTAGATCACAAGATATTATGCGACAAATTAGAAGTAATTGGGGTTAGATCTATACCTTGGTTTGAGTCATATTTGACAAACAGAAAACAGGTTGTAAGTGTAAATGGGGTGATTTCAGAAGTATGTAATATTACATGTGGTGTCCCTCAAGGTAGATTACTGGGTCCACTATTGTTTTTTATCTATGTCAATGATGTTCAAACTAGCATCGACTCGGATTGTAACGTTTTGATATATGCAGATGATACTGCAATTTTATTTTCCCATATAGACCCTGGAGTCATCTCGCATAAATTATCCAGAATGCTGGGATCATGCCATGATTGGTTAACTGACAATAAATTGTCTCTACATTTGGGAAAGACGGAGAGTATAATTTGTGGTCATGGTCGAAAACTTCGGTCTTTAATACCGGGTGATTTTGCTATCTCCTGTAATGGTATTAATATTGAATCCAAAACTTTTGTAAAATATTTGGGAATAATAATTGATCAGTTTCTAACTGGTGATTTTATTGTCAACTCTATAGTGAAAAAAGTCAACCAAAGGTTTAAATTTTTATATAGAAACAAAGAGTGTCTAAATTTTCAATCTAGGAAAACATTGTGCTCTTCTCTAATTCAATGTCATTTTAACTATGCTGGTATGAAGGTATATAAAAACAAATGAAGAATAAACTTCAAGTGGCACAAAATAAGATTGTGAAATTTATTCTGCAATTACATCCCAGAAAGAGTGTGACTTATATTGAATTTAAGAAATTGGGCTTTTTAAATATTAGTAATAGAGTCAAACAAGTAAGACTCAATCATGTTTTCAACATTTTTAACAATATATGCCCAAATTATTTTCGTACTAATTTTGTTAGAAATGAAACATCTTTCAATACAAGATCTAGTAGTAAAAACTTTTATATACCAGGAATTAAAGGGTGTGAATCCACCACTTTCTTTTATAATGGAATAAAAAAACTGGAATTCGTTACCAGACATGATTAAAAGTTGCTCTAAAAATATAATTTCAAAGTACAAGTGAAAAAGCTTTTGATGGATAAATTTAAATCCATCTTTAATAGTGAATTTGTTTTTTTATTAATTATACTGGGGTTTTGACCATTTATCTGTGATAAATTCTAAATGATTTGTGTTTGTATTTTTCTATGTGTCAACCCTTGGTGTAAACTGGAAGTCTCGTCATAAAAGGACCCCACTGGAAATAAGTTTTAATAACTTGTGTGGGTCATCTTAAGATAATAGGCTACAGTGAAAATCTAGTCAATTTAAATTTCACTCGTTATTTAATCTAGTCAATTCATATTATCAAAATATCATGAAAATTTTCATAATTTAATTTTTTAAACTAAAATGTTTAGTAAACATGTAAATCATTTGAGTGTCTATAAACTTTGTCTAGTGCTATATCTGTGTCATTGTATTATATTGTTTCTGTCAAATTCATGCCTTTTTATCTTGAATAAATATATGATGATTTATACCGTAAAGACTTTCCTGCTTTGAAACTAGGAAAAAAAGTTTGTGACTCCTCAGACAAATTGGTCTAATTTATTTACCGGATTTGTAATAACATAAGCAACACGACGGGTGCCACATGTGGAGCAGGATCTGCTTACCCTTCCGGAGCACCTGAGATCACCCCCAGTTTTTGGTGGGGTTCGTGTTGCTTAGTCTTTAGTTTTCTATGTTGTGTCATCTGTACTATTATTTGTCTGTTTGTCTTTTTATTTTTGGCCATGGCGTTGTCAGTTTGTTTTCGATCTATGAGTTTGACTGTCCCTCTGGAATCTTTCGTCCCTCTTTTATACTAATTTTGCACGAGTTTCAGGCCTAATAATGTCATTATTATCCCTAATCATTTAAACTTATCCTTTACTCGTGTATGTGAAGTTAGTGGCCGGTTTGTTACAAAAAGATTCCTTACATCCTTTACTCTTACAATGATGAATGTTCCTAATAGGTTGATCATTAAAAGCGCATTTAATACACTAAATGTACAAAGTGTTATTTATATTTGTTTACGCTTGTTCGATGCCATGATACTGACTTTTTTCCCATGTATCATTTCCCCAAAAGTCGATATTCAGGTACTGACACGAATTTTCAACATACATCACTCAAATTTTCCGTTGATAAAAAATGAAGTTTTAAGAAATTATGTTGTAGTAATTTCTTTTTCGAAATTGATGAAAATAAACAGAGGCGGTTTATGAAAATTTGAAAGCAATGAATACAAAAGGAAACATAAAGATGAAATATATTTAACTAGAAAACATGTTCGACATAACATCAATTCTCCCACCTAGAAGAATTAATATTAACTCATGTTACATTACGTGTGACGAAAACGTGTCAAATGTCCAAAGCTTCGTAACATTTAGGGAGGGGGGGGGGGGGGGGGTAATAGAAAAATAAACGAAGTCAAAGATCAATTAAAAAAGGGGAGCTTCATTCAAACTGATGTAATCAAAAAGACCAACTTGGCACTAGGGTGAACGTGAATTAGGGCGAACGGACTCTTATTCATATTTGCAAAACAGTTCAAATGATAACTGAAAATATTCTATTGCGTATTGTCGTGAATGCGAAAAAGCAACTCAAAATTTTTTTTAATCTGTCAGGGATAATAGAAACACAGAATGTCACAATTGAAAGTTTCCAATTTTCGGAATTTCTGTGATGACGTATTTGACAACCCACACTTTTGTCTGGGTAGCACACTTTCTTGAGCACATTGTGCAGATATTTGTATCAGTTTTCATGAAAATCGTTGTATAAAGGTAATAACTACCCTATGAAATTACTTAAAAAGTAGTCAATACTTACAATTACATTGTTTTTGCTAGGATCATGAAAACACATCAAGTTTTTCGTTTTGTTTTTTTTTTTACCTGTGCACTTTATTGTTGAACCTCGTGTCATCATGAATCTAACATTTAATTTTGAAATGAAGGTTAGTTTCATTCAGAATGACGCGAGATTGCTGCTAGCCAATTGGTATAATGTATTGTAATGAAACACACGTTTAACCCCACCGCATTTTTTAGCCTGACCCAAGTCAGGAGCCTCTGGCCTTTGTTAGTCTTGTATGATTTTTAATTTACGTTTCTTTTATATATTTCGGAGTTTAGTATGACGTCCATTATCACTGAACTAGTATACATTTTTGGTTAGGGGCCAGCTGAAGCACGCCTCCGGCTGTGGGATTTTCTCGCTGCATTGAAGACCCCTTGGTGGCCTTCGGCTGTTATCTGCTCTTTGGTCGGGTTGTTGTTTTGTTGACAAATTCCCCATTTCCATTCTCAATTTTATGTAATGTAAATATTTAAAGTTGATAGTCTAAAAAATTTAGTTTTACTACAAATATAACATTTATTTAACAATGACCAATTAACCATGAAAATTTGTCAAGAACTGACAATACCTGCCAGACAGACATATATACCTTTGAATCATTACATACACAACTTATAGTTGACCTTCTGTTTATAGTATCTAAGAAACGGACCCCACCTCACGTAATTTTAACCTTGATCACTGATCCATAAAATGATGGCCAGGTAAACCTAGCTAGAAACCTATGCACCAATTATAGTTCTTTTGTAACGTAATAAAAGAAAAATTCACACGACAGCAAAATACACATTTTAAAGCATTCGCTGAATCATGCAAATGAGGTCAAGGACAATAGACATACGACAGACAGAAACTTTGTAAAAAAAGGTATTTATGAAAAGAATTTCTTTCATCAAAATTAAGAAGGAAACATTCGAATTGTCGTAACCACTATCTCGTCCTTGATTCCTTGAATGTGACCTACCAAATTGAACATATCATGGTGTTTGAACTAACGATGCTTGTTTAGGGGGTTATCAATATCCAATATCCCTTTAAGTTTTTGTCCCAATATTCCATATCCCTATAATATTTACCCCTAATATCCCAATAAATTTTTTTTACAAATATCCCGTATCCATAAAACTATTTGGAAATATCACAAAAAATCATTAATTCATTCCCAAACCCATTTTTGTATACAACATTCGTAAATACATGTTGTAAGTGTTGTAGTAAGGATGTTGGCTTTTTCATAGAGAAAAGTTAAACATTCAGAATTAACCAGATGCCTTTAAATTTAAATCTACATGTTTTTGGAATAACCAATATATAATTAAGCGTTTGTAACGTCAGTGGATAAATAAAAAGTTATTGTTGAGACAAGCATGTTATTTAAAAGTAATTATCACTAAATCAGTAAAACATGAAGGCAGTGTCAGATCGAGATTTTCGCTTCCTCTTTCCTCTCGTGGGTAAACGGTCAACATTGGTTGCAGATTCCTCCTCTAAATCCATCTCCACCTCTTCTTGTAATGTGACATCATTCATATCTGATCTTAAGAAGAAATGCAGCGGGTTGAAACGTTTTAATAGGCGCCAACTTTCACCCTACCCTGAAACAATAGTGTAACATCACAATATCGAAAGACACACTATGAAATATCAATTGAAATGGCTTAACTCAATCAAAAGACATAATAAAACAAGTGAACATACATTGAACGAATAAATTAGATCTATGACACAATGTAAATACAAAATTAATAAAACAAGGGGGTTAGATGTAAACCAATATCAGAAAGACAACCATAACCTTGGACAAAATGCCACAAAATACAATTACGTACACAGGTAGATTAAAATAATTTTGTTGTAAGGTATACATGGAGTACGGAAATATTTTTTAATACAAAATAAATAATTTTGTTATTCATAGTACGAGAACAAAAGTGAAAATTTATCGTCATACTGAACACGTATATACAACTTGTATCAACAGGTCAAATTAACACGAAAGTACGATTTGAGCGTACTGGCAGTTACAGAAAGCTAGTTAAAAGTCAAAAACAATAAATGCATCACAGACTAAAATCAACTAATTTTAAAACACATCCCAGGGATTTAGTGTTTTAACGTAATGGACAGTCAAAGAAGACATGGCTTGTGCAATGCCAAAGTAAAAGTATCGACAGGCAGTAGGATAGTTAGGAGTTAACCTTTTAATAAATATGTATAATGTTATATATAGATAGAGTAATCTCTATATAGAACATGAACGTGGATGTGTATTTATACATCCCAAACACCGTTTGAAAAGAATACAAATTTAGTTATGTTTTAATTTGCTGATGATAAAATCGATATGTGTGCCAAAGTAAACTATATTCAAAGCTATACACACTTTTGTCATGCAAGCATAAAATGAATCTTCATAAAAAGTAAAATCACAAAAATACTGAACTCCGAGGAAAATTCAAAACGGAAAGTCCCTAATCAAATGGAAAAATCAAAAGCTCAAACACATCAAACGAATGGATAACAACTGTCATATTCCTGACTTGGTACAGGCATTTTCTTATGTAGAAAATGGTGGATTAAACCTGGTTTTATAGCTAGCTAAACCTCTCACTTGTATGATAGTCGCATAAATTACTATCCCATCGTCTTCAGCTTGAAAGTCATCTAGCTAATAGTAAAATTTCAATAACACTCTCTACTATAAATGTTTCTGATGTTTCTGCATAATACACTCAACGAAATCAAGAGGGGGAATTTTGTCCTGAGCAGACCACTTTCCCGAAACAAATTTGGCATCATCAAGCATTTTATAGCAATCTGATGTGATGACAATGTAAAAAGGATTAGATGGTAGACCTTTGATATCACGTTTAAAAACACATACTGTTGATGCCTTGCTGTAGATTACATTTCTGGTTTAAAGGATTTCAACTGTAGTACCTACAGTTTCTGGTACATCGACTTTTAATTTTTGAAAAATATAGCTCATGAACATCTGGAGGTTTCCTTAAATAGTTCAGTTCAGTTTTTTGTATATTCCTCCATTAATTGTGGAGCACTCCCCATAGGGTATAATTGTAGCAACTATATACACCTTAAGACACAAGCAAACATTTAATTATGTACAGATGACTGAATTTAGGCAATAATAATTACTAAATAATTAATATTATAATGAATTCATAGGATTGTCATCATAAAATTTTAAAAATAATATTCATAATGTGCTGAGGTGTAAGAACAAGTTAAGTAAGAACTGGATATATTTACAGATAAGAATTTAGAATCTAAGTGGTCTTAAATTAAACTTTCTTATAATTGTTAGTTAATGGTGCTATACGTACATCAGAATTTATAATGAAAAGGTTATTTTATAAGACTTATGTAAAAGGGTTGGGGTTTAGAACAATTCAACATATATACACAAGTTTTTCTTCACAGTTTAAAATTACCTTATTTGGAATCTTGTCATTATTCCTTAAAGGTACTTGATATCTTAAAACTTTGCAAAAAATTAATTAATTTAGGTCCTAATAAGTCATTGAATAGTAAGACGGTAAAGTATGGAACTATTTTATTTTAAAAAAGTTTACTTATACTGTACTTGTGTTCAAGTTTTTTATCCTTTATGTGCGCAGCATATGCATCTCATAGCACATATTTCTAGCCAGAGTTTCAATGTTTTCATACACAGTTGAGTAACAGTTTATGTCCTTGCTAGTACAGTCCATTACGAGCTGCAGTAAATTCCCTTGTTGTATGATCTTCTTGTATGTTGAGGTATCAATTTCATTCATTGTCTGTTCGATTTTTGAGCAATATTTAGATCGTATTTGCTCCAATTCTTTGCAGCGTAGAATAAAATGTTCTAGATCTTCATTTTCCTGTTCACAGATTGTACATATCGGGTTAACTTTCGGATCGAACTTAGCTCTTTTGGCTTGGAATATGTACGTTTGAGTACTTATTCTTGCTTTTATTTCTCCTGCCTTTACATCTTTACTATTGTTTCTTACGCTTTTCCATATATTGTGAGCTTCATTTGATGGATTGTTCTGTATCTCTATGTATTTAAGTGATGTTTTTTCCATTTTTTTCATAATGACATTCATTTTTCCAGTATTCCTTGATCTTTATTCCTACTAGTCTTTTCCATTCGATTTTATTAAGTGGTTTTTCTATGTAGTAACTACTAGATTTCAAATTGTATTTTGATGGAGTTTTTTCCACTCTGTTGATAAAGTCTGTTCCTCTTTGGTCTGAAAATGCTATTTGTCGGCATATAATTTCACATTCTATGGTTCCTGAATTTCGAACAATATTCATGAAGAAGGTAAGTAGATTTTTGTCTAATGTGATGGCAATATGTTCTGCTCCTACCAAGCTATAGACAGCCATATTTGCTGTATTATTTGGAAGCCCTTAAATTTGTCGGAGGATTTTTCTCTCTGCCAGTTCTAGCATATCCTTTTCTTTTGCAAGTAAGTTCATCACCTCAAGTCCGTAGATGCTTCTTGGTACTGCATATGTTCTCCATAGCTTGTATGCGACCATGCGTGAGAATCCCCTTCTGACATGTAAACCAGCTCCGAGAAGACTGTATATTGTTGCCCTGCGGTTCTTATTCTTTCTGAGATATTTGCCCGGTTTTGCTCGTTTCTTTTGATACCTAGATGTTTGGTTTTATTGGTTATATTGATGTCATCGTCTTCGAATTGCAGTGTTGATATGTTTGAGCCTTTTGCATTGTATAAAACAGCTTCAGATTTAGTTGGATTGATTTTAACTAGATCTCTGCTTGTATGGTGCTGTACATACGTCTAATATTCCTTGTGCGTCTGCAGTACTATTTGCCAGGACAGCAATGTCATCGGCACATGTGGGTGCAGGGACTTGTATATCACCAATACATGCTCCAAATCCACTTTTTAAAATGCTATCCAGTATGACGTTGTTGTAGCATTTATATAGCGTTGTAGATAGTTTTGCACCTTGTTGAATTCCTTGTAACACCATTACATCTTCTGTACATTGACCTTAATGCGCATGCCTTTATACAAGTTTCTTAGTAGTGTCCAGAGTTTTCCTTTTATTCCATAATGGCACAGCTTGTTGAATAGTAGTTCAGGGTTTAGTTTGTCAAATGCTTTTTCTGCATCAAGAGTTATTAAAATCATCAGTATCTTTAATTTCTTACTTTCTTCGATTGCTTCTGATGTGAGGAAAGCTACGCATAGTGATGACACTCCTTCTGTAAAACCTCTTTGCAAGGAGTTTTGTATGTTATTAAATACAGAGTCAACTCTATCCTTCAATATACTTTGTAATATTTTTGCAAAGGTTTTAGTCACAGTTATTCCTCTATAGCTAGATGGTAATGTTTTGTCTTTTTCTTTCTTTAGGATTGGTGTAAGAATCCCTGTCTTTATGAAGATTGGTACATCCAGATATGTTAAAATTAAATTTAGCAAATGTAATATAAAGGGAGTTAACTCATCCATCCCATATTTGTAGTGTTCTGCCGAAATTCCATCCTCATCCGGTGCTTTTCCTGCTATAAGTTTTTCTATAGCTTTATTAACCTCCTTTACATTGACATGATCAATGCCTTGACCTTTTTCCCTTTCTATGGATTCTATTATATTGTTTTGTATTTCTACAAGCTCTGGCTTTTCAGTGTCAAAATTTTCCTCTAATGTTGGCGTAGCTAGTTGTTGGAAATGTTCTTGCCAAATGTTCATTATGCTTGGTCCATCTTCTGCAGTCTTTTCATTCAGTTTCAGTATCTTGGTGTTAGTAAGTGGTGTTTTTCTTTGCATTTTGATAAGCTTGTAAAAAAGTTTTGTGTCTGCATCTGAAGCTTTCATAATTTTTCCCGCTGTTGATTCTCTATGAGAGGCATAAACTTGTCTTTGTGCTTTTCGAAGTATTCTTTTTGCAGCTGTCACATTGATTTTGAGCTCGTTACTTCTTTCTTGAGGTGCTCCATGTTGCCTCCATACTTTATATGCATTTTTTGATTGCTTTGATGCCTTTTCTATTTGTTCATTCCATATCGCCTTTCCCTTTGATTTGATTTTGATTTTTCTTCTATACTTTGGGATTGCCGCTTCTCCGGCTTTATGTAGCAATTTTTCTAGATTTCTTATATCTTGCTCAATGATTACTTTTGATTTTTGCATGAGGTTTGGTAGATCTTTACTGATGATTTCCTTATAAATTTGATGGTCATAGTCAGTCCATTTAGGTTTTGCTATGATAGTTGTTGCTTTTTCCCTTACTTTTTTTAGTTGGCTATTCAGTGTCAGAATAACAGGTACATGGTCCGAGGTATTCTCTGGGTCAGTATCAAGGACATCAATTTGTCTGATTTTGTTTATTATTTCCGAGTTACTTTTGAAGAGGAAGTAATCAATTTGCTCTTTCAATGGGCATTTCTCAGTATTTCCTATACATTTTTCCTTGCAGAAAGTATGTAGAATTTTATCACGAGGCGTAGAGCTTCTATGGAGGGACCCGTTCATGTCTCCACATACTATAATTTTGTGTGTATCTTTATATTTCTCTATCATTTCATCAATTTGAGCCAACGTGTCTTTGTATTCATTATCTGCATTTTTGTTATCTGATGGCATATATACATTTATAAGACATATTGGTTTGTCTCCTTGTTGAATATGTATGGCTTGTATTCTATTTCCACCGTCTATCAGTTCCTTTATATTTTCATTAATTTCTTTTTTCCAGATTATGGCTACTCCACCATATCCCCTTTTCATTGATACATTGAAATCCGGGTCGTCATTATCATCAACGCTTTTAGCTATGTATGCGCTATTTTCAGCAATTTCAGCTATGATTTTCTTTTCCGCATTGAAGAGCCAGTGTTCTTGAATGCATAACACCTGTACATCCCTTAACAAGTTTTTGATATAGAGAGCGTTTGACTTCACATTTTGTACATTGAGTGTACCTATAATGATATCCTCCCTTTTATCTTGTTTGATCGGCCGCTGCCTAAAAAATGATTTGGTTTCTTTCTATTCCAATCTCCTTTTGTTTCTAGATTGTCAGCCTGAACTAGTCCCTTTAGATCTTAGGACCACCAACATTAGCCCCCCTTTGAGAGGGAAACTTCTGATGGCAGTCTGCTTCCAGCGAGGCGTCCCCACTAGAAGCCGTTGTTATAAGACCAGTTCTGGACGTGACTTCTACTTGATGGTTTACTTCTGTATGCGTTTTATCTTCATCATTTTTCGCGGTAGTCAAAGCAGCTGAATTTGTTAGATTGATGTTCTTTCTAGCTTCTTCTGTTGGTTCTTTGTCTATTTGGTTGATATTATCAGCCTGATTTGTTTGTTGTTGTAGTTGATTTTGTCTTTCAATTTCTTCTGCCTGACTTTGTTTAGCTATTACTGGCATGCTTGTTCTTTGGTCATAGAATCGTGTATTGGTGTTTCTTCGACTTTGTTCCTTTCTGTTTGTCTGTTGTTGACCATATCCTTGGTGGTAATTTATATTTTGTGGTATAGGTTGTAGAGCTATCCTATATTGCAGTCTGTATACATGTGCATTTTGTATCATGTTAGTGTTGATACTGCCAGTTGGTATACTTCTATAGCCAGTGTAATGGTGGCTGCTTTGGCCAATTGCAGGTATGGCCTGTATTCTGCTATTGTGGTACATTGGCGCTTGTATATGGCCATGATTTATTCTGCTCTATTCTGTTGGTATCTGGCTATAGTGTGGAGGTGCCATATGATTCATGAATAGTGGATTGGCTTGATTAGGAATCCTGGATTGCTGATTTGTTAGCTGTACGCCAGTATGCAGATCACTCTTGGTGTTGGTTTGTGTTCCTAGTATTATCCATATTCTGGTTATAAGGATAATATTCATGACTTCCTGGTCTTTGCCACATTCTTAGTTCTTTCTGTAGTTGCATTATTTGCAGTTTATTTCTTAATTCATTCATTTCCATTTGATGTTTAATTCTCTATTTTCCATTTCTAGCCTGAAGTTGTTCAGCATCATATCTACTTTGTTTATAGTCTGCTCCTGCGAGTTGTTGCTACAGTTACAATTTGGCTGATAGGATTTTAAATTACCTTTGTCAATGGTGCTTTCTTCTGTTTGCATCCTAAGTAGATTGATTGTATTTCTATAGTCTCTATTGGTATCTTCCATTATGACTAGTCTTGCTCTGTATTGTGCTAATTGATCTTCCAGCTGTTGAGTAGCTTCATTTATATTTTTGCACTTATATTGCCTTTTCGGTTTTGCTTTCATGTTATTTGGCTCATCTACATTTTCTATTTGTTCATTTCTGCCATTCTGTTACATTTGGTTATGCTGTTTGTATGTAGCCATTTTGTTCATTTCTAATTCTTCTGTGTTTGCATTTCCTGCTTCTTCCTTCGTAATGTCATTTCTAGTTGGACTGTCTTTAGATGTATTGTCTGGCACGTTTTTAATTATATGGGCCATTTCACTATATTCCTCTGTCGAGCCTTGTTCTTCTAGACTTACTTTTGGTATTGTTTCTTCTGTATCTATAATTGAGTTATTGCTTCTCAGTGATATATTAACCACACCCATGTCCATAATAGAGCAGCTCCTACATGAATACTGTTCAACAATGCAAAAGAAGAGTTCCTGCGTAGTCTTTGGTCCTCATGTTTCTTATCGTTAACTGGCGAACACACTTTCCATTTCCTTTTTTTTGTGTCTGAAAGTTTTACTTCTTTGGGATGAGACATTTCCTCAATAGAATGATAATTCAAGCAATAACTTGAAAAAATTTTCATAATGTGAATACTCACAAGTATAATACAAGAAACACATCTGTGTGATTTTTTTAAATAGTTCTTGTACACAATTTGAAAATTTGCGAGCGAATTGTATCATTACTGGTGTGTCATCAATTGCTCTCATCTCATAGAAAAGATTTTCAACAATGGTTGTGGATGTACTTTTCATCGAGAATTTTGCCTTGAATAAAGGTTCTGTTTCATTCTATGGCAAGCCGTTCTCGTCAAAACTATATTTAAACCATTTTTCGAAACATTTACACACTGAGAATTAAGAAAAAACACACTGAGATTAAAAAAAATAAAAACACACACTAAGAATTTAAAATTACACACTGAGATTTCATAACAACGCAATGAGATTACAAAAAATGGAAAACACACACTGAGAATTGAAAATTACACACTGAGATTTGAAAATTACACAATGAGATTTCAAAAAGACACACTGAGATGAAATAAACTGAATAACACACACTAAGAATTTGAAATTACACACTGAGAATTTAAAATTACATACTGAGATATGAGCGCACTTTTTATGCGCACATATCTAATAAGCATACTTAATCTGAATCTATTACAAGCTTAAAACAACTAGGGGACAGAAATCGTTAGTCCTTCAATTTGGCGCTAAATGTTTTGTAAAAAACATTAAAAATACAACGTATAAGAAAAACTACGCTATTAAAGACCAATAGAACAAGAAAAATACCCACTTACTCTCATTACAAAATATAACCAAATGGTGAAAAACTTTATTAAAATTATAAGAAAACATTGGAACAATCTGCAAAAATACAAACAATGCAGTGATTTTTTTTTCCCAAATGCCTATTATAGCATATAAACATAACAAAAATATAAAAGATTACCTTGCGAAATCAGGGTAACAGTTGAAAGGCTTTTGAAAAGGGACCATGCTTAAACAGTTTTAAGCAAAAAATCACAATATACTGTTAGTAATAATCTGAATTATAGGCAAAAAACTTATGAATATGAGTTAGCAAAAAAATTTTTTAAGTCTTGAAATTTATTACGAATGTTGGTTGTAGGAACCGCATTTCATTATAATAACAAGAGTTCGGGAGACCAAAATATTAATCTGTTGAATTATTCATCTCATGAATATTCATTAGTAATTACCATATTAATCTCAGTGTGTATTTTTGAAATCTCATTGTGTAATTAACAATTCTAAGTGTGTGTTTTTCAATTTATTTCATCTCAGTGTGTCTTTTTAAAATCTCCGTGAGTAATTTTAAATTCTCAGTGCGTGTTTTTCTTTTTTTCAAATCTCAGTGTGTAATTTTAAATTCTCAGTGCGTGGTTTTCTTTTTTTTAAATCTCAGTGTGTAATTTTTAAATCTCAGAGTGTAATTGCGATTTCTCAGTGTGTTATTTTAGGTTCTTAAATCTCAGTGTGATTTTTTTAATTCTCAGTGTGTAAATTTTTCGAAAAAATTGTTTAAACATAGTACTGACGAGAACGGCTTGCCATATCATTCACAACATCCCTAAGACTTTTCAACGCAGTGATGAACTGTGAAATGTCATGTTTCGTCTGCATTGAATTTGCACCATCTGGACTTTGACATGTTTGAAGAGCATGGTTTTCTGATGTCATTGTTTTAATCTCAATGTCACAAAGACAAAGAAAGTCATCAATGTCAGTTAGTCTTGAAATAGCATCATCTATTGAGAAGTTCTGTTTGTCTTTAGTAAACCAAAATGTTGACAAGAGTTTGTGTAAAATTTCTAAATATATGAGTAAACTACTGCTAGGGGTTATCATTTTCACTTGACCAACAGCAGTATAAAATACAAACACGATTCTTCTCTGAACACACAGAAGTAGGTTGCTGAAATTGAGCAGTCGTTTGACATCCATCTTCACTTCCAGCTCTACCTGTATCTGCCAATCATTTGACAACTTTGATCTCTACATTTATTTCCTTTACTGTTTTATCATCAATATCTGAGAAATATATCCTTAAAGAGGTTATTCCATGTTCATCTGTTGTTGTAACTGGAGAAATGCCATGAACTTTCTAACAATCAATTGTACCATGTCTAAGAATCTCATCGTAAATAAATGTATCAATTTCATGGTAGGCAAAGAATCCCCCTTTTTAATGTCTGTTGATGCAGTGTGTATATAACGTGGTTATGCACAAATATGCTATAAACAAAATGTTGCACACCAATAACTCTTACTGCCGTTGCTTTCATTTGTCTGGAATTATGATGTAATGAAAATAAACTCAATGAAAATCAACAAAGCACTAAAATGACCTTTTCTAGTAAATTAGTTTTGGCAATTTTATCAAGTGAGATGTAAATATTAACTTTTAAATTCCACATTTTTTTTTCATGTTCAAAATTCAATATCCCTTAAAATGCATCAATATCCCATATCCCATTTAATTTTAGGACAAATATCCCATATCCCTAAAATTAAAATATCCCGTATCCCAATTACAAGCCTCACTAATGGGCAACACAAAGGGTGCCACATATGTTGTGGCAATGCTTATCCATCCTGGGCACCTGATATCTCCCATGGAATTTGGTGGGGGTATAGGTTACTCAGTCTTTAGTTTTTGTGTTGAGCTTTGTATACTGATCATTGGTTCATGTCATGTAAATTGTATTGTCAAAATTTGGCAATAATTTTTTTGGTTTAAATTATTTCACATTTTTCTTGTGGGGTGCTTTATTAGCGAAACAGACGTAATTTGTTTTTCTCATTGTTGAAGGCCGTAAAATGACCTATAATTGCTTTTATCGTCATCATTTGAACTTTCGTAGATAGTTGTTTCATTGGCATTCATACTATATTTCCTTATTCTTATAATGTCCACAATTTCTTGGTAAACTACCATAAACCAAATCATTAACCTGAAACAGTAAGAATGGACACAGACGATAGTGACCACAACTATTGTAGGCAGGGATTAAAATCCTACAAATATGGCCACAGCTTCCACCAGATTAGCATTCCTATGTCTCGTATTTTGTGATAAATGTCATAGAGAGCTTATTCTCTTCTTAGACAGGAAAATATTGAAGTAATGTTACATTATAAAATTATTGTCATATATTTTTTTGAAGTCATGGTTTTCCAATAAAATCAGAAATGTGTTGTTTGAAAATTTTATTTCACTTCCAAACAGTATATTTAAATATCTTATAACAGACTGATTTATAATGACCACTAAACATAGGCGTTGACCTTTAGGAAATAAAAATTTCACAAAAATCATATGGAATCTCAACTTGAAGGTACCAAATTCATTAAAATGCCAGTCCTTTAAAACTATTTCTGATGGGACAATGTTATTCAAACATTTACACCATTCTTACATTGTAAATGCAAATGAGACGTATAAATCTAAGCAATTGAATACAAAATATACAGTTGCATTGAGGCAAACATGAGATATGAATATATCACTGCACGATTCATGTTTAGACTTATACTAACTTTTTTACTCTATGTTACAGAACCTATAGCAAACAATTAAGTTCAATCTGATTAAAATACAAATCTTGTGTCCACACTGCCTATATATGAGGAGTTGAAAAAACTTTCTGTTCTTGAAATTATCACATTAGCCAATGAAATTTCAACTTTCAAAACTTTGAAAGTATGTATCATTATGATAAAACCAGAGGATGCTGAAAGGTCTTTGAAACAGAAAGTAGAATGGAGTGTTTTCAGATCCTTGTAATTGAAGCATGGACACATGTATTTCAATCAGATTGAATGAAGTTATGTTTTTTTGTTTGCTAGGAAGTCCATGAGAAATCATGAATTCAATTTAAAAAATTATTAAAAACATCCCCTTAATATAATACTGTAGAAGCATTTATATTGCAGGGATAAAATTTAAAACTGTGTCACAGTGGGGTTTTGTTTTCAATACTTATTCAGGAGGATTAATTTTCAAGGTTTTTAGTCGGAGAAAGTTACGTTCTATATAGGTTAATTTTTCTTCAGGGTTCTGATTTCAAGGATAATATGCATATCTTTTCACAAAACAGACGAAATCAGACCCAAACAAAATTTCTGTTTTACAGTATTTAATATATGTTTAGGACTTTCGGATGGCAACAGAGTTTAAGATATACAAAATTTGCCAAAAAACTTTAAAGCAATTATTTGTTAATTTGATGCAACAAATTTCACATGAATGTCTATCATTTTGTAATCATTTAGCAATCATTATTTTGTTTGTTAGTGTTTAATTCCACTTTCAGTGATTTGGCTATATGATGGTGGCCAGATTTGTTGGCAGAGAAAAACTAGAGTACCTTCAGAGATACTTTGACCTTTGGCAGGTTTTGGAGGTTTTTTTTTGCAATCAGAAATGCCGTTTTATCTAAAGAACACACACTTTTGACTATTACCCACTATTAGATGAAGTGAGTGAAGATATTACAGTTAACAAACTATAAATATAGCATAAGCATGCATTTCATTAATTCATAAATCATACCTGCCAACCTTTCAAAATATATGGGTTTTAGGCACAAGATGACTTCATGCATATCTTAAACATATCAAAAGTGTATAAGTCTAGTATTCTGTGACTTTGGGTGAGTGTATATGTGCTGTTTTGAGGTATTTATTTTCTATAATGGAGGATTTAAGTAGTCAGGTCAACACCTCTTATTCCCCCCATCAATCAGAAAAGTTGGCAGGTCTGAATTAAATTCACATTGTTTGCAGTATTTGAATGAATTCTAATCACCTCATAAATATTAAGGAATCAAAACGAGGTTCTAATTGATATTGGTTGTCATTTCAGTCATCAACAAGTTCTTTAACATAACATGATAAAAGCAAAACAAAGGTTTATAAACTATTTGTTCACATGTAAAAACGTTTTCAGAGTTCAATAATTAGCACTTTTATGATATCTCCATGTCAACACATCAACTTGTATCCATCACCATAGAATCTGAAATGGATGCTTGTGCATCTTTCTGAATACTTTCAAACATGGCCGCCATCTCTGTGTTGGATTTTATATATGACAAGAACTCGTTCATTTGTGGGCTTTTATCTGAAAAAGAAAGGCAAATTTCTAGTTTTCCTTCAAGGAGACAGTTGTTTCATGTATAGGTCAACCAAAAAGGGCTATTTTTACAAACATTTGTGTATAGTGTATTATTTATAATTAGCACCTTAAACATGAACTGATGAATCTCAGAGCCACCGTTTGCCAGTGGCTCACAAATGAAACCCGACTTGATGTTGAGGTATCCCCAATTGGATAGTCCTTTCTTCTGCCATTGGTGGTAAAAGTGTATAACATAAAACATAACAAAAACAATTGAGAAAAAAAAAATCTTATTAACAAGAATTTTGTTGGACTTCTCTTAATTTTTATACATATTGGAAAATAATACAAACAACTGTTCCAGCTGTGTGTTTAAGAATCTCATACATAATAATGTCTTCCAAAAAGAACTACACGTCACAAGATTTATGATAGGAACTTTAATGACAAATATGAATCAAACAGATCTGAGGTAACATCAATGAGACAGTTACCTAACAACACAAACAACAAAATGAGAGATATAACGGGCTTTAACAATGGACAAGCGTCTATACAATATGTCATAGTCTAGATAGGCGAGTCTAAAAATAATTAGAATAAACTATTTACCTGCATCAGTTATGGCTAATAACGCTGCTACAGCTCTCATGGCAGATCTCTTCAACTCGTCTTGTTTCTCAAACTCTTGTTTAACAGAGTGAGCTTTGACCTTTGTTGTACATGTTGCTCTTAGTGGCTCCACCAATCTGTCTAATTCTATGAAAAAGGAAAGAACCAATAGTGAGTTAGCTCACAAATCCAACGTCTCTCACATAAAGTGGAGGAGCTTATAGTGGCCTGCTGACATAGTTTTTTCTTTTTTCCAAATTAGGAAAAAGTCTTAAATTCTTTTGAAAAATTAACTAGGCAAAAAGAGTTTAAAGTTTTCCTTTATATGTGGAAGTCATGAAATGAACTTCTCGACTTTTTTCAATGACCAGCATACCTTAATTTACAAAAATGTGTTGCAATAAAACTAGAGTGCCTGTATAAACCAAATATCTTCAATGAATAGTGGCAATAAACATTCCTGGCTTGAGTGCACTTTTTTTTACAATATTAGTAAATTGTTAAACACTATATTATAAATAGTCCATACTAAAGTGCCAATAAAATATAGCTATTTACAAATAGTCCATACAATAAACTGTTTTCACAGAGATATGTCTCACCTTTTTGTAATTTTGATAATGCAAATGTTGAAATTAAAATAGCAATACTTTTAACATGAAAGATATGCAAATATTCAAAGTAGATGAACCATGACTGAAGGTACATGGCTAAACAATCTCCATGGAATGAGATGTGCCAATGCTAATACAACTGCATACCAAATACCACTGATTTATTATAAGTCGTTCCCTTTACACAGACCTAAACACAAACATTAACTTGTAAACTATGTAAAAATTTCAAAGTCAATGAACCATGATCAGGGGTTGGGCTATATAATCTCCATGGAAAAGATACTTGCAAATGCCAATACATTTGCATACCAAATATCATTGACTTAGCATTAGCAGTTCATCTTAAACTGATCTAATCACAAACTAATACATGTAAACTAAGCAAAAGTTTCAAAGTCAATAGACCATGACAGAGGGGGCGGGCCAAATATTCTCCATGGAAATGAGATGTATTAATGCTTATACAACTGAACATCAATTAACATTGGCCTACCACTAATGGTTCCCCTTGAACTGACCTAATCACAAACTAATACATGTTAACTTAGCAAAATTTTCAAAGTCTATAGACCAAGACTAAGGGGGCAGAGCCAAATAATCTCCATGGAAATAAGGTATGCTAATGCTTATACAACTGCATACCAAATATCATTGACCTACCACTAGTGGTTCCCCATAAATTGACCTAATCACAAACTAATACATGTAAACTATAAAAAGTTTCAAAGTCAATAGACCTTGACTGAGGGGGCAGGGCCAAATAATCTCCATGGTAATGAGATGTGCCAATGCTAATAACTGCATACCAAATATCATTGACCTACCACTAGTGGTTCACCATGAACTAGACCTAATCACAAACTAATACATTGTTGACGCCCCTTCCGCCCTAGCCGCTGCCAATGCCGGAAACATACAGCATAACTATGTCTCGCTTTTTGACTCCGCCAAGGCAAGACAAAAATCAAACAATTTTTGACATATGAAATTACATACTTTGTAACACAGCACTAGGACATAGATGTGCAAGTCTGACTAACATCAGGTACGTCAACATTTTGATGTCATAGTGATCTTTCAGACCATCCTCCACATGGTTCAGGAATTCAAATATATCTAGTCTATCTAAACAGGAATCTAGTAATGTGTACATACACTCAAAGGCAGCCTGAAACATAGTAATAGTAAATAATAAAAAATATATTTACAACTGGTATATAATTTTTATAATCAGTTTTTCCATTGGTTTAAGAATATGCCACACAGTGTTGTTACAGACACTGATTTTAGTGCCTTAAAGGGACATTAGCTACGAGATATAAAAAAAATTAAAACATGATTTTTTTGGTTCAATCATGAATGAGTGTGAAATAGTGAATAACAATTCACTTTTACTAGCCAGTTTGTCAAATTAAGAGAAGAAACATCACTGATGATTTATTCACTTGCAATGAATCCGTATTCATGTGACCTTCAATTTAACCCCTTAGCTAGAGATGTGTTACGCATAAACAAGGCGTGTTCAGCTAGTAAAAGGAAAAGAATGTCAACATTGAGAGTGAAACAAGGGTTAACTATTTGGTTGACTGATTCAATCCAAAAAACTCATTCTTATGCAGGTAAAAATGATGATTGACATATTTATTAACCTTTAATATGAAATCAAACAGACCTAGAAAAATCCAATTGCACATGTTCACTATCTATGTATATCTATATCTATGTTGATATCAGGTTATTTGACCGTCAGCAGTCTTCTGAGGTCACCTCCATAGTTAATGAGATGCTGTCTAAGACTTAAATACACACAAAATGCTGATATATATTATGGAGAACATGCATTGTTAATTGTTTATTTTAAACTTTTTATAATTGGATACATGTTTTAGAATGTTATAAATCAAATATTAGAATTTGAGTCAAATCGGTGAACATGAATTTGACAGCTAATGCCCCTTTAAAATGGTTTCCCATCTTTATACAATATGGAGCTGTAACAATAAATTTTAATGCCCTGGTTAGGCAATATATTTGTGATGAACTGATAACATGTATTGGAATATTTTTTTTACGTTATATAAAATTGAACGATCTAAATTATTCATATTTTTAAGGAGTTCAAAGAGATTTTGATCAATTCAAGTACTTTCACAGCTTGAACTTTCTACTTTCAGTGATTTCAAAGGCCACAAAAAAAGATAAATGAGTAAGATT
This sequence comes from Mytilus californianus, assembly GCF_021869535.1. Lineage (NCBI taxonomy): Eukaryota > Metazoa > Mollusca > Bivalvia > Mytilida > Mytilidae > Mytilus > Mytilus californianus. Next base: position 3,675,777 of record NW_026262615.1, read on the forward strand.
ACAAAGTGCATATATACTATAAAGTAGACTAGATTGATTGATTGATTTTTGGTGTTTAATGCCACTTTAAGCACTCTTGGCTGTATTGTGGAGGCCAGTTTTTCTTTGGTGGAGGAAGCGTAAATGCCTGAAGACAACCATGACCTTCGACAGGAATACTGCCAATCCTAGTCATTAAAGATCGAAGACAAACCCACCTGCTACATGTGGAGTTCTAACTAACAAGCTCAGTGTTGACAGACTAGTAATACTGTAGATGAACTACTTAGACCACTTGGCCACCGAGGCCCCCTAAAGTAGACTACAAAAGGTAACTGACAATATGCTTTGTTATTTGTATGAAGATAGATTCAATCTTTATTTGAATGGAAATGTGCTGGTCATATTTCTGTATTGAAATCTTACCTTTCTTATATCTAATCCATCATCTAGTGTGTGTTTAAATGGACCCATCTCTACTTCTCTGATTAATTCTTTCTAAAATTAAATAAAACAACTGATATTTTGAAATCAAAATTTAAACTATATCAAAATTGGTGTCACTTGAACTTGGGTGATGTTTATTGAAATAATACTGTAATTGCCATGTGAATAAAACTTACATATAATATCACTTTCAGTTTATTCTAAAAAAAATCGAGTGATATAACTCTTACCTACAGATTCATATACGATATGATTTTGTGATGGACATACTCCAGTCTTTCACAATGCAAACTTCAAGAAATATTTAGAATACTTTAACTACATCAAATTCATATATTACATGTGGGTACTAATTTTTTATGGATTAAGGGGGTACAGAATACCTAAGGGAGTTAACTCTTTAAAAATCCGCTGAACATTAAATCACATAATATTGGTAAAAAGAAATTAAGCTTCTCAATGATCAAAATAATTGTTTGTCAAACTGCTATATATCCAATGAAATTATTCCTGTAAATTGTGTTTCAAATTTCTTGAAATTTTTATATTTTGTCAACAGGTCAAAGTTAATATTTTGTCCAAATTTTTTGAAAATTAAACGAGCTAAATCTATTTTAGTTGAAGTGTTGGGTATCCCCTTAAAATGCAAATGTCTATAGGATCAAAGTTTTTGAGAAAAAACAGAATCAAGTATCCATGAGAAGGTATTTTTCCTAAATCCATAAAATGTGATCTTAACAAAAATAAATGAACACACAGTATGAATAATTTATTATGTTTCACCCTTATTTTTGTTTTATTGTATACTTGAACTGGACGATAAGCAAGCAACGATCAATCGTTGTATTATATATCCAGACTTTACCAAACTTTTGTTTCACTATCATGATTATATGATTTACAGTGACTTACCCTAACTTTTGTTTCACGTGACTTACCCAAACTTTTGTTTCACTATCATGATTGTATGATACTGTGACTTACCCTAACTTTTGTTTCATTATCATGATTATATGACTTACAGTGACTTACCCTAACTTTTGTTTCATTATCATGATTATATGATACAGTGACTTGCCCAAACTTTTGTTTCACTATCATGATTATATGATACTGTGACTTACCCTAACTTTTTTAACGTTTTATTATCATGATTATATGATTTATAGTATCTTACCCAAATTTTTGTTTCATTATCATGATTATATGATACAGTGACTTACCCTGACTTTTGTTTCATTATATAAATGTGGTAAAACACTATCTAATAAATCTCTGATTAACGTTGGTTTGTTGTGAGCAGCTGAGTTAAATGTAACCAAGGCAACACGCCGAACATTTAAATCTGGGTCTTGCAAAGTCTTAAGGAAATCTCCAATACACGTGCGTAATAAAGAATCTATTCCTTGTGGCTGAAAAATAAATCAGAAAATGTATAGTACATATTGTTAAAAATTATTTTTCTCTATTAGAATCAATTCTATAATAAATACAAGTTTTTCCTCTTCTTTGTCAATGATTCAAGATGTGGTAAGTCTGAATCCAACTATCAAACCAGAGGCTCTAAAGAGCTTGTGTCACTCACCTAGGTCTATGCGCATCTTCAACAATGGACATTCGCCAACATTGTGGACTAGAATAGAATTCATGACAAAAATCTTGTTTTTGTTGATCTTGTATTACTAATCATTTTTTCTGTTTTGATTGTCTCTTTATCTTCTTTAGTTTTTGCCCAAAACACAAAAAAGTATAAAAAAAAAAAACATCGTCATTTATGGGCAATCAGTCTGCAAACTATTTTGGCAAAACTTGAAATATTTGTAGATCTTGTCTTGCTGATCATTTTAGTAATTTAAAGTTTTTTCCCTATCTATTATAGTTTAAAAGATAATAGACAAAAAAGAATAAACAATCATCAATTATATGCAATAAGAAGTCGTCAGAGAGTATTGAAGTACATGGACATTAGGTAAATCTCATCATTCTAAACTTTTCTGTTCTGTTAGAATTTTCTCTATTTATAGTGGGTTTTAAAGATAATCAACAAAACTTGCATTTTACCCCCTATGATCTATTTTAGCCATGTCTGCCATGTTGGTTAGCAGGTCGAGTAATCTGACACATTTAAAAAAAAAAATATACCCAATGATGATTGTGGCCAAGTTTGGTTAAATTTGGCCTAGTAGTTTCAGCGAAGATTTTTGTAAAATTTAATGGACGACAATAGAAGACGGACGCCAAGTGATGAGAAAAGCTCAAACTATACATCAAAAATCAAAAAATTTGACATTATAAGGAAACAAAAATATTGAACAGAGCCATTTTCCTGTTTACATTTCTAGCAATAAAACTAATTTGGTTGGTTATACCCACAAATATAACTTTTAAAACTGAAGGATGGTTCAGATCTACTTTGATTTGTTAGTTGTTTCAGTTACGATGCTTTTATCAGATACGGGGCAGGATCATGGGATCTAGCTGCAAGTCAACCAACTATGAAATACTTTATAATAACCAATGCTTGACAAAGCAACCAACCTGATCTGATATAGTAAATTTGATTGCTGTAACGACTGTAGATCGAGTTAAAGCTGACTGAGAATTGAGATGTTGTTTCAGGTTAGAGAGTAAGTTGGCAGGATCTATAAGGGTTAGTTTACCCAGACATTCAGATACGACATTCCTGGTTCCTTCTTCAGGACATTCACAGTGATGAAACAACATATTCCTGGAATAGAAACAGGATAACAGTCACATACATTTACCAGTGTCTAGGTACTCCGGATTGCTCAACCAATAAAAACTAAAAAGTTTACAAAACATAGCCAAGAGTGCTGAAAGTGATGTTAAATACGAACATTCAATCAATCAAATACATCAACAATATTAATATCTAACAACTCTCAATTCATTTTTTAAAAATATAAGGAAATGTGATATGATTGCCAATTATTCATTGGGTACTCATTTTTATGGGTTTTTTTGGTATGAAGGGACGAAGAATGGTTTTATGAAGAATTTGTCTTGCCACAAAATCAAGTATCCATGACACCACAATTTTTCTATAAATGCTCAAATGTGTACCCACTGAAAATGAATCTACCCATAGTACCCATAAAACTTATATGACCTTTCACAACATATCTAGTAGTCAAGTTTTCTTCCAATCATTTGTAAATTAAATTATAAAACCATCTTAGTATGAACTTAAAATTATTCAAAATTAAAAGTCACTAGTTTGAACACTAATCACTTAATTTTTGCAATGAGTCACACAATGGGTGTGACAGATAGAGCAGGAACTGCTTTCCCTTGCAAAAAACCTCAGTTCAACCCTGCTTTTTGTTGGGGTTCTTGTTCCTCAAATCTAAGTTAACTGTGTAGTGTATTGTGGCCTGTTGGTTGCCCCTTTGTCACTTTTTTACAACATGTAGAATTTAAATTCATATTTTTTATTTGTGACTTATCAATTTATATTCTCTCATCAAATATGGCACTAAATGCAAAAATCTACAAAAGCACACATAGCTTCCTAATTTGAAACTTTTATTGATTCTAAAAAGGAAGCAGGACTGATATTATCCATGAAGTGATATGACTTTACACCATATTATAGTATTACGCTTCCATACAAAAAAAAAATTTTGAAGAATTTATTTAAGAAACAGCATTACTTACCAAATAGTCATTACATATGTTTTAAGTGTATCTACTCCACCAGCTGACGATGACTCACAGCTTATTATCTGTAAACATAAACATCAATATAAACATTAACTAGAACGGTTAAAGTGACACCACCAACATTCAAACTTGATTTGTATTTTCTGGTAATAAGCATTGTGTATAAGTTTCATAACATTTGGTTTAGGCAATCTAAAGTTAAAGAACAGAAACGTAATAATTCAGCAATTTTTCCATTTGTAAAGGTGCATAACTCTTAGAACGGTTAAATTGACACCACCAAAATTCAAACTTGATCTGTATTTTCTGGTAATAAGCATTGTGTATAAGTTTCATAACATTTGGTTGAGGCAAACTAAAGTTAGAGAACGGAAACCAACTACGTACAGACGGACAAGGATAAAACTTAATGCCCCCTCTGCTATGGCGGGGGCATAAAAATACAATAATAAGGCGATGTGGAATGATATTGCCAATGAGACAACTATACACCAAAATACCAAACATCAATTTGAACAAGGATGTAAACAAATGCAGGTCACCTACGACCTTCAAAAATGAGCAAAATCGATACCAAGTTATAAAAGGCACCAAATAACAAAATGTGAAACAATTTAAAAGGAAAAATAAAAAGTCCAATTTAAGATAATAGCATTCAGCAAAAAACAACCATACATAAAACTTTCATCATTTAGCAGCAAAAGTTGCAGGTTTGTACAATTACACCATACAAATAGAGATTGGTTCTCTTAATAGAAATAAATGTGTATTTAGTTTTTTCACCATCTTTCAAAAAGTAAATTTTGAAAAGTTAGTGCGTGTGTGTGGGGGGGGGTGATAATATAACAGACTTACCTCTTTAAGAGAATGCAGTAGCAAATATTGTCGTTTTGGTTGATTTTCTATTTCTTTCAACACAAAAGGTAAAAATTTTGGCATGTTGCCAACACTGACATTTCCTGAAGTAACAGAGATTTTATGTATGTATAAAATTCAATGCAGGTACTTTTGTTTTGAAAAAAGTAAGCTTTTAGTACAAACTAGGCTTGAAAAGCTTTTCTCCTGTTTTGTTGTAAGTATAAATCTTATATACAAATATTGTTAATATTATTGCAATTCAGTATCGATGTATATTTTAGAGATAACTGTATTGTATTTGAAGCTTTGCGGACGTCCATCGGTAGTTTTACTGTCGCAAATTTAGTTTACCTGGCGACTCGTAGCAGAGACAGGTAAACGGATATTTGCGACAGTAAAACTACTGATGGATGTCCGCAAAGCTTCAAATACAATATAGTTATCACTATTCTAATGCAAAATAAACAAATCATTCAATTTAATTGTTATTTCAGTGTAAAATTTTCATTAAAGGAAAATTCCGCGAAATGATGTTATCTTCTTTGGCGCCATAACTAGGTGACGACATCTGTATGCTTCCGGCATCAAACGTAAAAACCGGGCGTTTTCTGGCTTCTTGTCAGCTTCAAAATGAAATAAAATGGGATAAAAAGAAGATTTCTAGGTGCAAAATGTGAGTTTTTTGCTTATTATTGGAGAAATTACATGTCAATACATTCCGAAATTCAAAATGTCGGCTTCCTTAGTTACAGACAGGGAGATAGAGAATTGTTTTCCAATCAGAAACATTGATACAACATAATTGCATTGGAAATTCAGTTTCACTTTTCCAAGCAGTTGACTTTACTTTTTCATAGATTTGACACTTAGTTGGAGATTGCTCTGATGTCTTGAAACCTTAATACATCAATTTTCAAGTATATAAATCATATATCATTCATTTCCTTATTCATTTAGCTCAAGTCATATCTAACTTTTTATTGTTGTCAAAAGACAAAAAAGTTTTGAGTCAGACAATGTTGTATGAGAACAAGAACCGAAAGAAAAAGAAGAAATGTTAATAAATCAATATGTCTTCCTTTTATATACTGTGGATTCATTATTATTCGTTGGATACCAATTTTCGTGGATTTCGTGGGTATAGGTGAACCACGAATTTAAATGTTCAACGAATGACAAATTTCCTATCGGCTTGTATGCAAATTTCGCAAAACCACGAAATTACATATCCACGAACATGTAAGTTTTCCTTAATCCACAAAAATTGGTACCCACGAAAATAAATGAATCCACAGTAAAGGGAAAAAAAAAACTTACCAAGAGCATATGAAGCAGCAGATTTCACCTCCTCACTCTGAGATGAGAATGATTCTAGAATTACCATCTGTATTTCTCCATGAGAACTTAAATCTCTACAAATACATCAATGTAGAATTTTAAAATCTGGGACATCATGATTATCTATCTTTCAGATTGTTTGTTTAATAGTAAAATATATCAGCTTTAAATTTGATATCATGGTAATATTGCAGTTGTTAAATCTCCGACCCTCTTCTTTACTCAAATGTAATAATTAACATAACCTCAATGGCAATGTATCACTATGAATATTTTACATCTTTTTTTCAATTTATGGACCCCAAGGGTGACTGGGTAATAGAAATATGGTCACTTTGCTCTTCCTCAGACCTGCAGTTAAAACCTTGCAACCCCTTGCAAAGTGGGTCTTCTGTTCAGATGTTGGGGATGTAAATGTACCCAGACACCTCAGGTCAGAATGGGAATGTTAAATCCAATGCCTCGTGTAGAAAGAGTGACACGCTCTCTGCACCTAAAGAATTTTCCCGTGGCAGTCTAAATTTTCCCCAACCTTCATCTTAGATGTCCACTTTTACAGGACCTACCTATAGTACTTAATGTTAATTTGTTCTCTTTGCCACCAGACATTAAGCAACCAAGAATCAATCAATCAATTTATGGCACCAATGACTGTATTTCAATTTTTATAACAAATATTTTCTTTTGTTACCAATGATGTTATCACCACCATTGTAATACTGAATTCTCACCATCTAGGTTAAAAACTTACATATGCCTTCCAATTTCTCCTAAAGCCAACAAAGAAAACAATTTCACTGAATCTGATGATTTGGCATTCTACAATCAGAAATAATTTTATGTACAACTCTGTACTATATTTAAATGGCCGACACATATAATAATCAAATAAATATACTGTTAATCCAGAAATTATTGGGAGGTTTTAATTAATGTGAATAATGCCACTGGTTGAGAATTGCAATAAGAACTCAAATTCTGATATCCAATACATCAAACTTTATGCATATTTTTCTGAAATCTCAATAATAAATCTCACATTTTTGTTCTGTTTTAAAAAATCGCAATAATTTCTAAATTTACAGTAGGTAGTTTTATCATACTAGCACAAAAATAATCCTCAAGAACGAATTTAACATTAGAAATCACGAAAATAAACTTTACTTTACACTGTGTATAACCTGATCACAAGATCATACAAACCTTTACATCTTTAACAAACTGGTTTACAACACTGGAGGAATCCGAGGAACTTTTGACAGTCAGGGCTGCTACAGACTTAGCTATAGAATGGAAAGCTTGTCGGTGGACAGCAAATATGTTACTGGTGGTCTGTTGTGTAGGGTTATACACAGGGTTAATTAACATCTGAAACACAAAATAATCAAGGTTCAAATAAGTACTCATCAAAAACTTAAATATGTTTTCAACAGTTTGAAAAATTGAACAAATTAACATATCTCAAGTCAGTTTACTAAATATACAATTTACTATCACGGTCTTTAATTTGTCAGTTTATGATAAGTTGAATTTAAAGGCAGTCCAAAAATTTGTTTCATCAATATATATGAAAGTTTTACTATTGTTTAGTTAAAATTGGGTGAGCTGAAATATAAACTGTTTCAAATTAAATTTATTTCAGGTCATTCAGAGCTCAAAGCTTTATAAGTCAAAGCTTCAGATGTCAAACCTTCAGCAATCAATACCTACCTGGAGCAGATCTTTAAAACCAAGTTAAGGTAGTCCTGTAGCTACTAAAGCCTGGAAGAACTCCAATAGAGCATCAATACCTACCTGGAGCAGATCTTTAAAACCAAGTTTAGGTAGTCCTGTAGCTACTAAAGCCTGGAAGAACTCCAATAGAGCATCAATACCTACCTGGAGCAGATCTTTAAAACCAAGTTTAGGTAGTCCTGTAGCTACTAAAGCCTGGAAGAACTCCAATAGAGCATCAATACCTACCTGGAGCAGATCTTTAAAACCAAGTTTAGGTAGTCTGTAGCTACTAAAGCCTGGAAGAACTCCAATAGAGCATCAATACCTACCTGGAGCAGATCTTTAAAACCAAGTTTAGGAAGTCCTGTAGCTACTAAAGCCTGGAAGAACTCCAATAGAGCATCATTACCTACCTGGAGCAGATCTTTAAAACCAAGTTTAGGTAGTCCTGTAGCCACTAAAGCCTGGAAGAACTCCAATAGAGCATCAATACCTACCTGGAGCAGATCTTTAAAACCAAGTTTAGGTAGTCCTGTAGCTACCAAAGCCTGGAAGAACTCCAATAGAGCATCAATACCTACCTGGAGCAGATCTTTAAAACCAAGTTTAGGAAGTCCTGTAGCTACTAAAGCCTGGAAGAACTCCAATAGAGCATCAATACCTACCTGGAGCAGATCTTTAAAACCAAGTTTAGGTAGTCCTGTAGCCACTAAAGCCTGGAAGAACTCCAATAGAGCATTCAAAGCTCCTCCTTGTAGAAGTGGGGACTGGATCAGTACTAATATCTGTGGTAATATTTCGTTTGGTATCGTTGCCATACACGACTTGTGTATCTTAGAAATGGAGGTCAGCAAATGTAGGGAAAGCTGAAATGAACAAATATACAGATACATGAAACTGTACAATGTTATAATTTTTTAAGAATTTATTTTTCACATTTCCCTGAAAAAGCATTAAGCAAATACTTTGTAAAGTAAAACCCAATTGATTGATAATTTGAATGATTGATTATTGCTTTACTTCAATCAGCATGAAAGGCTTTGTCTCAACAAGAACAAAATCTGTATGTATAATTAGATGCATATATATCTTAACACCATGCTATAAAAATAAATACGTGTTCCAGGGAAAATCACAAAATCTGGATATCTTGAAAATGCTTATAATAACTCTGATTTACAAATATTGAGTTTTAAGAAATAAATTCTTAGATCAAAGACATTTAAGAAAGAATGCAACATGGTTGTTTTCAGCTTCCTTTCTACAGGATAATATTTTTTTGATACAATGACACCAAAAGTATGGTTTTAAAGAAGGCTTTTTTTAAAGATTATAATGTTCAATCTTTTCTATTCATACTAATAAAACATACAAGTAGGACATTGAGTTATTTCCCTTGTTCAAAATTTTAAATTCAAACCAAAGGTTGTAAAACATGAACATTTATCAAAATTTGCATAAATATATCTAGAATCATGTTCTCTTTAAATAAAATCATCTCAATCATGCAAATTTCATTATAATTGTATATATATTTCATACTATTGTTGATTTTTATTGTAGCAGTGATTAATCAGTCCTACTGTGGATTCATTTATTTTCTTGGGTACCAATTTTCGTGGATTAAGGAAAAGTTGTATTTTCAAGAATATTTGATTTTGTGCCATTACAAAAGTCTGCATAAAAGCCTATCGAAAATTTGTGGTTAGTTGAATAATAAGATTCCTGGTTCACCTGTACTGATGAAATCCACGAAAATTAGTATCAACAGTATCTATAATTAAAGAAAACAAATGGTAAAAGTTTTACAATCAGATTTTACCTGAGAAACATGGAGATCATTTTCACTGATAAGGATAGGCATTTCCTTCATTACTTCATATATCATACCAGATGATAGAGCTGTACCTAAAATAATACAAATTTTTAAGAATACATTTTATATATCCTTTTAAATTTTTTGGGTTTATTATCTGAACAAAATGTTTTTTTTTTAAATGAAGAAGGTCGTAAAAAGGGGAATATGAAAAGATAATAATGTGCAAAAACATAAATAGAAAATAAATGGTCAAAAAAAGTTACAGAATAAAGAAATGAAGGACCCCCATCCAGACCCTCATAAATCGGTTTTCTCGTTTGTTTTACATTTTATAGCTTGCTTTGTGATATGGGTTGTATTCATATGGGCAAGGATGAACGGCATACAAAACTGCTGTTACACGATCAACCAAAATTATTGATTGATTGATTGGTGTTTTAAGGCCAAATTCCACACTATTGTGCTATTTTGTGGCGGTCAGTTTTTATTGGTGGAGGAAGCCGGAGTCCCCGGAGAGAACCACTGACCTTCTGTAGGAAAACTGACAATCCTAGTCAATTAAGATTGGAGTCGAGTGCACCTGCCCATGCAAAAAGCTTAAATTTGTATTAAAGAAACACAGTGAATAATTTTGTCACAATTTTAACCACGTGGATTTCAAGGAAATGGCATTACAAATCATTACAAACACAGATTCTACCATCAGTGTGATTAATAGACAATTTTGGTAGTAAATTTTAAACTAGAAATTCAAATATTATTTGTGAAGAAACATTATAACTCATAAACAAAAAGAATCTACATTTATCCTATAACTGTATCTAGGTTTTTCAAGTTTTTTTGCTTTCAGTTAACCATTATGTTTTATTTTTCATCCTGTCAGTTTAAAATGGATTTTATTTCATTATGCATTGAATTTTTATAAGAAAGACAGAAATATGAATGAAACACAATTATTTCTCAGTATGCACTCAAGAGGCCAATAACTGGGGTGCGTTCAATATCACAGCTGCTATGTAGGGGTACGTAGACTTCAACTACTGAACATGTAGCTAGCCTAGCCGCTAAATAGATCTAGATAGCCTAAAATATTCAAGCTATCGAGAGAATCCAAAATGGCGTCAAATACATGTAGGTTATTATTAATGACGTCAATTGGATAGTCTAGCTACGTAGCATATCGTTCAACTTAGATGGCAGATTCCATATAAGAAAGTGAAACAACTCCCATAAGCATGTTAGGCAAAAATCATAATCAATGAACTTCTGTTTTTGAATACATGCTTTACTAATAAAGATAAAGACAATTTGACAAAAAAAAAAATTATGAGCATCATCCTTTTTAAATAAACGAAGCCTTAAATATTATGTTTCTGACATAAGATTTGACAGACTTTATTGTTTCTGACATAAGATTTGACAGACTTTATTTTTTCTGACATAAGATTTGACAGACTTTATTTTTTCTGACATAAGATTTGACAGACTTTATTATTTCTGACATAAGATTTGACAGACAAATTGAGTTTCTGACATAAGATTTTGACAGACTTGATTCTGACATAAGATTTTTCATACATAAGATATTTTGACAGACAATATATATTTGGTTTTTTTGACTGACATTGGAAATCAAATCCTAGTTGAAAGTCATTTTTAAAACTCCTGGAAAATACTGCAGCCTAACATCTAACAAGATTTCACTACAGGTCAAAGAACTTTAACTGTTAGCACATTCAAATGTTTCAGACATAAGAAAACAAGTTTGACAGATCTTATGTAGGAAACATATAAGTTAAAACTATTGCTTGAATAAAGTTAAATGAAAGAATCAACATGTGTTTTTTCTTATGCACAGCATGACTTTCAGTTTTAACTGGCATATATTGGAACCTACAATGATTTTGAAAGTTTTTACAGCGATGTTCCTGACATAAGATTTATTGACAGACACTGAGCTATAAAGCAAGATATTTGAAAATGAAAAAAAATATATATCACAGATGTTTTTGACTAAAAAAAGTAACAAATTTGGGAACAGGGATGTTTGAATAACCAGACTACACTAGTAAATACCAGTATACAAGTGTCAACATAAAGCATTGCAATACATAAACATTGTGTAAAAAAATGGGAGTTAATTCTGTCAAAATTTTTGCATTTTTTCAACTTGTTTTAATCATTTCTACTTTAAACGGAAACAATCATATCCAAAAATTATTTTTATAATTTCTTCTAACATCATTATTCCTCAAAACATTCACAGATTATCTTTAAAATAACAGTAATTATTATTTTTATTTATTTATTCATTTTGACAGACATTTCAATTTCTTATATGGAATCTGCCAGATAGATATCTAAGACATAGCGGCTATACTAGCTGCTACAATATTGAATGCAGCCCTAATAACATCAACATATGAAGGCATGAGCATTAAGACATCAACCATGTTTTGCAGAAATTATTGTATCCTGAAAATTTCTAAAAGAATTCTAATTTTACTTACCATAATTTTTTACTAAAACATCCAGGCAGGTTAATGTACTAAGTTTTAAAGCTCTCTGATTTTTCCTTAAAAATGAAGCCAAGATCGGTATACCTTCATCCTGAAAAGTAAAAGATGTATGTGAATCTTGGTTTACTAGAATGACCATGTATCTAAGTAAGCTTACAGTCTGATTTTGTACATAAATCAGGCCGTTAGTTTTCTTGTTTGAATTGTTTAACATTCGTCATTTTAGGGCCTTTTATACATGTATATAGCTGACTATGCAGGATGGGTTTTGCTAATTGTTGAAGGCCGTACGGTCACCTATAGCTGTAAATTTCTGTCATTTGGTCTCTTATGGAGAGTTGTTTCACTGACAATCATACCAAATCTTCTTACTTTTAAATGATATAAAATATTTGATTTATAATCTGAAAACTGATTAATGGCTGATGGCTTGACACATAAAAAGTATATGACCCCTCTTCTTCGTAGCTTGGGGTATAATTAATTTGTACTTATTCTTATTCATTTAACAGCCCCTCTGACGTGTAGCTTGTGTACCTTTTTCTATTTAAACTTTGTATACATAATTAAGCATACTTACTAATATAGGTTTTAAATCTATTTTCAATGGAGACCTGAAAAATAATAATTGCTGAATTTTATACAAAGAATGTACATGAGAAAATTCAAAATGAGAACCAAAAGCACTATAAACAACATAAACAGGAACAAACAAGGTCAGAAATGGAAATCTTTATAAATGGCTTAATAGAATTTTTTACAAAAATATTAATAAGGATTTGTATATGAAGTTTAGAGTTAAATAAAAGAACAGCATTCCAATGACCCCTGCCAATGCACACATTTAAAACCTTTTCATAAATATCCTATAAGAAATGTAGGCATGAAATAGCCTTTCATGTCATTTTCCATATAATTTCTATTTCCAAGGGACATAACTCCTGTAAATATATTTGATCAGTGCTGATTAACAAACTCTTCTCACATTGCTGGTTAAAGCCTGTGGCTACAAAAATTTATCACCAAGACTGAGTGTACTACTATAATAAGTCAATATCATATTTTACCCTGCTATCATAGTTAAAGCCTTGACGGCAGTTAATCTTGTTATTTCATTCTTCAATCTTTCTAAGAATATTGGTAAACAATTCTTCAGTTCTGCTGACAAACAGTCACCGAGGTTACAAATCATTTGACCCCTGTAATAAAAAGAATTAATTAAATGCTTGCACATACTTGACACTATATTTTGGGTAATTTATTCTTACATGTGTTTTAAATAGTCATTAACACCTAAATAATAGGGTATCATTTGTATTTAAAATGTTTATTTCTTTTGTTTCACTCAACTATATACCAGATTGTTTAAAAGGACACAAAAATGAACAGACATAAAACCTTATAACACCAAGGTAATTCCTCTCAAACCAGTGTTATAGGGCTGTTTTTGTCAATAATCATAATGATTACCATGTCACCTTCTTTACTAATCTTTCCTAATAACCGCAACTCTTAAGAATAATCATGTTGACTTACATGCAAGAAATAGCCCTTTCCTTGACCTCCTGGTCGATATCAGCAGCCACTAATCTGTTCAGTGTACATTTGTATAAGTCTTTAACATATGGTTTGTAATCAAAACTCACTTGCACGTCTGTAATATATTCATAAAACTTTCTCATATTATTAGTTACAGCCATTTCTCAATATGTCCTTTGTGTAAATTTGACTAATGTACATTTTGTAAGGTAATAATCCGCAGATTAGGTTTTCAGAATGAGTTCTAGTAATTGTTTTTTTTTAATGTTTTGAGTCTACATAGCAATTAGCATAATACTGAAAGAAAGTAGATTCATATGTCATGTATGTGCTTAACCACTTTATATACTCTTTCCATAAATTTTTTTTTATTATCTGTGGTGTTTTTTTGTACCACTGCAAAACTGTACATCAAATTCTTGTTGTTATCTGCATTAGAAGGGGGAGAGTTGAAATATAAAAAAAAAACAAGAATGTGTCCATAGTACACGGATGCCCCACTCGCACTATCATTTTCTATGTTCAGTGGACAGTGAAATTGGGATCAAAACTCTAATTTGGCATGAAAATTAGAAAGATCATATCATAGGGAACATGTGTACTAAATTTCAAGTTGATAGGACTTCAATTTCATCAAAAACTACCTTGACCAAAAACTTTAACCTGAAGCGGGACAGACGGACAAACGGGCGGACGAACAAACGGAAGAAAGGAAGGATGCAGAGACCGAAAATCATAATGCCCATCTACTATGGTAGGTGGGGCATAACAATTTCAACCCTGTTGTATGTTCATGAGCCATGTTGTATGAGTCAGTCATAAGTCAGGAACCTTGTCAGGGGTTGTCTTTTGTTATATCTTTTGAATGAGGACTTCGGTGTTGATGGGAAATCTTTGATTATCATACCTTACATATCTTATAACCATTCTATTGGGTAAAACATTATGTTCATGAGTCAGTCATATAAGTCAGGAACCTTGTCAGTGGTTATCTTTTGTTATATCTTTTTAATGAGGACTTTAGTGTTGATGGGAAATCTTTGATTATTAAACCTTACATATCTTATAAACCATTCTATTGGGTAAAACATTATCATGTGACAATTTAATTTATCTAAATTCAAATGCAAGAACAAATGACCTTAAAATTTTACTACCAGCGATCAATAACCCTATTTTTCACTGGCATGGTATATACCGGTAATCTTTTGAACTTCTTAATAAGTACACGAGTTATCTCCAATCAAAATGACATCTCAGAAGTTTGTAAACAAAATGGCAATGGCCAGGTTAGAAGTCCATTGGGTTACAAGGAAACAAGACTTGGAAATTCATTTAGTGCCGAGGCTAGCCCTAACAAACGGCCCTTCTATGACGCAAAATTATTATCTGGCGCAAGTATTTGGATTTCTATTTTGATTACTATCTGTTAAAATTATTCAAATCATTTTAAACTTGGGACAATTTAGAACTTGATAGATATACTGTAAAGACACAGTACTAATGTTGAACTCTAAGATTTTTTTTTTGTGCTGTCAGGCTGCTGTCTAATTGACATATTCCCCATATCTTTTTTCATTCATATTTATTATATTATATACAAAATCAAGCCTTGTTGTCTTAAGCTTGGACCCTAATAATCACAGATAAATAATTGAGAGGAAGAGGGTCATAACTTTCTCAAACTCTGTGTTAACAGAACAATGAAGGACCACATTTATTTGTGGTGATCCTAGATGTATAGGAGTCTCCTCCTTCTAACAGAAATGTTTTACTCACCTAATGGCCTGATAACCTTGACTAGCTGTTGTGTTACTAGCAAAGCTTCTGAAGTGATTTTATAAAATGGATCTCCAACAGCATGTACTATTGGCTAAAAAGGATAAAACTTGAATTATTTTATAGAATGGATCTCTAACAGCATGTACTATTGGCTAAAAAAGATAAAACTTGAATTATTTTATAGAATGAATCATTACTATCATGTAAATAACACTGAACAGAAACCAACCAATATATATGTTTCCTTTTCATGTACAGACAGAAATGTTCACAGCAATAACATATAGTTCTGAAACAAAATTGTGTGGACATAATTTCAAGGATTGACAATTCATAGGGGGAGATGTATTATTTTTGCTACTTTTTTAATTGCATTCTTTACAATTATAAATCTATTTCACAATTTTTTAACTGGAAGTTAAAATGCTACAATTATCATTTATATCATTTATACATGTTATATCAGAACTAGATTTTCATATGCAGCTTAATGACTTCTTAATTTCATTAAAAGCTAAAATACCTGTCAATTATATGTGTGTTGATTTCACCTCTAATAACCTTTATACTACAGTGTAAATACTTACAGGTACCAAAACTTTAACATGTGGATGGAATACAACAGGACTATGGTGGGTTAGTATACAGTTCAGGAAAGACAATGTGTCTATCTTCATATTGGAACTGGAATTTTTATCCCTGAAAAAAACAATGCATATCTTGTGATATGAAATAAAACTTCAAAGCTTTTCACTCTGAATAATAAAAACCATAAAACTGCATTTGAAATAAAAAAAAATACTGTTCATTCAGAAATAAATAGTTTTACCAATGCAATTTATTGGATTTGGCCTTTAAATATAATTATTTGAAACTCACATTTTATTCTTACCTTGTATATTTTGATTGATTGATTGATAATTGTTGTTAAACACCACTCAGCAATACTGGCTATATCCTGGCAGTCAGTTTTTATTGGTGCATATTTCGATAAAAGGTATATTAGAGAGAGAGAAGTATTAATTAATTTCACATTTCATTCAAATTTTGACAAAGTACATTATCTTCTGAATTTGCAATACCTGTCTCAAAAACTAACACCTTTTAAAAAGATGCAGATTTATGAGTACAGCTATATATTTAAGAGTACCCAAGACAATATCATAGGAGCTTAAGCCTGTTTCAGCTCAGCTAAGGAATATTACCAAAGTGTAGAATTTACATACTCAAGAGAATATCATATCCCTGGATATAAAATCTATAAAAAGGTCTTATATACAAAGCTTAACAACTAAATATATACTGTGTATTCATTTAGTTGGATACAAATTTTCATGGATTTTGTGGGTACAGTACTAGTTGAACGACAAATTCAAATGTTCAATGAATTATTTTCTATAGGCTTGTATGAAGACTTTTGTAAAACCCCGATATTGTATCCTGTATCCCTGTAGCTACTACTGTGGATTCATCATTATTCGTTGGATACCAATTTCCGTGGATTTTTTCGGTATGGGTACACCATGAAATTTAAATCTTCAACGAAGGACAAATTTTCTATAGCATCTATGCAGACTTTGGCAAAACCACGAAATCAAATATCCACGAAAGTAAATGAATCAACAGTAACTGCAAGTGACCTTTTATAGCGCAAAAGTAGAACATATACATACCCTAGTGAATACTGGATCCCTGGAACTAAAGCCTGTAGGTGATCTGTTAGGGCACCAGGTAAGACAACAACTAGTTCTGTAAGTAAACTGAAGCATCCCTGTCTTGTCTTGACACTCTTCTCCTTTAATTGTTTGTGTATGGCTTTGATTATATCTGGTACCTGATTCTGTAACATGGAAACTGGTCTAAAAGCAGAAAAAAACAAGAATGCACAGATTTTCCTGATACACATGTATACCCTTGCTTGTAATTCAAACAGGAACTAAGTATCTGACGGATCCAAAAAGTGCTCACGTTACAACTCATTACACTCAAGCTGCTAACCAAATATATAGTCATTCTGTTATTACAACAATGTAAGTAGTTTCTGAGAAAAGTGTCACGAAAATATTTGTTGCACAAATAAACAGACAAGGTGATTGAAATAAAGCCCCCACATTTAAAGTGCAGGTATAATATTATGTCAGGGAAGAAAGCTATATTTCAACCTGCTGGTTACTTATATCTGCGAGGGGAAATTTCTCTTAGACAAGGTGATTGAAATAAAGCCCCCACATTTAAAGTGCAGGTATAATATTATGTCAGGGAAGAAAGCTATATTCCAACCTGCTGGTTACTTAAATCTGTGAGGGGACATTTCTCCAAGAGGACTTATCCAAATTATAGTTTGTCATGTTTGTGTTTCTTCTATTTTGTTAAAATCAATTTTATTAACATTCACTTTTTATTTCATACCTTACATTAGTGAATGTAAAGTTTTCAATGAACATGATATATTTATATCTCAAGACGATTTTTTACAACATAATGATTATACGTAAATCTTCATACATTTCTTTTTACAGCACAATGTTTACAAATCAACATGCTTACATCTCATACATCAACTGGTACTTATAGTTTACTGATGGTTTTTCAAACGAGAGGGTTTTTCTCAGCTACAATCTCATCGAAGGGCGACAGCCCTTTGATGAGAGGTGAAGCAACATCCCCTAATTTGAAAGGCCATTGATAATCTGTTTATCTCTATTTTGCCTATGACATAGTTGGTGTTTACATTGACAACGTCACATGCACCCTTAGTTTCTGACGATAATTTTCTATCTCAAGTGAGTAGTGTGATGTGAAAAATTATCACAAAAAAAGATCAAAGGAAAAATATGCAAAATAGCGAAAACAACAGCTATTAATGTGATTAAAAAAATCAATTTATCTAAAATTATCTAGGAAAGCAATATTGCCTGTAAAAGTTCATTTATGCCTGTCCTGAACAACTTTTTATGTTGAAGTTACAGAATGTGAGCTTCAGTTATTCTTGGCTCTTGGTCAATTTCAATAATTGCTAAACATTCAATTGCTGTTCTCTTATTTTACTGCAAAGACTAAATGGCAAAAAAACTGGTGACCATACTTGATAATGTCACATAAATCATAAAAAAAGCACATGACATGTAGTTATAAACTTATATACCGTAACTGCAATAAAGGTCACCTCTATTAAGCTAAACCTGTCTTCTCATGACACACTTTTCTTGTCCTACTGTTGCAATATCTAAAACATTTGGAACCTAAATTCAAAGGTCACCCTCCAGCTCTCTTACAAGGTCAATATAGTAGTGTCCGAAGAGTGACCTTTATATTCATGATATACAAATTGACTGTATAATCTTACCCTCCATCTTGATCCATAGCATCCGGGTCTGATGTTACAGTAGGTCTGGTTTGTCTCAACAATGTGATATAGGCATGGAAAATATCAGCTTTTACATTCTCTTCTCTCTCTGTAATTAAAGGTAATATTGTAACTTCATAAATTATTGAGTTCATTTATTATTGCTATTTTTTGAAGAATGGACAAAAAAATGAGATTAATTATTGAGCTTTCAGGAAAATCTGCATACAGATACATGTTTCAGATATCAGAATGTGAGTTCTTAAAACTAGATATGGACAATGCCATCACCCCCCCCCCCCCCCCCCCCCCCCCCACTTCCCTTCCTTTTCTACTCTGCCATATGCACAAGTATAGTTCCACATATTTTAGATTTGACAAACAGTGATGTTGGCATACAACTTGAAATTGTTACCCTGTCTGTAAGACACAAATGATGCCCCCACCTGACCATAGGAAATTATACATTTAACACTATGTATGATGATGTAACTGTAGGAGGAGATAGCCGGACAAACCATGATCTCTTTATGCAGCTAGTACCAAAAAAATGACTAAGTCCAACTACCTGTCATTTTCAGAATATTTGAAAAAAATCAAAATCCTGTGGCCATGCACACCTTCATTATGTGTATGAACATCCTACAAAATATTAAAGTTGTACCTCTAAAACTGTAGGAGGAGATAGCGGGCCAAACAATGTATCCTTATCCAGACGGACGGATGGACGAACGGACCGAGAGGGGTAAATTAATATCCCCCCCCCCCCCGCGACATTTTGTCGCGGGGGCATAAAAAAACTAGCCATTTGAGTTAAGGCTGTTTTTATAGAATTCCCTCACCTGTAAACCTTGTAATGAGAGCTTGGGACAGTTTTGTAGAATTCCCTCACCTTTAATTAACCTTGTAATGAGAGCTTGGGACAGTTTTACAGAATTCCCTCACCTTTAAACCTTGTAATGAGAGCTGGGGACACAGTTTTGTAGAATTCCATTAACATTTCATGTCTTGTTGCAATGACAGCGTCCAAACATTTGGCAGCAGCTCGTCTGACTTTCCAACTCATATCATCATCATCGCTGTATTCTTCATCACCTTCCCTATAAATATGGCAAAAACACTGTAGGCTTCTTTTAAATTTATTGCAAACAGTCTTCACCACAAATATGGCAAATAGGCTTCACTATGAATACAGCAAATAGGCTTCACTATGAATACGGCAATTAGGCTTCACTATGAATATGGCAATTAGGCTTAACTATAAATACAGCAAATAGGCTTCACTATGAATACAGCAATTAGGCTTCACTATGAATACAGCAAATAGGCTTCACTATGAATATGGCAATTAGGCTTCACTATAAATACAGCAAATAGGCTTCACTATGAATACGGCAATTAGGCTTCACTATAAATATGGCAAATAGGCTTCACTATAAACATGATAAATATGGGAAATAGGCTTCATTTAAATCTAATGCAAATAGTTTTCACTATAAATATGGAAAATAGGCTTCACTACAAATATGGCAAATAGGCTTCACTACAAATATGGCAAATAGGCTTCATTTAAACTTTAATCAATGAGCATAAATCTGTAAGAAATAAATTGATCATTTCTTTATGTTGTGTCATCCCAGAATTAGCTATATCTTGATTAGAGCCCATTACTTGTATTTAAGAAAACAAGTTAATTTCTTAAATCAGATCAAAGGTCCATCAGTTAATACTGTTGTTGAAGACAATATTACTATATACATGTAGATAGACCTCAATAATAAAATAACAATGATAAAACATAATAACAATACATACAAAACAAGAATGTGTCCATAGTACACGGATGCCCCACTCACACTATCATTTTCTATGTTCAGAGGACTGTGAAATTGGTGTCAGAACTCTAATTTGGCATTAAAATTAGAAAGATCATATCATAGGGAACATGTATACTAAGTTTCAAGTTGATTGGACTTCAACTTCATCAAAAACTACCTTGACCATGTTGACCAAAAACTTTAACCTGAAGCAGGACAGACGGACGAAGGGATGAACAGACAGACAGACAGACGAACGAACAGACGCACAGACCCGAAAACATAATGCCCCTACTACTATTGTAGGTGGGGCATAAAAATCACAAAATTAAATTTTGGAAAAGATTCTATATATTTTGAAATCTATTTCACATAGCAAATTGAACATGCATATGTAAAACAATTCAATCAAATTATTAAAGGTTAAACGAAGAAAATAAAACTGTGATGGTTATCATCTAATGTCAAGTTGGTCACATTAGCTACAATGTTTACATAAGAGAACAGACATCAAATCACATGACCTTTGACCAAGGGATCTGAAACTGAGGTAGTACAGTGAAACCATTTATAACAGAATAAATACATGTAAGTTTAAAAGAACATTTAAAAACTTTAAAAGAACTTTAAATATAGTCAACAAATTCTGCAAAAACAGAAGTGAAAGGATTATTTCATTTAAATGTTTTTAAAGAACTTTGAAGAACATCAAACAATCTTCATTTTATAGTCAATCAACTTATCTATTTGATCAGTTTGTCCAATGCATATAAATAAAAAGAATGTGGATATACTTCAATGAGACAACAACCCAAATGATAAAAAAGCAAAAGACATGAACAACATTGGTGGTAAAAATAGAATTATGAGGTTGTTCTTCATGGAGGTTGTCAGTTTAATTGAAATATCCTATACAAGATAACTAAACAAATACTTCAATCACTTTACCTGGATGACCTGTCAAAACATGTCAGAATAAGAAAAATTTTAAATTTGATTTCACCAATTATTAGCTCCCTTAGGAGGCTGAAATTGTAGAAAGGGTCAATCTGGTCTGTATTATGGCCCAGAAAAAACGTTGAAATGTAAGAGGGATTTTGCGATTGGGTTTGTATTATGGCCCTGAAAACCTTTAAAATACATTGCAGTGATGAGATTTCCTGTTATGAATCTTGGGAAAGAATACAGGAAAGGTTTAAAAAAAAATACGTAAAATAAATGTGGAATGTGTCCACGGGACACAGATGATGCCATCGCTTGCATAAAACATTATAAAGGAACATAACTCAAGAACGGTAAAAGCCAAGTTACCCAAATTTGTACTTGATCAGAGTTTTGTGGTAATAAGCATTGTGTGTTAGTTTCGTAACATTTTGTTACGCAAACTAAAGTTGGAAAACGGAAACGAAAAAGTCAGCAATTTTTCCATTTTTAAAGGGCATATCTCTAAAACAGTAAAAGTGACGCCACCAAAATTCAAACTTGATCTGTGTTTTGTGGTAATAAGCATTGTGCAAAAGTTTCATATAAGTTGTTTGAGGCAAACTAAAGTTAGATAGCGCAAACGAAAAATTCAGCAATTTTTCCATTTGTAAAGGGGCATAACTCTAGAATGGTAAAAGTAACGCCACCAAAATAAGCATTGTGTATAAGTTTCATAACATTTGGTTGAGGCAAACTAAAATAAGAGAATGGAAACCAATTTTGGGACATACGGATCCAGATGGACAAAGGACGTACAGACACACAAGGGTAAAACTTAATACCCCCTCCGCTAAGGCAGGCCCATAAAAATATTAAAATATTCTTTTCAAACATCTGTTCATAAATCACACCCAGATATTTCAAAATATTTTATGGGACAGTAAAAATTGGATTTAAGCAGGAGATGAGCACCTGATGAGTTAAATGACATTGTGGCTGAGAGTTTAACAAACTTGAAAAATTCGTAAGGGTTCCGCGGAACCCAGTGTCTCGCCTACTTTTGCTGTTAATCGCAGGCTCAACAAAAATGAGGAAAAAAATAAATAAAAATATTCCTCTCTATACTATCTTTTGATTGTTAGTAGCTTCTGTCCAAGTTTGGTAAAAATCCAGGATAGTTTATAAATCTAATAAATGTTTTAAAAACTTAAACTGCAGACTGTATGTAATGTTAACTGGAAGAAAAACAAAGTCCATTTATAAGTAAAATACGGAAAAAATCAAACAAAATTTTAACAAAATTTCCTTCTAGATACTAGCTTTTAATCATAAACAAGCTTCTGTCCAAGTTTGGTACAAATCCAGGATAGTTTAAGAAAGTTGTTAAAATTTTAAAAACTTTAACCACTGAGTGAATGTAATGTTAACTGGCAGAAAAACTAAGTCCATTTATAAGTAAAATACGGAAAAAATGGATTTTTTTTTTTACAAAATTTACTTCTGGATACTATCTTATGATCATAAACAAGCTTCTTTCCATGTTTGGTAGAAATCCAGGATAGTTTAAGAAAGTTATTAAAATTTCAAAAACTTCAACCACAGAGTGAATGTAATGTTTCTTGTCAGAAAAACTAAGTCCATTTATAAGTAAAATACGGAAAAAATGGATTTTTTTTTTTACAAAATTTACTTCTGGATACTATCTTATGATCATAAACAAGCTTCTTTCCAAGTTTGGTAGAAATCCAGGATAGTTTAAGAAAGTTTTTAAAATTTCAAAAACTTTAACCACAGAGTGAATGTAATGTTTCTTGGCAGAAAAACTAAGTCCATTTATAAGTAAAATACGGAAAAAATGGAATTTTTTTTTACAAAATTTACTTTTGAATATTATCTTATGATCATAAACAAGCTTCTGTCAAAGTTTGGTAGAAATCCAGGATAGTTTAAGAAAGTTATTAAAATTTCAAAAACTTTAACCACAGAGTGAATATTTGTGGACGCCGCCGACGACGACGACGACGACGCCGACGGAATGTAGGATCGCTATGTCTCGCTTTTTCGACAAAAGTCGAAGGCTCGACAAAAATCCACTTGTTAAAAACCAATGACTTTCTTGAGCTTATCAGGTAGCACCTGCCTCATTATAAAAATACAGAAATATGGAGAATGATCAGATCATACCATGTTAATTACTATCACTAACTTACATGATTTGATTTGATGTGTTTTTGGCCACTTTCAGCACTCTTGGCTATTTCTTGGCAGTCAGTTTTTATTGGTGGAGGAAGCTGTAGTGCCTGGAGAGAACCACTAACCTTTGGTAGGAAAACTGACAATCCTAGTCAATTAAGATTGGAATGGAACACACCTGCCACATGCTGGATTTGAACTCGCAACCTCAATGTTGACAAGCTAGTGATACAGTGGTTGAATTTACTTAGACCACTCAGCCACTGAGGCCCCTATAGTTTACATGACAAGAATGAGTCATGACTAAATCTTTATAATATCAATTATTTCAAACACAGTGCTTTCATACATCTTTTTGATTTTCATCAACAAAAATAATTTCAACCTGATCAATGTTTAATTCTTGCACCTAAAATAACCGTAGACATCCAATAAAATGATGATACATAAAACATTTTCACTATCTAATTCAATGACAGGTTTAAAGGTTAAAAGGTCAGACTTACTCATCTTCATCATCATCTTCTGCATCCATGGCTTCATCACCAAACCCATCATCGTCATCATCGTAATTATAGTTAGGGTCATGACAGATGTACTTAAGACATGTTCTTATAATCTGAAATCAGGAATTACACATCAATTACTGTAAACCAACTTATTTTTGCCAGTACATTTTTTCACGGTCATCTTTTTGGTGATTTACTTTCACCATTTTCTTATTTTCTAATTTTTGTAATATATTACATATTAAGGAAAGATCCAAGTTTTGTTACTTATATTGCAAAAGAAGTTTTCTATTTCGTGCTACTATCATTTTGACTATGAATTGCTGAACTTTTTGTTATATGTCTTAATTCATAGTGCTCAATCAATAAATTTGTTAACTTCAGGTCTAGTTATTTTTTAGCAAGATCCTTAAAATTACCCTCATTATATATTTCATAAATGAAAGGATATGTGATTATAAACAGGGGGGCCTTTGTCCTAGACCCTACAAATACATCATTTCACAGAAGAGGAAACAATCCAGTAGTAGCATTGTGCATTGTCTGTGCCAAGAATGTGACCATTGTTTTTCATTTAATTTGTTCAATTTGTAGGTATGTTATTAGGTATTTTAACATTTTTTAAGGTGGTATGAAATTTAAATTGTTATACTATGTTAGATTTAGTAACTATATATCTTTTAACATATTTTTCATGTGTGGAGTTTGAAAACTTTTTAAAAGTAATTGATAATAGGCTATACAACAGATAAGCCCATATTTGTCATTTCCATCAACACGATCAACTGAAGTTAATCATAGTTATTTACTGTTAAAAATTTGTATAATATTGTCTGGTGTTGGGAAATTTTGACTATGATGAAAATCCATCTGTATGTCTCTTAAATGAAAATATATTCTGTTCCATTTAAACATACTATACTAACATTAGTAACAAATGATGATATTTCTTTTGGACATCTTCTGACAAAAGATTCAAATGCTTGGAGACAGTACTCTCTCAGTTCATCATCTTCTTCTTGACAAAACTTCATAATAGGTGGCACTATCTTTTCTAAATGTTCTCCAAATCTGTGACCTGCCTGTCGACTGTAAATATAAAATTACTTCATATACTGTTAAATTCTTAATATATATCTTCAAGATGTGTGATGAAAGACATATTTGTAATACCCTCACACATATATTTTTCCCAACAAATTTTTCACAAATACAGACATATATTGGATCTTACACTGATGCATGAAGACCAACTGTTTAGATTGAGTTGTATAAAGATATTTTGCTTTAAAAAGCTGGTTCGTATTTTTAGTAATTTGTTGTACTTTTTCCCTTTGATCTTACTGCCTTATATTTTTTCAGATCAAAGACAGGACCTGACACTCAAAAATATTAGGCAATGACGTCACATATCAGTTCAGTAATGTCACAAGTTAATGTCAATCCCGATCAATTAATCAATGAAATGCAAGCGGCTTCATGCATAAAACCTAATAACTATCATAACGTTTTGTACAAGTAAAAACAGCTTTACTAACAATTTCATTTTATTTTATTTTTGCAACAAAAAACGTAATGTGAAGACAAATTACCAATAGAAAGAATAATAGCATCTTATTTTTTTATACTATCATCAGCTCACTTGATTATCTTGCTGAAAAAGTCAGTATCAAAAACAAAAATCCCCTAATTCTATAAAAATCATACCTGATTGCTCCAACACACTGTATAAATGTTCTAGTTGTTGATGTTGAGGTATTCTTATTCAATTCTGTCAGTAAAAATTCAATCAACTCGAAAAACAATGTGTTGTTACAACTCATTACTAAGTAACCTGTAAATTTGATAAAAGAGTAAAGAGGTTTGTTCCAATTATCCTCAATGATAAATATCAATTGCCATAATAAAATACAGTTGGAACATCTGCTTCTGAGTAAAACCTTTCTTTCAACATCTGCAACTGCATAAAATATTTACATTAACATCTGTTTCTGAGTAAAAAAAAAAATTAACATCTGAAACTGATTAAAATATTTCTTTGGATGTGTTTTTCTGAGTAAAATCTTTCTGTTAACATCAGCACTGAGTAAAATATTTCTTTTATGTCTGTTTCTGAGTAAAATGTTTCTTTTAACATCAGCACTGAGTCAAATATTTATTTTGACATCTGTTTGTGAGTAAAATCTTTCTTTTAACTTCTGCATCTGCATAAAATATTTATTTGGACATTTGTTTCTGAGTAAAAAAAAGTTTTTACATCTGATACTTATTAAAATATTTCTTTTGATGGGCATTTGTTAGTTAAGGTGGTACCTAACACTACAGGGAGATAACTCTGTAAAAATCAGCTAAACGTTTTAATTACGTTGTATTGTTAAGGAAATATTAAGCTTCTCAATGATCAAAATTGGTGTTTGTCAAACTGCTATATAACCAATGAAATTTTTCTGATAAAGTGGTTGGTTCAAATTTTTTGAAATATTTATATTTTTGTCAAAGGGTCAAAGTAAACATTTGGTCAAAATTTTATGAAAATTAAACGAGCCAAATTAATATTAGTCAAGGTGTTGGGTACCACCTTAAATCTTTCTTATAATATCAGCGCTGAGTAAAATGTTTCTTTTGATGTATATTTTGGAATAAAATCTTTCTTTCAACATCTGTTTTTGAAAAAATCTATCTTTAAACATACACAGCTGTGTTAATATTTCTCTTTCCATCTGTTTCTAAGTGAGAAAATTTATTTTAACATCTGCAACTGTGTAAAATATTTCTTTTAACATGCACAACTGAGCAAAATATTTCTTTAAACATACACAGCTGTGAAATATATTTCTTTTGACATCTGTTTCTGAGTAAAAAAATTCTTATTACATCTGCTGAGTAAAATATTTCTTTTGATGTCTCTTTCTGAGTAAAATCTATCTTAAACCTACACAGCTGAGTAAAATATTTCTTTTAGCATACACATCCGAGTAAAATATTTCTTTTAGTATACACATCTAAGTAAAATATTGACATTTGTAATTAACCTAAAGCTATGATTGCCCTTTTCCTTACTGCAAGTCTGGGACTAGATAACTGTGGTAGTATTTAAATGTGTGACTAACCTAAAGCTTAATTGCCCTTTTCCTAACTGCCAGTCTGGGACTAGATAACTGTTCAAGTATTGACATTTGTGACTAACCTAAAGCTATGATTGCCCTTTTCCTAACTGACAGTCTGGGACTAGATAACTGTGCAAGTATTGACATTTGTGACTAACCTAAAGCTATGATTGCCCTCTTCCTAACAGCCAGTCTGGGACTAGATAACTGTGCAAGTATTTAAATGTGTGACTAACCTAAAGCTATGATTGTCCTCTTCCTACTAACGGCCAGTCTGGGACTAGATAACTGTGGTAGTATTTAAATGTGTGACTAACCTAAAGCTATGATTGCCCTCTTCCTAACGGCCAGTCTGGGACTAGATAACTGTGGTAGTATTTAAATGTGTGACTAACCTAAAGCTGCCCTCTTCCTAACGGCCAGTCTGGGACTAGATAACTGTGGTAGTATTTAAATGTGTGACTAACCTAAAGCTTAATTGCCCTTTTCCTAACTGCCAGTCTGAGACTAGATAACTGTGCAAGTATTGACATTTGTGACTAACCTAAAGCTATGATTGCCCTTTTCCTAACTGCCAGTCTGGGACTAGATAACTGTGCAAGTATTGACATTTGTGACTAACCTAAAGCTATGATTGCCCTTTTCCTAACTGCCAGTCTGGGACTAGATAACTGCAGTAGTATTTAAATGTGTGACTAACCTAAAGCTATGATTGACTTCTTCATAACTGCCAGTCTGGGACTAGATAACTGTGGTAGTATTTAAATGTGTGACTAACCTTAAGCTATGATTGCCCTCTTCCTAACTGCCAGTCTGGGACTAGATAACTGTGGTAGTATTTAAATGTGTGACTAACCTAAAGCTATGATTGCCCTCTTCCTAACTGCCAGTCTGGGACTAGATAACTGTGGTAGTATTTAAATGTGTGACTAACCTAAAGCTATGATTGCCCTTTTCCTAACTGCCAGTCTGGGACTAGATAGCTGTGGTAGTATTTAAATGTGTGACTAACCTAAAGCTATGATTGCCCTTTTTCTAACTGCCAGTCTGGGACTAGATAACTGTTGTAGTATTTAAATGTGTGACTAACCTCAAGCTATGATTGCCCTCTTCCTAATGGCCAGTCTAGGACTAGATAACTGTGGTAGTATTTAAATGTGTGACTAACCTAAAGCTATGATTGCCCTTTTCCTAACTGCCAGTCTGGGACTAGATAACTGTGGTAACAGGGATTGCATAATACTAGGATGGAAACTGATCAGCAAACCTAAAAATAAAAGACACAATTAAATAAATCACATGACTCTTTATGTCAGACACTCCACCAGAAGAAAAATTATAGAACTTCCCCTTACTCTACACTGTTTATACTTTGGAGAACTCATTTTACCATACAATGTCTTATAATCAAAGTTATAATTTTTATTTTTATTGTTAAATAACACATTCATAAATTTATCTTATTATCTTATGGGTCATAATCATATCTGTTTTTTTTAAATCTATTATGTTGTGCAAACATTTAATTTGTGCAGGTGAAACATGTGAAATGTGAAATCCTTTTCAGAACTGATTTTCAGTAAAAGGAATACATTCGAACCGGCAATAAAGGTCACTTTTATTAAAAGCGAAAAAACCTCAGGTCACCCTTATTATTGTCCTGCTGTAGTAGAAGATATGCTTTATGAACCTCAACAGAAGGTTATCTCTCTTACATGTCTTTAGGGCCAGTTTTCACTGTTCCCATGGATGACCTTTGTATGCAGGTTTTACAATAATTATATTTAATAAATGTTTCAGACAGTGTTGTATATATGTATGATGTACAGTTTCATTATACATTAATTTGGTGCATCAAATTTATTTAAAAACTTGGACTTTAATCCTGAATAATGTTTATTACTTTTATAATTAGTAAAATCCTGAAGAGGGCTTTTTGTACTCACCTCCAAATCTACTCAACAAATCACCTAGTATGTCTAAGGCTTCTAATTGTACAGACATGTCTTCTTGCTACAATAGTAAATCTGGTTATTAGATGTGTACTGATAACTTTTACTTTTTAACATACATTTGATCAACAAACCGTCTTTAGGTGTGTATAGTACACACTTTTTTACCCCCAAAAAAAATTTGGTCCAGGGGGTGCGTTTTATACACAAAAATAGGTGATTTTTTATTTTCTTTTTTTTTATTTTATTAATAGTGTTTTTTTCTTCATTAATGTATATGTTCAAGACGTTTTTTATTTTATTTCTTTATCTGTAATTTTAAAAAAGTTTGTTTTCTTTCATTATTGAATACACAAGTCATGCAAGTACTAGTGTGACGGGCGCATTATGTTTGTGCGCATTTGGGGATTAAACATTTTTAAGTTTGCATGCAGCTTTTGATTACATTTGCGCACATGTATTTTACAGGTAAACGCAGGTAAAAATAAAGGTCATATAAATAAAAAATAATATAAAAATGTAAATGACTATAATTTGTTAATTTTCATAATAAATATGACCATAAATTATTAATTTTGAAAATATTTGTTAATTCAAATTATATATTGTTCATATTGTATTCTGAAACAAAATATGAAGTGATCATGATAAATCCTGATATAGCTTAAGGCAAACATGTAACTTCATCATATTCATTGCGAATATTTCATAGTGAATAGTGTTTCAACGAATAGTGATCGCTTTTAAATTAGTAAATATATATTTTAAGTTAGTTTGTAAAATTGCGTCAAGGCACAAAAATGGAGTTTCGTTTGTCTGAAACAAATCTGGAAATCTTTTAGATTAGTTATGCTTTAACATTTTAACATTTTAATCTGTATATATTTCTAGGATTTAGTGCTTGTGCATAATAAAAGAGACTTATCCTGCTCGAAATCTCACTTCCTCCTCCTCGTTGGTGAGCAGGGACTTAAGACTAATGGAAGGGGTACTTGTACTTTAATAAATAAATAAGTATTATTATCTGTATTTACCCGAGTTTACATGTCAAATAAATGCATGCAAATGTAATGGTGATGTGCGCAAACGTAATGCACCAGGTGCGACATCCTGCATGAGTGAGCTTAAAATGTAATTAAGGATTAAGAATGGGTGTGTAGCAATTGAATAATCATGTCAGCTTTTGACACTTGTTCAATATAATAACCCCAGACAGTGCTCTAAATCAACATGATCAATGAAAAGGAAATATCGGATTAAAGAGTCATCAAATCTTAATTTCTACTAATCAACTTTAAAAATGTTTGAGGTCTAATTTCTTTTGATCCATAACATTCTAATTTTTACCTTTTTTTTTGAATATTTGAACAGAGCATCAGCTTGGACAAGATTAGACAAACATTGATTTCAAAAGGGATCTTTAATTAATAACTTTACTTTTTTAAAATTAATAAATGTTAAATTCATGATAAAAGCTCTACCATTTAATTGTTTGTGACTTTAAAATAATTTGAGTGAACAATCAATCTTAAATAGACTTAAATGAAGATTAAATACATGAATTAATTCTTCCCTATGAAATGCTTTTTACTGTGAACTAGACTTAAAAAAAAAAAAAAAAAATGTGTATTTCCTTTTTTTTTTACTTTTTACTTTAATATTTTTTTCACTTTTTTATTACTTTTTACATTTTTTTTGGTTAAACTTTTTTTCACGATTTGGGATGGATGAAAGTTATACACAACTGTGTACTATACATGGCTAAATACAGTACATGTAAAATAGTCAGACCGAAAATTTCAAAATCTTCCTTACATGCTGTATAATATTAAGAGAACATCAATACTCCAATTACTAGTCAAAGCCAAAGAAAATAAATGTGGATAGTGTCCACATGTGGACACAGATGATGCCCCCGCTTGCATATCTTATAGTTATAAAGGGACATAACTGAAGAACGGTAAAAGTGACGCTACCCAAATTTGAACTTGATCTGAGTTTTGTGGTAATAAGCATTGTGTGTAAGTCTCATAACATTTGGTTGAGGTTAACTTAAGTAGAAAACAGAAACTAAAAATTCAGCAATTTTTCTATTTGTAAACACGCATAACTCTAGAACGATTGTGTATAAGTTTTATAACATTTGGTTGAGACAAACTAAAGTTAGAGAACGGAAACGAAAAATTCAGCAATTTTTTATGTTTATAAAGGGACATAACTCAAGAATGGTAAAAGTGTAGCCACCAAATTTTGTACCTAATCTGTATTATGTAGTAATAAGCCAGTGTTTTCCACAGGATTTTTGGATAGCACCAGGGTAACGAGTGCTCTTGGTAAAATGATTTGTATAATGTGTCGTGTCGCGGTGCGTCGCTTACCTATATTTCTAGTTACTGTTGTTTTTATGTCTTTTATTTTGTTTTAATACTGTGGTACTGGGTTATGTAGACATTGAGTCAGAAAATTATTGGTAAAAGTGAAGTAAATCAATAAACCGTTTGTATACTTGAATATCTTTTTAAAATAAATAAAATATGATTCATTATTAAATATTTATAGTAATTAAATCTTTTATAAAATCCATGATCAATTAAAATAAAATATCATTTAAGAGTTCAATTTAAAAAACTTTCTAGTTTCTAGATAGAAAATTGTTGTATACAAGTAAAACTGTGAGCTACTGCTCACTGATGATACCCCCGCCGAAATATTTCAGTAAGCAGGAAGTTGTTGAGTGATGAATCTGAAAACGCATCACACGGTGTAACTTACTTATATAAACCCTGAAACCAAATTTCAGAAATCCTTGTCAAGTAGTTCCTGAGAAAAATGCGACGAAAATTTTCATGGGACGGACGGACTGATGGAAGGACAGACAGAGGTAAAACAGTACACCCCCACTTTTTTAAAGCGGGGGTATAATGAAAGGATTTCTGTCTTAAGGAGACATAAAATTTACAAGAACTACTATTGTTTTATTATTTGAACCAGTTTCTATCTTAAATTCTAATAAAAAAAAAAATTCATAAACTTTTTAACATTTTTCCAAAATAATAAATTTCATGTAAATATTAACCTTTCTTGTCTTTGGTGATGACCGAACATAGATACAGACTAAACGCTGCACTAAAAACTTAATCTTTATTTGCCATGATTCATTTAAAAAAAATTCCTTAATCCATCTTAGGTCTATAGATCTATAAGTAACCATATTCAATGTCAACAACAAAGTCTCCCTATTTTCCCGCTTAAATGACAGGAAGTAGATATAAATAAATTTTAACATGTGCTTATGG
The DNA here is from genome assembly GCF_021869535.1 of Mytilus californianus. Lineage (NCBI taxonomy): Eukaryota > Metazoa > Mollusca > Bivalvia > Mytilida > Mytilidae > Mytilus > Mytilus californianus. Next base: position 3,708,602 of record NW_026262615.1, read on the forward strand.
ATATTGTTTACTGCTTTCATTCATTAATTTTGGATATAGATATTCAGTTTGAAGGTAGAGTCATGCATTTTATTTATAAAATAGATTGCAATTAATTGTAAATAAACTTGAATTTTCTACTTGAATTAACTGGGTCATGCGATATTAGTCCGAGATTACTCTGATGTCCAAAGGCTGTTTTGGCTTTTGCCAGACAAGCTGAGGCTGTAGTTATTTGTAATCATAAAATTATGATATCTTAATTAAAACAAAAAACAATCATGTTACAAGTGTTGATTACATCGATTAAATCCAATCAACAAGGTTAACCTCATAAGGTAAATCGATCACTGGTTTGAACTGGTCAAATTTCACCTGGAATTTTATACCACACGGAAAAGATTTAACCAGTAATTTAAAACTCTACCGATTAACGATTTTTTTAACTGAAAATTTTAGCACCACGGATAAAAGATATACATCGCGGTAAGACCAATAGAACCACAGTAAAAATGTATACATTGCGGGCCCACTGTCCTTTAAGGGCCTGGGGAGAACACTGAATAAGCATTGTGTATAAGTTTCATAACATTTGGTTGAGGCAAACTAAACTTAGAAAACAGAAACAAAAAATTTGTACTTGATCTAGTTTTGTGGTAATGAATATTGTGTATAGGTTTCATAATGTTTGGTTGGGGCAAACTGAAGTTACAGAATAGAAACTAAAAATTTAGCATTCTTTCAATTTCTAAAGGGCATACCGTAGAAAGGCTTGTATAGTTCGCACTGGTACATAGTCCGCACCCCCTTCTCCCCACGAAATTTTAGGTAAAAAAACTTTTTGTAACTGTTAGAAAAGGTCTAACGAAACTCCGGTAATTTCAAATCCTGTGCGGTCGTTTGCGGTATTTTCTTGGGAAAACCTGTTTTCCATCATCAAACAGAAGCTGAAACTGCTTGTAAATGATTCTAGAACGCTTCATGATTGTTAAAATAAGTTTAATTCACTTAAAAAACAATTTAGAAACTTGTGTATGTTTAAACAGGAAGTTTAAACAGCATGTGTAAAAGAAGAAACAAACCGGTGAGAGTCGAAATCCGTACATAACAGATATCACTATAATACGACTTTGAAAGTAAAACAGTTCCATCCTTTTGTAAAACAGTCTTTAATATATCTATCACATTAATGTTTGAAGGGTCTTAAGCTAATACAAACCATATTAGTCAGTATAAAACACCAAAACAGAACGAACAATAACCGATTACGTTTTGTAGTTTACAAATTCTAAGCTGGTTTACGGTTGTCTTTTTCACTATGTTTGTATCGTTTCAATCAAGCTGATACCAGTTTATTTCAACCAATGCATTGAAAAGAAACGAGAAATTTGTAATGAAAGGTTTAGTTTTTATATTTATCAGTATTAATTTGATATTGAATAGAAATAACTTATTAATATGGATGAGTTAAACTTATTAGTTTGAAAAATGATAAGAGCGCGCTCTACAATATAAATAACAAAGATGGCGGAACGTAAACAAACCACCTCGCCCGCGAAATTGAAATTTTTCTCTTATTTCTTGCTTATTGTACTCTATAGTCCGCACCCCGTCTGGATGGTCCAATTTTGGAGAATAAAACCGCAGACTATACAAGCCTTTCTACGGTAACTCAATAATGATTAAAGTGACACTACCCAAATTCAACTTGATCTGTGTTTTATCAGTGGAAGTCAAAATTAAACATTGCATTGTATAAAGCATTGATTGTAGTTGATTCAACTATAATCATGGACAAAGGAAGTTGTAATTTTCCAATTATAAAAATTTTCCAATTATAAAAATTACTTGATATTAAGAAGAAAATAAAAATTTTGCAATTTTTCCATTTATAAAGGGCATAACTCTAGAACAGTTAAAGTGACGCCACCAAAATTCAAACTTGATCTGTTTTTTGTGGTAATAAGCATTGTGTATAAGTTTCATAACATTTGGTTGAGGCAAACTTAAGTTAGAGAACGGAAACTAAAAATTTTGCAATTTTTCCATTTATAAAGGGGCATAACTCTAGAACTGTTAAAGTGACACCACCAAAATTCAAACTTGAATCTATGTTTTGTGGTAATAAGCATTGTGTATAAGTTTCAAAACATTTGGTTGAGAATGGAAACCAATTTTGGGACGTACGGACGGACGTACGTACAGACGGACAAGGGTAAAACTTAATGCCCCCACCGCTACGGCGGGGGCATAAAAAGTTTATATAACAAACAGGGTTTCTAAAATACTTTATTTTGCCAGTAAGACATTATTTCTAATCCCATTTTTTGTATTTCCTTTGCTTTCATTTATCATAACATTTGTGCCAATCAAGGACAAAAAGTTCATCAAAAAACATGAAAAAAAGGAGGAAAATGATTATTTTGCACTCTGATGTTGGTTCTATAGATCTTCTACAGTTTGTCATTACATAATATCAGCATAACTCTGTTAACTTTAACAAAACTGAAGAAGAAAAAAAGAAATAATAGACTTCCATCACCATATCTGTAACATCTACCCCATAGTAGATATAAAAAGGGGGATTACTCACTTTAGAAATGGCACTGGTTAGTCTGCCTGTTATCTTTTTACAAATACTGGATGCTAGTGCAGTAGAAGAGGGAGGCAACTCACTGATCACAGTCTTTAAACCTAAAATAAAATAATGTTGTTTACATTAAGAAACATAAAGAGTTACAGCTAAACAGAGAATGAAATATTGGTTGTCATGCCTTTTTAACAAACATGGGATATTAACAAATATATATATATATGTTATGTGAAAAAGTCATATCGCAAACTGTTCTGCACTGGAGGACTTCAATTCATCTTTTTTACCAACACTTAAAAATGTTAAAATATTTCTGGTGTTCATTTATCAGATATCATATAACTACCAGGGTTTGACACTAACTAAATGTATGTACTAGCCTGCAGGGCTAGTGAAATTATTATTCTACTAGTCCTCTTGTCAATTCACTAGCCCTCTTCGGCACTTGGACGGTCGTGCCTATCTAGGAGGGTCTGGGGGCATATCCCCCCAGAAAATTTTGATACAAATGAAGCTAAATCCTGTGTTCTGGAGCATTTCCAGAGGGGTTTGAACATGTTTTGTTTCATGAAATTTCACTGGTTTGCTTATAAATAATACCAAAAAAAAAAAAAAAATCATATTTTAATCATCTATATTAAGAATGTGTTCGATTTATTTTGAAGACCCCTTTAGATCATTACTTCATCATTATCCTCATTTTACTTATCATTATTACTAGTGTCTTTAATGAAGATGGATAAGTTAGGGATTTAAAAATACACCCACAAAAGAGGAAAGGTTTGCCCTTGCTGTTTTTTGTCATAATTCTTCATGGACTCCTTTTCCCTTGTTGTTTCAGTTTATTTTTTTTTTGCAGGACAAGATTTTATTCCTAAAAATCTGTATATTTTTACCAGAGACCAAGGAATTGTATAGTATACAAATCCTTGCAGAGACCTATAATTTTGTTTTTATGACAATAATTCAGTGATATTGTTTGCCTCAAATTACATTCGAAATACAGCTTTTTCCCCTAGAGAAAATTCCCAATTACTTAAAAACTGGCTTAAAATTCCTCCCAATAAGTTGTACATTTTTCCCAAACAGTGATGGTATCGGTAGTAATGTATGTAAATTTCGTATTCATGTTATTATTTTGATATTATGAAAGCACTTTTAGATCCAGGTTTCTGATTAGAATCATCACAGCGTTTGTAACACACGAGGTTAATTCAATGTATTAAGTACCATCATTGTTTCCGTTTCTTTCCCCTCCCCAAAAAGTACCTTTCATGTTAAAAATGTCTGACAATCAAAATATACTTGAATAAACTGTACAATAAAGACAGCAAAGGTCAGCAAAAAATCTGGGATTTGTTGACAAATTAAAAATTTGTGAAATTTCTAGTTTAAAACAAAATTTTGACTAGCCCGTCGGACTACTGTGATGAAAACTTTACTAGCCCTCCCTAATTTTTACTAGCCTCGGACTAGCGTAAGTGTCAAACCCTGACTTTACACTTACCAATACTTGAGATATCTCTCAGTTGTTCTTTATCAGATATCATATAACTACACACTTACCAATACTTGAGATATCTCTCAGTTGTTCTTTATCAGATATCATATAACTACACACTAACCAATACTTGAGATATCTCTCCGTTGTTCTTTATCAGATATCATATACCTACACACTTACCAATACTTGAGATATCTCTCAGCTGTTCCTTTATCGGATATCATATAACTACACACTTACCAATACTTGAGATATCTCTCAGTTGTTCTTTATCAGATATCATATAACTACACACTTACCAATACTTGAGATATCTCTCAGTTATTATGCATCAGATATATAACTACCCACTTACCAATACTTGAGATATGTCTCAGCTGTTCCTTTATCAGATATCATATAACTACACACTTACCAATACTTGAGATATCTCTAAGCTGTTCCTTTATCAGATATCATATAACTACACACTTAACAATACTTGAGATATCTCTCAGCTGTTCCTTTATCCGATATCATATAACTACACACTTACCAATACTTGAGATATCTCTCAGCTGTTCCTTTATCAGATATCATATAACTACACACTTACCAATACTTGAGATATCTCTCAGCTGTTCCTTTATCTGATATCATATGACTACACACTTACCAATACTTGAGATATCTCTCAGCTGTTCCTTTATCGGATATCATATGACTACACACTTACCAATACTTGAGATATCTCTCAGTTATTATGCATCAGATATATAACTACCCACTTACCAATACTTGAGATATCTCTCAGCTGTTCCTTTATCCGATATCATATAACTACACACTTACCAATACTTGAGATATCTCTCAGCTGTTCCTTTATCGGATATCATATGACTACACACTTACCAATACTTGAGATATCTCTCAGCTGTTCCTTTATCGGATATCATATGACTACACACTTACCAATACTTGAGATATCTCTCAGCTGTTCCTTTATTGGATATCATATGACTACACACTTACCAATACTTGAGATATCTCTCAGTTATTATGCATCAGATATATAACTACACACTTACCAATACTTGAGATATCTCTCAGCTGTTCCTCTATCAGATATCATATAACTACACACTTACCAATACTTGAGATATCTCTCAGCTGTTCCTTTATCAGATATCATATAACTTCACACTTACCAATACTTGAGATATCTCTCAGCTGTTCTTTATCAGATATCATATTACTACATAGTGTATCTACAATGGTCTCTACTTGAAACTCTTTCACTTTATTTACCAATGGCCCAAGGCTGAAAAAAAACATAATTGTATCATTTTCAACAAAAAAGCAAGATGTGAATTGTTCAAATACATAATGTCTAGATATACATATAACTCCTAGTTTAGCATTACAATGTTACCTTAGTGTTTACAATCATAACAAGTATTATATGGAAAGCTTTAACAGTTGGCACAAATGTCATGCTGAACAAAAGCAGCTTCAGCACAGTGCTGATATGTGTAAGAATATGATGAAGTGCTATGAGAAGTAGGAGGGAAATATTGAAAATTTTATATTTGTTGCCTTGATACAATTACATTTTCATGGATATTTTGTATTTTTGATTTCATTCAATGCTGTTATTTGATTTCTTTCATACTACAGAATGTTACTGTTAGTCTCTGTTCTACACTTTTGTGGCTCTCTTGGTTGAGTGGCTGAAGAAATTCATCTACTGTATCACTAGCTTGTCAATACTGTGACTGTTAGTATAAATCCTGCACGTGGCAATGTGTGTTCGACTCCAATCTTAATTGACTAGGATTGTCAGTTTTCCTGCCACAGGTGGGTAATTCTCTCCGAGCACTTTGGTTTCCTCCATCAATAACAGCCGACTTCCACAATATAGCCAACAATGCTAAAAGTGGCTTTAAACACCAACAATCAATCAATTTACCCTTTTGTCTTGTTTCAGCACTGTATTTCTCCTTTAAATGTATAGAACTATTATAAAGTTTGATTATTTAAGTGATGTTTTTTATCATTGAGAAAATTGCAACAGAATTTGCATTTCTAAATTTTGGAAGCATTATTTTTATACAGAACTTCATGAAATCCTAATAAATAATCTCAAATCTTTGTCTATCGTCCACTAACGCAATAATAAATTTGCGCAGAAATATTGTTTACCAGTTAACAATCATTAATGCCATATTAATAGAATATTAGTTATCCAAATGTCCTCCTTAGATCTGTTAAAACCCCATTCATATACTATAGCAGGGTACTCATTAAGGCGAGTCCATGCGTCCTGGAATCATGAAAATCTGTCTGCACTCAATATTTTCAAAACTGGTTAGTCCAAAGATGCATCAAGATTGTAAAATGTTGTTTCAACTGAGCACACATATCATTTTATAACATGAGTAAAAATGTAATCTAAATTGATGTCATTTCCTTGCTCTATTTTGTCAGAGACTGAAATAATAAATTATATAGCAATAAAAATTCTTCTTCCCACTGTTGGACTTGCCATGGTCAGAAATGAGGAGCCCCTGGACTCACCTAAATAAGTCCTGAATGAGAACCCTCTTTGACAATAAGGAATGCCAAATCTTCAAATGAATCAGGAAGATAGGTAAATAAACTAAACAACTGCAGCTTTTTCATTTGCATAATTACAGACAAGGCCCAATAAAAATTTTACAAGCATGTGAACATGGGTGAAAACTGATCATGCTGATTATCAAAAACTACACACCATTTAACTGCCAGATTCTGAACTTCACCATTCTTATCTTCCAACAACTTCAGTAGCATCTTAACAACCTACAAAAAGGAAATAAAAACATTGATATCAGATTATGGTCATACCAATGGACCAAAACATTGATATCAGGTTATGGTCATACCAATGGACCAAACATTTTACCATCATTTGCTTTCTCCCTCATTATAAATGCAAACATATTTTGTATATTTTTTATTTTATAAATTGAAAACTTAATAACTACCTGCATCTTCAAATTTCACTTTGAGAACAGTTTTCATCGTTTATCAGAAAACATTTGTTAAATATGACAATTAACAATCATATAGAGAAAAAATATATTAAAAGACACAAATTAAACAGCATTAAATAACTCAATCTCCAATAGCTTGAAAAATGTATGGCTATGTTTCATATTATCTGCTGTTTACACTATAATATAGAGATGTCAACAACCTCTAGGGCAAATCAACAGGAGATAATAAACCTGGTCAGATTCCTAACCTAAATCGGATTTCTGTTTGGTTGCTTAACAGGTCATTGACAAAGATTCATTTACACATGTAAGGCAATTTGTGCAAGGAGAACACATAACTTGTGAATAAGTTACATATATAACATGTATAAAGATATTTTTTGTTGGAGAACACCAGTCAGGAAACATTGAAAAGAATAGTTGTAGTGGTTCATAAGTCTACATAAGTACAAAGTTGTAAGAAAATTATATTTTGCAAATTGGCTATCATGGCTATAGTTAGTATTGTATTTAAGCAATTTATTAAATCATCATTAAATCTGGAAAATATATACTAAACAATTTTTACAGTACATATCATTTAAGAGCCAATAAAATATATTAAAATGTATTGTAATAATAATATTAGTTGCAAATCAAATATACAATGTAAAGCTTTATCATAAAAGATAATTGAATGAGAACACAAAAAAAGAATTGCCAAACAGCCAAATAAGAGCGATAACAGTAAAATCTCTTTGCATTTAAGACTTGTTTTATTATATTCATGACATATATATGTAAGACTCTAAAGTGCAATGGTACTCTAAAGTGTGATGGTCACGATAATGTGTGATGGTCTACCCTAAAGTGCGATGGTGTCTCACGCTAAAGTGTGATGGTTGTTTGTTTGCTAAAGTACGGTGGTATATCAAGCTAAAGTGCGATGGACCAATAGGGTAAGGTTCGAGGGCTTTAAAAACGTTAAAGAACATAAGATGTAAAAATAGTCCTTTTGCAAAATCTAGTATTCTAAGGTATACCATATGTGATAGGCATTATAATCTACTGGTAGGCTGAAGTGATTGTTTCTAAATCTAGAAGACCGACCACATAATAATTGCTAAATCGGTAATATATATAGGTATCACAAAATACTACATTTCCTGTAAATGTAACAATTGGGGGCGTATTAAATATTTGGATAATTAGCGTAGCTTGCCGTTCACACAGTCTATCAATAATGTGAACACCTCCCCTTACAGTCGTCATTGTAAATTACAAATAAAAAATTCGTTCATTGTCCGAATAAGTAACATTTATTAGTACAAGCTTTAATATCAATGTGAGAGAAAGGCGATGTTCGCCGAGTTTTCTCCTTTTTCGTAGCGACTACACATACATGTTATATTTTCCTATAATGTACAAACTAATATTTTAGCCGACAATTTACGCATGCAAACATGTACCTTTATTTTACCGATGTTACTTTTTAAAGCGACAATATTTTAACAGGGGACCGCAAAGTAAACTGCAACATAAACAATGATTTAAATGTATCAGTTCACTTCCAATGGAAGCAGGATACCTATGCGTATACTATTTTGTATCTATATAGTAAAATGGTTGACTGCAAGAGACAATTCCTTCTTTCAGCACCTGAAATAACCCCACATTTGCTTCTGCCGAAAAAGCACGGTTAGGTCTAAAATTAAGTCATGGATATTTAGTTAAAAAGTTGTTCTTAAATCAAATATTCTTAATCTATCTTCCGGCATGCTCATTTTTGGTTTGTATAAACGACTGTTAACGTCATAATCAAACTACATTTCTTACGTCTATACTTTCGCGGACCATCGGACTTTAGCGTATGGAGGCATCACACTTTAGCGTATACCATCGCACTTTAGCGTGACCATCGCACTTTAGAGTCCAACATATATATGTGTAGTAGATCAACTATATTACCCAATAGGCTTATTTTCAGAATTTCAGAAATAAATATTTTCGCACAAAGTTCTTGCGTGAATCTGTTCGTGTTTTTCTCTTAAAGAGGATTAAATCATTTTTATTTCCTTTACTTGCAAAACACATTATGCATGAATGATTTGATAATACAACTATATAATTGTCATATACAGTCGACTCCACTTAATTGCATACCGCTTAATAGCATAATTCGGTTAATTGCATACTTTTCTCCTGCACAAAACCATTCATATAATGTTAAATTGTCCGGTTATATGCATAGCCTTACAAGTGGCCTTTCGGTTAATTGCATAGAAAATATTTGCCAGCTAGATATACTTAGTTAAAACTGACGAGATTTTTGACCGGAAACGGCAATTTGGTAAGTATATTTTTCTTGAATGCATCATAATTTTCGTTATTATTTCATATTTACTTTTGTGTTATTTAAATAAAGTTTTAAAACAGTTTCTTTCGTGTTGACATGATTATAAAATAAGCCTCGATGTGTACACAGGTAAAGTTTCCCATGTTCTATTTTAAGCCTTGAGGTCATAAAAATGTCAAACAGGTGATTGTTGTAAAAACACGTCCATTCAATCTCAAAAGGTGTTAATTATTGATTGGATGTTAAACATTGTTCATAGATTACATTTGGGGTGAATTTTAAAAACAAATTCAATAACCCCTGCTAATTATCGATCATTTTTCAATGTGTACTCTTGTAATTCGGCTTGGGGTGATCTACACTTATGTTAACTTAAATATTACAGGGCATGTATCTATGGTTGAAGAATTTTATACATTAATCTTTTATTTTTAATATTTTTTGAAAAGAAAATTAACTTCTAATTATTATATTTTCTCACTTTCAACACTCGTGTCCAGCAAATAACCCGTGCAGGGCCCCATTACCTGTTAACTGCTTTGCATATCCGAAACTAACGAGGTTAAAGAAACAGTGTTACATCACTGTGCAAGCGGTAAATACTGCATATCAAAGGCAGTTCAGTACACATTTATTGTTAAAATGATTATAAACTGTGTAGTATTGTTAAACAGTTAATTTAATCAAAGCGTAACAATGTACATTGTACATCCGGGTCATAGAAACAAATCTATTTTTAGAACAATTTGTTTTATTTTCGTATCTCAGGTAAAGGAAAAGTTGGTATGCAAATAAACTAAAACAAAATGTGTTTATAAACTTTATTGAAAGAAAACAAAAAAAAATAACATGTATGACATTAGAAACATAACTTTTATTAGAATAAATAAGCATTCAATATGTTGTAAGTGGATTATGGGCGTTCATCTTTCTTCAGGGATTTCCTTTACTGATCTGTACTATCGATGTTATTTGACTCCATAATTTGGCATTTCGGATATAAGCATACTCCACTTAATTGCATAATTTTGTCTGACAAATAGGCTATGCAAATAACTGGAATCGACTGTATTACACATCTCTGCACAATAGGAATTAACGGTAATACATTAATATATATATGTATACATAGGTTTGAACGTTGTTTTCAATTTAGACTTGTTTATATATATATATATATATAATATATCCTATACAGTTAAACTATGTCATGTATGTAACAAACCTTTCTTTCACTATCGTCATCTAGTTTTATAGAATCTTTCTGAAGTTCTGTCATCAAATCATTTGTAGCCATAAATCTAAAGTCTTTATCATTTGAAGTCATCTGTGAAGTAAACATAATATAAACTTAAGTTGAAAAAAACTGTGCCAGGTCTTTTCTTACTAGATGATTATTACTCATGTTACTAAACTATACTACGTTTAAAATTGTGTTTTCATGACTTCTGCATGTTATGTGTACATTTTTTTATTCAATTGATTTGAAAATCTCACGAGCTTGTGTTTATGTAGTTCAATGAAAATTGATTTTTAAATAAACTGTTAACACAGAGATAAGTCTCGCCTATTTGTTATTTTGATAATGCAAATGTTGAAATTACAATAGCAATATTTTAACATGTAAGTTATGCAAATATTCAAAGTCAATGAACCATGACTGAAGGTACAGGGCTAAACAATCTCCATGGAAATGAGATGTGCCAATGCTAATACAACTGCAAACCAAATACCATTGACTTTTCAATAGCCGTTCCCTTTAAACAAACCTAAACACAAACATTAACTTGTAAACTATGTAAAAGTTTCAAAGTCAATGAACCATAAGTAGGGGGTGGAGTTATATAATCTCCATGGAAATGAAACTTGCAAATGCCAATACATTTGCATATCGAATATCATTGACTTAACATAAGTGGTTCATCTAAAACTGACCTAATCACAAACTAATAAAATTGAGAATGAAAATGGGGAATGTGTCAAAGAGACAACAACCCGACCATAGAGCAGACAACAGCCGAAGGCCACCAATGGGTCTTCAATGCAGCGAGAAACTCCCGCACCCGGAGGCGTCCTTCAGATGGCCCCTAAACAAATATGTATACTAGTTCAGTGATAATGGACGTCATACTAAACTCCAAATTATACACAAGAAACTAAATTTAAAATGATACAAGACTAACAAAGGCCAGAGGCTCCTGACTTGGGACAGGCGCAAAAATGCGGCGGGGTTAAACATGTTTTTTGAGATCTCAACCCTCCCCCTATACCTCTAGCCAATGTAGAAAAAACAAACGTACAACAGTACGCACAGTAAAACTCAGTTTAAGAGAAGTCCGAGTCCGATGTAAGAAAAGGAAACAAAAGAAAATAAACAAAATGACAATAATACATAAATAACAACAGACTACTAGCAGTTACTGACATGCCAGCTCCAGACCTCAATTAAACTGATTGAAAGATTATGTCTTCATCATATGAATATCAGGCACAATCCCTCCTGTTAGGGGTTTAGTATTATACCGTCATAAAATATATGAGAAGAACATAACCCGTGTCATGCCAACAACTGGTTTTAGAATAAATATGTTTAATTCCGATACATGTAAACTAAGCAAAAGTTTCAAAGTCAATAGACCATGACTGAGGGGTAAGGACCAAATATTCTCCATGGAAATGAGATGTGCTAATGCTTATACAACTGCATACCAAATATCATTGACCAACCACTAGTGGTTCCCCATAAACTGACATAATAACAAACTAATACATATAAACTAAGCAAAGTTTCAAAGTCAATAGACCTTGACTGAGGGGGCAGGGCCAAGTAATCTCCATGGTAATGAGATGTGCCAATGCTAATACCAAATATCATTGACCTACCACTAGTGGTTCACCATGAACTAGACCTAATCACAAACTAATACATTGTTGATGCCAATGACGCCAGAAACAGCATACCTATGTCTCGCTTTTTGACTTTGTCAAGGCGAGACAATAAAACATTGAAATTGAATTAGCGGAATTTTAAATCACTTGCTTCAGTAAAACATGCATAACATGGAAAAGTTTTGTTCAGGATTATAGCAAACAAGAAGTGTCTCCCTTTATGTATGTATGTATGTACGTAGATCCCTCCATTATTCGGAGCATCCCTGGAAAGCTGCAAGGGTACAGTGGAATCCGTGTACACTCCAATCAGGATTAATGGAGATGTGTCACTAACGTATTTACAACAATATTTACAAGGACAATCCCCACCCCAACACAAAGGACAGTCAGGGGTACTACTTGTACAAGTAATCTTTATTTACTTGAAGAAGTAAATAAAATATACTTATACAAGTTAATTATATTGTTTGAATAATCTCCCCTTAATTTTCAAAAAAAATTACTTGTATAAGTAAATTTTTTTTACAATCCCACAAAAATTCTCAAGTTTTGAGATGTAAAATCATGCCTTTAACAATTTTTCTCAGGTAAGCTCATAATTTTTGATAAGAGTTCAAGGTTTCATCTCATTAATTCAACAAAGAAACTGATTGAGCAAAGATCTTAAGTATTTGCGCAAGGCCTTCAAAAATTGCTCCTTGGTGGCTTGTAAATGAGCAGTGTTCTAAAGATAACAGACAAATGAGATTTTCATTGTCCATGAAATTACACTTAAATGAATAGTAAAGACATCTGCAAAGGACAGACAATTCAAAATTCTGTTAGAGCAAAAAAGTTCTAAGAATTCAAGAAAAGAAGATAGGATGACTTTTTTACTTGTATAAGTAAAAAAATCTGAATGTCTAAGGGACATAACTAGGCCAAAAAATAATTTACTTATACAAGTAAATAAAATACACTTGTATAAGTATCCTACAAATTTACTTATATAAGTATATTATAATTACTTATTCAAGTAAATAAAAATTACTTGTACAAGTAGTACCCCTGACTGAAGGAAGTGCTAAGACACCGGGCAGTCTGTTATTATGGTGGAGGAAGCTGAAGTACTCAGAGAGAACCACTGTGCTGCTCGATGGGAGCAACTAACCGAACAGATATTTGAAGATTGATCTTCAGGTCAATGTAGGGGCATGCGCAACTTTTACCTACTGAGGCCCCCAATGTACCCATTCTAGTTTAACATGTTTAAACTCGGGTCTTGGTGCCAGAGATGTGTGTGGGAGGGTAAAAATAACCATTCTGATGTACTGATATTTCCAGCACAAGAGTCAGAATCAAACTTGGAACCTTCAGCCCTGTAGCCATCGATCTTAACCACTAGACCATGAACCCACACAAATTATATCAAATTTATTATCAATCAGAATCAGTGGTTTTTCTTAGTAACTGAAGTAAGTGATCTTGTTTTTTAACCTGAATTTTCAATATTATAACAGAATATATATATCAAAAATTGAAAATATATTTGTGGGGGACAATTTAAAGAAGGATAGAGCATTCATAAACAATCTGTATATCATGATGTGCCTGAACCTAGAGGTCATTATTTTCTGTCTGTTGTAATTGTTTTTCTTGCTTGTCAAAGAAAAGAACATCTTCGATGTCAATGAAGTGACCACACTTACTGGACAAATGACAGTACCATACTTGAGGGTACCTGTTTTTTTTTTTTTTGGCTGGAGATTTATCACATTAGCAGACTAAGTGCAAGTGGTCACACCCTAGTCTTTACAAGGGAAAGGGCGTTTTCTGAATTCTTTTTCCGCAACAACAGAAACTATTCGACTTAAAAGTTTAGCAACTTTCGTTTTCCAATGGTAACATAAGTAACATCACTGGTACGGTGCCGGCAAAATATTTGTATCATGGACAAATGACGTCTACCTTTTCCAAAAGATTGGCGATATGATACGATACACTCGCCATTTTTCTTGTTTTAACAGAGAGCAAAGGTGATTGAGTTTATCTGTTAGTTCTGTTATATTTCTTGTGTCTCTGGCTATTTGGTGTGTCGGCTTCACATGCCAAAACAATTTTATTTTCGCAGAGAAATGGCAGCTTCCGTTTAGCGACCTCTATGTGATAAGGGACACAACTTTTGTTTTATCAACAAGATTGCAACTCGATCATAAAAAAAACGCGGGGCAATCGATAAAATATTGTTGTGTCGTAAATGCATCATAATGATAAAGGAGGAGGCCCAGTAAGACCCCTTTTTGGCCCCAAAATATAGCAGTTTTACAAAATTGTTAAAATGTAAATTTTTAGCTATTTATTGGAAAGAAGAATACTTCTGTTACATAAATGAGTCATTATATAAAAACATGCAAATTTCGATGAGGGAAAATTTGGAAAAATGATGTCATTGTTGTAAAAATTTAAATATGTCCTCCTATTCTATAATATGGTAGCAACTATATTCAGAAATATGCAATGGGAAAAATGAAGAGTTCCTTCAATTTTAACAAATTTAGGTCATCCTCTGATTAAGAACCATGTCAATAGTGTTACCTATATAAAACATGCATTTAGTTACTAAAAAAATGTTGTTAAATATCAAACAACTGTTCCAATTTGTTGTTAAGGTTAAAATTACTTCTTATTGACATTATTTTTATAGGTATGCATTCTATCAGAGACATATAATGTATTATATGTCTCTGATTCTATTTAAACATAAATTTCAGAGTAAATTGTTGTAAATTATGGCCGTTGTTAATATTAAAAATACACTTAAACTGAATATACATGTATGTAAAATGTGTAAGACTGAATGATTAGAAAATGCCTAATCCTTCGTATACGGCCTAAAAACAATTTCATTTGTTAATAAAAAATAAAAACTATTGCATTTTTATATAGTAACACCACTGACCCTTCAGTAACTAACGTGAATGACACAAAAGTATCACCATTGACAACACATTTCAAATTTTACTTTTATTAAGTACTGATTCAGAACACAAAACAAAGAAAACTGAGCAAAAGAAAAAGAAAAAAAATTAAAAACCAATTGTTCAGAGAACAATTGAAGGTCTTTCCACCCGATACAATATATTTTCATATTAAAAATAATAAAACTCGGTTAGTGGGATATGTGGGACAGACGGGACTAGCGTATTACAAAAGAAATCAAGAACACCTTTACCGCTTTCGTAGACCTAAAAAATTCAAAAGTTTGATATATCAACATTTAGATAAGCATAATCACAATCTAAAATTTATTAAATTCCAAGCACTTGAAACCGTTCAGAAACAACCAGGAGAATCACACAAGCAATTTGAAAAATCACGTGAAGTTCGCGAATTATTTTGGATAAAAAGACTTCAATTTCATACCGATATGACATGTTACTTTTATTATTCTTCCCTTAGTTTATTTATTTTGTATTTACATTGTATCATAGGTCAAATTTATTTGTTCAGTGTATGTTCAATGGTGTTAATATGTCCTTTGATTGAGTTAAGCTATTTCAGTTGATATTTTATAGTGTGTCTTTCTATGTTGTGATGTTACACTATTGTTTCAGAAAAAGGGTGAAGGTTTGGTACCATTTAAACGTTTAAACCCGCTGCATTTGTTTGCACCTGTCCTAAGTCAGGAATCTGATGTTCAGTAGGTGTCGTTCGTTGATGTGGTTCATAAGTGTTTCTCGTTTCTCGTTTTTTATATAGATTAGACCGTTGGTTTTCCCGTTTGAATGGTTTTACACTAGTAATTTTGGGGGCCCTTTATAGCTTACTGTTCGGTGTGAGCCAGGGCTTCGTGTTGATGACCGTACTGTGGCCTATAATGGTTTACTTTTATAAATTTTGACTTGGATGGAGAGTTGTCTCATTGGCACTCATACCACATCTTCTTATATCTATAGAAATGTAATTTTCAGTGCCAAATGATAGCTTATTGTACGTTGAATTTAAAATAAATACATGGTTTCTACAAATATCTGTTTGAAATAAGAGAGATAAGTTGTTACTTCCTGTTTGAAAAATGTCAAATTCGGTCTCATCTGATAGTTTACTTGACACTGATTCCAAACATATATGGTTCTATGTACTTTTTCATTAAATGAGTACAAAAATTAGTATTTCCGGTTCACAAAAGGTCATTTCCAGTTGATTTCTTCAAGGTCATATGACTTGCAACTTAATGCACAAAGTCCCATAAGTTTATTATGTATAAATCAAAAGTTAAAGCGAAGGTCAAAATCTAGAACGTCAAATCAAACTTTGACCTTGACCTTAATTTCAAGGTCATGAAACAAGGGTCTCAAATCAAAAGACTCTAGGCCTCTACTATATATTGTTCATGAGTTATATTACCATACTACTAATATTATATATAAAAGGGGCGTAAACTCCCATTAAATGTCTACGTACCCTTTCAACTAAAATTTATGTGTTACGACATGTCGCAACAAACAATTCTGTAAAAATATTTTGTCGATATCTTACAAGATTTCTGAAAATAAGTGATAACAAGCCAAAATCAAAATTTAGAATATGACCTTGACCTTTGACCTTGATCTCAATTTCAAGGTCCTATAAGAATAATTAAGTGTTCAGTTACACAGGGTGAGTATTGAAATCCCCATTACTGTACAGCATCATTGGCCAAAAAATCCTTTCGATATGTTGTTAAACAAAAAAGCATCTCAGACGGCAGAAAAACAAAATAATAATCAGAAGAAAAACAAAAGGTCTTTCCACGAAAAGTGGAAAGACCTAAAAATAATTCTTAGGCTGAAAAATCTCAAATTATATAACATAACATCAATAACTAAAAATGTCAATAATAGTGTTACTAAATAGTGTCATTGGTGTTACCAGCATACACCAGTTTGTGAAAACTTTGTATATGTAATACATTATATTGTTAAAACATTGTTAAATAAGTATTATATTTCATAAATGATATGATTTTTCGCTTGTTAAACATGAAAGAAACACAAAAAAATGCTGATTGTCATAATATATTCAGTGGTGTTACTAAACTGGTCAGTGGTGTTATTTTTTTTAAAGTGGTCTCACCATTGACAGTAACACCAATGATTTACAGGTGTATTTTTAGATTTAGTTACAAAATAAGTGTTCCATTCCCCTATTTTATATGTTGTTCCTGGTGCATATTTCTACAATCAATATCTTTTCATAAATAAAAGTTCAGGAAATCTTTCGGAAAATGATTTTTATAAGGGTACACCATGGACACCATTATCATTTACGACATAGCTTAATTTTACTTACTTTTAAGATTTTTTCACTAAATTTTCAACATTGATTTATTTTTTCTTTTGCATAACATGCTTACAGTTAACATTGCTAGGGGAGAAACTATTTTAAATGCTGAAAATTTGAGAAAGATAACTCTTACCCAACCAATTTGTCTTTTGGTTACACCAGTGACTTAAAAAAATGAGACTCTTCTTTTTGTTGAAAATTTTTATTATAAAACAAACATACACCTCCCAAATCATTAAAAAATGTTTGTATGTATCAAAATGCAATAAATAGTGATAAATCCTAATAACAAATGATATGAATAATAGTCCTATTTCAGGTCTGAAAGGTATTTTAGTACAAAATAACAGTAAATTCTGGCTATATCCAAGGGTTTAAGAAAATATTAAGGATGTTTTTATAACATTTCATACAGTACTGTAAACTGTATATAGTGTATCACAAAACATTCATGTCTAACATAAAAGTGTTATTTTGATATATTTTCATGTCTGTGACTTAAAAAGACCAAAATAACATAGTTTTGCATGTTTTTTTTTATAATGACCCAAATATGGGCTGTTTTTGACAATACAATGCACATGTATCGGGTACTAGAATCATTAAGTTATGCTAAATTACTGAAATCTTCGAAATTTTAGCATTTTGGTTATTTTTTAGACGGTTTCCGTTTGAAATGAAAGTGGCCGCATTTGTGTTCATTCTTAATATTTAAATATAAGTTGTATTTGATGATAATACATAACATATATAAAGGTTGAGAATGAACACAGATGCGGCCACTTTCATTTTTGACAAAAACCATCTGAAAAGTGACATATATTATGGCATATATGATAGATTTTTCATATTTAAGCTTGAATTTGAGCGTCTTTAATGACTAAATCAGTTCAAATCTTTACAATAAACTAATTGGATCGACTGAATTAGACACTTATGTGTTTAAAAAGTGTCCAAAATCTTTCATCAGATGAACCTGAATTTTGAGGCCAAAATCGGCCCTTACTGGACCTACTCCTTTGATGCTATTTCATCAAGGACATAGCGTATTGGCTATTCATGATAGCTATATATGATCTGTTGAGCAGAGCCTATAATCAATATAAATCTAGTAGTAACCAGTCAACATGGTCAAATAACTCATGGTATTTTAATATACTGTTTTACAGTGAAAAACTGGATATTAACCTATCGTTCTGCAAAAAAACTTAGTAAAAATAAATTCGAATTGTGTTTGAAGAAATGTCTCCAGAAGAACTTTCTTAAGACATGGTAGACATAAGAAATAATTATTCATAAGATACTGGAAAACTCAGCACATATTACAAAATCAAATTTACTTTCAATTATGAAAGTTACTTAGATATGAAAAATTTTAACAGCAGAAGAACTTTAACAAAATTTAGGCTGAGTAACCACAGTTTGAGAATAGAAACTGTGAGACATGGACGAAAACTAATACAATCTCAGGAAAACTAGAACTTCTGTCCAGACGTGAAAGGCTCTGTCAACACTGTTCACTTAATTTGATAGAAGATGAACTGCATTTTATTTTTAGAGTGCCCTCTACTTAGCTCACCAAGATTAGAATTCCTACAAAATTTATTTCAAAAGTTTCTTAATCTGAAAAATCATAAATTTAGATAATCTCTATATGGATTATGATAAATGAAGATTTACATTTTAATACAGTTTTTAGTCTGTAGCTAACTAAAAAATTTCCAGTTATAATTAAGGTAAACAAATGGAGTTATCCCTCTTTGTACTGGCTCTCTCCCATCATGTAGATGTTTCCATATTTGTTCTTAATCATTTTTAATTATTAACAATCAGTATGTATGTTAGATTGCATGTGTTGTTTATGTGGATATTGTATGAACTTTGTGATTTTTATTGATTTATTGATTTATATGCTCTATATGGGCCCTTTAATTAAGAATAAAGACATTTGATTTGGATTTGATTGATTTATAGGTATATCTAGTTTGTAAAAAAAAAATAAATAAAAAGGTATTTCGTGGCGGTCAGTTTTTATTGGTGGAGGAAGCCGAAGTGCCCAGAGAGAACCAAAGATCTTCTGCAGGAAAACTGACAATCCTTGTCACGCACAAGGTTCGAACTCACAGCCAGTTTTTATTTTTGATGCGGTTAAACCACAGTCGTAAATTTATGCATCAGATATTTGTCAAACTCAGGCCAATTAATCTCTATTTATCTTCCAATGTGGTATTTCCACTGATGCTAGTTATAGATGCTATAAATTAAAATATGCACCTAATTAACATTCAAAGGGTTGTATACATGAAACATGATAACAATTATTAAAAGAAATTTCACAGTGTCAGCGTCCTTTAAGAGGGAATGGCAATGTAACTTTTTATCAGTTTTTCATTTATATATGTCCTTGTAAATACATTTTATCATAACAATGTTCATTGTTGTAGTATTTTTCTTTGTTAAAGACAAAGAGAAGTCAGAGATTGTCAAATTTGTCACTGTTTACTTGTTTTATGAAATATTTTGAATGCTCCGGTTCTCCTAAAATACTGAGATTTGTAAGGTTGTTGGCATAAATGTCTTTTTCTGTTAAACGGATGCTAATCAGGTTTCATAAGTATTCGAAAATAGGGAAGTATATCTATAGGTCTGTTTTTTTGTTAATTGATATATGACAAGGTATATATTTTTGAAAAACAAAATATATGAAAAGGGTGGGGTACTTGATGTCTCAGCTGCTCATCCCTACCAAAGAAAGATTGAAGTGCCCCCCTCCCCCCACCAACCCCCGAGGCTAAGTTAGTGATACAGAAGTTGGACCACTCGGCTACCGAGACCCCTAAGAATGACGTGCACTGTTGACGACTGACACTGATTTTTTTAAGTAACCGTTTTCTGTGTATTATATGTCTCTGATGTGACCATTGAAGGTTTTGCAATTTCAACAAGTAGAATCTATTAAAAAATAAAAGCGGCTGTATTATTTTATTTCATCATAATTATTGTACTATGTTATACTCCCGAGTATAGAATAGTGTAATTAATAGATGATCATCATAAAAGATGGGAGTGATTGAACAAAGGATGCCTTGATAAGCTAGATATCATATCATAAAGATGGGAGTGATTGAACACGGGATGCCTTGATAAGCTAGATACCTAACATAAAAGATGAGAGTGATTGAACACGGGATGCCTTGATAAGCTAGATATCATATCATAAAAGATGAGAGTGATTGAACACGGGATGCCTTGATAAGCTAGATATCATATCATAAAGATGGGATCGAGTGATTGAACACGGGATGCCTTGATAAGCTAGATATCATATCATAAAAGATGAGAGTGATTGAACACGGGATGCCTTAATAAGCTAGATACCATATCATAAAGATGGGATCGAGTGATTGAACACGGGATGCCTTGATAAGCTAGATATCATATTATAAAGATGAGAGTGATTGAACACGGGATGCCTTGATAAGCTAGATACCAAATTAAAAAAGATGGGAGTGATTGAACACGGGATGCCTTGATAAGCTAGATACCAAATTAAAAAAGATGGGAGTGATTGAACACGAGATGCCTTGATAAGCTAGATACCAAATTAAAAAAGAGGGGAGTGATTGAACACGGGATGCCTTGATAAGCTAGATATCATATCATAAAAGATGGGAGTGATTGAACACGGGATGCCTTGATAAGCTAGATATCATATCATAAAAGATGGGAGTGATTGAACACGGGATGTCTTGATAAGCTAGGAAATAACAATATCATAAAGTTAGCCACGGCTTTTTTATTGGTTGTATTTCGCCCTCATATGTGTTGGAAGGTCTTCAAATAAGACTGAAGAGCTGACACACTAACTAATTGATGCCCAAAAAGGCGCAAGTCAGGGCCGACCGTGCAAGGGCTGTATAGCCAGTCAAGGTCGTTAAAAACTTCCATATATACACACTAACATTTTCGTACAAGGCTTTGAAATTATTACCATTGTGAATGTGACAATCGTCGAATTAAGTACTTAATATACATTTACATTATAGCTGTACATATGTTTAATTCTATACAAAAAAGAAGATGTGGTATGATCGCCAATGAGACAACTCTCCACAAGAGACCACATGACACAGAAATTAACAGCTATAGGTCATCGTATGGTCTTCAACAATGAGCAAAGCCCATACCGCATAGTCAGCTATAAAAGGCCCCGAAATCACAAATGTAAAACAATTCAATGGAGAAAACTAACGGCCAAATCAATGTACAAAAAATGAACGAAAAACATATATGTAACACAGCAACAAACGACAACCACTGAATTACAGGCTCCTGACTTGGGATAGGCACATACATACAGAATGTGGCGAGGTTAAACATGTTAGTGGGATCCCAACCCTCCCCCTAACCTGGGACAGTGGTGTTACAGTACAACATAAGAACGAACTATAAAAATCAGTTGAAAAAGGCTTAACTCATCAGATGGATACAAATAAAAATACACATAACAATAACACGTGGACGTGACCGGGTACTTGTACATCCCAACAACAAAAAGACACTAAGTACAGATCTCAGAGTACTCGCAGTTACTGGCAGCTAGTTCAAAGCCAATAACAACTAATATAAAAAATCATGCATCTAAGACTAAATTATCATTCAGTACACATCCAACATCCAAGGGATTTTGTGTAAAGACGGCATAAACAGTCAGAGAAAAACATGACCTTGTGCAATGCCAAGATACAGGAGTCGACAGATTGTTGATCCATGAAAGTGATTATGTATATAACAATAATATTTAGTTTGCTTTTAATTTAATGATAACAAAATCAATATTAATACCAATAAAAACAATATTCAAAGATCTAATGACAGTGTTGAATTGGTAACCTTTTAGAATAAGTTTATTTAAAGGATCGATAAGTTTACCAGGATCGTTTCTTAATTTCCGGGAACGGTAAACAACATCTCCGTAAAAATGAGGATGTGCTATCCCGTTTGAAATAAGTTTTCTACAGGTACAACCGAACTTCGAAACCAAATCTTTATATCTTTGGAAGAATTTAGAAAAAGTTTTAAGTAATTTGTGGTAACGAAATCCCTGACTTAATAATTTACCAGTAATACATAGATTACGTTCGTTAAAATCTAAAACGTCACAACAGACACGGGCATAGCGAACGAGTTGTGAAATATAAACACCGTAAGATATAGACTTGATACTAAATGACAACAGTATTTAGGTACTCTTTTCTCAACAAGGTGGCCGGGGAGTTGGTACCAGCTATTCCGTAAGATTCAGTATTAGTTAAGGAGAGACAAAAATGTCAAATGAGATCCAAACAATTTAGAGACTATAAAACAACAAACATTGTAGACAAATTTGTACACAACAACAGCCGGTGTTTCAAAATTATACCTAGTAAATCTGACCGATATAAACAGTCATTCTTTGTAAGAACAATTTCCGATTGGAATAGACTACCAGACAATCTCGTGTGTGCCAAGACAATAGAGAGCTTTAAAAATTTGGTTGCTCTCACATCGATGGACTAATTTTTCAAGCGCTCTCTTCCGTTGACATTGATTCCATACATACTGGCTCTGCAACGTACCTATTCAGATTCAGATTCAGATTCAGGTACGTCTAAAGTTGAAACATCGTTGACTTGTCCCGTACGTGTAGTACTGCAAGTACACAGAGTTTCAAAGTCTTTGATACCAATCATAATGAAATATGAATCATTCAACATGCACAGAAATTTTGCAACCTTGGTCAAAAGTGAAAACTTTAATTAAAAAAAAACCTATTCATACTACTCATGCAGTCTATATAATCAATTAACATAAATTTTTATGTTGTTATCCAGTTTTGATAATCATATTTCAAGTTTATAGTTTTTCACTAGCAGTGAGTCATTAATTCATATAATTTATATAAAAAATTCAACTAAATACTGTTTTTATTTGCGAATATGAATCAAATCTCATCGCTTCGGATTCCGAAGATGAAAAGAAAATCCGTCAGGCGGAGTTCAGAGACATGCGTAATATCAAAGATAAATCCCGTTGTCCATATCCTTACAAGACAACTTCTAGACCAGCTCCTGTTGGAACTGCTCCTAATCCTTATTATGTCATTCAGTACCAGCGTTAGAACCCGCGCCGCCCTTTCGAGTCGGCAGCGGGCGGCGTGAGCCGTCCCAACATGACATGTGCCATGCCTGCAAGAAAATTTGTCACTGGAGAAAGATCTGTCCGCCACTCAAACGCAACCAGATCAACATCAACAATACAACACAGAACAATTAACAACAAATAGTTAGTTAATGATATATATAATTATTTATATTTATTTTCTGATTTTGATTGTGATTATTGTTTAAATCACGATATTGAGATCTGCTGAGACAAGTAAGACTTTTTTTATAATTTTAAATCTAACACGGGTATAAAAGGAAGGTTAGCAAAAAAAAGTATTCGGTACTGGGAGCATATTGGTGCTATAATTCTTTTATTATATTTTAGACACATACAGAAGTTGGAGTGGTTGAGTATTATTTGAGATTCTTGTAATTTCACTTTATACATTCCTCAAAGGAGGATTGACGAATTAGCCCAATCTATTCGTAATGTTCTAAAATAAATTCCATATATTTCTGCCAGAAATTTAGCACAGGTACCCAGTAGAATTATATGTCCGTCTCTTGTGATCGGAAATATTTCTAGAATAGTGACTAGATATTGTTATATGTCTATTGAACGTAGAATGTCGTGGGATAGTTATTTAGTTTTAGAAAGTGAAAGTTTTGTAATATCAGAATTGACGTTCTGGCTTTATAACATTACAAATGTAATCAATAGAAAATTAAATCAATGTAGTCAGTCGCATTTTATCATATATGCTGATGCTAACAGCATAGCTGCCGGTGCATATACAGTAGAGTTGGAAAGTTAAACTTTTCACACTATGAGGAAATCCGCTGAAATGTTAGAGAATTCCACGTGGAGGGAATTAAAGGCCATTGAATTAGCGTTGATGTCTTATCAACATGCATTTGCTGGAAAATCCTTAAAACGGCTTACGGATAATCAAAATTGTGTCAGAATTGTTCAAGCAGGAAGTATGAAAGAAAAACTGCAAAATAGAGCAATTTCCATTTTTATGCCAAACCTAGAGGGGCATTATGTTTTTCGGTCTGTGCGTCCGTTCGTCCGTTCGTTCATCCGTCCGTCCGTTTGTCCGTCAGTCCCGCTTCAGGTTAAAGTTTTTGGTCAAGGTAGTTTTTAATGAAGTTGAAGTCCAATCAACTAGAAACTTAATAAACATGTTCCCTATGATATGCGATTTCTAATTTTAATGCCAAATTAGAGTTTTGACCCAAATTTCACGGTTCACTAAACATAGAAAATGATAGTGCGAGTGGGGCATTCGTGTACTATGGATACATTCTTGTTTCTATTTGTTAACAAAAGGGAATCTCAATGAACATACAATGGATCCCTAGAGGTGAAAATTTGAAAAGCTGATTATATCAGTAAAATTATCGATTATGAAGACCGGTGTATTTCATATATGCAGGCGCTGCTCGAATGATGCTACACAGAAATCGAAAGTTTACAATTGGGAAGGTGAAATCATCTCTTTTGTCGTAAAGTTTTGTTCTCAACCAATCATCATTGTCAATTGCTAGATGTTAGTCAAGATATGTGACAGACTTAACTACATGTATCTGTTGCATCCTTTATTTCCAGTTCGATGGGATAAATTCGTTCAACATAGTCATCAGATTTTTAATTATTTAGTGAGAGGATGTCATCTATATAGCGGAACGTTAGATTAAAGGATAATGCTAGCTTCTTTTCATTCTTCCTTAGAAGCCCCTGTATGAAGTCTACCTCATATGAATAAAGGAACAAGTCGACAAAAAGAGGAACACCGTTGGTCCCCATGGGAATGCCAATTGTTTGTTGAAAAGCACGTTCTCTGAACGTAACAAATATGTTGTCAATAAAGAAACCAAGCATCTTGATAGTGTCAGTTTTTTCGTTTGAATCAGTCGGTTTTTTTTACAGTATGAGTTATTCCTCCCTAAAACAAGATAGTTGTATCTAGGTACCATTCTTTTTTATGACACAAAGCAGGAACAATTCATCTATTTTTTAGTTTTGGATGGGGAATACTTGTGTATAGGGTAGAAAAGTAAAACGTTTTAATACTATTGCAAGAGGTAAGACACTTTGATTGTATATACTCTATCAGGTCTTGAGAATGTTTTGTATCGACATCTGATTGACACCTCCCCTAGATTATGTAGTTTTTTAATAACTCTGAAGCGCGGCTGCGATTGCTGATACAATTAATGTTAATAATTTAGAAAGAGGTTTCGTAGAGCACCTGGATAACGTTTTCTGTAATGACACTTATGTAATTTAGAAAATCCAATACATTGAAGGAAGATTTCAGTTCCTCATCTTTGGTTGAAATTCCAAGATAACATAGAACATACCCATGATTATTCAGGATTCCCTCTTTGGTATGTATCGTGGTGGTGTATATTGATTGAGTTTTTCAAAGTTAATTGTCAATACTAATCCCGTTACCAAGCAGTTTATGTAATGTGATTTACAAACATAAACGATGTTATTTGGGCTTTATCATGTGTGTTTTTACATGTACAGCATGTGTTGAGATTACTATCCTCTTAGTGAGTCAAGTATCCGAGCAACACGTTTTAAAAGGATCACGTGAGATGTAGCCTGATATAATATGTAGAGCAGGATCTGCTCATCCTTCCATGCGATGTAGCCATTTATAATAATTATGTAGAGCGGGATCTACTTATCCTTCCATGCGATGTAGCCAGATATAATATGTAGAGCAGGATCTACTTATCCTTCCATGCGATTTAGCCTGATATAATATGTAGAGCAGGATCTACTTATCCTTCCGTGCTATGTAGCCAGATATAATATGTAGAGCAGGATCTGCTTATTCTTCCGTGCGATGTAGCCAGATATAATATGTACAGCAGGATCTACTTATCCTTCCATGCGATGTAGCCAGATATAATATGTTGAGCAGGATCTACTTATCCTTCCATGCGATGTAGCCAGATATAACATGTAGAGCAGGATCTGCTTATTCTTCCATGCGATGTAGCCAGATATAATATGTAGAGCAGGATCTACTTATCCTTCCATGCGATGTAGCCAGATATAATATGTAGAGCAGGATCTGATTATCCTTCCATGCGATGTAGCCAGATATAATATGTACAGCAGGTATCTACTTATCCTTCCATGCGATGTAGCCAGATATAATATGTAGAGCAGGATCTATTTATCCTTCCATGCGATGTAGCCAAATATAAAATGTAGAGCAGGATCTACTTATCCTTCCATGCGATGTAGCCAGATATAAGATGTAGAGCAGGATCTACTTATCCTTCCATGCGATGTAGCCAGATATAATATAACTGGCTGCTCCTTTAGAAATGCGGTAGTTACATTTGATGTGCGATACACGCTAATGAGACAACAACCAAACAACACAAAAAGACATAAAAATAATATCATTCAGTCTTCAACAAAATATATCATATGTGTTCAAAAAGACATCAAAAGGTTGATATACAGTCTTCAACAATAGACACTCAGGTGTCCATACATTATGCTAAACTCTAAATCAAACCGAGTCTAAAATTGTTGCAAATAATATTATTGCTTTTGATAAATGTCATCAACCAGCATTTTATGGGTCGATTGTTAATTATTGTCTAGAGTACACAAAACCTACGTAAAAGGATACGAGGGCGTGACACGGGTTGCTCATTTCTCAAATCCCGCTTTTTTGCAATTTTTTCCGACTTCCCAGTTTTTTTCTTCTTTTTTCACAGATCCCACTTTTTTACCCTCTATATCCTATTTCCCAAAAGCGTTTCATCCCCTTCATATATACCGTTTTTTATATTTAACTGAAAACTTGAAATGTTTGCAATATGATTGTTAAAAGAGGAAAACAATTAAGTGACTTTTTTTACGATATCGTAAAAAAAAGAAGCAGAAGATACAACAAAAGGAACATTCAAAACTTGAAAGGCTAGAAGAAGCGACAACGCCATAATTGAGACTAAAATCAAATGGTATGAAAGAGGTTTTTTTACATCGGATGACCGTGAGGGCATTCCGGTGTATTGCTGTCGCCTAGATTTCCATTACGTAACTTTCGTGTTGATATTGTAACCAATCTATAAACATAATAAATACATTATCGAATGCAAAATACATTTCTTTTCCCTATCGCTTATTATAAATTCATTTTTGCAAGGATACTCCTAAAAATATTTTTTTTAGAAAATAATATGAAAATGTTTTGTCGTTTGAAATATATATACAGGTAAAAAAATCTTAATATCTATGCACACGTACAGAAAATGTGTCTTAACGCATGCGGAAGAATATCTCAAGAACGTTTGCAATCTCCCATGCAGAGTTATCGGTCCTCGCTAACTCCCTCAAGGATCGATAACTCTGCATGGGAGATTGAAAGTTTGGCGGGAAAATATGAATGCCTACTCAAATCAAATCTATTAGAACAATCGAATTATTACAGAAGAGTGTCCACCCTGCACTTGCATTGCACTGTTATTAATATAGTAGAATAGAATGATATACAAATGGATGAAAATTATATATACATGTAAATGTAATATACAAATATGAATATAATATATAACAACAAACCAGAGTATACTGATTTGTATCACTTTAATATCATATTTATTACGATGAGGTTGAATTCCCTGTCATTTATTTATCATCCACGCACTAACTTGTCTAAGACAAAAAAGTATATCTGTACATTAACCCCACTTTCAGGTATAGAGATGTGATTTTTTTTCTGAGACAAGTGCTTGTGACCATCCACAAGAACTTGCAGTCGTCCGATGTTCAGTACTTCAGTACTTTGATTTTAACTGGTGTGTGGTGATGGCTTAATATATCAAACAATTTTGAGCACGGGGCAAGTCTGATTTTGGTTTGTTCCTCTTCTAATCTTAAATATACATTCGTCACAATTCGGCCGATTCCGTACCTCCATCTAATCATTCGCCACAGCTCGGCCGATTCCATTCTTCCACTTATCGTTACTACAATCCCGTCCCCTTTCCCTCGGATGTGACCTTCCGAATTAGACTAATCACCGGGTGATACTAACATAAGCAACACGACGGTGCCACATGTGGAGCAGGATCTGCTTACCCTTCCGGAGCACCTGAGATCACCCCAGATTTTGGTGGGGTTCGTGCTGCTGTTGTGGCGTTGTCAGTTTATTTTCGACTAATGAGTTTGAATGTCCGTTTGGAATCTTTCACCTCTCGTTTGCATCTAACAATAGATAGAGAGAAGCGAGGACACACGAGGGTAGCCGATTGACATGATTGATACGAGGTCAGATGGAGGTACGAAATTGGTCGAGTTGTGACAAATGATAGTCAAATCCCAAGATGTATCCCTCGTCAATATATTTTTTAGAATGTTTACATGGGGTTACTATAAAATATTTCGAGAAAAACGCCCCAGTGCCTTATAGTCAATACAGCTGTTGTTAATGTTTACGTGAGTAGGCTAAGTTAGAGTAATTGTTGCCTGCATCATCAAAGCGCTTTATGAAAAGGATAATTGCAAAACCAACTGAAATAAAATATTACCAATTGTCGTCTGCTTGGAATAAAAATGTTGAATTGAACTTTTTCTAGAATTTAAGAAGTTGTCTTCAGTGTCATGCTTAATGAAAGGCTGGATACTTAGAGATTTTTTTTATACAAGTGAGAGGTTTAGCTAGCTGTAAAACCAGGTTTAATCCACCATTTTCTACATAAGAAAATGCCTGTACCAAGTCAGGAATATGACAGTTGTTATCCATTCGTTTGATGTGTTTGAGCTTTTGATTTTGCCATTTGATTACGGACTTTCCGTTTTCAATTTTCCTCGGAGTTCGGCATTTTTGTTATTTTACGTTTGGTTAAAAATTGACAGTCAGTTTGATTAACATGAATAATGGGATTTAGTATGCCTCCTTGTCGCACCACGCTGAAGTACGTCCATTATTCATTTTTCATTATTCAAAATTCAATAATGAATAATGAAATAGTTCACTATTCACTATTCAATGTTAAGTGATGAATATTGAATAATGAAATAGTTTATGTTTCATTATATATATTCAAGTTGAAGCGATGAATAGTGAAATAAAAATAAAAAAATTGAGTGTGACACTATAGCTATATCCCGTATTTCTAAATTAGTCTTTTTGATGTTATCTAACAAATATTCAAATTGATATCAGAAAAAATAAATAAAAACACTCTTTAAATTTTAATTTGATTTATTTATCAGCTGGTTCCTAGTTTCGGAGGATAAACTAGTGGGTTTTCCTAACTATTTTTGACAGAAATTCCTTGGTTCAATGTATGCACGACCTGAAAACCAAAACATATATATATAAATTAGAATACTCTACGTTGTCTTTTTTTTATTTTCACTAGACCTTTGCTATTCTTCATCATCTAATTATAGATATAACAAGTCGATTGTTCAGCAATGACCATTAGAGGGGTTACGGAGGGCCTAAATGCCAAAATACGCGTGAAAATTAAGAAATAGCCAATTTTGAATAATGAAATGGATATTTTGAATAATGGAATGGACTGCTGCAACTCTTTAGCCCCGAATTATAGATATACCTTATACCTCATTTGAAAGCTTATTAAGAGAGAAACAAAAGTTATATAGTCAATATGTTCCGCAACGCATATTAGAGGAGTAACGAAGGACCTAAATATCGAAATACGCGTGAACATTAAGAAATAGCTTATTTTGAATAATGGAATGGACTGCTGCAACCCGTCAGCCCCTAATCAAGGAAAAATTTATACACCAAATTAAAGCTTATTGATAGAGGAATAAACTGAGTATAAACTATATGTGCCGCAATGACCATTAGAGGGTTTACGGAGGACCTAAATGCCAAAATACGCGTGAAAATTAAGAAATAGCCAATTTTGAATAATGAAATGGACTGCTGCAACCCGTCAGCCCCTAATCAAGGAAAAATTTATACACCAAATTAAAGCTTATTGATAGAGGAATAAACTGAGTATAAACGATATGTGCCGCAATGACCATTAGAGGGTTTACGGAGGACCTAAATGCCAAAATACGCGTGAAAATTAAGAAATAGCCAATTTTGAATAATGAAATGGATATTTTGAATAATGGAATGGACTGCTGCAACCCTTTAGCCCCGAATTATAGATATACCTTATACCTCATTCGAAAGCTTATTAAGAGAGAAACAAAAGTTATATAGTCAATATGTTCTGCAACGCATATTAGAGGAGTAACGAAGGACCTAAATATCGAAATACGTGTGAACATTAAGAAATAGCTTATTTTGAATAATGGAATGGACTGCTGCAACCCGTCAGCCCCTAATCAAGGAAAAATTTATACACCAAATTAAAGCTTATTGATAGAGGAATAAACTGAGTATAAACGATATGTGCCGCAATGACCATTAGAGGGTTTACGGAGGACCTAAATGCCAAAATACGCGTGAAAATTAAGAAATAGCCAATTTTGAATAATGAAATGGACTGCTGCAACCCGTCAGCCCCTAATCAAGGAAAAATTTATACACCAAATTAAAGCTTATTGATAGAGGAATAAACTGAGTATAAACGATATGTGCCGCAATGACCATTAGAGGGTTTACGGAGGACCTAAATGCCAAAATACGCGTGAAAATTAAGAAATAGCCAATTTTGAATAATGAAATGGACTGCTGCAACCCGTCATCCCTAATCAAGGAAAAATTTATACACCAAATTAAAGCTTATTGATAGAGGAATAAACTGAGTATAAACGATATGTGCCGCAATGACCATTAGAGGGGTTACAGAGGACCTAAATGCCAAAATACGCGTGAAAATTAAGAAATAGCCAATTTTGAATAATGAAATGGATATTTTGAATAATGGAATGGACTGCTGCAACCCTTTAGCCCCGAATTATAGATATACCTTATACCTCATTCGAAAGCTTATTAAGAGAGAAACAAAAGTTATATAGTCAATATGTCCCGCAACGCATATTAGAGGAGTAACGAAGGACCTAAATATCGAAATACGCGTGAACATTAAGAAATAGCTTATTTTGAATAATGGAATGGACTGCTGCAACCCGTCAGCCCCTAATCAAGGAAAAATTTATACACCAAATTAAAGCTTATTGATAGAGGAATAAACTGAGTATAAACGATATGTGCCGCAATGACCATTAGAGGGGTTACGGAGGACCTAAATGCCAAAATACGCGTGAAAATTAAGAAATAGCCAATTTTGAATAATGAAGTGGATATTTTGAATAATGGAATGGACTGCTGCAACTCTTTAGCCCCGAATTATAGATATACCTTATACCTCATTTGAAAGCTTATTAAGAGAGAAACAAAAGTTATATAGTCAATATGTTCCGCAACGCATATTAGAGGAGTAACGAAGGACCTAAATATCGAAATACGCGTGAACATTAAGAAATAGCTTATTTTGAATAATGGAATGGACTGCTGCAACCCGTCAGCCCCTAATCAAGGAAAAATTTATACACCAAATTAAAGCTTATTGATAGAGGAATAAACTGAGTATAAACTATATGTGCCGCAATGACCATTAGAGGGTTTACGGAGGACCTAAATGCCAAAATACGCGTGAAAATTAAGAAATAGCCAATTTTGAATAATGAAATGGACTGCTGCAACCCGTCAGCCCCTAATCAAGGAAAAATTTATACACCAAATTAAAGCTTATTGATAGAGGAATAAACTGAGTATAAACGATATGTGCCGCAATGACCATTAGAGGGTTTACGGAGGACCTAAATGCCAAAATACGCGTGAAAATTAAGAAATAGCCAATTTTGAATAATGAAATGGATATTTTGAATAATGGAATGGACTGCTGCAACCCTTTAGCCCCGAATTATAGATATACCTTATACCTCATTCGAAAGCTTATTAAGAGAGAAACAAAAGTTATATAGTCAATATGTTCTGCAACGCATATTAGAGGAGTAACGAAGGACCTAAATATCGAAATACGTGTGAACATTAAGAAATAGCTTATTTTGAATAATGGAATGGACTGCTGCAACCCGTCAGCCCCTAATCAAGGAAAAATTTATACACCAAATTAAAGCTTATTGATAGAGGAATAAACTGAGTATAAACGATATGTGCCGCAATGACCATTAGAGGGTTTACGGAGGACCTAAATGCCGAAATACGCGTGAAAATTAAGAAATAGCCAATTTTGAATAATGAAATGGACTGCTGCAACCCGTCATCCCTAATCAAGGAAAAATTTATACACTAAATTAAAGCTTATTGATAGAGGAATAAACTGAGTATAAACGATATGTGCCGCAATGACCATTAGAGGGGTTACAGAGGACCTAAATGCCAAAATACGCGAGAAAATTAAGAAATAGCCAATTTTGAATAATGAAATGGATATTTTGAATAATGGAATGGACTGCTGCAACCCTTTAGCCCCGAATTATAGATATACCTTATACCTCATTCGAAAGCTTATTA
The DNA here is from genome assembly GCF_021869535.1 of Mytilus californianus. NCBI lineage: Eukaryota > Metazoa > Mollusca > Bivalvia > Mytilida > Mytilidae > Mytilus > Mytilus californianus. Next base: position 3,741,887 of record NW_026262615.1, read on the forward strand.
AGAGAGAAACAAAAGTTATATAGTCAATATGTTCCGCAACGCATATTAGAGGAGTAACGAAGGACCTAAATATCGAAATACGCGTGAACATTAAGAAATAGCTTATTTTGAATAATGGAATGGACTGCTGCAACCCGTCAGCCCCTAATCAAGGAAAAATTTATACACCAAATTAAAGCTTATTGATAGAGGAATAAACTGAGTATAAACGATATGTGCCGCAATGACCATTAGAGGGGTTACGGAGGACCTAAATGCCAAAATACGCGTGAAAATTAAGAAATAGCCAATTTTGAATAATGAAATGGACTGCTGCAACCCGTCAGCCCTTAATCAAGGAAAAATTTATACTCCAAATTAAAGCTTATTGATAGAGGAATAAACTGAGTATAAACGATATGTGCCGCAATGACCATTAGAGGGGTTACGGAGGGCCTAAATGCCAAAATACGCGTGAAAATTAAGAAATAGCCAATTTTGAATAATGAAATGGATATTTTGAATAATGGAATGGACTGCTGCAACCCTTTAGCCCCGAATTATAGATATACCTTTTACCATATTCGAATGATTATTAAGAGAGAAACAAAAGTTATATAGTCAATATGTTCCGCAACGCATATTAGAGGAGTAACGAAGGACCTAAATATCGAAATACGCGTGAACATTAAGAAATAGCTTATTTTGAATAATTGAATGGACTGCTGCAACCCGTCAGCCCCTAATCAAGGAAAAATTTATACACCAAATTAAAGCTTATTGATAGAGGAATAAACTGAGTATAAACGATATGTGCCGCAATGACCATTAGAGGGGTTACGGAGGGCCTAAATGCCAAAATACGCGTGAAAATTAAGAAATAGGCAATTTTGAATAATGAAATGGATATTTTGAATAATGGAATGGACTGCTGCAACCCTTTAGCCCCGAATTATAGATATACCTTATACCATATTCGAATGCTTATTAAGAGAGAAACAAAAGTTATATAGTCAATATGTTCCGCAACGCATATTAGAGGAGTAACGAAGGACCTAAATATCGAAATACGCGTGAACATTAAGAAATAGCTTATTTTGAATAATTGAATGGACTGCTGCAACCCGTCAGCCCCTAATCAAGGAAAAATTTATACACCAAATTAAAGCTTATTGATAGAGGAATAAACTGAGTATAAACGATATGTGCCGCAATGACCATTAGAGGGGTTACGGAGGACCTAAATGCCAAAATACGCGTGAAAATTAAGAAATAGCCAATTTTGAATAATGAAATGGATATTTTGAATAATGGAATGGACTGCTGCAACCCTTTAGCCCCGAATTATAGATATACCTTATACCATATTCGAATGCTTATTAAGAGAGAAACAAAAGTTATATAGTCAATATGTTCCGCAACGCATATTAGAGGAGTAACGAAGGACCTAAATATCGAAATACGCGTGAACATTAAGAAATAGCTTATTTTGAATAATTGAATGGACTGCTGCAACCCGTCAGCCCCTAATCAAGGAAAAATTTATACACCAAATTAAAGCTTATTGATAGAGGAATAAACTGAGTATAAACGATATGTGCCGCAATGACCATTAGAGGGGTTACGGAGGACCTAAATGCCAAAATACGCGTGAAAATAAAGAAATAGCCAATTTTGAATAATGAAATGGATATTTTGAATAATGGAATGGACTGCTGCAACCCTTTAGCCCCGAATTATAGATATACCTTATACCTCATTCGAAAGCTTATTAAGAGAGAAACAAAAGTTATATAGTCAATATATTCCGTAACGCATATTAGAGGAGTAACGAAGGACCTAAATATCGAAATACGCGTGAGCATTAAGAAATAGCTTATTTTGAATAATGGAATGGACTGCTGCAACCCGTCAGCCCCTAATCAAGGAAAAATTTATACACCAAATTAAAGCTTATTGATAGAGGAATAAACTGAGTATAAACGATATGTGCCGCAATGACCATTAGAGGGTTTACGGAGGACCTAAATGCCAAAATACGCGTGAAAATTAAGAAATAGCCAATTTTGAATAATGAAATGGATATTTTGAATAATGGAATGGACTGCTGCAACCCTTTAGCCCCGAATTATAGATATACCTTATACCTCATTCGAAAGCTTATTAAGAGAGAAACAAAAGTTATATAGTCAATATGTTCCGCAACGCATATTAGAGGAGTAACGAAGGACCTAAATATCGAAATACGCGTGAATATTAAGAAATAGCTTATTTTGAATAATGGAATGAACTGCTGCGACCCTTCAGGACTAATAACAGAGAAACCTGAAACCCCATTCGAAAGCTTATCAATAGAGGAACAAAATGGTTATAATCAATATGTGCCGCAATGCACAGGGGTTACGTAGGACCTAAATACCAAAATACGCGTTAAAATTAAGAAATAGCCAATTTTGAATAATGGAATGGATATTTTGAATAATGGAATGATTGCTGCGAGCTTTCAGCCCCTAATTACCGAGAAACCTTATACACCATCCAAAAGCTTATAGATAGAGGAACAAAAGCTATATAATAGTAAATTGTTTGTGTTTGTCTTCCAAAAATGGTTGTAGGATTATTGTAACTAGATTTTTTGATTTGAAAGAAATATTTACATATGGGATTCTCCGGAGATATCGAATTGGGAAGGGAAATAATATATGAATAAGGAGATGTGGTATGTTTGCCAAAGAGACAACCACCTACCAAAAGTTCAAATGAAATGGATGATACGACCTTCAACAATGAAACAAATCCATACCGTATAGTCGGATATAAAAGGCCCCGACATGAAAAAGGTGAAATAAATCATTTGGGAAAAATAACAACCTAATTTATAACAAAACAATTTACCATAAAACAAATTTGACTGACATAAACAAAAGATAAACAATAAATCAAAGTCCCCTGACTTCGGACAGGCACACAAGGAATAAGTCTTGGTAAAACATGTTTGTGAGCGCTCAACCCCCATAACCTGGGACAATGGTGTAACAGAACAACATAAGAATAAAAATCAGTTGCAATTGGCTGACCTCAAGAGATCGGTACGAGGCAAAAAAAAAAAACAACTTGCATAAATACAATAGACATTAAGCACCAGAAATAAGAGTACTCGCAGTTACTGAGAGCTAGTTCAAAGCCAATTACTAGTAATAAATATATCATAGTATCCCAAACTAAAATATCAATCATTCATCCGTATATTTAGTGTAAAGACGTCATAAACAGTCTGAGAAATGCATGTATACATTATTGTTTAGGGGCCAGCTTGAAATCCGCCTCTCGGTGCGGGATTTTCTCGCTGTGTTGAAGACCCATTAATGGCCTTGGACTGTTTTCTGCTTTTTGGTCTAGTTGTTGTCTCTTTGACGCATTCCCCTTTTCCATTCTCAATTCTACGACATTGTACAATGCCCAAATATAAGTTAACAGTATTGACTGGATGTAGGATCATATACAGCAATTATTATATATGATATTTATTTATGTTTTAATTTTTCAATAACAAAATCAATGTTGATACCAATAAAAACAACATTTAAAAATTTTACTACTGCGGTAATTTGATAACGTTTAAGAATAAATTTATTCAATGGGTCGATTAGTTTACATGGATCGTATCTAAATTTATGGGCTGTATAAACAACATCGCCGTAAAAATTAGGATGTGATATTCCGCTTTAAATAAGAACTCTACAGGTACAGCCAAACATCAAAACTAAATATTTGTATCTATAATGAAAGAATTAGGTAAAGGTTTTAATTTTTTTTGTAACGAAATCCCTCACTTTCTAATTTATCAGTTATACATAAATTGTGTTCATTGAAGTCTAAAACGCGACTACAGACACGGGCATAGCGAACAAGTTGTGATATATACACACCGTAAACATTGGCGGAAAGAACACTACCGTCCTAAAGGCGAAAATAAACAATCGGGAACGAAAAATCGTCTCTTTTGTCGAAATGTTTTGTATAGAGTTTCCCGTGTTAAACTGAAATGTACAAATCTGGAAGAGGAAAAGTATTGCTGTCTGTATTGGATTTATTTAAACTTATTTCTTTTGGGTAAATTCCGGCCGTAAAACTCGAAAATTCTTGATTATTTAATGCTAAAATATCATCAATGTTGCTGTAAGGGTTTTTAGATTTATCAATTAAATGTAATTTAGACGGAGTTTGACCATAAACCGTGATTCATAACATTACAATAACATGTCTGCTATTAAAGGGGCGCAATTGGTAACCATTGGATTACCTACAACCTGTCATTAAACTGTATTGCCGAAACGTACATAATTATATGTTGACAAGAAGAAAATTAAATTATAAGCTTTAATCATCTCATCACAGTTCCAGTTAGTATATCTAATAGAAAAACAAAGGTTATCCATCCATGACACAAAATCAGTACATGCACAGCAAAAAAAAACAAAAAAAACAAAAAACAAAAAAAAAAACAAACGCACAAAAAGCAAAGGAACAGCCCTTTTATTGCTGTTCTTCATCTAAAAGACACAGAATCTCACCTCACTGCAAATTTAAGACGGCCCCTTTCACCGGTATGAGCGGAATTCTTTGTAAAATGATTCGGGAAGTCTTTGTAAGATGTAACACCATAAAACAAAGGATATGGGTTATCCATCCATAACACAAAATCAGTACCTGCACAGCAAAAAAAAAAAAAAAAACCACACACAAAAAAAAAACGCAAAAAAAAGACACACACACAAAATGCAAAGGAACAGCGTTTTTATTGCTATTTTTCATCTCAAAGTCACAGTGATACATTCAAAACGGAGCAAAAAAAAAAATCTCTCAATTCCCTGCAAGTTTAAGACGACCCCTATCAATGGTTTGAGAGGAATTCTTTGTAAAATAATTAGAGTAGACTTTGTAAGATGTAACACCACCAAATCGGGGCCAGTAAAAAAACATACTGCAATCTGCAACCAGATTTGTTTAAGGACTGTTTAAATAAATTAGAGAGCATCTGTTTGATAAAAAAAAAAAAACTCCAATTACGATACGATTATGTGATAGTGTAATGTATAGAGTTGAAAAATCATAACTGTCAACCGAATCGAACGGACCACCAAAAGCACTTAATCTATCCAAAACATCCAAATACTAGTAGTTAATGACACTTCAAAATAGTTTATTCCACTATTTTCATATGTTTTATTATAAAAAATAATAACCAGTTTTTTAATAGTAGTAAGGGAGCTAGTTAAAAGCCGAGAAAGATTAGCAGTAGAACATTTACTAGAAGCTGAGAGGAACGGGTTTTTGTGTAGTTTAGGATGCCAATACATAGTAGGGACTTTCAAATTTTCAGAGGAGACCTTAATGCCGACCGGTGGTAGTGACATGATTGTTTTCTGTCAAACTCTGTGTGGAGCGCACGGCCTTGAATGTAGTTGAAAGAGTAATTTCATTCTTAAGGACTTCCGTGTAGTATTTACGTCATACCACCACCACATTGTTGGCTGCTTTGTAAAAATAAGGAGATGTGGTATGATTGCCAATGAGACAATTATCCACCAAAGTTCAAATGAAGTTGATTTAAGCAATTGTAGGCAACCGTACGGCCTTTAACAATGAGAAAAACCCATACCGTATAGTCGGCTATAAAAGGCCCCGACATGAAAAAAGTAACACAAATCAATTGAGAAAAAGAAACGGCCTTAGCTAATTTATAACCAAACAATTCACAAAAAACAAATATGACAGACATGAACCAACGAAAACCAGTGAACTACTGGCTCCTGACTTGGGACAGGCACATATAGAACGGGGCTAAACTAGTTTGTTGGCGCCAAACCATCCCCCTGGGACATTGGTGTAACAATACAACATAAGAACAAACTATAATAATTCAGTTGAAAAGGGCTTAACTCATCATGTTCTCATAGAAAACATTTAACGAAAACACAGACCGGACGTGGCAGCGTATCTTACGTCCCACAACAACAACAAAAAAAGTACTAAGTAAATATCTGAGAGTACTTGCAGTTACTGACAGCTAGTTCAAAGCCAATAACAATTAATAATAAAAAAAAATGTATCTAAAATATCAATCAGTACACATCCATCATCCAATGGATTCAGTGTAAAGACGTCATTAACAGTCATTGAAAAACATGACCTTGTGCAATGCCAAAATATAGGTATCGACAGAAAGTTGTCGGCCGGTACGAACACAAAACGCTTTTAGAATAATTAAATTTTGTTTTTAGTCCTAGAAATGGGTGTATAACTTACTTTTTTTTATTTCTAAATTATTTTCGAAATGTGATATGCGGATATCAACAATATTCAGACATTTTGATATTGAAATAGGAATCAAGTGATTTTATGTCAGATTTCTCTTTTTTAAACAAATCTTTACATTAGGATGGAAGAACATCTCTAATGACCTGATGACACACTTTCCAATTTATTTTCGACGATGGACGATATATATTGGTCATTTTTTCAGAAAGTTTATAACCTTTCAGTCTTGAACGATGTTAAGGTCCCCTTTAATTACATGGACATAGTGATGATATCTAAACTTCGATGTTTTACAGCCTCATGTTGAAGGAGCATTATTTTCTATTCTGACGTCTTCTGTAACTGCCATATAATTAAGAAATAAACTTTAACTGGTTTTAGTATACGTTTAAGAAATTAAAGGTGGTTCTATGTTATCAAAATATGAAGGTTTTGAACGGTAGAGTCATTAAAAATACTAGACAAATTAATGTTAATGTATTTTATTTTTAGAAAATATCTTAAATGATCTTGAGGTTTGTCAATTCGAGGGAACCGTATATGGTGACAGAAAGCTGTAATGATACGTGTACACTCATATTTTGGACTGAAAAACGATGTTGTATCACACTCGTTATAAATATTGTGCAATTTACTAATTGGCATTTGACCCAGTTTGCATAATAATTGTTTTCAAATGTAGATAAGGGATGATTAACGGTAAAATTAGAACGATGCTTATTTCGTTGATTGCGGTTAATGCGATCGCCATAAGACCATTGGTTGCGTTGTATTTTATTAACAACAGTCATGATATCAATACAGGAAGTTTAAGATATGTTCCCTTGCCTAATGATACTGTCATTAACACCTAGGGGATACGATGTCTGTAGTCTTTTAATCCAAGACAGTTCGCAAATACGGATATCTTCAAATTATTAATGTGATTGTCTTGGTTGTTTCCTAACGGTTTGAAGTGGTTGGAATTTTAATAATTTAATTTTGTGTTTGTGTTTTTCTAAATGTTGGTAAATAAAACTTTTGAATTTCTTAGGCCTGCGGAAGGGCTATAGATGTTTTTGTGTTCATTTAAAAAAAATCAATTCCAGTTCGCCCCATATATTGAATACCACATTTCGGTTTTGTTCATATAACAAATATATGAGGCTTGGGTTTTTCAAGGAATATCATGTGAAAAGGAGAGAGAAAAATTCTTCCGTTCACTGATGACCGAACAGTATTATCTGAAGATAATCTAGAGCAGGTTTCTCATTTTCTGGCATTGCACGGGCATATTTGTGGATGTCCACGTGCCTTTTTGGTTGAATAATCTTGCTGTATAGGCAATGCCTCTTCAAAAACAACTATGACAGTTGTGTAAGCCTGTTGACTTTGGGGTCAATAGAATAAAGGTATGGTCATCGTATAATGTTACTCAAAGAAGAACATAATTTAATAAAATGCTCTGCGGGACGCAGCTTGATACGACCGCAGAAGTCGAATCCTGAACAGTTGGGGCAATTATGGATACTAATTACTACATTTAAGCTTGATACAGCTCTGGATTTGGATTGTGATTAAATATTTGACACAGCATAAGTTTCTGAAACAAAGTGAATGTGGTCAGAGAACTGAAAAATTTAAAATATGACTTATCATGGTAATATTCAAAATCTAAATTCACTGTTAGATTCAGCATATCCAAGTACACAAATAATTCAATTTATCTATTTAATAATGGACAATATTAGCTTTGTTTTTAAAGGGGTTCGCATCATAAAATATTTTTTATCCAACGCAATCATAGGTTTGAACGTTGTTTTCAATTTAGACTTGTTTATATTTTTTCGTTTGGGCTTGTATTATATTTGCCTTCGGGTTTATATGATCCGTTCCTCCTATTTTGACTCTTTCAAAATTCAAGAGTCTATCCTAAATTGATGTAAATTATATGGCCTTCCAAATACAATTTCGATTCCTAACATCACTGAAGAGACATTAATTGTCGAAATCCGGATATGGAGTACAAATTTTTGCACCTCATGTTTGCGGTATACATTTGTACCATCTTTTCCGCAAGTTTATTGTTTTCTGTTTGGTAATAAATTAATAATAAGATCTATTTTGTTACATCTTGTGATCCGTTTATTTTGGCAATCGCCAATGGCAGTCAGCAGGGTTTAAGAACATCAGTTGTTCGACCTGCTAGTCAAATGCGTTTTGTAAAAATATACTTTTTCACTCATTTGGTCTTTTGGAAAATGTTGTTTGTGCTGTATTTAGACAGATAATATAAAATAATATTTAAACAAAAGGTTCAAAAGTTAGTACACCATATCCGGATTTCGACAATTAATGTCTCTTCAGTGATGTTAGGAATGGAAACGGTAATTGGAAGGCCATATAATTTACCTCAATTTAGGATAGACTCTTGAATTTTAAACAGTCGAAATAGGATGAACGAATCATATAAACCCGAAGGCAAAAATACTACAAGCCCAAACGAAAAAATTTTAACAAGTCTAAATTGAAAACAACGTTCAAACCTATGATTGCGTTGGATAAAAACCGCAATTTTTATACGTGTGCATGCAAAACAAATTTCTTGGTAGAGGGGTCTAAATACAGCATAAACAACATTTTCCAAAAGACCAAAAAAGTAAAAAAGTATATTTTAACAAAACGCATTTGACTAGCAGGGCGAACAACGGATGTTCTTAAACCCTGCTGACTGCCATGGCGATTGCCAAATAAACGGATCACCAGATGTAACAAAATGGATCTAATATCATAGGTTTGAACGTTGTTTTCAATTTAGACTTGTTTATATTTTTTCGTTTGGGCTTGTATTATATTTGCTTTCGGGTTTATATGATCCGTTCATCCTATTTTGACTCTTTCAAAATTCAAGAGTCTATCCTAAATTGAGGTAAACTATATGGCCTTCCAAATACCGTTTCGATTCATAACATCACTGAAGAGACATTAATTGTCAAAATCTGGATATGGTGTACAAATTTTTGCACCTCATGTTTGCGGTATACCATCTTTTCCGCAAGTTTATTGTTTTTTGTTTGGTAATAAATTAATAATAAGATCTATTTTGTTACATCTTGTGATCCGTTTATTTGGCAATCGACAATGGCAGTCAACAGGGTTTAAGAACATCAGTTGTTCGACCTGCTAGTCAAATGCGTTTTGTTAAAATATACTTTTTCACTGATTTGGTCTTTTGGAAAATGTTGTTTGTGCTGTATTTAGACCCCTCTAACTAGAAATTAGTTTTGCATGCACACGTATAAAAATTGCGGAATGCGTTGGATAAAAACCGCAATTTTTATACGTGTGCATGTAAAACAAATTTTCAGTTAGAGGGGTCTAAATACAGCACAAACAACATTTTCCAAAAGACTAAAAAGTGAAAAAGTATATTTTAACAAAACGCATTTGACTAACAGGTCGAACAACTGATGTTCTTAAACCCTACTTACTGCCATTGGTGATTGCCAAATAAATTGATCACCAGATATAAAAAATGGATCTTACATATTAATTTAGTACCAAACAGAAAACAATAAACTTGCGGAAAAGATGGTATACCGCAAACATGAGGTGCAAAAATTTGTACACCATATCCGGATTTCGACAATTAATGTCTCTTCAGTGATGTTAGGGATCGAAACGGTATTTGGAAGGCCATATAATTTACCTCAATTTAGGATAGACTCTTGCATTTTAAAGAGTCGAAATACATGTCTGCCTATGTGTAGTGAGTAATTATGAATATAATATGTGTTTTCAGCCGTGTATCACCTTCACTGGTGATCCAATCGATGGATCTGTCGTAGAGTTGTCACTTGTTCTGACGTACTTATCATATATGATTATTTCTGTGACTGCATCTTAAGATCCTTTACGACAGATAATTTAGCTAATCTGCAATCAATTCCATCTTCATGTCTAATATATCATGTACTGTGTTACAACTCTAGATTCTACTGACGAGGAAAGTTAATACTAGGTCACCGAAAGCTGAATTTTTAGTTCAGTCTAGGTGGCCGAGTGGTCTAGAGCACTGGACACAGTGCAGGTGGTGTTGTCTCGATATCCCAAAAGCATGAGTTCGAATCCCGGCGAGGGAAGAACAAAAATTTGCTTCCGCAAATTTTCAGATTTAACATTGTTGTGCTGAGTAATTATATATATATATATATATGTTCCAGACCATATGAGTATTTGGACCGTACGCGTACGGTCTGGACCGTATGCGTACTTTTTCAAAATACGCATACGGTCGGACTGTACGCGTACGGTCTGCCTGATTTTAAGAAGGTGGTCAAGTTTATTAGATACAAATGTATATTACAGATCAACATAACTAAAATCTCGAATTAATATAAAAAGTTCAATTGTAATTGAAATAAAAACTTAATATTTTAAATATTTAAAAAAGTCACGTTAATTTAATCTGTTAATCTCCTGCATTTAGCATGTCAGTAATACATCAAATTGAATTGGGCTCACTGAAATTGAAGTTATCGGAAGTAAACATAATGTGGGAAGAAAAGTTTTTAAAATATTTAGGAACTTTACTACAAAAACTGTCAAACCAGCTGTTTACTTGTGGGAAGACTGATAGAAATAAAAATGTTTTGATAAATGGGAAAAGTGATTCAGCGAGACACGCAACATTGAAACTACACATTGGAAAACAGAAAGAATTTCATTGCATGCTGCCGCAAAACAAGCAAGTTTTTCTCTTGCTAGCAATATATGCAAATAAAAAGGAACATGCATGAACAAAACATGTAAATGTAACATCTGACGTTCCTTGTGGCAGCAAGTTTCATCCTGGGCGAGAGTGCCAACATAGGATTCAGAAAGACAATTAAATAATATTTAATTTCAATTGATTGAATGTTCACTTATTTACTTTATTCATCTAATTATAATAATATTAATTTTTAAAACTCAATAAAAGATTTTTATAAATGTTTGTCTAAAATCAACCCATATGGTCTAAATACATGTATGGTCCAGCTCGTACTAGACCGTATGAGTATATTCATACGGTCCGACCGTACGCGTATGGTCGGACCGTACGAGTATACGCATACGGTCCGGACCGTACGCGTACGGTCTGGAACATATAAAAATATAGCATTCTGAAAATTAATTTATACAAAATAACAAATAGTTATCAAAGGTACCAGGCTTATAATTTAATACGACAGACGCGCGTTTCGTCTACATAAGACTCATCAGTGACGCTCAGATCAAAATAGTTAAAAAGCCAAAGAAGTACAAAGTTGAAGAGCATTGAGAACCCAAAATTCCAAAAAGTAATGCCAAATACGGCTAAGGTAATCTATGCCTGGGATAAGAAAATCCTTATTAATTTGAAAAATTCATAATTTTGTAAACAGGAAATTTATAAAAATGACCATATAATTGATATTCATGCCAACACCAAAGTGCTGACTACTGGGCTGGTGATACCCTCGGGGACGAAACGTCCAACAAACACATATAACACGAAGTTCTTCATACAATTTACCAAAAAAATGCAAAATAAAAATATCGAAAATAAAATTTATCATTAATACTGTCTTTAAAAAATCTATGAAACTTACCTTTAATTAGTTTTCAAAATATCTAATAATGAACAGTAGACTTCAAACTATATTTATACATAATTTCATAATTTCTAAAAATAAAATTTGATGCTATATGTATTTTCAACTATGAATCTACAAAAAATTTCTATTAATTGTGCTATACAGGTCTGAATTTGGACTGGGATTGAAAATTGTACATAGCATAGGTTTCTGACACAGAATGAATGTTGACTAAGAACTTAAAAATTTGAAATTGGACATTTCCTATTATGGTCCAGTATCCAAAATCCAAATACATGGTTAGATTCACCGTATGAAAGAACTCCAAGAATTCAATTTTTTTATGAAATCAAACGGAGTTTAATTTTTTACCCTTTGGACCTCAATGTGGAGAAATAACAGGACCCAAAATTTAAAATCTAAATCCACAGTTTGATTCACCATATCAAAGAACCCCTTCAATTCAATGTTTGTTACAATCAAAAAGAGTATAATTTTGGACCCCGATTTTGACTAACTTAAAACACTGGACCCAAAATAAAAAATCTAAATGCATTTACAGATTCATCATACATGTATGAAAAATAACCTTGAATTAGATTTTTGTTAAATTAAGTTTATTTTTGAACCTTTTGGACCTTAATGTGGACCAATTTGAAGACCAGGCCCAAAATCAAAAATCTTAATTACACAGTTAGATTCAGCATATCAAAGAATCCCAAGATTTCAATTTTTGTTGAAATCAAACTAAGTTTAATTTTTGACCATTTAGACCATTTAAAAACGGGGCCCAAATCCAAAATCTAAAAACACGGTTAGATTCAAAATATTAAAGAACCCGACAATTCAAGACTTTGAATTAAACCCCATTGAAATTGGTCGAGAAATAAACAATTTATACAAAGTATTAGAAAAGTATATTGTTTTAGCTTCTTTCTGGTCCTTAATTTTAAACAGTTCAGTCAATAACCCCCTAAGTCAATCCCAACCTTCCTTTTGGGGTATGCATCCTTGTAGTAAAATTTCATAGATATCCATACACGTATACACAAGTAATTGTCCTATGACAAGAAACGTTCTTGTTTTTTGGCTCCTTTTTGATTGGCAGCTAATTCCTAAACAGTAGGGATAATAACCCCAAAAATCAATCCCAACCTTCCTTTTGTAGTATGGAACCTTGTGGTACAATTTCATAGAGATCTATACACTTATAATGAAGTTATTGTCTGGTAACCAAATGTTTTCGGACGACGACGACGATGCTGACGCTGACGCTGACAATATCATAACATCATACGTTTGCGGTCGTATAAAAATGGTATCCAGATAGTAGAACGAGGAATCAATTTTGAGGTTTACGGTTCAAAAGTTAAGATTACTTACTCAAATAATGGTTGGTCGCAGAGGTTATTTTCATTATTTAAAATTGGTTATTTCTTAATTTTCAAGTCTATTTTGGCATTTAAATCCTCCATAACCCCTCTAATGGGCATTGCGGCACATATCGATTATAACATTTTGTTCCTCTATTGATAAGCTTTCGAATGGGGTTTCAGGTTTCTCTGTTATTAGTTCTGAAGGGTCCATTCAGTTCATTCCATTATTCAAAATAAGCTATTTCTTAATGTTCACGCGTATTTCGACATTTAGGTACTTCGTAACTCCTCTAATAGGCGTTGCAGAACATAATGACTATATACCTTTTGTTCCTCTATTGATAAGATTTCGAATGAAGTATAAGGTATATCTGTAATTAGAGACTGAAGGGTCGCATTACTCTATTCCATTATTCAAAATATCCATGGTATTATTCGAAATTGGCTATTTCTTAATTTTCACGCGTATTTTGGTATTTAGGTCCTCCTTAACCCCTCAAAAGGTCATTGCGGCACATATTGCTTATAATCAGTTTATTCCTCTATCAATGAGCTTTTAATTGGTGTATAATTTGTTCCTTAATTAGGGGCTGACGGGTCGCAGCAGTCTATTCAATTATTCAAAATAAGCTATTATTCTTAATGTTCACGCGTATTTCGATATTTAGGTCCTTCGTTTCTCCTCTAATATGCGTTGCGGAACATATTGACTATATACCTTTTGTTCCTCTGTTAATAAGCTTTCGAATGAGGTATAAGGTATTTCTGTTATTAGGGGCTGAAGGGTCACAGCAGCCCATTCCATTATTCAAAATATCTATTTCATTATTCAAAATTGTCTATTTCTTAATTTTCACGCGTATTTTGGCATTTAGGTCCTCTGCAACCCCTCTAATGGTCATCGCGGCGCATATTGTTTCTACTCAGTTTATTCCTCTATCAATAAGCTTTTATTTGGTGCATAACTTTTTCCTTAATTAGGGGCTGACGGGTCGCAGCAGTCCATTTCATTATTCAAAGTAAGCTATTTCTTAATATTCATGCGTATTTCGATTTTTAGGTCCTTCGTTACTCTTCTAATATACGTTGCGGAACATAGTGACAATATACCTTTTTGTTCCTCTCTCTATAAGCTTTCGAATGATGTATAAGATATATCTTTAATTAGGGGCTGAAGGGTCACAGCAGTCCATTCCATTATTCAAAATATCCATTTCATTATTCAAAATTGGCTATTTCTCATTTTTCACGCGTATTTTGGCTTTTAGGTCCTCCTTAACCCCCCAAAAGGGTCATTGCGGCACATATTACTTTCAATCAGTTTATTCCTCTATCAATGAGCTTTCAATTGGTGTATAATTTGTTCTTTAAGTAGGGGTTGACGGGTCGAATCAGTCTATTCCATTATTCAAAGTAAGCGATTTCTTAATGTTCATGCGTATTTCGATTTTTAGGTCCTTCGATACTCTTCTAATATGCGTTGCGGAACATATTGACTATATACCTTTTGTTCCTCTCTTAATAAGCTTTCAAATGAGGTATAAGATATATCTGTAATTAGGGGCTGAAGGGTCACAGAAGTCCATTTCATTATTCAAAATATCCATTTCAATATTCAAAATTGGTTATTCCTTAATTTTCACGCGTATTTTGGCATTTAGGTCCTCCTTAACCCCCCTAATAGTCATTGCGGCACATATCGTTTATACTCAGTTTATTCCTCTATCAATAAGCTTTAATTTGGTGTATAAATTGTTCCTTAATTAGGGGCTGACGGGTCACAGCAGTCCATTTCATTATTCAAAGTAAGCTATTTCTTAATGTTCATGCGTATTTCGATTTTTAGGTCCTTCGATACTCCTCTAATATGCGTTGCGTAATATTGACTATATACCTTTTGTTCCTCTCTTAATAAGCTCCCGAATGAGGTATACGATATATCTGTTATTAGGGGCTGAAGGGTCACAGCAGTCCATTCCATTATTCAAAATATCCATTTCATTATTCAAAATTGGCTATTTCTTAATTTTCACGCGTATTTTGGCATTTAGGTCCTCCTTAACCCCCCTAATAGTCATTGCGGCACATATCGTTTATACTCAGTTTATTCCTCTATCAATAAGCTTTAATTTGGTGTATAAATTGTTCCTTAATTAGGGGCTGACGGGTCACAGCAGTCCATTTCATTATTCAAAGTAAGCTATTTCTTAATGTTCATGCGTATTTCGATATTTAGGTCCTTCGTTACTCCTCTAATATGCGTTGCGGAACATATTGACTATATACCTTTTGTTTCTCTCTTAATAAGCTTTCGAATGAGGTATAAGGTATATCTATAATTAGGCGCTAAAGGGTCGCAGCAGTCCATTCCATTATTCAAAATATCCATTTCATTATTCAAAATTGGCTATTTCTTAATTTTCACGCGTATTTTGGCATTTAGGTCCTCCGAAACCCCTCTAATGGTCATTGCGGCACATATAGTTTATTCTCAGTTTATTCCTCTATCAATAAGCTTTAATTTGGTGTATACATTTTTTCCTCGATTAGGGGCTGACGGGTTGCAGCAGTCCATTCCATTATTCAACATAAGCTATTTTTTGTTCACGCGTATTTCGATATTTATGTCCTTCGTTACTCCTCTAATATGCGTTGCGGAACATATTGACTATATACCTTTTGTTTCTCTCTTAATAAGCTTTCGAATGAGGTATAAGGTATATCTATAATTAGGGGCTAAAGGGTCGCAGCAGTCCATTCCATTATTCAAAATATCCATTTCATTATTCAAAATTGGCTATTTCTTAATTTTCACGCGTATTTTGGCATTTAGGTCCTCCGTAACCCCTCTAATTGTCATTGCTGAACAATCGACTTGTTATATCTATAATTAGAGGATGAAGAATAGCAAAGGTCCAGTGAAAATAAAAAAAGACCACATAGAGTATTTTAATTTATATATATATATATATATGTTTTGGTATTCAGGTCGTCCATACATTGAACCAAGGAAATTCTGTTAAAAATAGTTAGGAAAACCCACTAGTTTATCCTCCGAAACTAAGAACCAGATAAATAAATCAAATTAAAATTTAAAGAGTGTTTTTATTTATTTTTTCTGATATGAATTTGAATATTTGTTAGATAACACCAAAAGACTAATTTAGAAATACGGGATATAGCTATAGTGTCACAGTCATTTTTTTTATTTTTATTTCACTATTCACCGCTTCAACTTGAATAATGAAACATAAACTATTTCATTATTCATTATTCATCACTTAACATTGAATAGTGAATAGTGAACTATTTCATTATTCATTATTGAATTTTGAATAATGAAAAATGAATAATGGACGTACTTCAGCCCGGTCCTTGTCGCGGGGCGTGAACATTATGTTATCAACCTCGGCTACGATTTCTTTCAAAGTCAATGCTAATAAGCTTTTATTATAGATATTAAATATTGCAGTTATCGTATTTTCCCCATCTGTCGCCAATCCTCCTTGTCGGGTCGTGAACTATAAGTTTTTAACCTGATCTTCTATTTGTTCATAGTCAATACTAAGTACACATTTATTCTATAGATAATATATATATTGTACTTATTATGATTTTTGTCTATTCTCTATTAAGGCCATTACAAATAAGTTGTTGACCCCACACAGACCTCTCATATATTCCAATTCATTTTTCGCCTAATCTTTATCTAACTAATATAAATAGAATATTAATTGAATTAGTTGACACTGCCCACTGTCCATCACTTACCTTTGTTACAAATCTACTAAGTAATCTTTGAACACATTATCTGGAACTAAATGGTAACTCATTTCATAATTATGTGAAAATCAGATAAACGGTTAACTGTCTAAGTTTAATAAGTTTATTAGTTTAATTTTATCAGAAAAAGTAAGAATTAGACAATTTTAAATGTATATATAATAATTTGAATTATATTGATTAGTAATTTTTAATGGACAATTTTTATGACTTGTATGTTTTTACGTGATATATTTGAAATTTTTATAGAATTTTAAGTTTTATAGTGTCTCATAAGTCGTTTTTATGGCTGGATATTGATTGTTTTATGTGTATATAACTATATAATGTTGCTTATATGTATGTCAATCAATATGTGACACTTTAATAAACTATTTACTTACTTACTTTATAAGTATATATTTAGAAGTATATAATCTCTTTATCAAGTCATTAGCAAACAATTTTGCGTAAGTACGTAACTGTTTAAAATTACATAAATACATTTTATTAAATCATGAATTATCCCACTTCAAAACAACGTATGATAAAAAATAATAATCTGCGGGAAATTTTATTGGCAAAGATTACTCTCCCTCTTTCTAAATCAAGAGCACAGCCGTGTGGAAGACTGGGATAATTTACATTACAAGTTTTTGATAATTGTGTATAAAAGAAAAATGCAGGAAATATAATCAAACAATTTGCTTCGATTTCAGTATTTACAAATATACATGTACTCTTGAGCTCAGTCTTTAGTTTTCTATGTTGTGCTTTGTGTACTGTTGTTTGTCTTTTGGTCTTTTTCATGACTGTTTATGCATGGCGTTATCAGTATATTTTTGACTTATGAGTTTGAATGTCCCTTTGGTATCTTTCGCCTCTCTTTTATTGCTATTTTACAATCCTTCAGAATGTTGCGTTTAATGAAAATTTTCATTAAATAACATATAGTTGATTACGTCCACGTCATTTTGTCTATGCTGGTTAGTTGTCTCATTGGTAATCAATCCGACGGTGTTAGTGCCGTCTTAAACTTGCAGTGAGGTGAGAGTTTTTTTTTTTTTTTTTGCTCCGTGTTGAAGGCCTCACTGTGACTTTGAGATGAAAAAACAGCAATAAAAGCTCTGTTCCTTTGTTTTTATGTGTATGTACTGATTGTCTGTCATGAATAGATACCCCATATTCTTTGTTTTTATGTTTATGTACTGATTGTCTGTCATGGATGGATACCCCATATTCTTTGTTTTTATGTGTATGTACTGATTGTCTGTCATAGATGGATACCCCATATTCTTTGTTTTTATGGTTTTTTTTTATGTGTATGTACTGATTGTCTGTCATGGATGGATACCCCATATTCTTTGTTTTTATGTGTATGTACTGATTGTTTTTCATTGATGAATACCCCATATTCTTTGTTTTTATGTGTATGTACTGATTGTCATGGATGGATACCCCATATTCTTTGTTTTTATGGGTTTTTTATGTGTATGTACTGATTGTTTGTCATGAATAGATACCCCATATTCTTTGTTTTTATGTGTTTTTTATGTGTATGTACTGATTGTTTGACATGGATGAATACCCCATATCCTTTGTTTTTATGTGTTTTTTATGTGTATGTACTGATTGTTTGTCATGGATGGATACCCCATATCCTTTGTTTTTATGTGTTTTTTATGTGTATGTACTGATTGTTTGTCATGAATGGATACCCCATATCCTTTGTTTTTATGTGTTTTTTATGTGTATGTACTGATTGTTTGTCATGAATGGATACCCCATATCCTTGTTGTTATGTATTTTTTATGTGTATGTACTGATTGTCTGTCATGGATGGATACCCTATATTCTTTGTTTTTATGTGTATGTACTGATTGTCTGTCATGGATGGATACCCCATATTCTTTGTTTTTATGTGTATGTACTGATTGTCATGGAGGGATAACCCATATTCTTTGTTTTTATGTGTTTTTTTATGTGTATGTACTGATTGTTTGTCATGAATGGATACCCCATATCCTTTGTTTTTATGTGTTTTTTATGTGTATGTACTGATTGTTTGTCATGGATGGATACCCCATATCCTTTGTTGTTATGTATTTTTTATGTGTATGTACTGATTGTCTGTCATGGATGGATACCCCATATTCTTTGTTTTTATGTGTATGTACTGATTGTCTGTCATGGATGGATACCCCATATTCTTTGTTTTTATGTGTATGTACTGATTGTCTGTCATGGATGGATACCCCATATTCTTTGTTTTTATGTGTATGTACTGATTGTCATGGATGGATACCCCATATTCTTTGTTTTTATGTGTTTTTTTATGTGTATGTACTGATTGTTTGTCATGGATGGATACCCCATATTCTTTGTTTTTATGTGTTTTTATGTGTATGTACTGATTGTTTGTCATGGATGGATACCCCATATCCTTTGTTTTTATGTGTTTTTTATGTGTATGTACTGATTGTTTGTCATGGATGGATACCCCATATTCTTTGTTTTTATGTGTTTTTTATGTGTATGTACTGATTGTTTGTCATGGATGGATACCCCATATTCTTTGTTTTTATGTGTTTTTTATGTGTATGTACTGATTGTTTGTAATGGATGGATACCCCATATTCTTTGTTTTTATGTGTTTTTTATGTGTATGTACTGATTGTTTGTCATGGATGGATAACCCATATCCTTTGTTTTCATGTGCATGTACTGATTGTCATGGATGGATACCCCATATCCTTTGTTTTTATGTGCATGTACTGATTGTCATGGATGGATACCCCATATCCTTTGTTTTTATGTGCATGTACTGATTGTCATGGATGGATACCCCATATCCTTTGTTTTTATGTGTATGTACTGATTGTTTGTCATGGATGGATATCCCATATTCTTTGTTTTTATGTGCATGTACTGGTTGTCATGGATGGATACCCCATATCCTTTGTTTTTATGTGCATGTACTGATTGTCATGGATGGACATCCCATATCCTTTGTTTTTATGTGTATGTAGTGATTGTTTGTCATGGATGGATACCCCATATCCTTTGTTTTTATGTGCATGTACTGATTGTCATGGATGGATACCCTTATTCTTTGTTTTTTATGTGTATGTACTGATTGTTTGTCATGGATGGATACCCCATATCCTTTGTTTTTATGTGCATGTACTGATTGTCATGGATGGATACCCCATATCCTTTATTTTCATGTGTATGTACTGATTGTCATGGATGGATACCCCATGCATATCCTTTGTTTTTATGTGCATGTACTGATTGTCATGGATGGATACCCCATATCCTTTGTTTTTATGTGTATGTACTGATTGTTTGTCATGGATGGATACCCCATATCCTTTGTTTTTATGTGTATGTACTGATTGTTTGTCATGGATGGATACCCAATTTCTTTGTTTTTCTATTCTACTACATCATTTTCGTTTGTATCTTAAGTTATGGTGGATAGATTAATTGACTGATTGTTGCTTGCTTCTTGTCCATTCGTAATTGTTCCTTGTATATTCAGGACGAAAAATAATTAATCCTCAATACGATAGGTAGGTCAGCCGGGGTTCTAGAGGCGAAATTTGGACTGCCACGGAAAAACGAAGGTTTTTTTGATAGGAGCAGATATTTGCCTTACAATAACCACATATGGACCCTCAATGAGTTGTTGTAAAGGTTCTTAAATTTAACGTGCATATAGAACAAGGAGCTCTGCCTACACGAGGCATACAACTCAACGTCACATTTGCGATCGACCGTGGTTGTGCATTTATTCTGCCTGCACAGCCAAACGGCCTTAGAATTTACTATCTAATAATGTGTCTCCTCAATTGGTAAACATGAGATACTTACTTTGATTTTTATCCTGTAATCAGCCAACTATTGTACAAATAACAGGTACACAAATATTTTTTTGCTTTGTACAAGTACAAATAATGTCTCCTTTCACCCTGTTTCCATATTGAGCAAGCGGTAATGTATAGATATTTCTTTTTGCGTAACAGTTCATTTGTGGGTTTACTTCGCGGTCCGCGTTTATACTATGTCGATTTCTGTGAAAAATCAGACAATGAATTGGATTTAAACAACTAAAGCTTCAAGTGCTGGGTGTAAATTGTAGCACAAAACAATATTTGTACGTTGTCGGAAATATAAAATGAATTGGTACACGCTACGAAACAAGAGAAAAGCTCGCCGAGCCTCGCTTTTCGTCCTGTTTTAATAGCTCGTACAAATAAATTTTATTTTTTCCGACAATGTACATATATTGTATATTAATCAAAAGTTAGCAAGCCGCTGTCATCTAATTACAGGTACTGTTCATTCTATCATATATTAAATATTTATTGTTGTATATCTACCTTAAGTTACACATATTTGATCGTTGTTTTATAATTAACTTTGAAAACTTGATTTAAATGTTGATTACAGATCTGTGATAGTCTCAGTTTATATTAAATTACAACTAGTCTACACAGATGGGACGATTTAGAACATGATCGAGGGTCTGGATGGAGGTCCTTCACCCTGTATTCTTTAATTACTTAGACCATTGTTCTCTAATCTTTACTAATTGTTTCCCCTTTATTCTCTTTTCTTTACATCTTAGCACCCCATTATTCTCTATTCTTTATTATCTGTTGGCCTTTTCTCTTATGCTTTTTAGCCCTTTATTCTGCACTTTTTGCCCATTAATCTCTATTCTGTAAACCCCATTAAGACCCATGATATACATGGTCCGTGTATAGATGTCTTTTTCTGGTTTTCTTGTGTTTTTAGTTAAAGGTTTCTAGCATTTTATTTTTGTTTTGTGACTAAATAAGAAGGGAAATAGGTTATGACATCGAAATTAAAGTCTGTGTCATTTCCACGCCCTCGGCTATAGATACGACAGATTCAATATTATCTTTGTTAACGATCGCTATTAAAAAAGTATAACAAAAATACCTAACTCCAAGGCAAATTCAAAAAGGTGAAGTCCATAAAAACAGACAATATCAGTCTTTACCAACCAACGCAAAGAGAAGAAAACAAATGAAATATTCCTGACTTGATACAGGCATTTAAATAATAATTCTATCGTGTACAGCAGATGCTGATCTGTTGCATCTGCAGAAGTAAGTAATAGGGCGTGGTTTCTGATGTACTCTAATGCATAGTCAAATCCAAGTCGTATAACATAACACAAACAAATGCTATCTTAATCATTATACACTTTATGTGTCCCAGATCAAAGGATACTTGGCGATCGTTCATTTTTTCTTTTTCTTTTAAGGTATTTTTTCTCTATTTTCTATAATTTTTCTCTAATTTTTATTTGTTGGCCCTTTTTCTATAGATTTTGTTCTTTACTCTCTTATCAGCTAAGCCCATCCAGACCCTTATTTTCTTCTCAGTTAACCCCATTCAGACCCTTATTCTCTTGTCAGTTAACCCCATCCAGACCCTTATTTACTTCTCAGTTCAGCCCGTTCAGACCATTATTCTCTTGACACTTAACCCAATTCTAACCTTTATTCTCGTGTCAGTTAACCCAATCCAGACCCTTATTCTCTTATTGTCAAATACCCTAATCAGACCCTAATTCTCTTGTCAGTTAACGCTATCCAGACCCTTATTCTCTTGTCAGTTAACCCCATTCAGACCCTAATTCTCTTGTCATTTAACCCCATCCAGACCCCTATTCTCTTATCAGTTAACCCCACCAAGACCCTTATTCTCGTGTCAGTAAACCTCATTTAGACCCTTATTTCTTGTCAGTTAACCCCATCTAGATCCTTATTCTCTTGTCAGTTAACCCCGTGCAGAACCTTATTCTTTTGTAGGTTATTGTCAACCCCATCCAGACTATTATTCTCTTGTCAGTTAACGCCATACAGACCCTTATTTTCTTGTCTGTTAACGCTATCCAGACCCTTATTTCTTGTCAGTTAACCCCATCTAAACCCTTATTCTCTTGTCAGTTAACCCCATCTAGACCCTTATTCTCTTGTCAGTTAACCCCTTGCAGAACCTTATTCTCTTGTCGGTTATTGTCAGTTAACCCCATCCAGACCCATATTCTCTTGTCAGTTAACCCCATCCAGACCCTTATTCTCTTGTCAGTTAACCCATCCAGACCCCTATTCTCTTGTCAGTAAACCCCGTCCGGACCCTGATTTTCTTGTCAGTTAACCCCATCCAAACCCTTATTCCCTTGTCAGCTAACCCCATCCAAACCCTTATTCTCTTGTCAGTTAACCGCATCAAGACCCTTATTCTCTTGTCGGTTAACCCAATCCAGGCCCTTATTCCCTTGTCCGTTAACCCCATCCAAACCCCTATTCTCTTGTCAGTTAACCCCATCCAAACACCTATTCTCTTGTCGGTTAACCCCATCCAAACCCCTATTCTCTTGTCAGTTAACCCAATCCAGGCCCTTATTCCCTTGTCCGTTAACCCCATCCAGACCCTTATTCTCTTGTCAGTTAACCCCATCCAGACCTTTATTCTCTTGTCTGTTAACGCCATCAAGACCCTTATTCTCTTGTCAGTTAACCCCATCCAGACCCTTATTCTCTTGTCAGTTAATCCCATGCAGAACCTTATTCTCTTGTCATGCAGTTATTTTCAGTTAACCCCATCCAGACCCTTATTCTCTTGTCAGTTAACCCCATCCATACCCATATACTCTTGTCAGTTAATCCCATCCAGACCCTTATTTTCCTGTCAGTTTATCCCATCCAAACCATTATTTTCTTGTCATTTAACCCCATCCAGGCCCTTATTCTCTTGTCAGCTAACCCCATCCAAACCCTTATTCTCTTGTCAGTTAACCCCATCCAGGCCATTTTTTTCTTATCAGTTTACCCCATCCAGGCCCTTATTCTCTTGTCAGTTACCCCATCTAGACCCTTATTCTCTTGTCAGTTAACCCCATCCAGACCCTTATTTTCTTGTCAGTTAACCCCATCCAGACCCTTATTTTCTTGTCAGTTAACCCCATCCAGACCCTTATTCTCTTGTCAGTTAACCATATTCAAACCCGAATTCTCTTGTCAATTAACCCAATCCAGACCCTTATTCTCTTGTCAGTTAACCCAATCCAGACCCTTATTCCTGTGTCAGTTAACCCCATCCACATCCAGACCCTTATTCTCGTGTCAGTTAACCCCATCCAGACCTTTATTCTCGTGTCAGTTAACCCAATCCAGACCCTTATTCTCTTGTCAAATAACCCTAACTAGACCCTAATTCTCTTGTCAGTTAACCCTATCCAGACCCTTATTCTCTTGCCAGTTAACCCCATTCAGACCCTAATTCTCTTGTCAGTAAACCCCATCCGGACCTTGATTTTCTTGTCAGTTAACCCTATCTAAACCCTTATTTTTGCCAGTTAACCCCATCCAGGCCTTTATTCCCTTGTCAGCTAACCCCATCCAAACCCTTATTCTCTTGTCAGTTAACCCCATCAAAATTTCTATTCTCTTGTCAATTAGGCAAAATAAAACTATTCAAGATTATACCAACATTTATGGCCACTCCAAAAAAGGGTTAAAATTAACATGCCATAATATACAACATATTTTACCTAAAATTGATGAAATAAGAGCTAATTTTAAAAATCTTCAAAAATCACAGAGACCAGATATCATCGGTATGTGCGAAACATTTTTAAATGAAAAAAAATGCAAGCAGGATTCAAATGAGATCAATATTCCTGGCTACAGCTCTACTAATGCAAGAAAAGATAGAGAAAGCAGGCAAGGTGGAGGCTGGATTACTTTGATAACAATATTAAATATGAAAGACTAACTTCATTAGAAAGTGAAAACATCGAAACTATGTGGTTTAAAAATTTTCCCAAAAAATAATGAGTCTTTCTTATTATGCTTTGTATACAGACCACCAAACAGTCAAACTTCCTGGTACGATAATTTCGAAAAAGAATTCATAAATGCCCTCTCTATAAACGATAATATTTTATTGATGAGTGATTTTAATATTGATTATATGAAGACCCTTCCTATTAGATGGTCAAATTTTATTTCAACATATGGTCTTCATCAAATGGTTATTGACCCTACTCGAGTTACTTCAACTAGTGTCACATTGATTGACCATATTTATAGCACTAATCCAACAAATATTATCGATGTCACAGTGCCATCTTATGCCCCAAGTGATCACTATCCCATTAGCTGCACTGTAAACAGATTTACTAAGCTTATCAAGGATAAATCTGGTTCACATTTAGAGATCCAATACAGAAACTTCAAAACATTTAATGAAGAATTGTTCTTAAATGATTTGTCTAAACAACCATTTAATGTTATACATGAAATAAGTGACCCAAATGAAGCAATTGATATGTGGTATTATCTTAATGTTAATGTTTTAGATAAACATGCTCCTGTTGTAACCAAACGGATAAAAAATAAATATCAACCAGAGTGGTATACAGATGAAATATGCAAATCAGCTTACCAGAGAGATTATTATCATAAAAAGAAAGATACGGATAATTATAAGAAATATCGGAACCTAACAAATAAACTGATTCGTTCTTCAAAATTTAAGTATTTTATGGATGCCATCAATACTGATAAAAACTGTAAAACTCTATGGAGACATTTAAAAGATCTTAACTCTACAACGAATCATGATATTGATATGATAACATACGAAGATAAGAATCTTACGGATAAAATTGACATTGTAAACTGCTTAAATGATCACTTTAGTTCAGTGGGAGAAAAACTTATTCCACATCCCCATTCTAACTTTGAATCAGAGATTGATTGATTGATTGATTGTTGGTTGCTTAACGTCCAGTGGCAAATATTTCATGCATATTCAGGACGAGAACAAGTTCACAATAAATACAATAGGTAGGTTCTGTAATAGATTAAGGGATTAAGGTCGGAGAAATTTAGACTGCCACGGGAAATGAGGGTATATTGGATAGGGACAGAAATTTAGCCTTGCAACAGGTCACCTACGGACCCCTCAAAGAGTTGTTGCAAGGATTCTTAACGTGCAAAGAGCGTGGCACTCTCTTTACACGAGGCATCGGATTTAACGTCCCCATTCTGACCGGACGTGGCTGCAAATTTGTACATCCCGCACAGCCAAACGGACGCCCCACTTTAGCACGGGTTTTACTGCCGGTCGGAGGAAGACCAATGGTGACCATACTTCTATTCCCCAGTCACCCTTGGGGGCTTGAATCAGAGAAAATAAACAGTTATGTGAAATCCAAAATTAATGATAACACGTTGTTTTCACTGTATACTGTCTCAAATGGTGATGTCTTTAAATATCTCACAAATCTAGATATTAATAAATCAACCGGGACCGATGGAGTTGGCCCAAGAATATTAAAAGTATCAAAATCAATAATTGTAGATTCTCTTACTCATATTATAAACCTTAGTTTATGTACATGTATATTTCCTGATATTCTAAAGTATGCAAAATTAACTCCAATTTTCAAAGCCGGTAATAAGGATGATCCTAACAATTATCGTCCTATCTCAATTTTACCTACATTGTCTAAGATTTTTGAGAGGACTGTGTTTAAACAATTATATTCATTTTTAACTAAATACAAACTACTAGTACAACAACAATCTGGATTTAGAGAAAAACACTCATGCCACACAGCACTTATCAAAATAATTGACAAATGGTTAGAAGAATTTGACAAAGGCAGTTTCACTGCTGTTTTATTTCTAGATTTAAAAAAAGCATTTGATACTGTTAACCATAACATCTTATTATCGAAACATAATTTATATAGATGTGATGATCACTCTGTTAAGTGGTTTTCATCCTACCTTACCAAATAGATTGCAAAAGGTTAATATTGGAACAACTGAATCAGGATACAATAATGTAACATTCGGGGTCCCACAAGGTTCCATATTAGGACCTTTATTATTCTAAATCTATATAAATGATCTCCCGTTTACATTAAAACACAGAGTCTGAACTAAATGCTGATGACACAACTTTGCATATATCGTCTAAATCTATTTCAAACTTAAACTCTTGTTTAAATAAAGACTTTGAAAACGTAATTGAATGGTGTGCTGAAAACAATATGATAATAAATAACAAGAAGTCCAAATGTATGCTTATGGGATCTGAGAGAAAACTTGAGAATTGTAATGATGTCTTGTGTGTATTATCGCAAAATCAGACTTCATTTGACAATGTGGAAGTAGAAAAACTTCTTGGTATCCATATAGATAAAAATCTGTCATGGTCAATTCACATAGATAAAGTATGTGAGATTTTTTCAAGCAGATTATACCTGCTAAATAGATTAAAACGATACTTGCCTCGCAAAGGTCTTATCCTTTTTTACAATAGTTACATATTACCAATAATTGATTATTGTTGCACCATATGAGGTTTTACCGCAAACTGCAACATTGAGTGGATTCATAAGCTGCAAAAGCGCACAGCAAGATTAATTTTGAATAAACCTTTTGATTATCCATCAATATCAATGTTTAAAGAACTTAATTGGATGACCATTTTTACACGGATAAAATATTTTCAAGCCATTTTAATGTTTAAATGTATGAATGGACTAGCGCCAGATTATCTTACTAGTAAATTTACTGCGTGCAGTGATCTATATAGTTATTCTCTTAGGTCAACAACATCTGGACATCTTCATTTACCAAGGCCAAAGTCTGAATACTTCAAAAAGACTTTTCAATATTCTGGTCTAATTATTTGGAATAGTTTGCCAAATGTTATAAAGGATTCAAGTCATATCGAAAGCTTTAAGGTGAAATGTGCTAATCTTTTTTTCACAAAACAAAATGAGTAGACAAACTTTTTTTTTCTTAGGACATTCTTGCCATGCTAGTTCTACAGTCTGTTTTCATGCTTGTGTATATAAATTTGTAATTGTGTACATCTCTATTGATTATTGTGTTATATGCATTGATTGTTATATGTATTAATTGTTCATTTTAATGTGTGAAGGCCTCGTGTGAGATTAACAATTGTATGTTAAATGAGTTACCTTCGTTAAATAAAGAATTTATTATTATTATTGTCAGTTATCCGCATCCAAACCCTTATTCTCTTGTCGGTTAACCCCATCCAAACCCCTATTCTCTTGTCAGTTAACCCAATCCAGGCCCTTATTCCCTTGTCAGTTAACACCACCCAAACCCCTATTCTCTTGTCAGTTAACCCCATCCAAACTCCTATTCCCCTGTAAGTTTATCCCATCCAGACCCTAATTCTCTTGTCAGTTCACCCCATCCAAACTCCTATTCTCTTGTCAGTTAACCTCATCCAAACTCCTATTCTCTTGGCAGTTAACTCCATCCAAACTCCTATTCTCTTGCCAGTTAACCCCATTCAGACCCTTATTTACTTGTCAGTTAACCCCGTTCAAACCCCTATTCTCTTGTCAGTTAACCCCTTCAAGACCCTTATTCTCTTGTCAGTTAACCCCATCCAGCACCTTATTCTCTTGTCAGTTAACCCCATCCAGACCCATATACTCTTGTCAGTTAATCCCATCCAGACCCTTATTCTCTTGTCAGTTTACCCCATCCAGGCCCTTATTTTCTTATCAGTTAACCCTATCCAGGCCCTTATTCTCTTGTCAGTTAAACCCCATCCAGACCCTTATTCTATTGTCAGTTAACCCCATCAAGACCCTTATTTTCTTGTCAGTTACCTCCATCCAGACCCTTATTATACCCCACGCAACGAGTTGCGGAGGGTATAATGTTTTTAACCCATCCGTCCGTCAGTCCTGTTTCTTGTCATCGCAACTCCTCTCAAACCACACAACAGAATTTAACGAAACCTTTTTAGATAATAAGGACATACTACGTAGATGTGCATATCGACAGAAAATTACGATTTAATTCTTTTTCTAGGAGTTACGCCCCTTTGAACTTATTTGCCCAATATACTACTGCAACCTTTTGTCATCGCAATTCCTCTCAAACCACACAACAGAATTTCATGAAACCTTTTCAGATAATAAGGACATACTACGTAGATGTGCATATCGACAGGATATTACGATTTAATTTTTTTTTCAGGAGTTACGCCCCTTTGAACTTATTTGCCCAATATACTACTGCAACCTTTTGTCATCGCTACTCCTCTCAAACCACAAAACAGAATTTCATAAAACCATTTCAGATAATAAGGACATACTACGTAGATTTGCATATCGACAGGAAATTACGATTCAATATTTTTTTCCAGGAGTTACGCCCCTTTGAACTTATTTGCCCAATATACTACTGCAACCTTTTGTCATCGCAACTCCTCTCAAACCACACAACAGAATTTCATGAAACTGTGTAGATAATAAGGACATACTATGTAGATGTGCATATTGACAGGAAATTATGATTCAATTTTTTTTTCTGATACAATTTTTTTTTCTTACACTTATTTTATTTCTCCAATGACAATGTGGGGACGAGGGGTATGTGAGCGCACTCACTAAGGTTCTTTCATTCTTGTGTCAGTTAACCCCATCCAGACCCTTATTCTCTTGTCAGTATACCCCATTCAGACCCTTATTTTTTTTTGTCAGTTAACCCCATCCAGACCCTTATTCTCTTTTCTGTTAACCCCATCCTGACCCTTATTCTCTTTTCTGTTAACCCCTTCCAGACCCCTATTCACTTTTCTGTTTACCCCATCCAGACCCTTATTCTCTTGTTAGTTAACCCAATCCAGACTCTTATTCTCTTGTCAGTTAATCCCATGCAGAACCTTATTCTCTTGTCAGTTTTTTTCAGTTAACCCCATCCAGACCCTTATTCTCTTGTCAGTTAACCCCATCTAGACCCTTATTCTCTTGCCAGTTAACCCCATCCAGACCCATATACTCTTGTCAGTTAATCCCATCCAGGCCCTTATTTTCTTATCAGTTAAGTCCATCCAAGCCCTTATTCTCTTGTCAGTTAACCCCATCCAGACCGTTATTCTCTTGTCAGTTAACCCCATCCAGACCCTTATTCTCTTGTCAGTTAACCCCATCCAGAACCCTTATTCTCTTTTCTGTTAACCCCATCCAGACCCTTATTATCCTTTCTGTTAACCCCTTCCAGACCCCTATTCTCTTTTCTGTTTACCCCATCCAGACCCTATTCTATTGTCAGTTAACCCCATGCAGAACCTTATTTTTTTGTCGGTTATTGTCAGATAACCCCATCCACACTCACATTCTCTTGTCAGTTAACTCCATCCAGACCCTTATTCTCTTGTCAGTTAACCCATCCAGACCCTTATTCTATTGTCAGCTTACCCCATCCGGACCCTGATTTTCTTGTCAGTTAACCCCATCCAAACCCTTATTCTTTTGTCAGTTAACCCCATCCAGGCCCTTATTCACTTGTCACCTAACCCCATCCAAACCCTTATTCTCTTGTCAGTTAACCCCATCAAAACTTCTATTCTCTTGTCAGTTAACCGCATCCAGACCCTTTTTCTCTTGTCGGTTAACCCCATCCAAACCCCTATTCTATTGTCAGTTTACCCCATCCAGGCCCTTATTCCCCTGTCAGTTAACACAACCCAAACCCCTATTCTCTTGCCAGTTAACCCCATCCAAACTCCTATTTCCCTGTTAGTTAATCCCATCCAGACCCTTATTCTCTTGTCAGTTAACCCCATCCAAACTCCTATTCTCTTGTCAGTTAACCTCATCCAAACTCCTATTCTCTTGGCAGTTAACCTCATCCAAACTCCTTTTCTCTTGTCAGTTAACCCCATTCAGACCCTTAGTTACTTGTCAGTTAACCCCATTCAAACCCCTATTCTCTTGTCAGTTAACCCAATCCAGACCCTTATTCTCAGTCAGTTAACCCCATGCAGACCCTTATTCTCTTGTCTGTTAACGCCATCCAGACCCTTATTCTCTTGTCAGTTAACCTCATCCAGACCCTTATTCTCTTGTCAGTTAATCCCATGCAGAACCTTATTCTCTTGTCAGTTATTTTCAGTTAACCCCATTCAGACCCTTATTTACTTGTCAGTAAACCCCATTCAAACCCCTATTCTCTTGTCAGTTAACTCCATCCAGACCCTTATTCTCTTGTCAGTTAACCCATCCAGACCCTTATTCTATTGTCAGTTTACCCCATCCGGACCCTGATTTTCTTGTCAGTAAACCCCATCCAAACCTTTATTCTTTTGTCAGTTAACCCCATCCAGGCCCTTATTCACTTGTCAGCTAACCCCATCCAAACCCTTATTCTCTTGTCAGTTAACCCCATCAAAACTTCTATTCTCTTGTCAGTTAACCGCATCCAGACCCTTTTTCTCTTGTCGGTTAACCCCATCCAAACCCCTATTCTCTTGTCAGTTAACCCCATCCAGGCCCTTATTCCCTTGTCAGTTAACACAACCCAAACCCCTATTCTCTTTTCAGTTAACCCCATCCAAACTCGTATTCCCCTGTTTGTTAATCCCTTCCAGACCCTTATTCTCTTGTCAGTTAACCCCATCCAAACTCCTATTCTCTTGTCAGTTAACCTCATCCAAACTCCTATTCTCTTGGCAGTTAACCTCATCCAAACTCCTTTTCTCTTGTCAGTTAACCCCATTCAGACCCTTATTTACTTGTCAGTTAACCCCATTCAAACCCCTATTCTCTTGTCAGTTAACCCCATCCAGACCCTTATTCACAGTCAGTTAACCCCATCCAGGCCCTTATTTTCTTATCAGTTAACCCGATCCAGGCTCTTATTCTCTTGTCAGTTAACCCCATCCAGACCCTTATTCTCTTGTCAGTTAACCCCATCCAAACCCATATTTTCTTGTCATTTAACCCCATCCAGACCCTTATTATACCCCACGCAAAAAATTGCGAAGGGTATAATGTTTTTGATCCATCCGTCCGTCTGTCCGTCAATCCGTCAGTCCGTCAGTCCGTCTGTCCTGTTTCTTGTCATCGCAACTCCTCTCAAACCACAACAGAATTTCACGAAACCGTTTTAGATAATAAGGACATACTATGTAGTTGTGCATATCGACAGGAAATTACGATTCAATTCTTTTTCTAGGAGTTACGCCCCTTTGAACTTATTAACTTTAATGTACTACTGCAACAGTTTGTCATCGCAACTCCTCTCAAACCACACACCAGAATTTCATGAAACCTTTTCAGATAATAAGGACATACTACGTAGATGTGCATATCAACAGGAAATTACGATTCAATTTCTTTCCAGGAGTTACGCCCCTTTGAACTTATTTGCCCAATATACTACTGCAACCTTTTGTCATCGCAACTCCTCTCAAACCACACAACAGAATTTCATGAAACCTTTTCAAATAACAAGGACATACTACGTGGATGTGCATATCGACAGGAAATTACGATTCAATTTTTTTTCCAGGAGTTACGCCCCTTTGAACTTATTTGCCCAATATACTACTGAAACCTTTTGTCATCGCAACTCCTCTCAAACCACAAAACAGAATTTCATAAAAACCTTTTCAGATAATAAGTACATACTACGTAGATGTGCATATCGACAGGAAATTACGATTCAATTTTTTTCCAGGAGTTACGCCCCTTTGAACTTATTTGCCCAATATACTACTGCAACCTTTTGTCATCGCAACTCCTCTCAAACCACACAACAGAATTTCATGAAATCATTTTAGATAATAAGGACATACTACGTAGATGAGCATATCGACAGGAAATTACGATTCAATTTTTTTCTTAGGAGTTACGCCCCTTTGAACTTATTTGCCCAATATACTACTGCAACCTTTTGTCATCGCAACTCCTCTCAAACCACACAACAGAATTTTATGAAACTGTGTAGATGATAAGGACATACTATGTAGATGTGCATATTGACAGGAAATTATGATTCAATTTTTTTTTCTGATACAATTTTTTTTCTTACACTTATTTTATTTCTCCAATGACAATGTGGGGACGTGGGGTATGTGAGCGCTCACTACGGTTCTTTCATTCTCGTGACAGTTAACCCCATCCAGACCCTTATTCTCTTGTCAGATAACCCCATCTAGACCCTTATTCTCTTTTCTGTTTACCCCATCCAGACCCTTATTCTCCTTTCTGTTAATCTCTTCCAGACCCCTATTCTCTTTTCTGTTTACCCCATCCAGACCCTTATTCTCTTGTCAGTTAACCCCATCCAGACCCTTATTCTCTTGTCAATTAATCCCATGCAGAACCTTATTCTCTTGTCAGTTATTTTCAGTTAACCCCATCCAGACCCTTATTCTCTTGTCAGTTAACCCCATCTAGACCCTTATTCTCTTGTCAGTTAACCCCATCTAGACCCATATACTCTTGTCAATTAATCCAATCCAGGCCCTTATTTTCTTATCAGTTAACCCCATCCAGACCCATATTCTCTTGTCAGTAAACCCCATCCAGACCCTTATTCTCTTTTCTGTTTATCCATCCAGACCCTTATTCTCCTTTCTGTTAACCCCTTCCAGACCCCTATTCTCTTTTCTGTTTACCCCATCAAGAACCCTTATTCTCTTGTCAGTTAATCCTATGCAGAACCTTATTCTTTTGTCGGTTATTGTCAGTTAACCCCATCCACACCCATATTCACTTGTCAGTTAACTCCATCCAGACCCTTATTCTCTTGTCAGTTAACCCATCCAGACCCCTATTCTATTGTCAGTTTACCCCATCCGGACCCTGATTTTCTTGTCAGTTAACCCCATCCCAACCCTTATTCTTTTGTCAGTTAACCCCATCCAGGCCCTTATTCACTTGTCAGCTAACCCCATCCAAACCCTTATTCTCTCGTCAGTTTACCCTATCAAAACTTCTATTCTCTTGTCGGTTAACCGCATCCAAACCCCTATTCTCTTGTCAGTTAACCCCAAAAAGGCCCTTATTCCCTTGTCAGTTAACACCACACAAACACCTATTCTCTTGTCAGTTAACCCCATCAAAAACTCCTATTCACCTGTTAGTTAATCCCATCCAGACCCTTATTCTCTTGTCAGTTAACCCCATCCAAACTCCTCTCTCTTGTCAGTTAACCTCATCCAAACTCCTATTCTCTTTGCAGTTAACCCCATTCAGACCCTTTTTTACTTGTCAGTTAACACCATTCAAACCCCTATTCTCTTGACAGTTAACCCCATCCAGACCCTTATTCTCTTGTCAGTTAACACCATTCAAACCCCTATTCTCTTGACAGTTAACCCCATGCAGAACCTTATTTTTTTGTCGGTTATTGTCAGATAACCCCATCCACACTCACATTCTCTTGTCAGTTAACTCCATCCAGACCCTTATTCTCTTGTCAGTTAACCCATCCAGACCCTTATTCTATTGTCAGTTTACCCCATCCGGACCCTGATTTTCTTGTCAGTTAACCCCATCCAAACCCTTATTCTTTTGTCAGTTAACCCCATCCAGGCCCTTATTCACTTGTCAGCTAACCCCATCCAAACCCTTATTCTCTTGTCAGTTAACCCCATCAAAACTTCTATTCTCTTGTCAGTTAACCGCATCCAGACCCTTATTCTCTTGTCGGTTAACCCCATCCAAACCCCTATTCTATTGTCAGTTAACCCCATCCAGGCCCTTATTCCCCTGTCAGTTAACACAACCCAAACCCCTATTCTCTTGCCAGTTAACCCCATCCAAACTCCTATTCCCCTGTTAGTTAATCCCATCCAGACCCTTATTCTCTTGTCAGTTAACCCCGTCCAAACTCCTATTCTCTTGTCAGTTAACCTCATCCAAACTCCTATTCTTTTGGCAGTTAACCTCATCCAAACTCCTTTTCTCTTGTCAGTTAACCCCATTCAGACCCTTAGTTACTTGTCAGTTAACCCCATTCAAACCCCTATTCTCTTGTCAGTTAACCCAATCCAGACCCTTATTCTCAGTCAGTTAACCCCATGCAGACCCTTATTCTCTTGTCTGTTAACCCCATCCAGACCCTTATTCTCTTGTCAGTTAACCTCATCCAGACCCTTATTCTCTTGTCAGTTAATCCCATGCAGAACCTTATTATCTTGTCAGTTATTTTCAGTTAACCCCATTCAGACCCTTATTTACTTGTCAGTAAACCCCATTCAAACCCCTATTCTCTTGTCAGTTAACTCCATCCAGGCCCTTATTCACTTGTCAGCTAACCCCATCCAAACCCTTATTCTCTTGTCAGTTAACCCATCCAGACCCTTATTCTATTGTCAGTTTACCCCATCCGGACCCTGATTTTCTTGTCAGTAAACCCCATCCAAACCTTTATTCTTTTGTCAGTTAACCCCATCCAGGCCCGTATTCACTTGTCAGCTAACCCCATCCAAACCCTTATTCTCTTGTCAGTTAACCCCATCAAAACTTCTATTCTCTTGTCAGTTAACCGCATCCAGACCCTTTTTCTCTTGTCGGTTAACCCCATCCAAACCCCTATTCTCTTGTCAGTTAACCCCATCCAGGCCCTTATTCCCTTGTCAGTTAACACAACCCAAACCCCTATTCTCTTTTCAGTTAACCCCATCCAAACTCGTATTCCCCTGTTTGTTAATCCCATCCAGACCCTTATTCTCTTGTCAGTTAACCCCATCCAAACTCCTATTCTCTTGTCAGTTAACCTCATCCAAACTCCTATTCTCTTGGCAGTTAACCTCATCCAAACTCCTTTTCTCTTGTCAGTTAACCCCATTCAGACCCTTATTTACTTGTCAGTTAACCCCATTCAAACCCCTATTCTCTTGTCAGTTAACCCCATCCAGACCCTTATTCACAGTCAGTTAACCCCATCCAGGCCCTTATTTTCTTATCAGTTAACCCGATCCAGGCTCTTATTCTCTTGTCAGTTAACCCCATCCAGACCCTTATTCTCTTGTCAGTTAACCCCATCCAAACCCATATTTTCTTGTCATTTAACCCCATCCAGACCCTTATTATACCCCACGCAAAAAATTGCGAAGGGTATAATGTTTTTGATCCATCCGTCCGTCTGTCCGTCAATCCGTCAGTCCGTCAGTCCGTCTGTCCTGTTTCTTGTCATCGCAACTCCTCTCAAACCACAACAGAATTTCACGAAACCGTTTTAGATAATAAGGACATACTATGTAGTTGTGCATATCGACAGGAAATTACGATTCAATTCTTTTTCTAGGAGTTACGCCCCTTTGAACTTATTAACTTTAATGTACTACTGCAACAGTTTGTCATCGCAACTCCTCTCAAACCACACACCAGAATTTCATGAAACCTTTTCAGATAATAAGGACATACTACGTAGATGTGCATATCAACAGGAAATTACGATTCAATTTCTTTCCAGGAGTTACGCCCCTTTGAACTTATTTGCCCAATATACTACTGCAACCTTTTGTCATCGCAACTCCTCTCAAACCACACAACAGAATTTCATGAAACCTTTTCAAATAACAAGGACATACTACGTGGATGTGCATATCGACAGGAAATTACGATTCAATTTTTTTCCAGGAGTTACGCCCCTTTGAACTTATTTGCCCAATATACTACTGAAACCTTTTGTCATCGCAACTCCTCTCAAACCACAAAACAGAATTTCATAAAAACCTTTTCAGATAATAAGTACATACTACGTAGATGTGCATATCGACAGGAAATTACGATTCAATTTTTTTCCAGGAGTTACGCCCCTTTGAACTTATTTGCCCAATATACTACTGCAACCTTTTGTCATCGCAACTCCTCTCAAACCACACAACAGAATTTCATGAAATCATTTTAGATAATAAGGACATACTACGTAGATGTGCATATCGACAGGAAATTACGATTCAATTTTTTTCTTAGGAGTTACGCCCCTTTGAACTTATTTGCCCAATATACTACTGCAACCTTTTGTCATCGCAACTCCTCTCAAACCACACAACAGAATTTTATGAAACTGTGTAGATGATAAGGACATACTATGTAGATGTGCATATTGACAGGAAATTATGATTCAATTTTTTTTTCTGATACAATTTTTTTTCTTACACTTATTTTATTTCTCCAATGACAATGTGGGGACGTGGGGTATATGAGCGCTCACTACGGTTCTTTCATTCTCGTGACAGTTAACCCCATCCAGACCCTTATTCTCTTGTCAGATAACCCCATCTAGACCCTTATTCTCTTTTCTGTTTACCCCATCCAGACCCTTATTCTCCTTTCTGTTAATCTCTTCCAGACCCCTATTCTCTTTTCTGTTTACCCCATCCAGACCCTTATTCTCTTGTCAGTTAACCCCATCCAGACCCTTATTCTCTTGTCAATTAATCCCATGCAGAACCTTATTCTCTTGTCAGTTATTTTCAGTTAACCCCATCCAGACCCTTATTCTCTTGTCAGTTAACCCCATCTAGACCCTTATTCTCTTGTCAGTTAACCCCATCTAGACCCATATACTCTTGTCAATTAATCCAATCCAGGCCCTTATTTTCTTATCAGTTAACCCCATCCAGACCC
This sequence comes from Mytilus californianus, assembly GCF_021869535.1. Classification (NCBI taxonomy): domain Eukaryota; kingdom Metazoa; phylum Mollusca; class Bivalvia; order Mytilida; family Mytilidae; genus Mytilus; species Mytilus californianus. Next base: position 3,779,404 of record NW_026262615.1, read on the forward strand.
ATATTCTCTTGTCAGTAAACCCCATCCAGACCCTTATTCTCTTTTCTGTTTATCCATCCAGACCCTTATTCTCCTTTCTGTTAACCACTTCCAGACCCCTATTCTCTTTTCTGTTTACCCCATCAAGAACCCTTATTCTCTTGTCAGTTAATCCTATGCAGAACCTTATTCTTTTGTCGGTTATTGTCAGTTAACCCCATCCACACCCATATTCACTTGTCAGTTAACTCCATCCAGACCCTTATTCTCTTGTCAGTTAACCCATCCAGACCCCTATTCTATTGTCAGTTTACCCCATCCGGACCCTGATTTTCTTGTCAGTTAACCCCATCCCAACCCTTATTCTTTTGTCAGTTAACCCCATCCAGGCCCTTATTCACTTGTCAGCTAACCCCATCCAAACCCTTATTCTCTCGTCAGTTTACCCTATCAAAACTTCTATTCTCTTGTCAGTTAACCCCAAAAAGGCCCTTATTCCCTTGTCAGTTAACACCACACAAACACCTATTCTCTTGTCAGTTAACCCCATCAAAAACTCCTATTCACCTGTTAGTTAATCCCATCCAGACCCTTATTCTCTTGTCAGTTAACCCCATCCAAACTCCTCTCTCTTGTCAGTTAACCTCATCCAAACTCCTATTCTCTTTGCAGTTTACCCCATTCAGACCCTTTTTTACTTGTCAGTTAACACCATTCAAACCCCTATTCTTTTGACAGTTAACCCCATCCAGACCCTTATTCTCTTGTCAGTTAACACCATTCAAACCCCTATTCTCTTGACAGTTAACCCCATCCAGACCCTTATTCTCTTGTCAGTTAACCCCATGCAGACCCTTATTCTTTTGTCTGTTAACGCCATCCAGACCCTTATTCTCTTGTCAGTTAACCCCATCCAGACCCTTCTTCTTTTGTCAGCTAATCCCATGCAGAACCTTATTCTCTTGTCAGTTATTTTCAGTTAACCCCATCCAGACCCTTATTCTCTTGTCAGTTAACCCCATCCAGACCCTTATTCTCTTGTCAGTTAACCCCATCTAGACCCATATACTCTTGTCAATTAATCCCATCCAGGCCCTTATTTTCTTATCAGTTAACCCCATTCAGGTCCTTTTTTTCTTGTCAGTTAACCCCATCCAGACCTATATTCTCATGTCAGTAAACCCCATCCAGACCCTTATTCTCCTTTCTGTTTACCCCATCCAGACCCTTATTCTCCTTTCTGTTAACCCCTTCCAGACCCCTATTCTCTTTTCTGTTTACCCCATCCAGACCCTTATTCTCTTGTCAGTTAACCCTATGCAGAACCTTATTCTTTTGTCGGTTATTTTCAGTTAACCCCATCCACACCAATATTCTCTTGTCAGTTAACTCCATCCAGACCGTTATTCTCTTGTCAGTTAACCCATCCAGACCCCTATTCTATTGTCAGTTTATCCCATCCGGACCCTGATTTTCTTGTCAGTTAACCCCATCCAAACTCTTATTCTTTTGTCAGTTAACCCCATCCAGGCCCTTATTCACTTGTCAGCTAACCCCATCCAAACCCTTATTCTCTTGTCAGTTAACCCCATCAAAACTTCTATCCTCTTGTCGGTTAACCCCATCCAAACCCCTATTCTCTTGTCAGTTAACCCCAAAAGGCCCCTATTCTCTTGTCAGTTAACCCCAAAAAGGCCCTTATTCCCTTGTCAGTTAACACCACACAAACACCTATTCTCTTGTCAGTTAACCCCATCCAAACTCCTATTCCCCTGTTAGTTAATCCCATCCAGACCCTTATTCTCTTGTCAGTTAACCCCATTCAAACTCCTATTCTCTTGTCAGTTAACCTCATCCAAACTCCTATTCTCTTTGCAGTTAACTCAATCCAAACTCCTATTCTCTTGTCAGTTAACCCCATTCAGACCCTTATTTACTTGTCAGTTAACACCATTCAAACCCCTATTCTCTTGACAGTTAACCCCATCCAGACCCTTATTCTCTTGTCAGTTAACCCCATCCAGACCCTTCTTCTCTTGTCAGCTAATCCCATGCAGAACCTTATTCTGTTGTCAGTTAATTTCAGTTAACCCCATCCAGACCCTTATTCTCTTTTTAGTTAACCCCATCCAGACCCTTATTCTCTTGTCAGCTAACCCCATCCAGACCCATATACTCTTGTCAGTTAATCCAATCTAGACCCTTATTTTTGTTTACCCCATCCAAACCCTTATTTTCTTGTAAGTAAACCCCATCCAGGCCCTTGTTCTCTTGTCAGCTAACCCCATCCAAACCCTTATTCTCTTGTCAGTTAACCCCATCCAGGCCCTTATTTTCTTATCAGTTAACCCCATCTAGGCCCTTATTCTCTTGTCAGTTAACCCCATCCAGACCCTTATTTTCTTGTCAGTTAACACCATTCAAACCCCTATTCTCTTGTCAGTTAACCCCATGCAGACCCTTATTCTCTTGTCTGTTAACGCCATCCAGACCCTTATTCTCTTGTCAGTTAACCCCATCCAGACTCTTCTTCTCTTGTCAGTTAATCCCATGCAGAACCTTATTCTCTTGTCAGTTAACCCCATCCAGACCCTTATTCTCTTGTCAGTTATTTTCAGTTAACCCCATCCAGACCTTTATTCTCTTGTCAGTTAACCCCATCCAGACCCTTATTCTCTTGTCAGTTAGCCCCATCCAGACCCATATACTCTTGTCAGTCAATGCCATCCAGACCCTTATTTTCGTTTACCCCATCCAAACCCTTATTTTCTTGTCAGTTAACCCCATCCAGGCCCTTATTCTCTTGTCAGCTAACCCCATCCAGGCCCTTATTTTCTTATCAGTTAACCCCATCCAGGCCCTTATTTTCTTGTCAGTTAACCCCATCCAGACCCTTATTCTCTTGTCAGTTAACCCCATCCAGACCCTTATTCTCTTGTCAGTTAATCCCATCCAGACCCTTATTCTCTTTTCTGATTACCCCATCCAGACCCTTATTCTCCTTTCTGTTAACCCCTTCCAGACCCCTATTCTCTTTTCTGTTTACCCCATCCAGACCCTTATGTTCTTGTCAGTTAACCCCATCCAGACCCTTACTGATATTTCCCTTTTACTTTCAAGGATAACGTGAGTATAATAAACATGTGCTCCAAGCCATGTCGTTTATAACAAACTCTGCTTGCAATATTATCCATACTTACGCTAAGGGAACTTTAAAGTTCAACAATCCATAGCTGTGTCAAAAATTGTTCAAAACCCTAACCCCGACAAGAGACACGTTTAGGAAATGTAAAAAAGATGTTGTATGATCGCCAATGAGACAATTACAATGCTATGTCTGACATATTTTTCTGATTTGCAGAATAAAAATAAAATTGACATTTCATGCTTTTTATTACCGCTGACCCTTACAAAAACCTTAAAATCTTATCCCTGAAATATAAATACAAATTTTCTTTTTTATGAAATGCATCAAACACTAACAGAATTGATAACACATTGTGTCGTATCTAAAAAAAGACAAGTCAATCATAATTGACCTTAAAATGTTGTTTGCGCAAATAATTTTGCGGCGGAGCGAAACCTGTGTTTAAATCCAATTACAATAAGTTTGTTTCCCTTTTTTTTCATAAATCTGTTAGATGTATCATCTCATAGATGAAATGGACCTGTCCAAATGTGGAAGATTTCAAGTTAAATTATAGATATTCACAAACAATTTGGAATTTTCTTGTTTCATAGATAATAAAAAAAAAATCGTCCATTTGGATATCAAAAATGGGAATGCATGACAACTCATGAATCTGATATCTTCGTTTTTCCAGTAGACAAGCCTGTTACGTTTTTGACAAGAATGGTAAAGCTTATTTTCGTACGATGTGTTTGCAATTTTCATGTATTAGTTTTCGTGCTTGAAGATCATTATTCACCAATAGAAAATGACAGGATATGGAGTAAATGTACATGGGACAAAATAGCACACAATACATAGAAAGCATAGAAAATTATCAATGAACAGGGCTTTTATTCCTGTTCTTCATCTTGACAGTTGATGTAGGGTCTTCCTGAAATTGGTGGATCTGTTTTTTCTTGTTCATGAAACAACGATTTAATTTGTCTATGTCCTTGGACATAACCCACCTTTTTGGAAATTGTATGACCTTGGACATAACCCCCCTATTTGGAAATTGTATGACGATGGCATGCATTTTATCCTGCAATCACTTAACTAATGTACAAATAACAGGTACACAAATAATTTTTTGCTTTATTTGTACTTGTACAAATAAAGTCTCCTGTTACCCCGCTTCCATGTTGAGCAAGCGGTAATGTGGAAATTTCTTTTTGCGTACCAGTTCATTTTGGGGTCCTCTTCGCGGTCCGCGTTCAAACTATGTCGATTTCTTTGAATAATTAGAGACAATGATTTATAGATTTTAACAACTAAAGATTCAAGTTTTGGGTGTAAATTTCAGGATAAAAACAATATATGTACATTGTCGGAAAATATAAAATTTATTTGTACTCGCTACGAAACAGGAGAAAAGCTTGGCGAGCCTCGCTTTTCGTCCTGTTTCTAAAGCTTATACAAATAAATTATATATTTTCCAACAATGTACATATATTGTATATTTATGTTTATAACAGCTGAGCAATAATCATTCATGGAACTAGAATTTAAGCGATGACAAGATAGCAAACCAAACATTTTGTTAGTAAGGTGAAATATATTTTTCATGTTTTTCTGTCTTGAAAGATATTTTTTTTTTCTTTTTATTCTCGACCAACCGACTCGACTTTTTCGTGTGAAAAATGTGCAAACCAACAAATTAAAAAATCCTGGCCTTACCATGCTAACTCCTGAATGGTTAAGGCCATAACCCTCCAAAATCAATCCCAACCTTCCTTTTTTTGGTATGAACCTTGAGGTTCAATTTCATAGAGATCCATAGAAATGTATGGGATTTGCTCATAATTGAAGGCTGTACCGTGACCTGTAGTTATTTACTTCTATTTCATTTGATCTCGGATGGAGAGTTGTCTAATTGGCAATTATACAGACATGGGGTAATTGAAATATGTAATTGTAATTGACCGTAATTAATTACAATTTCTCAAGTAATTGAATGTAATGTGTAATTGAGCATTTTTTCAATTACAACTCAATTACATTTGCAATTTTGGCTCACAAAGATTGAACTTGTGTTTTCTCAAGAAATGATGAAAAGCCATGACCTTAGTAAATGTAATTAGCTGACATAGCAAATCCTTCACAGTTCACTTTCTGTAATTACACAACCATGGGAGATTCTTTATTTTGTATTGAAAGAACAAAAAAGAAAAAAAAAGATTGCAGAAACATGTCATTATTTGTTTGTTAAAGCAACTATTAGTAAGTCACTGTCTTATACCTTAATTAGCTTGTTACCTATATGTATATTCAGATATATATTGTTAGACATTGATTTAAATTGATAGTCAATCAATAAATATAACCTTTGGCTATTTGTTTTATTATTAACTATATAATGACTGTTTTTACAACAGTTATGTTTTCATTTAGCAGGTGTTAAGCCAATTAGAGAGAGATAAATATACCCCTAGGTACATGGGGTGTCATCCTGGTTTGCCCACTTTTAATTACATGCATATATAAACATAGGGGGAATTGTTGTTTTAACAATTAAAGTCTATTTCTTAATTTAGGCATATTATTTACCTGAAATTAACCTGTAAAATCTTAAAAGAATACATATGTAGTATTGAAAATTGATTCAATATTTAGATTTAAAAAGGAAAAATATAACAAAACCTATAAATATACTTTTTTGTAATTAAAAAAGAGATAAATGTTATAAGAATATTAATATTGAGATTTAAAAAAGGACAAAATATTATAATAAAAACTATAAATATAATTGAAAAAGAGATAAATGTCATAAGCATTTTAAATGAGATTATAAAATAAAAAACATATTTATAAACTAATAAAAAAAATACTTGTAATCAGATTTTATCTTGATTTATTATAACACATTGTTTATGTTATAGTTTTGCACTTTAATTTAAGACATTCTTGTACATGAACTTTGTAATTGTTTCCAACAGTCAAGGGTCTAACTTAAATAAGTTATTAGAGAAAAATAACATACATTTGTTATTGAGGGCTAAAAAATCAAAAATCTGTGATAACATATGTTTGTTACATGTTTCAAAGGGGCATTATACATCCTTTATTTTGTTAAATTGTGTACTAGCTCTATTGATATTATAATTGTCTTTATGTATATTAAACTTTAGAAAGATATAACAGCCCATAGTTTGCCAATCATGCATAACACACCCATGTTTTTACAGAAAAAATATGCCTGTAATAACTAAAGGGTGTTATTACAGCTTCTCTACATCTCTTCAAAGCCTTTTCTCCTACATATATCACAATGTATTTTAATTTATTGTAATAAATAATGATAAGAGCATGTAATGAGGTTCTGCGCAAGCTTCCTAGTCATTCCCAAGTGTCTCATGTAATAAGTTAAATGCCTGTAATAACTAAGCCTTGTCTCATTGATTTACCATGGTTGATCAAAAATGTATCAATTGAATTGGAAAATTAGTTTTCAAGGTTATGTATTAAGTTACTGCGCAAGTTTCAAGAATTCCCAAGTGCCCACAGAAAATAAAAACATTTATGGTACATTTAACTGATAACAAACATATGTTACTACAGATTAAGAGAAAGTATCCGTAATAAAACATGTATGTTATTTTCTCTAATAACTTATTCAAGTTACACCCTTGACTGGATGTTATGTTTGCATATCATTTTTGATGCTTTAAATGCATTATGAATGATAAATTTCAGTGCCAATGATATTTATGTAATCTTGACAATGTTAATTGTTTTAGTGCTATTAAAAATATATATCAAAATCAATTTATTATTTATTTTCATTTTTCTGCTTCAAAGAATCAAATCATTGTTGTCAATATAATGGAATTTTATGTGACTGTCATACAAGTGAGAGGTTAATCTTATTCCAGCTATAAAACAAGGTTTAATCCACCATTTTTTACATAAGGAAATGCCTGTACCAAGTCAGGAATATGACAGTTGATTTTCATTCATTTGATGTGTTTGAGCTTTTGGTTTTGCCATTTAATAAGGGACTTTTCGATTTTATTTTTCCTTGGAGGTCGTTTTTTTTGTTATTTTATTTTTTTCAATGAAAATTTCACAATTTCCCAAATGTATGAAGAAAAAAATACGTTTTAATATGCATCAATTGCATACAAACTTATCCTATAGAATTTTACAGAGATATATGTACATATAAAATAGCAACATATGTTAACTGGAAAAGACTATACCATTTTCCAATCAGTAAACCTTTTGTGTTTTTTGTTTATATAACCATTTCATAATTGCGGTAATCAAAAGTGGGCAAATCAGGATGTAACCGGTACATTGGTACCGTACATGAATTATTTTTAAATCAGTTAATTGTGATTAAAACTAAAGTATATTTAAAAAATAAAATGCTTCGCTGAGCGCAGCCTGATACGACCGCAGAGGTCGAACCCTGAACAGTTGGGGCAAATTTGGACACAATATTCAAGCTTGATACTGTCTGAATTTGGATTGTGATCAAATTTTTTACATAATATAGGTTTCTGACACAAAGTAAATGTGGTCAAAGATCTTATAAATCCATTGCGCAATACTGTGCAATTGAAGATTTCTTCTTGAAACTTTTCAAAAATTTGAAATTTTTTAAATTTTGAAAAAAAAATATGAATCCCTTAAAAAAATTGGGGAAAAAATCCCCCCTGCCCCATAACTTTTTGAAACCCCCCTTGGAGCAATAACCCCAAACTCAATCCCAGCCTTTCCCTTGTAGTATGGAACCTTGTAGTATAATTTCAGAGAGATCCATACACTTACACACTTATTATCCTGAAACTAGAAAAATGCTTGTTTTGGACCCCTTTTTTGGGCCCCTAATTCCTCAACGGTTGGGACCATTATCCCCAAAATCAATCCCAACCTTCCTTTTTGTGGTATTGAACCTTCTTAAAAAATTTCATAGAGATCAATTCACTTAAACTAAAGTTATTGTCCGGAAAACAATGTGTCTTCAGACGACGACGCAGACAACGACGACATCATACCGTCACACCATACCAAATCATTTCTTTCGGAAAAATAATTTTAATAAGTTAATTGTGATCAAAATATAAAATCATTTCAGATATTAAAATTAGGGCTCTCTTTCTGTATCATTTTCAATGAAATACATTAAAATATAAAATTTCAATAGGTAATTAAAATAAAATTAAATATTTTCAAAAATTGAATAAGGCTTTTTATCATTTGATCATTCCTAAGACAAAGTATTATGTGCACTTCAGATTTATGTATGTTTTTACTTTATTTCCGTACAACGTCATATATCTAACTTTTACTCTTCTTTGATACGGACTGAATTTGAAAATAGAGCAATGTATGGTACTTATGTACATATCATAGAATAAATGCATGTTTTCAATGTTTTATCTAAATTTTCCTTTCAAAAGTAATTGAAGTAATTAATTACATTTGCCAAGTAATTGGAATGTAATTAATTACATTGGTAAAAAAAAGTCAAATGTAATGTGTAATTTAATTGAAAATTTTGCAATTGTAATTGAATGTAATTAATTACTTTCAAAAGTAATTGACCCCATGTCTGCAATTATACCACATCTTCTTATTTTTATATTATATTCAAATTAATGTATGGAAACCAGAAAATCCTTGTTTTTGGGCCCTAAATTCATTATTGTATATGCAACTTGTCATGGTAAAACTATACAACAATCATGATTCATGACAATTACCAAATCAATATCTCCAAGTATAACAAACAAAGAAAGTGAAAAACAGATTATTTGCCTGAATTTTCTAAGTCCAAGGACCATAGCTATGCAAAGAAAAACATCTCAACAGAATAAATATTGAACTTGATCTGTAAATTTGTCATGGTAAAACTATATACAATGTATAAATATCAAATCAATATTTTCAAGCATTACTTAAAGTCCCCTTGGCTTTGCTGGTAGGGGACTAATAAACATTTTGATATTTGTTTTCATGGTTTTATCTATTTCAATCATGCATGTATGTTTTTCAATTTTCAGAAATAATTGTTTTTTAAAAGTTGCATGTAAATTCTCAAAGTATAACCTGTGACGAAAAGTTGGTTATACAACTTCAACTAAAGTGTGTATCCTTTTGTTTGTGCTGTGTTGTTGAGTGTATCAGTTTCAGGTCATGCCTTTCACTCGTACACAGTGTCACTGATGACAAATGCCAATGATACACTTTAAAAGGATTACCCTAGAAAAGAACTGGTAGCGTGATTGAGGGAATCCTGGTGTAGTCTGAACGAAGTCTTGCCAGTGAACATAAACACAAAGTTGATTAAAAGTTCAATACTCATTACTGAATTATTCAAAATCCAAAGTAACAGTAATATAAGTTTACAACATCTAAACTGCAGACTCAACAATATACAGTGGCATAATCTTAAATCTCTGAAGTACATTTCTCTCGTACACAAAATCGTAACTCCTTCTCTACAGCTATTTCTCTCTTTTATACCTCTATTTGCCCTAGTAACCTGATTACAATATGGTTAAATGACTCTGAACAAAGAAATAATCAACCGGAGCTAGGGCTACAGGAGTTCGGAGCTGAGGTCAATATTCATACTCATAGAATCATACATTATTTTTTCAAACCATGAGTTGGATGACGAAGATGGAATTTTTTCTTCGAGTTTTCTTGTTTTGTATCAACTTTTGAGTATACATGTGTGTGTGTGTCTAATGAGTGTTTTTTTTTAAACGGAGTTTTACAACTATGAACTGATCAGGTCAAAAGTTGAAAAACATTCTCACTATTTCTGTTTATTTCTGCACTATTAAATCATTTATTTGAGTTACCTGTATTATTTCCGCGAGTTTCTATGCATTCATAGCTCCTTGATTGTGTTTGTCTCGTTAAATAAACAGAAACAAGTACTTGTTCAAGTTGTTGTCAGTTGGTTACCTGTACCGGCGTCTCAGTTCAGTTTCTTGTATATTCCTCCATTAATTGTGGAGCACTATCCATAGGGTATAATTGTTGCAACTATATACACCTTAGAACATATGGAAACATTTAGTTATGTACAGATGACTGAATTTAGGCAATAATAATTACTAAATAATTAATATTATAACTAATTCATAGGATTGTCATCATAAAATTTTAAAAATAATATTCATAATGTGCTGAGGTGTAAGAATAAAATAAGTAAGAATTGGATATATTTACAAATAAGAATTTAGAATTTAATTGGTCTTAAATTAAACTTTCTTATAATTGTTAGTTAAAGGTGCTATACATACTTCAGAATTTATAATGAGAAGGTTATTTTATAAGACTTATGTAAAAGGGTTGGGGTTTAGAACAATTCATCATATATACATAAGTTTTCCTTCACAGTTTAAAGTTACCTTATTTCGGATCTTATCATTATTCTTTAAAGGTAACTGGATATCTTAAAACTTTGCAAAAAATTTTTTATTTAATTTAGGTCCTAATAAGTCATAAAATAGTAAAATGGTAAAGTAGGGAACTATTTTATTTTAAAAAAAGTTTACTTATACTGTACTTGTGTTCAAGTTTTTTATCCTTTTTGTGCGCAGCATGTGCATCTCGTAGCACATATTTCTAGCCAGAGTTTCAATGTTTTCATACACAGTTGAGTAACAGTTTATGTCCTTGCTAGTACAGTCCATTATGAGCTGCAGTAAATTCCCTTCTTCTATGATCTTCTTGTATGTTGAGGTATCGATTTCATCCATTGTCTGTTCTATTTTTGAGCAATATTTAGATCTTATTTGCTCCAATTTTTTGCAGCGTAGAATAAAATGTTCTAGATCTTCATTTTCCTGTTCACAGATTGTACATATCGGGTTAACTTTTGGATCGAACTTAGCTCTTTTGGCTTGTAATATGTACGTTTGAGTACTTATTGTTGCTTTTATTTCTCCTGCCTTTACATCTTTACTATTGTTTCTTACGCTTTTCCATATATTGTGTGCTTTATTTAATGGATTGTTCTGTATCTCTATGTATTTAAGTGATGTTTTTTCCATTTTTTCATAATGACATTCATTTTTCCAGTATTCCTTGATCTTTATTCCTACTAGTCTTTTCCATTCGATTTTCTTAAGTGGGTTTTCTATGTAGTAACTACTAGATTTCAAATTGTATTTTGATAGAGTTTTTTCCACTCTGTTGATAAAGTCTTTTCCTCTTTGGTCTGAGAATGCTATTTGTCGACGCAGAATTTCACATTCTATGGTTTCTGAATTTCGAGCAATATTCATGAAGAAGGTAAGTAGATTTTTGTCTAATGTGATGGCAATAGGTTCTGCTCCTACCAGGGTATAGACAGCCATATTTGCTGTATTATTTGGAAGCCGTTGAATTTGTCGGAGGATTTTTCTCTCTGCCAGTACTAGCATATCCTTTTCTTTTGCAAGTAAGTTCATCACCTCAAGTCCGTAGACACTTCTTGGTACTGCATATGTTCTCCATAGCTTGTATGCGACCATGGGTGAGAATCCCCTTCTGACATGTAAACCGGCTCCGAGAAGGCTGTATATTGTTGCCCTGCCGGTTCTTATTCTTTCAGAGATATTTGCCCGGTTTTGCTCGTTTCTTTTGATACCTAGATGTTTGGTTTCATTGGTTATATTGATGTCATCGTCTTCGAATTGCAGTGTTGTTATGTTTGAGCCTTTTGCATTATATAAAACAGCTTCAGATTTAGTTGGATTGATTTTAACTAGATCTCTGCTTGTATGGTGCTGTACTATGTCTAATATTCCTTGTGCGTCTGCAGTTCTATTTGCCAGGACAGCAATGTCATCGGCACATGTGGGTGCAGGGACTTGTATATTACCAATACATGCTCCAAGTCCACTTTTTAAAATGCTATCCAGTATGACGTTGTTGTAGCATTTATATAGCGTCGTAGATAGTTTTGCACCTTGTTGAATTCCTTGTAACACCATTACATCTCCTGTACATTGACCTTCCCATTTAACTTTAATGCTCATGCCTTTATACAAGTTTCTCAGAAGTATCCAGAGTTTTCCTTTTATTCCATAATGGTACAACTTGTTGAATAGTATTTCTTGGTTTAGTTTGTCAAATGCTTTTTCTTCATCAAGAGCTATTAAAATCATCAGTATCTTTAATTTCTTACTTTCTTCGATTGCTTCTGATGTGAGGAAAGCTGTGCATAGTGATGATACTCCTTTTGTAAAGCCTCTTTGCAAGGAGTTTTGTATGTTATTAAATACAGAGTCAACTCTATCCTTCAGTATACTTTGTAATATTTTTGCAAAGGTTTTAGTCACAGTTATTCCTCTATAGCTAGATGGTAATGTTTTGTCTTTTTCTTTCTTTAGGATTGGTGTAAGAATCCCTGTCTTTAGGAAGATTGGTACATCCAGATATGTTAAAATTAAATTTAGTAAATGTACTATAAAGGGAGTTAACTCATCCATCCCATATTTGTAGTGTTCTGCCGAAATTCCATCCTCATCTGGTGCTTTTCCTGCTTTAAGTTTTTCTATAGCTTTATTAACCTCCTTTACATTGACATGATCAATGCCTTGACCTTTTTCCCTTTCTATGGATTCTATTATATTGTTTTGTATTTCTACAAGCTCTGGCGTAGCTAGTTGTTGGAAATGTTCTTGCCAAATGTTCATTATGCTTGGTCCATCCTCTGCAGTCTTTTCATTCAGTTTCAGTATCTTGGTGTTAGTAAGTGGTGTTTTTCTTTGCATGTTAATAAGCTTGTAAAAAAGTTTTGTGTCTGCATTTGAAGCTTTCATAATTTTTCCCGCTGTTGATTCTCTCTGAGAGGCATAAGCTTGTCTTTGTGCTTTTCGAAGTATTCTTTTTGCAGCTGTCATTTTGATTTTGAGCTCGTTACTTCTTTCTTTGGGTGCTCCATGTTGCCTCCATACTTTATATGCATTTTTGGATTGCTTTGATGCCTTTTCTATTTGTTCATTCCATATCGCCTTTCCCTTTGATTTGATTTTGATTTTTCTTCTATACTTTGGGATTGCCGCTTCTCCGGCTTTATGTAGCAATTTTTCTAGATTTCTTATATCTTGCTCAATGATTCCTTTTGATTTTTGCATGAGGTTTGGTAGATCTTTATTGATGATTTCCTTATAAATTTGATGGTCACAGTCAGTCCATTTGGGTTTTGCTATAATAGTTGTTGCTTTTTCCCTTACTTTTTTCCGTTGGCTATTCAGTGTCAGAATAACAGGTACATGGTCCGAGGTATTCTCTGGGTCAGTGTCAAGGACATCAATTTGTCTGATTTTATTTATTATTTCCGAGTTACTTTTGAAGAGAAAGTAATCAATTTGTCCTTTCGATTTACCATTCTGGTGATAAAATGTTTCTTTTAATGGGCATTTCTCAGTATTTCCTATGCATTTTTCCTTGCAGAAAGTTTGTAGAATTTTATCATGAGGTGTAGAGCTTCTATGGAGTGACCCGTTCATGTCTCCACATACTATAATTTCGTGTGTATCTTTATATTTCTCTATCATTTCATCAATTTGAGCCAAAGTGTCTTTGTATTTGATATCTGCATTTTTGTTATCTGATGGCATATATACATTTATAAGACATATTGGTTTGTCTCCTTGTTGAATATGTATGGCTTGTATTCTATTTCCACCGTCTATCAGTTCCTTTATATTTTCATTAATTTCTTTTTTCCAGATTATGGCTACTCCACCATATCCTCTTCAAATTTGCATCATTCATCTGAATCTTTCAAGCGTTTTAAAACGGATCTCCGGTCCCGGTTATCGTCACGAAGAATAGTTATCCATGTGCAAATAGCAGTACATGCTGGTTTCCCCATTCAATAGACCAATATCCAATGTTTCTTAGCATAATCAGCTTCCCGACTTTACTGACTCAATTTAGTTTTAAAATGATATTTACTGCTTAAAGTCCTGACTAAGTAACCATATAAATGAACAAATAACAAATTCTTTTGTTTACAAGCATCCTTTAAATAGGAGCACCCCTTTAGTAGAGCATAAAGTTTAACCCTTAAAACTATTTGATATATTTTGATATAATATAAACTATATTGTTAGATATAATTTCAATGAAGTTATTTCATTTAGTTGAAGAATATGTTTAATCCAATTAACAGCCTGTCTAATTGGCAATCATACCCTCACATTTATTACAGCTAAATAATATTAGAGACATTATTTAGTATATATGCCTCTGGTAATAATTTAATGTCAATCAATAGTTTTCGATAACATACATAGAAACATACAAAGTTATTGCAAATGGATGGTATTTTTGTTCGAGCATATTGTTTTTCTTTTATTGTTTAACATTTCTTACCTATATAACATGTTACTTTTATTATTCTTCCCTTAGTTTATTTATTTTGTATTCTAAATTATTTATTTTGTAAAAATATTTCCTTTCTCTATTGGTACTGTAAACGTATACCTAACAACAAAATTATTTTCATTTACCTGTGTTTAAAGTTATTGCAAATGGATGGTATTTTTGTTCGAGCATATTGTTTTTCTTTAATTGTTTAACATTTCTTACCGATATAATATGTTACTTTTATTATTCTTCCCTTAGTTTATTTATTTTGTATTTACATTGTGTCATAGGTCAAATTTATTTGTTCAGTGTATGTTCAATGGTGTTAATATGTCCTTTGATTGAGTTAAGCTATTTCAGTTGATATTTTATAGTGTGTCTTTCTATGTTGTGATGTTACACTATTGTTTCAGAAAAAGGGTGAAGGTTTGGTACCATTAAAACGTTTAAACCCGCTGCATTTGTTTGCACCTGTCCTAAGTCAGGAATCTGATGTTCATTAGTTGTCGTTTGTTGATGTGGTTCATAAGTGTTTCTCGTTTTTTATATAGATTTTCCCGTTTGAAAGGTTTTACACTAGTACTTTTTTGGGGCCCTTTATAACTTACTGTTCGGTGTGAGCCAAGGCTCCGTGTTGAAGACCGTACTGTGACCTATAATGGTTTACTTTTATAAATTTTGACTTGGATGAAGAGTTGTCTCATTGGCACTCATACCACATCTTCTTATATCTATATAGCACATTAATGCATTTGCTTGGGACACTATATAGGACTTAAAATATGTTTATTATCTATAAATTTTAAAAGATAATTAAAAATAGCTCCAGTCGTGCTTCAGTGATTCCCTATATAATCAACCAAAAATTTTCCCATAAAAGGGAGGGGGTGGCAGAGCCCCCTGGATATATGTGTGATTCCACTCACCGTTACCTTAACTACCCTACTTTTTAGTCTTAATAATAGCCTACCCTAAAGATTTTTTTGTCATTTTTCATTAAGCACTGTTAAGTCAGAATGTTACTCCCATAGACTCAATGTAAAAAAAAACACAACATAAAATTAAAATAAATCCCTACCTAGTTACTACTGAAATTATAAAATTAATATTTAGTTTAAAATTTTCCCCATTGATTGACAAACCCTGACAACTCATTAACTCAAAAGGAAAAATTGAGAAATCTTGATCATTATAAAAAGGTTTATAAAATATTTTGAAGTGTACCAACACATAAATTGCAATCAAGCTGATACACATGCAATCCCTGAGAGAAGATATTTTCTTTTTTCTTCCTTTTTTTTAGATGAGTAGTTTGCATTTACTGCTTTTGTCATACTCATTAAATCAAACATTTTTCATATTTATGAAAGCAAAGCAGTTTTAAAAATATACTGCACTTCCAATATATATACTTTGATAAACATTCAATTTTACATTTATTGACAACATTTGGCCCAATAAAATTCTTTTCAGCGCACTTACATATTTTTATTCATATGTCCTATTGTTAA
This sequence comes from Mytilus californianus, assembly GCF_021869535.1. Lineage (NCBI taxonomy): Eukaryota > Metazoa > Mollusca > Bivalvia > Mytilida > Mytilidae > Mytilus > Mytilus californianus. The sequence goes on from NW_026262615.1 coordinate 3,795,391, forward strand.
ACTTATGTGTGGTTCAAAGCTCAAAATTGTACTTGACTTATAAGTTTGAGGAAAAGTTTAATACACAGCAAAAAAGGGAGATAACTCAGGTTTTAAAGTAACTGATATTCATTATCATTTTTTTTCTTTGCAATTATGGAAAGTAAAGGATCTTAATTACAGTAACAGGAATCTATTTCATAAGCTGGAGTTACCTCCCATATTTTATAAGAGGACACAAATAAAGAAAACTTTCAATGTGTGTAAGAAATTAAGTTTACTGATAAATAATAATAGAAATATTACTGATAAATCAATATTAGCCCATCAATATAATCTAGGTATCTAGGAATTTGAAATCAAAGATACAAATTCTACCCTTATAACTCTACTAGAGATAAATATAAACAGTGATGGAAAATACAACTAAAAACCAACACTGATCTTTTTGTAGTTGCATCTAATCCACTATCAAGGGAGATAATTCATGCGAAATAAAAAGATAAATATTAATCATTTGATGGTTATATGTCCCCCTTTTATGTAAATTATATTAAAGTGCTAGTAAAAATGTTCTCCTGAGTATGTTTTTAAAATGTTTATTGTGAAATTTTGTTAGAATTTGTTAATTTTTGTATTTCAAACAAATAAAATATCTATATTCTAATTCTAATTCTTCTTCAATAATTATTTTTACATTTTGGCTATTATGTCAAAATGGCAATAATTAGTGCACACACTTAATTATTTTAAACAATGATATTATCTTGTGCAAAACCAACCACGTAAGCACATTATATAAAGAAAATTAGCCTCAGTCAGATAAAATGAATTTCACGTGAATTTCACGTTAGTCAGATCATGTGAAATTCACGTGAGTCAAATCATGTGTATTTCATGTGAGTGAGATCACGTGAATTTCACGTGAAAAAAAGTTTATGTGAAATTCACATGAATTTCACTTGAGTTTCACGTTAACAAGTTCACGTCAAATTCACGTAAGTCAGATCATGTGAGTTTCACGTGAATTTCATGTGAATTTCACGTGAAAACTGTTCACGTGAAATTCACATGAAAAATTCACGTGATATTCACGAGAGCAAAAATTCACGTGAAATTCATGTGAAACTCACGTGAATTTTACGTGACTTTCACATGAAATGAGACTCACGTGAAATTCACGTGAACAAAATTTGCCTGTGTATGCTAGAGGACTTTGGCGGACATACCACATGTTGATCCTAAAAGTTATCGATTTAAACCAGTAATCTGTGATTTTGAAATTCATATGAGCAAAACTCCTTAAAATCTTTAAAAAATATTAACAGACTTAATCCTGCCATCAAACTGAAACTGGACGTCTGCTGCAGCATAAAAATGAATCAAGTTTTTATAAGGAATTGCACGCGTGTCACAGTGTTGTCTCATTGGCAACCGTATCACATCTCCTTATTTATACATTTAAGATGTATTTCGCAGGTGATTTGAGGTTCTTTGGAACCTTTTTGGTAAATGTTATGTTTAATTTATGATTTTTATGTAGGGCAAGAGTGTTTGAGTTGTTGGTCAAGAAGTGTTCTGTCTTTCTGTTTTCATCTGATTGGCTATCAAGTATTGACTGTTATGTCTTTACCACACGTTTGAAAAGTCAACTGCTTTAGTCCTACACAAATACTGCAAACAATACAAAAGTCATACGGAAAATTTACTCTGCTTATAATCAACAATTTATTTGTTTTGCTCAAAAATGTTAAAAGGCTGTTGTTTCTGGTAACAGTTAATTTGTTTTCAGGTCTAACAAAACACATATTGTATGTTATGATTGATGATACCAAAACATGCAAGATGTTCACAACATTCACCCACCAGTACAGAATATTTCACCAGCAAACACCCGCCCAATAAGGCCAGAATATTTCACCAACCAATAAGGCCAGAATATTTCACCAGCCTATAAGTCCTGAATAGTTTACCCGCTTATTCTAATCAATATTATAATTGTTTGATATTGTCGAAATTAACCATAAAAAAAGACAGATGCAATAAAAAAAACTAAGTTTCTAATTGTTGGTACTTAGTCGTATTCCATGATGTATAAAGAACGAGAAGATGACGGGATCGTGGAAACTATAGAAGCTAGTGAAATGTATTCCTTCTCGTCTTAATATATTGCACAAGTATTCCAGAACAATTTTTTTTTAACTATGATAAAGTCTATAAAACTTTCCAAAAGATTACTTCAACTTTAATGTCATTGATTAAGAACCATTGGTCTAAAGTTTAATTGTAAGAAACAACCCTCTATCAGTGAAAAAAATGATATGAAGCACAAGCCCTGAAATATAATATCAACTTTGATTGAGTGATTGTATGTGTTTAATGCCACTTGCAGCTACATCATGGCAGCTAATTCTTATGTGTGGAGGAAGCCGGAGTGCATGTTGAGAACAACCTACTTTCGACAGGAAAACTAGGAATACTGACAAATTAAGATCGGAGCCGAAATGCACTTTGCTACGAGCGAGTATGAACTAACAACTTCAGTTTTGACAGAACCAACTTCGTGATTTATACTCCATATGCAGGGGCAATCTCCGTACAGCGCTCGTTTCCTTTCCGTATACTCAGTACACTACAATACATATTAAGTGTAGTGATACGAAGTAAGTACGGAACGGATGTGAGCTCTGCGCCGGAGATTGATGCAGGGGCAACTTATTTGCTCAGTAATAGTTAACATAATATCTATATAGTATATAACATAATGATTCAAATGGGTTTTTGTACAAATATTTTATTTAACAAACAAAGTAACATAAGGTTTTACAAAATGTGTGACATGAAGGTATATAAAAAATGAAACAAATGTAAGTAAATTTGAGCAGGGATAATATATTTTCAAAAATGTTAATTATTCAACAATAAATATGAATTATTAAAAGGGATTTTAGATGTTTATATAATGGAATAAAAAGTAACAAGTAAATAGATAAACAAAAAACAAAAGCTTTCGAGTTGATGTCTAAAGAGGGTGGTAAAGGGTTATTTTCGTGCAACGTGTTTTGCCATTTTTATTTCACGTGCAGCCGTGAAAAAGATTCGTTATTCACCGTGTTTCGTGAAATCGGTAAAAAGATCAACGTGCAAGAAATTTTTAATTGTTCGTTCATCGTGAAATGGCAATTTTATTTCGCGTTCTTCCGTGCAGATGCCCCCCTTTACGCCCCTCTCTAAACTGAATAATATTTGGTATCTGAATACAACCACACGTCAGGTGCGGCAGGTGGTAAAACATTTGGGGTTTTAAGACCGGTCGTAAAAAAGGATATAAAGCACACCCTCCCTCTTTTAACCCTTTAAAATAATTCCTTAAAGAACATCAATAGTTGTCAGTAAGATTTGAAATATTTTAATTACTATTTACACTGATCGGTGTCCACACTTTTTGCAATCCAATGTGAATAGGAAGATTTTGTATAAAAAAAAGACCTTTTATTTTAATTTCTTTCTTTGTGTTTCCTGAGAGCATAGAGAGCATATATATCTTGAATTCTTGCTTGGAATTTTACCAAAATAATGGCAGTTTAAACCGTGCCTTGATTTTTATATGTCTGTCGCCCTAGAACGGCTTAGATGATACAATTAGGAAAATCAATAATATTATTATTATGATTATTATTATTATTATTATTATTATTATTATCATTATTATTTTCGTCAATGACGATATTGTTGTTTAGTGAACCGTAAGATCGGAGTCAAAATCGTAATTTGTCATATAATTTCAAAGGTTTCCTATTATCACATGTCTATGTTCAGTGAACCGTGTAATCAGGATCAAAACCGTCATTTGGCATACAATTTCAACATCGTATTAAGGAACATTTGCACATTCAAAAACCACCTTAGGCCACACCAAATTAATTTCTAGTTCTTCGGACTCTTTCCTTTGAAAAAGGGTAGCGAGAGAGCGAAATTTTTTCATTTGTTTTTTTTTCCGAAATTTGATTTTTGGCAGGCGAAAGAATTTTTTACTAGCAAGCGATATTATTTTTGAAATATTGTTTTTTAAAAATCTATGAAAAGGATTTTAAGCAAGCGATCGATTAGAAATTTACATAATTTTGGTGCTTGATATTTAATATATTTCATATCCTAATTCTTATATTACCCTACTGTGCTTCCAATTTGTTCTCTGACACCCTGTTTAATCTTTTCACAACATTTTCAAGTATAAAATGGTTAACTTGTAGCAAAACTTACAACTTTGTGTAGTCTGATCAAATCATGAAATATGATCCCGCTGAACATGAAAAAGTGCAACAGCTTTGAACAGGCATGCATCCATTTTTAATGTAAGTTATAATTGATGCATTGTATGTTGTTTTAAATGAATGTATGCAAAGCATAAATGCATGTATAAAGCTGACAATTAATAAAGGACTGTCCATCAAAAACCTCACTAATTTATAACATTCAAATGAACCAGTCAGATGATATATACTAACTAAACAAATGGAACATTTCAATACATTCCACTAAAGTCATTGCTTTCCTGTAGAATTTAATGACAATCAAATATATCTATGCATGTGGGTATTGCTCTGTGCTGAAGGTCATACCGTTAACTAGTTACAAACTTCAACAAATTTTGTCTCCGGTGGAAGGTTGTCTGATTGACAATCATACAAATTCTTATTTTTAGAAGATTTTCTAAATTGTAAAGAAGGGTTCATGTGTTAAATTCAATTACCACATAAACATTCTTGTCAAATTCCATGCTTTCAACTAATATACATAATTGTTAGCTGAAGCCAGCCTCTAAGTGCGGGTTTTTCTTGCTGTGTTGAAGACCCATTGGTGGCATTAGGCTGTTTTCTGCTATTTGATTGGGTTACTGTCTCTTTGACACATTCTCCATTTTAGGGATGGTAGTTGCAGCTAGTCTAAAATTTGCTGTCATATTAGATGGGTCGTAATTGTACTTGTAGTTTGATGTTATGAACATTTGTGATCTTTCACGGAGCACCAACAAATCGGCACAAATATTGCCCTAAGGCCACACCAAATTAATACCTCGTTCGTCGGATCCCCCGCGTGTTGTGAAAGGTCGACGAGACAAAAGTACTTTTCTTAAAAACCCGCGTCTAGTACGGAGCCGCGCGCGTCCGACTTTTACTTTGTGTAACAAAATGTTTGGTCTTTTGTGCGTTTGAAAGTAACGCAATAATGACACGGAAATTGACATAAACAACGACCTAGATCAAACATTCAACGTGGTAAAATACAATAACATGATACATAGATACATTCTAAACGTAATTAGACATGAGTGGACTATTTGTAGTTATTGTGATAACGAAGAGAAATGTCTTATTGCCAAACACAACAGTGGAATGTGATTTGGACAATTCTTTTACCGATCTACGGCTCTTTTCACAAAAAATCTTAAGAGTAAAAATACTCGTAAGTCATACACATTTCAGTATAACCTACGATCAATTGTAATCGTAAGAACTTTTGTGAAAAGAGTCGCTGTTTGTTTGCGAAACCACAAAGCACCGAATTTAATCAAAATATTTTTTAAATGATGATCATTTGACAACATAACATGGATATACAGTCAACATCAACAGCATTCTTTAATGGCGTTCCAGGGAGGATATATTGTTACTTTTTATTCCTTTTATTTAATTGTTTACTGTTTTTATCTGTTCCTAAAATAAAAATATTTTTCGTTGAATCATTTTTTATATTAGCTAGTATGGAATTTAAATTGAAAGTTTATATAGTAATTTAATTCAACAAATCAATCCAACATTATAAAATCTTCTAAAAATAAGAATATGCATGATTGTCAGTGAGACAAACCTTCCACCAGAGACATATAATAATTGTTTACGTTTTTGGAAAGTTTGCTATAGCTTGCTATAGCAATATACTTTCCTAAGGCATCGGCCTCAAACCGGAAGTTGGACAGACTATCGCAAGTGTTCTACTCCTAGATAATGTAGTACTAGTGTTTGAATACTAATTCTAGGAAGATGCTTTTGAAATTTTGAGTTACTTCTATTTTGATTAGCTTACAGCTTGAATTAAAATGTACTGAATGTTCATTGATAATTCAAATGAATTCAACTTCATTTTGAAAATGGCTATCACAAACACTACTTCGCGGATCTGCGCTGCGCGGAAATTAAAATCAATACACATCTACACGAGACAGCAGTTTCTACGTTATGCTTTTATCGGTATTCCCCAAACATGCGCGAGATCCATATTATGTGTACCTCCCGACGGGAGTACAAAAATCCCGGTTTCAGGGGTTTCTTCCCGTCCTCCGGTTGAAAAGAAAATAAATACCGTTTTTAAAATATTTCATGAACATTTTTCGACGCTATTTTTACCAAGATTATTAAGTTAAACAAAGTTTGGAGACTTATTGTTTTTGCTCAGTTCTTATTTTTTTTCTTCTTGGGGTCTATTTATGGGTATTTTGAGGGGCCTTCAGAAGGGAGGGATTTACTAAAGATCCCTATGGGATTTTATTTTTTTAAATTTTCAAATGACTATAACTTGAGAAAAGTAAGTGATAGACACACGCGGTCTTCAGTAATAATCGTAGGACAATAAAACAAATAAAATAAAATATAGGTTGAGCCCCTTGGGTCACCCCACCCCCTTTCAATTTGAGAATGGGCTTTTATCTTGTAAACAGTCGAGATCCCCACACCTAAACCATATATATTCATGTTTTGGATAATAAAACAAATCAAATGCAATATAGCGGGAATCCCTCTGGGTCACCCCACCCCCTCCTGTTTGAGAACCTATAAACTGTCGAGATCCCCACCTTGAAACCATATATATTCTTGTATGGGACAATAAAACAAATCAAATGAAATATAGGGGAAGTCAACGGGGGTCACCCCACCCCCTTCTTTTTGAAAACTTGTAAACGGTCGAGATCCCTACCCCAAAACCATATATATTCTTGTACGGGAAAATAAAACAAATCAAATGAAATAAAGAGTCCCTTGAGAATAAACCCCCCTCCTTTTTCGAGAACTTCTAAACGGTCGAGATTCCCACCCCTAAACCATATATATTCCTGTTCATGATTTCAAGAAGATTTGAATGACATACAGGGTTAATCCCTAGGCGTCACTTATGCATATCACTTTACTAGACCAAACCAATTTGTACTGGGCTTTGCCCAATGTCAGGTGACCATGGGAATGACTAATTATGGGAGCTTTGTTTGGGAAACTTCGTAACAGCATCCTGTTACAATTATTTATTGTATTAAGTAAACATTTTTAGAAGTCAGTAAAAAACCGTTAACCACACAATCTACTAATCGTAGTCCGAGTTTGTTCAATATATAACAATTCAAACAAGAAAACTAACTGCTTAATTAGTAATAATACAATGTACTACAACATTTATGAAGGACCTTAATCAATAAAAAAAACTTAATCACAGGCCCTTTACATGGGATGGGCACAGAAAGAAATTAACAGAGCTTTCTGTATATTTGATTATTTTAAATCTACAGTTTAAGGTTGAAATAGAAATTATCAAAACTTTACATGACAAATATATAAAAAAGTGATTTTTGATAATTGCTGATGAGACAATGGTTTAAGGAAAAACACCAAAGCTGTGATTAAATACATATTTGAAATAATACACATCTACAACCTATTTGAAATAATACACATCTACAACCTTTTTGAAATAATACACATCTACAACCTATTTGAAATAATACACATCTACCGTCGCGAACTTTCCACAGGTGCTATCCAGCACTTTGATTATCTATAGTTCATGGTATGGCCTTCAACACAGAGCAATATCTACATGTAGATATATATTTTAAATGTGTTAGGGACCCTAAATTTATTCTTTAGCAGTGACACTCAAAATTGCAGACAATGTATTTCTATATATGTGTACATTGGCTAAAGGTGAAGTGAGAGGTTGAGATCTCACAAAACATGTTTAACACCGCAACATTTTTGCGCCTGTCCCAAGTCAGGAGCGTCAGCCCTTTGTTAGTCTTGTATGTTTTTTTTTTAATTTTAGTTCATTTAAATGTGTCGAATTCGGAGTTAAGTTTGACGTCCATTTTCACTGAACTAAATGTAGTACACATTTTTGTTTAGGGGCCAGCTGATGCACGCCTCCGGAGCAGGATTTTCCAGCTGTGTTGAAGACCCATTGGTGGCCTTGGGCTGTATTATGCTATTTAGTCTGGTTGTTGTCTCTTTGACGCATCCCCCATTTCTATTCTCAATTTTATAAATATATTAAGCTTTGATATAAATTTACAAATGAAATTATAATCTACAGCAGTGCAAAGACTAAAAAGTGGATTGAATTGAAATGTTTCTTTTGTTTAGTTAGTTGAAAGCATATGGGATGCATTTGAATAATATAAATTTAGTAGTGTGATTCTTGGAGAATATTCTTTTATCAATTTACAGTTTGTTGTACATGTACATAAATAAAAGCTTTTATTATATAAAAAAGAAGATGTGGTATGATTGCCAAATGAGACAACTCTCCACAAGAGACCAAATGACACAGAAATTAACAACTATAGGTCACCGTACGGCCTTCAACAATGAGCAAAGCCCATACCGCACAGTCAGCTATAAAAGGCCCCGAAATGACAATGTAAAACAATTCAAACGAGAAAACTAACGGCCTAATTTATGTACAAAAAATGAACGAAAAACAAATATGTAACACATAAACAAACCGTGTCAAACGACAACCACAGAATTACAGGCTCCTGACTTGGGACAGGCACATACATACATAATGTGGCGGGGTTAAACATGTTAGCGGGATCCCAACCCACCCCTAACCTGGGACAGTGGTGTAACAGTACAACATAAGAACGAACTATACAAATCAGTTGAAAGAGGCTTAACTCATCAGATGGATAAAAATACAAATACTACAAATACAAGTGGACGTGGCCGGGTAATTGTACATCCAAACAACAAAAAGACACTTAGTACAGATCAGAGAGTACTCGCAGTTACTGACAGCTAGTTCAAAGCCACTAACAACTAATAAAAAATATCATGCATCTAAGACTAAATTATCAATCCGTACACATCCAACATCCAATGGATTTAGTGAAAAGACGTCATAAACAGTCAGAGAAAAACATGACCTTGTGCAATGCCAAGATACAGGTATCGACAGATTGTATATCCATGAATGTGTATATGTATATAACAATAATATTTAGTTTGTTTTTAATTTACTGATAACAAAATCCATATAAGTACCAATAAAAACAATATTTAATGATATAATTACAGTGTTGAATTGGTAACCTTTTAGAATAAATTTATTTAAAGGATCGATAAGTTTACCATGATCGTTTCTAAATTTCCGGGCACGGTAAACAATATTGCCGTAAAAATGAGGATGTGCAATCCCGTTTGAAATAAGTTTTCTACAGGTACACCCAAACTTCAAAACCAAATCTTTATATGTGTGGAAGAATTTAGTAACGGTTTTAAGTAATTTGTGGTAACGAAATCCCTGACTTAATAATTTACCAGTAATACATAGATTACGTTGCATGTACATGAATATATACTTTGCAAGCGTTTATTCAAAACAACATACAATGGACCAATTATAAATTACTTCAACTATGGATGTCTGCCTGTTTAAAGCAGTTATACTTATCATGTTCAGCAGGATCATATTTATTTGATCAAACTACTCGTTATTGTGGCTTTTGCTGCCTGTTTAACCATTTCATATTTGTATTGGAAACTTTGTGAAAAGATTAACCGTATGTTGGAGAACAAATAAAGAGGCAAAGAAGGTGATCTATTAACTAGGATAGGAGAAATATATAAACATCACTGAAGTATCAACACTAAATATCTGATCGCTCTTTTGCATAAAATTCATTTCGTAGATTTTTTTTTTTAATTCTAAAAATTATATCGCTCGCTTGTAAAAATTTCCCTCGCCTGCCAAAAATTAAAATTAAAAAAAACAAACAAATGAAAAAATTTCGCTCGCTCTCTACCTTTTTTCAAAGGGAAAATCCGAAGAACTAGAATTAATTTGGTGTGGCCTAATCATATTTTACTGATGTGTTTGTATGCATTACCACTGTAACTACAAATAGTCCACTCATGTCTTTCCTTAAGAATGCTTATCATAGGCTAGATTTGGCAATGATATTGTAACAACAGTGTTTGAATGTTAGATCTAGATCGTTTTTGTTGTCAATTTCCGTGTCTGTATGGTGTTACTTTCAAACGCACAACTGATTAAAATTTTTGTTTCATAAATTTAGAGACGGACGCGCGCGGATCCGTACTGGACGCGGCCGGGTTTTTAAAAAAAGTAATTTTTTCTGGTCGACCTTTCACAACACGCGGGGAATCCGACGAACGAGGTATTAATTTTGCGTGGCCTTAACAAATTACTCCAACCTGATACGAGACACCCTAACAGACTATCGGACGAACAGACGGACAGCACAGAAAACAAATAATTTCCCTCTACTATCGTAGGCGGGCATAAAACAAAAGGAACAAGGTCATAACTCGGAGATAATAATACGTCATATCATATGTGACCATCACAAGAATCTGATCCAGTCGATGTTTGTTTCTTTGTAATCTTCAACTGTGGTTTTATTCCACTAAAATTATTATATCTTGTTGTACCTGGACTGTCGGGAACACTGGAACTCTTAGTTTCGGATAGAATAGCTGTTTTGTCTTGACATCCAAAGATGCGTCCAAGAACTACTCGGAACCTCTTGTTGCCAACGAAGTAAATGATGAAATTGCAACTCGAATGAAGATGTGCCAGAAGTGTAGTAAACAGGTGTATCGGCATTGGAAGTTTGTTCTCAACATCAATGGCAATGACTATAGCATACGGTGTCCAGCAGATGACAAAAACCACGAAGATGACAAATATAGTCTTGGCCGTCCGGAAACTTTCCACCATCACCTTTCCCATCCGTCCATCCTGTTCTTTGTCTATATCGTAAAGAGCTTTCTTGGTGTTCCAAATCCGACGAAATATAAGAATGAAGCAAATCGTCATCGTCAGAAGAGGAAAACCAATCAAGCCAATCGCTACAAAAAGAGTATAGGACAAGCTGCTTGTTCGATCCCAGATACATTGATGGTTCTTGTCGTCAAAGTAATGGCCGCCCCATCCGACAAAATTCGGGAATTCACAAAGGAAGGCAGCAACCCAGCACATCACGCAAATTACAATGCAAGTTATGCGCCCGTACATCTTGTCGTAGATCTCGTTGTGACACAGGTAAACGTAACGGTTCAATGACAGCATCGTTAGACTAGCAAATGCACAGAAACAGGCTGTCAGACACATACTGGCGATGAGGTGACACAACCAGGGCCGACCACTGAAAAAATTCTCCCCTTTAATCACACCTGCAACGACAGTTTAATACCATTAACAACAAATGTCAAAAATTACATATAAATTTTCCATCTACCATATATATATATATACGACAGACAGAGAAAATTTGTTTTGAATTTTTATTTAAGAAATGTTTGACGAATTGATTGTTGGTTTTTTAAGGATGTTCGCTCCTCTTGCTTTTGAATTTATTGGCAGATATTCGGAATCCTCTGGTTTTATCCATGTAGTACCATTAAAAAATTTCCCCCGCTAACCTCTACTTTTCTTTTCATAATTTTATTACATATAGTTTAAAAAGCCATATTTGAAAATGCTATAAAATCCTCGTTATTTTTTCATGATTTTCTAAACAAAAAGGGTGCCAATGTAAAATGTATGAAAAATCTAGAGAGAATTATTTCCCGCCAAATTTTCAATGGCTGATATCTCGAAAACAAGCACACGGACCCTTCATTCTTTTCTGCTTTTTTAGTTTCTTTATTTATATACTATCAATTTCTAACAGTCTTTTAAAAAGCTTGTTATTTCAAAACAGAGAAGCGAACATCCTTAATTTTGGTGGAGGAAGTTCGAGGGTCAGCAGAGAACCATCGATCTTCGATAGGAAAACTGACACTCCTAGTCAGTTAAGATTGGAGTTGAACGCACCTGCCACGTGGGGGGCGAGGGGGGGGGGGGGGTGCGAACTCACAACCTGAGTGTTAAGCGGCAAGTGGTACAGTAGATGAACTACTTAGACCACTCGGACTATACATGTATGGTATGGTATGGTAAACTGTTTTATTTTGGAGATAAGCAGAAACTTTGGGTATAGGTGGAGTTCAACATACGGTCTCCATCATTAGGTGTATATATGTTACTGTTACCCAACTTATTTTCGCAGATAGTTTTCTGTTTAGCCCCATCTAGCCGATTTTTGCTTACTTTTTATTACTTTTTAACACAGTTAATGTACCGTATTCCTAAACCAATATACTCGACAATTTATTTCCCGTTGTTTTTTCTACTCGCTAAAATTCGCATAACTAAATTGATAAATACATAACTTGGTATACATAATTTTAAACTCTAAATCGCTCCGAATCTAGAAACGGAACTTCTCATTGGCTGGCAGCAGTAACAATTACACTGACACATTCTCCAAAAACGTGACTCAAATTCACAAATTAAGGATAGAGAATTTCATGTAAAGAACGAAGAAAATAAGTTAACAAATTAAGAAATTGCATTTACCCATTAAGAAGTTACATATCACAAATCAAGAAATATAGAAATTCATGTAACGGATGAAAAAAAATACATGTTACAAATTAAGAAATTACATTTTACAAATTAAGAAATTGCATGTTACAAATTAAGAAATTACATTTTACAAATTAAGAAATTGCATGTTACAAATTAAGAAATTGCATGTTACAAATTAAGAAATTGCATGTTACAAATTTAGAAATTGCATTTTATAAATTAAGAAATGTATAATTATGGCAGATATTCGCTACCATAGGTCCAACCATATGTCACCATTCAAAAGCATTGATCGTACAAAAAAGGGGGTTCCAACTCGGCAATCATAACCCATCTTATTTATATATATATATATATATACTGACGCAGGTGTTTAATCTTACCTACAATACACATTGGATCAGCTACTGCAGCCACACAGAGATCGGCCAGTGCAAGATTCACCATAAATTCTTTACCAACTTTGTTCAGTCCTCTTGACCAAAATGCTACAAGCAGTATCATCAAGTTTCCAAAAGTTCCTATTAAAAGTGCCACTGCTATAACAGCTATGTAAACCATTGCCATGTTGAAATGTGTATCAAAAAGGGCGAGAGCCGCCACCATCCGTCTCCCGCCATCGTCCGTCGGACATGTCGAATTCTTCAATCCATCTGTTATATTTTTTATCATCTGAAAAGTGAACAATATTTTTAACGTGTATGTTTACGATATAAATAATTAAGATGCTATAAAGGACCAGCAATGGCGCACAAGAACTTTACTCACTCGGTATCGGTATGTGTTTTCAATACATAATAAGTAAAACATAAAAAAAAATCATTACATATTTAATTGTATACTATTTTTCCTTCAATTTCAGTGGTGGATCCAAAAAGGGGGGGGGGGGTTCCCGGGGTTGGAATTCCCCTTTTTTTTAATGGGGACATATATTTGGAACTCTACCTTTCTCCTGGGTTGGAACCCCCCTTTTAAAAATGGCCGGATCCGCCCCTACATATGGTCATTGAAATTGCTTAATATAACATATATATTTATATAACATGACTAATTTTCAAATGCGTATCACTATTAGACAACAAAGTTTGATTTTCATAAAAGATGTAATCAAACAACGTTTTCGAATACAGAATTAAAAGTTCTGATAGAACTTTGTAAATAATATCACATTTGAATGAATGAAAAAATTTCTCATGAAATCTGCCAGTTTGCAAATAATAATTATGTAACTTGAGAAAATTTTATATTTCCAAGTATTATAGATATTTAAAAACCAGTGAAAGGAAGCGAACTGTGAACAAAAGGTAAAGGTTGTCTTCTAGGCACCACACTGTGAACAAAAGGTAGTCTTCTAAGCACCGAACTGTGAACAAAAGGTAGTCTTCTAAGCGCCGGACTGTGAACAAAAGGTAGTCTTCTAAGCGCCGAATAGTGAACAAAAGTTAGTCTTCTAAGCACCGAACTGTAAACAAAAGGTAGTCTTCTAAGCACCGGACTGTGAACAAAAGGTAGTCTTCTAAGCGCCGAACTGTGAACAAAAAGTAGTCTTCTAAGCACCGGACTGTGAACAAAAGGTAGTCTTCTAAGCACCGAACTGTGAACAAAAGGTAGTCTTCTAAGCACCGAACTGTGAACAAAAGGTAGTCTTCTAAGCGCCAGACTATGAACAAAAGGTGGTCTTCTAAGCACCGGACTGTGAACAAAAGGTAGTCTTCTAAGCACCGGACTGTGAACAAAAGGTAGTCTTCTAAGCACCGGACTGTGAACAAAAGGTAGTCTTCTAAGCACCGGACTGTGGTATATATCAGTGGCGGATCCAAGGGAGAGCCCCTTTGATCGCCAAACAAATAAAAATAAAAAAAACTCATGTTTTTCACGACATATATAAATTTATTGTATAAGATCGTCCGAAAAAAGAAATTCGCCTCGATACGCTCGGTATTATACATTCAATTACCCTGTTTATAAGGACATATTTCTTCTTAACACCCGAATGTGACTTAAACTAAGACAATTTTCTTTTAAGCATTCCTTTGGCTGATAGGTGATATGTCTAATTTTTGTTTGGTGACATATAGTTGTTAACTTCGATGTCATTTGGTCTCTGGTGGAGGGTTGTCTCATTAGCAGTTATACCACATCATCTTATTTTTATATTGTCTTTTAGATCAAATTGATTTATTTAAGTTACGGTTGTCCTACGATGCCAAATTTTACAAACATAAGCAAATTTAGCAAATTTTGCAAATTTATAATATTAAATTACCTTTACCAGCAATTTCTTGGAACGAATAATATAATAATGACAATATATAAATAACACATAGCTGAGAGGGTGATAGAGCAGATTGTTACCCCGAGAAAACATTGTCAACTGAGGCGAAGCCAAGGTTGACAGTGTCTTTTCGAGGGGTAACAATCTGCTCTATCACCCTCTCAGATATGTGTTATTTAATTTATTATACTGAATGTTCTGTTATTACTGTCGATTAAATTTCAAATTCAAACCATCCGTATTTAATAAAGCGCACACTTGATCAAGCGTCTCCGTGAAGGGTAATAAAGTATTTGCCATTGGATAGAGTCGTATTTAATAAAGCGCACACTTGATCAAGCGTCTCCGTGAAGGGTAATAGAGTATTTGCCATTGGATGGAGTCGTATTTGATAAAGCGCACACTTGATCAAGCGTCTCCGTGAAGGGTAATAGAGTATTTACCATAGAATAGAGTAAATTAACACACTCGTATAAGCCAATCAAAATATTGCATTTTTACGTGAAGTATAACAATAATGACTATTATAACAATCATTATCGTTATTGGTAGTATCATTATTATTATTTAAATTATCAATATTATTCTAATTATCATTATTCTAATCATCGGTATTATTTAAACCATCATTATTATAATACTATCATTAATACTACTATTATTATTATTATTATTATTATTATTATTATTATTATTATTATTATTATTAATTGTTTTTTTATAATAATAATTATTATTATTATTATAATTAATTGTTTTTTATAATAATATTAACTATTATTATAATTATTATTATCAATAGGGTTATGATTATTATTTATATTTTCTTTTTAAATGATTAATTTAACTTTTATCATTACTATTATCATTATCATTACTATTATCATTATCATTATCATTATTATTATCATTATTATTATTATTATTATCATTATCATTATCATTATTATTATTATCATTATTATTATCATTATTATTATTAATATAATTAATAGTATTATTATCATTATTATTATTATCATTATCATTATTATTATTATCATTATTATTATCATATTTATTAATTATTATTATTATTATTATTTTCGTTATTATTATGATCTCCATTAATCATATAAAAATAACATGGGTACAAGAAGGTATAAGCATATAAACCATAAATATGAAATTTGGTATGCTCAATTGATATTATGATTTTGAAGTTAAAAGACTATCATCATTATTATTATAATTATTATTATTATTATTATTATTATTATTGTCGTTATTTTTATGATATCCATTATTCATATCATTATAACTATCAGTATAATAAAAAATAATTTTGTACCTTAATATTTGCTACCGCCCCCCATCAGATGGAAACAAAACACGCAAACAACTAACAAAAGCACTAAAGACACAGAGAACAGATCAAGGAGTACTCGCAATTAACGGAAGCTAGTTCAAAGCCTATAAAAAATCATAAAAAATCATGCATCTTAGACATCGAAAGTGCTAGTGGCAATGGGCAGACCTGTGCGTTAGAAAACTTAGGTGTGGAAAATAAGAATCTTTGGGAAATTGTATCATGCATGCTAAGGACTATGTATGTGGAACACTCAAACATTGTTGACTGAAAAGTGCTTTAGATTTTGTATGAATATGATATTTTACATTTTTGTTATCAATATGCAGCAAAGATTAACATTTTTAAAATTTCACTGTAGCAAGCTTCTAATGCAGTTTTCTCGATAAATGATAAAAATAAGACATTGTGTATGTAAATGTCAAATAGCATAGTTTAACAGTTTATGTCTTAAAAATGCACGATTATGGATTAGAATTGACTTTTAATCATTATTGTTACCGGCGTAAACAAATTAATGTATTGATTTTGCCGCCTTTTATAGAAGAAGTCACTTCTCTGTTGTTCTTGCGTCATCGGTTCTCCCACTGTTGTTTTGTAATTAATATACAAACATCTTCTATATATAACTCGTCTCAAATTTAGCCCAACAATGTTAGATCTTAAAATTTGCGGTAGTAAATTTATGTTCTTCCCTCAGCGGGATTCGAACCCTTGCTTCTGCGACATCGTGGCAACACCGCCTGCACCGTGTCCGGCGCCCTCTAGCACTCGACCACCTAGACTACACAAAAATATAGCTTTCGGTGGTCGATGGTAGCCTTTCCTACGGTCGGTTTTGTCAAGGAGTGTAACACAGTACATGATGGATAGTGGCAAGTAGATGGTGTACCTTTCAGATCAGCTGTTTTGTCTGTCATAAAGGATGATAATGTAAATTACCATGCCACCACATCAAATACACGTCTAAACATGTGACAACTTAATGACGGACATTCTCCGTCGGATAACACGTGGTTATACAGGGCTAACACTATAATATTAGTTACACAGTGTGCTATTGACCTAATACGATATATATGGGGTCATGAAGCTCTCACCCCATATAACATTCACACATTCCTTCGCTTTCCGTCGTCCGGTACGTCTAAAAATAGCTCAGGACATCCTGAGTGCACTCGTGACATGTGGTAGATATTTTAGTGAGCGTTGAGTGTATGCATTCAATAAAAGATTTAATTTTTGATCTTATTACTTTTGTTTGAATAAAATCAATTCAAAGTTTAAGAAGTTATTGAAGTTTATATCGGCACGCTCCGTTATTTGGATATGTCATGCCGCATGATGACCGATGATCATATTCAATACCAATTATCATGTTGATTAGGTCGTTTGATCTTTGATAATTAGGAGTGATTAGTGTAGGAAATGACAAAGCAGTCAAAATTATACATACACCCTTTGGTTTTTTATTTATTTTTATTTTCTTTTATTTACTTATCATTTTTTGTACAAACAAAGCATTTTACTAATTATTTTTGTAAAATTCACATACACATATTTAAGCCTATTTCGGTTATACTAAATGTTTGGCATCTAAATTCACATACACAATTTGGCATATCAAATGTATTTACTTGGCTGCTGGTGTACCAGGATGACGTTGCTCAGTGCCGCTTGTTTCCGTTTGCTAAGTCTAGCTTTCCTCCTGTTCCTACGTTTGGTGGCTCTATTTTTTATTTATTTACATTTTATATTATTTTCTTTGGTTTTCAATATACAATTTCTTTTTTTATATTCTTTTATTTTATTTAAGTTATATTTTATTTTTATTGTTTATTTTTATTTATCAATTTATTTATTTATTAGTTATTTTATTCTTCAAAATCTTGCTTATTTTTACCTTTTATTCACATTAGGTTTTTTCATATCTGTCATTAAAAATATATATCAATTACCTTATGGTAAAAATTAAATTATTTAAATGCCCAAAAAGGTGCAAGCCAGGACCGACCGTGCGAGGACTGTATAGCCAGTCAAGGTCGTTAAAAACTCCCATCATCATCACCCCATATGGAATTAACGGACATCATACATATCGTATCAGAACCGCTCTCACCCCATATGGAATTTACTGACCCCATATATGTCGTATTAGGTCACTAGCACAAGTGTGTAACGAATTTATCTTACTTATCTATCTTAACACATGGCATTTAGACTAGTGGCCTATCAAAGTGATCAAGTCTTCAATACAAAGAACCTACTTTCATTGGTCCATGCAAAAACAAATGCCATCAATAACAACTTGTTAGCTTTTAATGTGTTTTCTGCATTAATTTCAATCGTTCGTCATCAATTTCTTCATCTGTTGTCCGGGCGAAACGTTTCAGATTTTCCCTCAACGCCGTGTTGTATTTATAAAGAGGCGTAACACCACTACTACCCAAAAATAAAATAGACCACGCCTACTAACCCCATATGAAATATACACGGTCTCAACGCGGTCGATTGTAACCAATGATATTCCAAGAAATGTGTAGGAGATAATATAATATGTGAAAAAGTCTTTATCAGACCTGTATCAAAAGCATAAAAGGTAGCAGAGTGGGTAAACTGCATTTGACACCAATGCATGCAGAGTCGGTAACTTGAATGTAGTTGACACCAATGCATGTTTCCTTTAGGATATAAAAACATTTTCATTTAAAGAAGAAAAAGTAAAGTATCAGTATAAAAATAAGGAGATATGATATGATTACCAATAATACAACTATCCTCCAAAGTTCAATTGAAGTGGATGTAATCAATTATAGGCAATCGTACGGCCTTCAACAATGAGAAAAACCCATACCATATAGGCGGCTATAAAAGGCCCCTATATGAAAATATAAAACTATTCAATTGAGAAAACTAACGGGCTAGTTTATAACAAAACAATTTACGAAAAACAAATATGACAGTCATGAACCAACGACAACCACTGAAATACAGACTCTTGATTTGGGATAGGCACATACAGAATGTGGCTGGGTTAATCTAGTTTGCTATTCTGCTGTGTCGGAGAAAACCAAGATATCTACATAGTAGAAACACAAAGATTATGGGATATCCATCCATGACACAAAATCAGTACATGCAGATTAAAACAAAAAACCACTCGCACACAAAAGGCAAAGGAACAGCAGTTTTACTGATGTTCTTCATCTCAAAGTCACAGTGAGGTCTATGTGGATAGATACTTAGCTTGGTATGGTTATGCTTCTTAAATTTGTTAAAGAAAAAGAGACTCATAAAATCGAACATTTTTAGTACTTGAACAATCAATTCCAAAAAACTTTTATTAAATATGAAAATTATTGAGCCATAACATGATGTAGAGTTAAAGATTGTTAATATGCCTCCTTTTATAAAGTAAAATTACTTCCTAAATTCTCTAACCGATTCCAGATAAGTAACACCCCTTTGGTTATATAAATATAAATTGAAAATCTGCCAAGTGCGAACCTCAAGCATAAATGTGCTTAATGACTTTATGTGAAGTTTTTCACGGGGTATCCTGAAAATATGTTTTCGAATGAAACATCTTTCTTCTTACATTTGGAAGAAAGAGAATTAAATATCCCCAATACTTCAGCAACACATGAAAATAAACTTCAAAGTGTAGCAAAAACATGAATACTTGTTTTTGATAGGATTTAGTGATAAAGGTCTTTTCCGCAATTTTATATAAGCTTTTAAGGATTTCTTGCATACTTGATTTTGAACATTACCAAAAGAGCCAAATGAGTTTAAATATAAACCAAGGTTTCTGTATTTTTAAACACATTCCATATTTCATATTTTCTGAAATATGAATATCTGTTTAATATTGACAATTAAAAAAAGACAAATACTATATCAAAGTCTCACCTTATGCACATAATAATTATATATGAAACATAAAAATATATAAAAGGTACACAACATCGTATCTGCCTGCTCTATTGAAAATCAGAACAGAAAATAAACTTTTAAAAATTTCCTGTACAATTGACTTTGAGCATTACTAAATGAGCCTAATGAGTTTAAATATAAACTAAAGTTTTTGTATTTTTAAACACATTACAGATTTATATTTCGAAATGCGAATATCTGTTCAACATGTCTGTCTGCTTTGTTGAACATCAGAACCTTTGCTTTGATTTCTAATAAATAAACATTTGTTTCTTACCTATTTGTTGTCTGCTATATTGAAAATCAGAACCTTTGTTAAGATTTATAATGAATACCTATTTTTGTCTTACCTGTAGACATGGATAAGTAATATCTGACTCCATCATCCCCTCCATCTGTTTGATCCACCACTGTTTTGTAATTAAGTATATTTACTTTTATATGGTCGCGTTTTATTCCATTCTGATTGGATATCAACTGCTAAAACATCAAAGCAATTTAAATACATTTTTTAAACGTCATTTTATAATATGACTGCGATTTACGATTAATTGCAGATAATCAGAAGACTCATTTGCAGTTTTTATCTCGCTAATTGGAATATTTTCACCTACTTACCGACCATATATTTTGCCATTTGTTAATTTCTATTTCGTAAATTTCTACGCAATATGGTAAATACATATCCAATTTTGGAAAACAAATAACTATCGCCTCTTAAGATAAATACACACAATTATCGCCTACGTTTCATTTGATGACATCATATTTCAACTAGTTATTTTATTATGTTTGTCTATTTTTTCGCTTTATTTCTCTTTTTGCAATCAATTAAATTTGTTTTCAAACTAAAGTGATAAAAGCTATATGTATATGTATGAGTATAAAGTGAAACAGATTTTAAAGAAATTTACAACAGTGTTGCATATGACAAAATAATTTGTAAAGATCCGAAGGCTTCGGCTTGTTTCAAATAACGCATAACGAATGTTCTATGCTTTGGACTTGCTTTTTTCATTCTGGCCTTCCCAGTATTTTTAATATCCATTTTGCTTTCAAATGATTTCTCGTAGTGATTACATTGCATTTTCAGGAAGTTGCAGTTGTAAGATATTTAATGAATCCCTCATTATGTACAAAGTACAAAGGAATAGAATTTAAAAGCGGAACTTTCTCTGGTATAATAGATAATAATGCAAAAAAATCTTTTCATTAAATATCTTTCACATTATTTATTGAACATTGTTTATTTTATTTTATTTTGTGTTTTTGGTGACCGAGAAATTTATATTTAGATTTGAACCCTCCCCCAACAAAAGCATAGAAAGAAAAAAAAACAATATATAATAAAAAAACGTTTCAGGCAATTTAATTTAATACTGTCAAGCTATTTATGATAATTATGTAGGAGTTTTAAATGGACTATTAATCACCGTATATATCTGCTATTGTTTTTTTTCAAAGGTTATATTACTTGACTTCCAAAAAAATAAGTGACAAAGAAAGTTCGATAAATTTACTAAGGGAGATAATTTGTTATATTTAAAAAAAAATCTGACGATCCTGCATATACTAATTTACGAGATCAACTGTAGATTCTTCACATAACATGATACGATGCATACGGAAATCTGAGTCACTCTAGTTATATAGAGCCAAACAGAAAAAGGACAGGGAATATGTCTACAGAACACAGTCGTCATTTATTGTTGTATACATTCGTATTTGACTTTTTGACAGACCTCCATTCTTTTTATTCTTTTTTTTTTGCCCATTATTCTCTATTCTGAAAACCATATGCAGAACCTCATTATGGACACCACAAATAAAAATTACCACGTAGCTGAAACATATTCTATTGTTTAAAATCTCAAAAGGGCTTTCGCAACTTGTCTATTTTGTCCATAAACGTCTCCTGTTGTGTTTTTTTAAAATTTAAATTGCTTTTCTGTTTATTTCATTGGTTACGACTATTCACGTGACTAAACAAATATCAAATTCCCATCTGACCATAACAATCCACTCAGAATATCGTCTCTGACTAGCTCGGCGTAACGCGCGGTTAATATAGCGTTTTTTTTCAACGCTTTCCTACTATACCAAATCTTTGTCAATATCATGTTCAAGTTTATTTAAAGCATACGTTACCATGGTAAAACACTCTTATATATAAAAATAAAAAGATGTGGTGTGATTGCCAATGAGACAAATCTCCACAAGAGACCAAATGACACAGAAATTAACAACTTTAGGTCACCGTACGGCCTTCAACAATGAGCAAAACTCAAACCGCATAGTCAGCTATAAAAGGCGCCGAAACACTTATCTGCACTTGACTTATTCATAGCAGCGCAATCAAGCTGTGTGCAAACAATTTCATGAATAAAGAGTTATGTTTTGATAACTTAATAAATTAAAAGGAATGGATGAGAGACTAATAAGGATTTACAGAATAGAGAATAATGGGTAAAACATAGATAATAAAGGGTTTTAAAAAAACAGGAAAGAGAAAACGATACGCAAACAATGTAATAAGTAGAAAATAAAGAGTTGCTAAATGATAGAAAATAGCGAATAATGGACCAAAAAAACAAGAATAGATAGAAAATTGTCCAAAAAACTAAAGAATACAGACATGAAAACCCCATCCAGACCCTCATGGATAACAGGCAGCGTCGTCTTTACAAATCCTCTCCTTTAGACCCCATCCAGATCCTCATAGATACCAGGCATCGTCGTCTTTACAAATCCTCTCCTCTTTTGCAAGATGGACTATTAAACAAGATGAATACATTAACATGCTATAAATCAGTCTACAAAACAAAAACAAGAAATATTCAAAAGATATCGCATATAAACAGATACGGATCAATATCAAGTTCAGATCCTCATAGATAACAGACAGCGTTGTCTTTACAAATCCTCTCCTCTATTCCAAGATGGACTTCTAGACAAGATGAATACATTAACATGCTATAAATCAGTCTACACATAAAACAAAACAAAAACAAGAAATATTGAACCTGCAAATTCAAAAGATATCGCATATAAACAGATACGGATCAATATCAACATTAGTCATTTTTCTTCATCTTTCTTATTTCACATTTTTATTATAAAATCAATATATGGAATCGGATAAAATAAAGACATTTCATCGTTTAAATCGTTATAGATGCATAGCGATTTAGATAAACCTATATGTAAGTATTTACAATCATGACAATACACAATGAAGTGATGGCACTAGTTTTATTCACATAATGACCCTCCGACGCCATTGCTCGCATACATATTTTACAGTTGTCTCTAGGCCGGACGCAAAAAATCAAGGTAATATCCTTAAACTTTGAAACTGAAAGCAGAAATAGAACGGAAACGAATTTTAAAAAGAATATATTTTTTCCAGACGAATAGGAAAAGAAAGTAATTTGTAGCGATTCTTATCAATGTAGCTCGCATATATGCACGTAACTAAGGCAATACAAAAATGGTTTATTCCCGATTGTCCCACTTTTTAAAATTTTAGAGTTCTGATTGTCCCACATGAAAAGTTCTGATTGTCCCACATTATTTTATGAAGTAAAATGTTCTTAGATAAACAATGTAACTGTTGTTTGTTTTGCTAAATAAACAAGGATTAATTTATTGCACATTTAATATTAATTTTATAGAGATATAAAAAAAATGTTTTTTAAATCATTAGATTAATGCACTTTTGATTAAAAAAATTTTATTTCTAATTTATGAAATATATCTACAGTGTTACGTTATTTATAAAACAAATTTCATTACCGTAATTTTAATTACATTTTCTCTATACAGTTTTTGAATAAATAATGCATGCAATTAAAAAAAAAAAGGTATAAACTCATTTACATTCTACACTTTACACGAACTTGTTGATGGAGAGATTTTTCCAGAAGTCTTTACAATTTTACTAGGGAAGTCAGAGGACATTAATACAACATTCTCTGCACTATTGAAGACTGCTAACACCCAACGTCAGATTCACCTGAACCCAACAACTTCCTTTTTTTGATAACGAAGCTGTTGTCTAGAATTCTGCCAGATCAGCCTTTCTAAGAATCAATATCAAAGGTTGTTTTTCCAATATTCCCAGTGTCTTTGCCATAAAGTGCAGTCAACAGGACTCGTCACCAACTATAAAGAAGAACCAGACTTCCATAAAAAAAAAGATGTGGTATGATTGCCAATGAGACAACTCTCCAAAAAAGACTAAATGACACAGAAATTAACAACTATAGGTCACAATACGGCCTTCAACAATGAACAAAGCCCATACAGCAGAGTCAGCTTTAAAGGTCCCATATAAAAAATGTAAAAAAATTCAAACTAGAAAAACTAACGACCTAATTTATGTACAAAATAATGAACGAAAAACAAATGTGTTAAACAGTAACAAACGACAACCACTGAATTACAGGCTCCTGACTTGGGACAGACACATACAGAACGTGGCGGGGTTAAACTTATTTGAAGGCGCCAATCCTCCCACTAACCTGGGACAGTGTTGTAACAGTACAACATAAGAATAAACTAAAAATAATAAGTTGAAAAAGGCTTATCTCATCAGATGGGTACAGACAGAAATACATCTAACAAATCACAGAGTGGACATGGACGTGGACGGCTACTTATACATCCCCACAACAAAGACACTAAGTGCAGATCTTAGAGTATTCGCAGTTACTGACAGCTAGTTCAAAGCCAATAAAAACTAATTAAAAAAATCATGCATCTTTATGATTTCATATTATATTCCATGTTTGATACTTTGTTCATGGTTTTTTTCATATTTTATAAGTTACAGTGATTAGTAACCTGTAATTAACTGATACAGACTATAAAAACAAATTAATCACTATCAAAACAATTCCCAATTGTCCCACATTTAAAATTCCCAATTGTCCCACAAACATATTCCCGATTGTCCCACAAAATGTCATTACTTTTTTACCTGTAATTTCAAAAAGTGGGACAATCGGGAAGACACCACAAAAATCACTATGACATTGAAAGTAATTAAGAACACGCAAAAAAGCTTTTACCTAAAATTTTGTAGTAGACAAAGATGGCATTCCATTTTTATGTTGAAATAAAAGGTTCGTTAGAAAATGTCTTGTCAATTTTTACAAAAAAACAAAAACCATAACCGCACCTAGAGGATAATAGGTAAACATTACAGAATAAAGCGCCAAAAAATAAAGAATAGAGAATAATAGCCAAAAAGTGCAAAATAGAGATAAATGGTTTAAAATAAAGGAATAAAGAAAGAAATGCCCCCATCAAGAACACTCTTATATGCATGCTTTATTCCACGACCCGAAATTCTTGATAGGAAAGATGCAAAACATTTGTCAATGTATACTATGTTACTTGCTATAGAAATGTAGTTTAAGAATGAAACGTTGTGATAAAAAGGAAAATTTAAAAACCATTTGTGAAGGTAATCTAATGTTTTAATTTAGGGTTAGGTTTGGAATTCTGATAAGTGTTAGGGACCATGCAATATTTATCAGGCAGGCAGGTAGAACAGGGGCAAACCACAGTAGGACAAACACATTGTGTATCCACTTCAGGCATAGGGTCTCTACTTTTTCACCTTTGGTGATCATAGGACATGCAGATTTATTCAAACTATTGCTAAATAGCCCAAATCAGTATAGGACATTCACTTTTTTTTGTCATAACCGGTCTCACCTGCCTGATACATATTGCACGGTCCCTTAGGGTAAGGTATTGATTATAGTTAGTTACCAAAAAATGTTTTGTCTTGATAATTTGTTAGGTTAGGTTAACATGGTTAAATATTATTGGAAATTGAATAACATAGTCGTTTATTTGAATTTTTGTTATATTCTTTCATTGTTAATTAGTCCAAGGAAGCTGAATCAATCAACGGAGCATTAACAACTTTCAGATGAAAGTTAATGCACTGTTCTAAGCTCTTCCTATTCATTGCGTTTCCTTTAACAAACAGTCAACAGCGGAATTGGATAGTGCGAAAACTGAAAAACGTCCATTTAATGCACTTTTCTAAATATCACAAAGTTAACCCACTCGAAGATCAAAGGGAACATTACCTTTCATGTTACACTACCTGTTTTTGCACAGCATGACACTCGTCTAAAAATATTGAATGACAAAGCACAATTTAGGAAATTTCCTGTATTTCCTCAATGTTTTCTTACTTTTCGATAGATATATGCGTGGATATATAAATAACATAAAAAGGTAAGCTTTATAAAAACTTCCGCGTTAATTGACGTTACTGATAACACGAAAAACATTTACAATTTAAATAAATATAGTTATGATAATAGAAGAATGTTGATATATAAATTTTGGCGAAGACTTCCTTTAGAAATTTTAATTTTACCGGAAGAATTATACCGTTTGTGATTGTACATTTCATTCATATTTTGCAGTCATCGAAATGAAAATCATATTTTTTTGGATGAATTTAATATTTTACTTGCTATTCGTTGTTTTAAAGATAAGTATATAAAAATCTAGTATATTTTTATTTTCATTTTCATTTTCTTTTCATTTTCTTTTATCATGTTTATCTATGTCAATATACATGATATAAGAAAATGTATATTGTTTTTATCCAGCAATTTAAGCTTTGGATAAATTTATTGGTTTTTCAATTTTTGAATCAGTTCTGGATTCTCAGATAGTATGCACGTGACCTCGAACATCACCGAAGAGACATTTGTTGTCGAAATGTGCATCTGGTGCAGTAAAATAAGTACCGTTACTCTTATCAAGAAAGGCTCTAAGATGTGCAGTAATTAATTCCAAATAGTTCATTTTTTAAATGAAATTGACAATAAATGGACTTCTACCTCGAGACTCCTACGTACCGCAACTTCAAACTGAATTACTACGTACAGTAAAACAGTAATTTGAATGTCATCGTTCGGTCTTAAGAAAGGCAGGATAACAGGAGATAAAAAGAATGTCGCATAAAAAATAAGAAAATGTGGTATGATTGCCAATTCAGCGTGACAACTATCCAATAGAGATACAACGACGTAGATGTTAATAACTATAGGTCATCGTAAGGTCATCAATAATGACCACACGCCCTATTGTATAGAAATAGAAATAGAAATAGAATATTCTTTATTTAACCAATCATGGAACTTTGCGGGTTTTAAATTTCATACAATGATTTGTTTATGACAGTAAAATAATAAAAGTAAGCATTATAGAACAATGAATAGACATATGAGAGAAATGTTAATAGGAGAGACAAACAATTAGAGTAAGCTATATCATAGGCCCACAGAGAAATGTTAATAGGAGAGACAAACAATTAGAGTAAGCTATATCATAGGCCCACAGAGAAATGTTAATAGGAGAGACAAACAATTAGAGTAAGCTATATCATAGGCCTACAGAGAAATGTTAATAGGGGAGACAAATAATTAGAGTAAGCTATATCATAGGCCTACAGAGAAATGTTAATAGGAAAGACAAACAATTAGAGTAAGCTATATCATAGGCCTACAGAGAAATGTTAATAGGAGAGACAAACAATTAGAGTAAGCTATATCATAGGCCTACAGAGAAATGTTAATAGGAGAGACAAACAATTAGAGTAAGCTATATCATAGGCCCACTCATGACAACATATTAAACGATTCAAACGAAAAAACTCAAAATTATTTCTTATTCTAAAATATAAAGTTTGTTTAATTAATTGTTTTCGCAAACAAAGCGGAATTTTCAAGCATGGCGTATTTTGCTCTTTTTGGATGTTTTTTTTTTCAGTGAATATTCTCATTATACAAAGTTACACGGTCTCATGTTGCATCAAACCGATGATCAGTTAGTGTACAATAATAGGCTAGGAGTTTAAAGCTCAATATATATATATTTATGTTTTAATGCACTTTGTTTTTAACAAGCACACAATACTAATGTGCTAAAATGCTCCAGCTATTTTGAAAGCATGTGTACACAATTGAGCACATGCAATAATATACTAGTACACTACATTGTAAAACTTTTCTTAATAAATACAATGAAACAAACACAATGTTTGGGTAATGAATGGCGCAGTGACCACCTCAAAATTTATTATCATATACAAAATATCTCCTCTGCCTCAATGTCCATCAAACTAAAATAAACACAAAGGACACTGCATGGCACAATCTTGAATGTGTTCTGTAACAAAATAATCTACAAAATAAATACAACACGTTTAAGATACTTAAACTATTTAAAAACAAAAGTACAAAACATTTGTGAAAGCACCATTAAACGTCCGCTAGTGTGGCCACTACCCAATCCGCGATAATTAGCTTTTATATTGACCGCCAAACCGAAAAACAACAATTGTTAAACATCCTATTCGCACTCCCCATGATTACAGTTCGACACTAACAATAATTTTATACTAACCGAAATTAATTTGCTACCATAATCATGATTAAAATATTTTTTCTTGTAGGAGGTGAAATCACTTCAGATGTGTGAACAATATGATATTAATGAAAATACCACTTGCTGTGCACCTGTTTGTTCAAAACTCGGTTTGAATGGGTCATGTGATTTTCAGTGTCCACTCGGAATGCATCTGATTTCATCACAAATGTATCCGGAGACGTGTAATTTATCTATTAGCTTGATTAATACAATTAAAAACATGTGCGTCTTGTCTTGTCCTAAAGACTTTGTACAAATAACAATAGTTAATACGTCTACCTGTTTGGAATGTGATATATTTTGTGCCATCGACTTTGGGTTCAATCAGTTACCGAGTAATTGTATTTGTCTGGAGGAGACAACATTGCCAACTTCATTGTTTGAAACTACTGAATTACCTCTACAAACTACCTCCGTCTTGTATACAAATACTGTTTTGAAAAGCAGTGCTCTATCTTTAACAGTACTTATTATATCTGGGAGTGCTGGATTGGCCTTAATTGTAGCTATAGTATCTGTTTTCTGCTGCTTCCGGTGGAGAGCTAAATTCTACAAACTACAAAAGACGATGCAAGTACCAAATGTAAGCCATAATAAAAGTAGTATTAAAAAATCCCCCTTTCTAACCGGTGTCTGTGACCGTCTTGAACTTGCAATTAGGTGTGAATTTTTTTCTACGTGTTGTCGAAAGCCTCATTGACACTTTGAAACAACGAAGAACGGTAATAAAAGCGCTGTTCATTTGATTTGCCTTTGATTTTTTCATGTATGCGTAGGTTTTTTGTATTTAATTGATACACCATTTGCATTCTTTTCCATTAATGACCATTTTTAATCATTATTCCTACCTTATGTACTTCCCCTCGTTCATTTATTAGTGTGAGGGCCTCGGCGGCCGAGTGGTCGAACTACTGTTTTACTAGCCTGTCAACACTGAGGTTGTGAGTTCGAATCCCGCCCCTGGCAGGTGCGCTCGACTCCAATCTTAGTTCACTTCCTACCGAAGGTCAGTGGTCCGGCTTCCTTCACCAATAAAAACTGACCGCCACGAGTTAGCACAATAGTGCTGGAAGTGGCAATGATGTTTCTGTTTTCATTCAAAGTTATAAAACACATTTTCTCCGACGGATGATTTGCTCGCCGATGAGGGATTCTTCCATGGGAAAACACATCTTTTTCTTATTCAACAACAATATTGCACACGCTGTTAACAGTTATACTCCACTGACACAGCTATTTAAGTGACGGTCCCTGTTTTATTAGTACAAGAAGTTCCGCAAACTACAGGTAGATAAACTGCATCAAACTCCGAAACAGCGGTTACGTCCTCCTTACTGACGCTACGTTGACTTTAACGATAGTTTAGCGAAGCAACGTCACCACTGTTTCGGAGTTTGAAACTGCATATTGTTAGTCTTTTACAAAAATATCAATGTAACATCAATATTAGATAAAAATTGTTATTATTAAAATATATTTATATTATTTGGCGTTAAAAGGCAAGAGATTATCGGAATGTACATGATGTAATAGCTCAATCGAGATATGGATAGTTTATAACATATTATCAATTTCCATGTGTTTCCGGTTACCACGTTTGTTTTTAATCAATTTTGGAATAGATGTGTATAAACACATAGAAGACACATCTTTACGACTCGTCAAGATGGATTTAGGCTTGAATTGTACATTTTTATTTACTGTAGTAGCATAAAAAAAAAGTTATAAAAACAAACAGCTGTTCGGCACGGAAACATGTGAATTACAAACACATGGAAATAACCCTCATCCAACCTTAATAAGTTCCGAATAAGATCTGTTTCAAATATGTATATAGCCTAAAAGTTCCCAATTCTCTTTATTTGTTTAAAACCCCATATATAAGATTGTACTTGTGTTGCGTGTTATTATTCTGTCAGTAAATGTGTTCAATAGACATTGAGCGTAATACCTTTGTATATAATGAATGATCATAGCAATTATAGTTTTTTCTTCGTTCTTCAATGTACATAAGCTGATATTTTAAATAACTATTACAACGTTTTCATAAATTAACAAAATATAAGGAATTCATTACAAAAATAAAGAACTGATCTGAATAAAAACCACCATATATCTGTGACATAGCCCATTTACTATTCCCTGACCTTAAACGCAATGTACTATCACATATAGCTAATGAAACTTAATCATTTTACAGAAGATTAAATTGTCGAACACTTCCTCCAACCTAGACCATGATATAGAAGCAGGAAATACGTATACAGAAATACAAGGAAATACTTACACACCGATCGATTCTGAGGTATTACCATAGACATATAGCCAGTTTACCACAATAACACTTTATTCATTTTGGTGTGTCTTAACCGCTGTTCCAAATTTACATTTATGAGGGGCCTGATGGGGGGGGGGGGGGGGGGGGGGGGGGGGGGGGGGGGGGGGGTCTCATCACGATTCACCAGTTGTTTTTTTTGTCAATCACGATTCACAGAAAATAAATTTCCATGATCACGGATCACGAAAATATGAAAAAAAAAATAAATCTGTAGAAAAACGGATCACGATAGCGAAAATGCGCCGATCACGAAGAACGATATTAACCCATCAGGCCCCTCATTTATCAGGAACGCTCAAACACAAAAACTGGAAATCCAAGGATGACCATCTGACACATTACAACGTATATCATCCGTTTGTGGAATAACCTACACCATTTCGTAAAATTGTAGTGACCCCCTCCCCCTTCTTTAAAAATAAGTTTCCTCATTTCCCTTTCGTGATTATATATCTACTTAACTGAATTTTTTTCTAACACCAGAGTCTCTTTGTGAAATGATGGGATAGTTTTATGTTTAAAATGATTATTAAAGGGTAATTCAACAAATTAAAACAAATACCAATCAAGTCGACAGTGGAGATTTTTACCTGTCGGTACGGTAGTCTTCCGCCATCTTAGATTGTAAAAAAGCAGAACGCAATCGGTCTAGATCTTCAACTAAAAGTACAAGAGAAGAATGTAATTAATTTGTTAGACTTTTTATCTAAACGAAGAATAATATGTGTTTTATTGTATTTTTTTCAACTGTATTGTACAAATACAAAATACTTCTTGTTTTAATTTGTTTCAACTTTGCCATATAAGGGGAGATAATACCATCGTCTTTCTAAAAATACAAATTAAGTCGACAGTGCAGATTTTTCTGTCAGTCATTTTTTGGTTTAACTGATGTTTCATACCTGCCTTATAAAAACGTATATTTTTAGTTTCAAGAATCAGTTACCGGTATTTACTTGTATATTTATATTTATTAAAACCAATATGTCATTTAAAACGTAATCAATATACCATGCTTTAGGGAGCTACCATTTGATTTTTATGGCGGGGGGGCAGCTAGGAAGAAAAATTTTGTCCTGCATTTTTTTTTAGTTGTAATCTCTGTCATGCCTTTTTATTTTTCACTCTATTCGGTCCTGCATTTTTTTTTTTATTAATTTATCCTAACTTTTTTTACATAAATTGTCATCCTGCCTTTTTTTTTTTGCCAAGTTGCTCATCCTGCCTTTTTTTTTTACCCAAAACTCCTGTCCTGCCTATTTTTTCAAATTTCATCCTAGCCCCCCATAAAAATCAAATGGTAGCTCCCTTATCATAAAGTTAGACCAAATTGCTGAATGGTCCTATTGCATTAACCATTAAAATCTTGGTGTAAAAGCACACAATCATCAGACAGACGCCTTCGTGTGGTTGTAATTAAAACATACAATTTGTAAATTGTAGAGTAAAATGAAAATTATTCATTTGTTGTAGAATTCTGAACCTGTCAATATTAATACAACAGGAGAGGACATTTGTGCATATGCATGTATCTGTGATGAAATAAAGGGAACTGAGGTATATAAACATTTGTTCATAAGTATCTGATTCAATGATTGATTGTTGCTTGCTTAACGTCCAGTGGCAAACATTTCATACATATTTGGGACGTCATAGTTTTATGACAATGTTGTTGGTCGCTAAACGTCTAGTGGCAAATATTTAATGCATATTCGGTAAGTCATAACCATTGGTTTATGACATAATAATCAAATACTTTATTTCTTAGACGACATAGCCATTGAAATACATGCAGAAAGTGACAGCAGTACTGTAAAATCAAGAATAATTGCCATGTTTGTTTTATTGTAAAATAATTAACACAGGACAAACGTTTCAATACAGTACCTTGTCTCACGTTTCACGTTTGACTAGTATAGAGTACTAACTTAATTTAACTCGACAGAAATCGCATTAACTAATTTCGTATCATTGTCGGTCGCCGAAGATTCGTAATAATAGATTATACTAGCCTTTGTTAGTCTTGTATTATTTTTAATTTTAGTTTCTTGTGTACAATTTGGAGTTTAGTATGGCGTTCATTATCACTGAACTAGTATATATATTTGTTTAGGGGCCAGCTGAAGGACGCCTCCGGGTGCGGGAATTTCTCGCTGCATTGAAGACCTGTTAGTGACCTTCTGCTGTTGTCTGTTCTATCGTCGGGTTGTTGTCTCTTTGACACATTACCCATTTCCATTCTCAATTTTATCTTATATTATAGCATTTATATTTGCGGTTGTAACTTGTGCTAATAGCATTTATTTCATTTCAGAATTTACAGAATTTTTCCAATGGAGCAAATGGATTTTCTGTTGAGGAAAATCGATATGAAGAACTTCCATGTAGGGTTAAGACAAAAGAAACACAGGTTAATACACTTTTACACCCACCCGGATGACCTGAGATCACCCCGGGTTTTTGGTGAGGATTCGTGTTGCTCTGTCTTTAGTTTTCTAGATGGTGTTTTGTATACTGTGGTTTGTCTTTTGATAGTTTTTCATTTTATGCCATCGCGTTGACAGTTTATCATCGATTTATGAGTTAGAATATCACTTTGGTATCTTCCACTTTTCTTTTACACCGCTGTCCTATTGTTATAAGTCAAAATACATGAAAGGACGAAGGACACTTATGCGAACATGGAAACTTCTGATAAACATTTCCTCTTTAAAGCCCATTTAAGCGTCGAAATAATCCGCTAATCCTTATTTTCAAAACCTTACGTTTTAAGGACAATAACTCCAAAATAGTTTTCCAATTTTTCAGATATTTTTTTTCAAAGTTTACGACGAAGAGACGATGCCGAGGACAACGGTCGCCAAGTAATGACAAAAGCTCATATGGCCTAGCTTAAAACCAAACAACAGTTAATTTTACTAAATTTTTCCTAATTAATGTATAATACATTTAAGGCCCAGATATTTTGTACCCATGTCAAGTAAACTAAAATTATCAATATTCAGTAAAGTGAAAGAAATTTAATTCATGTTTACTTATTTACTACATAAAAAGTAGTATGATACACTTGTAAGTTTATTCTTTCTATATAGTCATGCTTGACAGTAGATTTCATGCCCAGAATTAGATTGACGATGGTTGTGCTTAACGTCTCTTTCTAAAAATAGACATATTGAGGTCGTTCGTTTGCAAATGTTCTTAATTCGTAATCTAAAACTCTGTACATCAGAACGTTAAGCAGAGGAATTATTTATATCTTACTCGGAACTATTTCACGGAAGACACCAAAATGAACTGTCACGCAAAAAGAAATATTCACATTGCCGCTTGCTCAATGTGGACGCGGGGGTAACATGAGACGTTATTTGCACAAGTACAAATAAAGCAATAATTTATTTGTGCACTTTTTTTTGTGCAATATTTGGCTGATTGCAGGATACATTATTATTCGTGGATTTCATGAGAATAGAAGAACCACGAATTTCAATGTTCGATGAAGTACAAATTGTCTTATAGGCTTGTATGCAGACTTTGGCAAAACCACACAATCAAATATACACGAAAATACAATGTTCCCTCAATAAACTTTTAGTTCCATTATTCTCTATGATTAATATTTTTGCTTTTTTCCTCTATTCGTTATATTTTTTAGCCATTATTCTGTATTCTGTAAACCCCATCAAGACCCTCATAAAGATCTTTATATGAAGAATTGATGTATAATTGTTGAAAACTGTATTTTTCTTACTCATTGCATTCCAAATTTGATACTTTCTTGACATAATTATCAGTGTAATTATTGTTTCAACACATTTTTGAATTATTGCTTGATCTCATTTAATTCACAAAACGCTATAATGTAAATAATAATTCTGTATTTTAAGTTCGCTCAAAGTACCCAAAACGAATATGTAAGGACTAAAAAGAAAGGTAGGCACAAACAACAGTCAAGACAACAACAAAAGACAACTGCGGACGATAACAAATATATTTCCGTACATGGACTAAAGAGACAAGAAGCAAAAGAAGTTGTTCAGGAAAATTCAAATACTCTACAAATTCCTAGGAACGATTCTCACTTGTCTACAGCTAAATATGAATCGATGCATGTTAGTGACAAAATTGACATAAATAAATCACCTGACACTGCCAAAAGGCAAGAGATGGGATCAGATTTTGTCCGAAATGTTCCCCAATCTACTACTAAAGACCAAGGCGTTGGTAATAGTCTAGACCTGTCTACTGTAACTATAAAAAGTAATAGTACTGACGAGGAGAAAAGTAACATTATATCACAAAAACATACCATTCTGGCGCGAAATAATCAAACAGACGTTTACGAAACTATGGATAACGTGAAAACTAACGCTAAAACAACAGACCAATCAGCTTCCAGAATGGTAAAAAATGCAAGTGAGTGCAATGCAGCTGCGTTTAAAGAACCTTATCATTCAGAAACATTGGATATTCCCCCAGAATCAGTTGGCGATCTCAATCTGCGCAGCAATAGTTTAGAAGATGCGTACTCGTTCAATTTTATACCTTTTAAGAAAACATCTTCAAATCCTGTAGGTATTAATCCTCCGAATAAAAGGATGGAAAAACCAAAGGACAAGAAGTTCGATGCATTTGAAAATATATTCCCAAACACCACGGGAAATATAATGCCTGAGGAACAAGTGTACGAAAATACAACAATATTTCGCAAACCAACTTGTTCGAAAACTAACACTAAAATCGAGTCTACGTTTTCTAATAATGATAATCTTACAGTTCAGAATAAAGATGAGAAAGAGATTCTTATTAGATGTCATTCTAATGGAGAAAATGAATCAGAGGTGATTAAAGCTGCAGCAATTGCAGAATGTCATTCTAACGGAAAAAGTGAATCACAGGTGTTTAAAACTGCAGATGTTGCAGGGTGCCAATTAAACGGAAAAAGTGAATCAGAGGTGTTTAAAACTGCAGATGTTGTAGGGTGCCAATTAAACGGAAAAAGTGAATCAGTGGTGTTTAAAGTCGTAGCCATTGCAGGGTGCAACTCCGATGATGAAATAGAATCGGAAAACCTTCAAGCTGTAGCCATTGCAGGGTGTCAACTCAATGGAGAAATGGAATTAGAGGACTTTAAAACTGCAGAATCCCGTTTGAAGCATTGCGCATCGTTTCAAAATAAACTTAAACAAAGACTTGAAAAGTTGAACAAAAATGGCGACAGTGAATCATCTGATGAGGAAACTTTTTAAACATTAATTTCAAACCATTTATAAAAGAAAATAATATGAAATCTGCTGTATATTCAAATTAATGCAAAGACTATCTTAAGGATGTTCTCTGATCTTCCTTTTGACAGATTTTCGGAATCCTCTGGTTTTATCCATATGTCATTAAAAATTAATCCCGCTAACCCCTACTTTTTCTTTTCATAATTTTATTACAAATAGTTTAAAAAGTAATTTATTAAATCTTATAACATCCTTGTTATATTTTCATAGTTTTTGAAAGAAAAAAAGGTGTTAATTTTAAATGCATGAAAACTCTAGAGAGAATCATTTCCCGCCAAATTTCCAATGGCTTATAACTCAAAAATAAGGACAAGAACCTTTCTCGAAGCTACATACATGTACTATAATTTTAGTATAAACACGTATATTAGTACTGAATCAAGGAAACCAAAGCAAAAGATCAGAGGTCTCTTAATCTTACGGTTTATGACCGAATAACACTGACATACCGCATACAGGTCAAATGCGTAAATGTAATAACTTATAATATATATAGGAGTTGACCGTTAATATAAGTTATATGGTTCGCTAATGACCCCCTGCGGATCCTTCGGCCTCACCCCCTATGGGTTTTACTAACCCTCTATGGATCCGTAGGGGGCCAGTAACGAACCGTATAACGAATTTATCGCACGCGGGACTTTTTCTGCCGCGTTTTGTAGACCAATAAAGAATGCATGATATACAACAACATCAATAGATGACGTCACCATTAACAGTACACGTGACGTCATGAACCCCCTATGAAATTTACTAAACCCCCTACGGATCCATAGGGGTCACCACGTGACGGCGTTTAAACAATCACAACGTCATAATTTACCCGTGGTGCGATAAAAATCAGTATCATCTAAAATTGTTCGTTAATAAAATTGAGAAAGTAAACGGGGAATGTGTCAAAGAGACAACAACACGAACAAAGAGCAAAAAACAGCCCAAGGCCACCAATGGGTCTTCAACACACAGAGAAAATCCCGCATTCAGAGGCGGGCTTAAGCTGGCCCCTAAACAAACATGTGTACTATAAAAATATACAAGAAGGCCAGTGGTTCCTGACTTGGGACAGGCGCTAAAATGCGGCGGGGTTAAACATGTTTTGTGATATCTCAACCCTCCCCTGTACCTCTAGCCAATGTAAATAAACAAATACAATGAACAAATACAATTGCAATACACACAGTAAAACTCAGTTTAAAAGAAGTCCGAGTCCGATGTTAGAATAGGTAACAGAAGAAACTAAGCAAAATGACAATGATAAACATAAATTAACACAGGACTACTATCAGTTACTGACATGCCAGCTCCAGACCTCAATTAAACTGATTGAAAGATTATGTCTTCATCATATGCAAATCAAGCACAATACCTCCCGTTAGGGATTTAGTATCATACCATCATAAAATATACGAGAAGAACATAACCCGTATCATGCCAACAACTGGTTTTAGAATAAATGTGATTATTTCCGATGCAAAGACCCTATGATTGAATCAATATTAATTGTAAATCAAAGTACTGAAGTACTGAACATCGGATGACCGCAGGTTCTTGTGGATGGTCAAAAGCACATGTCACAGAAACAGATCACATCTCTATACCTGAAACTGAGATTAATTTACAGAGATTTTTTTTCTTATACAAGTTCGTGCTTGGATGATGAATAAATGACAGGAAATTCAACCTCACCGTAATAACTATTATATTGTAGTGATACACATCAGTATACCTTAAGACTATTATACTAATATAATAATAGTTCCAGAGAATACACTGGTTTGTTGTTATATATTATATTAATATTACGGTTGCATGTATATATAATTTTCATCTATTTGTATGTCATACTATTCTACTATTATTATAGTGTAATGCAAGTGCATGGTGGACACTCTTCTGTAAAAAAAAATCAAAGTCTTAAAGGCTGTAAAAGCAATTGCTGCCATGTTAATGTTTTGTGGACTTTTATTTTTCATCCATATATATAAGAATTAAACCTGACAGGACAGGAGTGTTGACTAGTGAGAAGCAAGACGGTTTTAACTTTATATCAATATAAGACTTTAGCAGGAAATCATTTTAAATATGTTTTATATTTTACAAGGAGACAACAAGTTTACCAGGCTAAAGTTGGGGTTAATTATACATGTGCTGAAACATATAACTGAAAAAAAAATCATTATGGATTATCCCCTGGTAGTGTTTGTAACTGGGCAATAATTTCCTTTATTGATTTAATTTAACCATTTTCATAATTAATTTAAATTAACCATTCAGTTAAAACATTTCAACTTTCCAGACGCTAATGTTGAAAAACGGGACAGAAATAAAATATCTTACAAGACATAAACATGTAAAAAAATAAATATATATTTCAGCTTACTAAAAATATTTTCATAATGTTACTTTGATATCATTTCTTAAAACTAAGTCCCAAACATAATTGCTCAGTTGACATGTGTCATCCTCATGCGATACGAGATAACTATAATTCTGATGCAATCCCGAAAAGGGGGGTCATCACAAACAAACATGACATCAAATTGTCATTATACGAACTAGAACAAACAGCTCTATGTTGCTTTGATATTTATCAATTTTCAGGAAACATGTGAAATAAATTTCAGGTCCATTTCATTATAGTGCCTAACAAGATTGTGTGAGGTAGACGAAATTGACCTTAAAACGATCGTATTGTCTTTTGATGTCCAAAAATAGGCAGATCGGACATATACGGACTTTATCTAATGACTACATAAATTTGGGATTTATTATTATTATAATATTCTAATGAAACTGAAAATTGTATTTTTTTTAGGATAAACAACAATTTTACCTGGCGTAGCCGTTCATAAATGTTTTTCTGCATTTATCTTCGAAAAATGGCGTATTTAATGGAATAGAACGTTAATACAGTAAACTTTCTCTTTTTTCTCCGCAATAGGCTATCAGAAATAATTTATCTAATGTGTATGTGGAAAATTATGTGAAAAGATAAAAAGTGGCAATTGTTACCTTTCATACCTTAAGTTTCGTTCATCTGATTCTGACCAAATCACGGCTTATATACTAAATATCTATTTATATGCCGCTATTATTGTTGTTGTTACCAATTATGTAAATCAATTGTATCTGATTTTATGCCCTTTATGGGCCCTGTAATTTGGGAAATAAAAAAAAATCTATTCATTGATAAAACGTAATATGGACTGGTCCAGTGTCCAGTTTGCAGGTCATTTAATTTTCTGTACACATTCATGCACGCTCTGATTTAATCAATATACTCGTACGAAAAAGCATGAACAGTTTGAAGGTAATCTAATAATAACTTAATCCAATCAAATTGCATAAGATTCAATAACAATGTCAAGTCCATCATAATGAGTAATAGAGGTAAACTGGGTAGGGAGAAAATGACAGATATTTCAAGTTAATATTTATGCAATAACGAATTAAAATTTGTCAACCAAAAGTTTTGCTACAATTTCAAAAACATGGCGTTCTGTATGGGTATAGTTTTCGGATCTTTCATTAGCGTATTTAAGGCTATAAAAAGTTTGGGCTTCAAAAGTTCACACAATTATTGACTTTATACAGAAAATTCGTCCTTGTAAAACATTTAATAGTTCACAAATGATACGCGATTTTAAAGTAAAATTATTTCTTAAAACACTGCAAAAAATTTCATTCATATTGATAAAGTGGTATCGTCATAAAGTGCGTTGAAATGAACTGTGGTATAGCAAACATCGAATTCCCTCACAAAATGTTATCACACACTACAGTAAGGGGAGTCAGTTAAGTTTGTCTATTTTTTGATACTATACAGGTAATCTTTTGACACTACGTATACAACCTGTGTGACCTGTGTAGTGATTTTGATTTTACGATAAATTCATGAATGAACGATAATTTTATGAATGAACATGAGCACCTGACCTCTTTCTTAAACACCTATTAAACATATAAAACCGTATTTAATAAGGAGATAATTCAGTCAAATTTTCAGTACTAAATCAACAACTGAAATGATTCCATTTTTTGATGAAACATCGTACGAACGGAGAACGGAATCGCAGGTATAAAAATGCACTTTTTTCCCTTGTAATGACCGCGGATCTATAATTTTTATAGATCGGTTGAAATCCCAAAACTAATTTGCATAATGGAAATTTAGGCGATAGCAATACATCGGAGTGACCTCAAGGTCATCCTCTGTAAAAATGCCATCTTTAATGACCTGACAACAGTATCGTAACTATATCCCTTCTGAATAAGTCTGTTTAAAGGTTTGGTTAGCTTTTGAGGTGAAATACGACATTTTTGTGCTTTGTATAGAATATTGCCATAAAAGATTGGATATGAACGTATAAGATGTCTGCACGTTGATTCATATTTACGAATAATGTCCTTGTATCGATGATAAAATTTAGTAAATATTTGTGATATCGAAAACCCTATCAAATACGTTGTTACATACACGAGCGAATCGAACAAGTTTAGATATATAAAATCCATAAGATGATGGCAAGGGAACGTCACCATCTTAAAATGAATAATTAACAATAGGAAATGAAAAATCATCTCTTTTATCGTAAAGGAGTAGTGCCGAATGGACCCCTTTTTGGCCCCAAAATATAGCATTGCAAAAATTTGTTAAATATATAAACTGTTAGCTATTCATTGGAAAGGAGAATACTTTTGTTACATAAATATGGGCTGTTTTTTACAATACAATGCACATGCATCGGATACTAGCATCATTACTGAATTCAGGCAAAATTACTGAAATCTTCACAATTTTTGCAATTGTGCTTATTTTTAGACGGTTTTTGTCTAAAATGAAAGTGGCCGCACTTGTGTTCAGTCTTAATATTAGAATATATGTTGTATTTGATAATGATACATACACAATGTAACATATGTAAAGGTTGAGACTGAACACGAATGCGGCCACTTGCATTTTAGACAAAAACCATCTGAAAAGTGACGTTTTGTGGCATATTTGATAGATTTTTCATATTTAAGCTTGAATTTAGGCGTCTTTAATGACCAATTCAGTTCAAATATTTTACATTTACTAATTGAATCGACTGAAGTAGACACTTGAGTGTTTAAGAAATGTCAAAAATCTTTCATCAAATGTACTTCGAATTTTAGGCCGAAATCAGCCCTTACCGGACCTTCTCCTTTGGGTATTAAACTTCCCGTTAAAGATATAGATATCAAGATCCAGGAAAGGGCAGTGTTCATTGTTAGTATTAGCTTTATTTAAAGTCAGCAGGATGAATCTCTTTAGTGTACATACTGAAGTCGTCATTATTGCGAGCCAATATATCATCAAAATATCTAGAAGTGTTATTACATTTTTGTATCAGATGTTGTTTCGATGGGTCTTTGCTGATTTTAGACATAAATTGTAACTCATAACAATACAGAAAAAGGTCCGCAATAAGTGTTGCACAATTAGTCCCCATTAGAATTCCGATAACTTGACGATATACGGAATCCCCATAGCAAACAAAAATTAATTTATAAATATAATGAAACTAAGGTTTCAACTTCCTCCGGCAAAGTTGACATTAGATGGATATGGCTATTTGTAGGTCCTTTTTGCGATATACCTCTTCATCTGTTTCGGTTTTTAAACATCATTGGCTTTCAAATATTCGGCTTTGAGCATCACTGATGAAGGTAAATACAGAAAACCGCTCCGGACGCATGACATTTATAAAGTGTTTTCATTTTTTTATCCTCTCACTTTCATCAAAGGCAGCTTCAGATTTTCGAAAATAAACCAATCTGGAGTTTTTCCTAAACGATGCGTCAATAGCTCTTTTACATTACCTATATAGTAGTTGTCCGTCACAATCTCTATAAATTGGTCCAAAATCAGTTTAAGGTACCCCACCCCCTATTTTCGTTTTGTCAAATTCAGTTTTTCTACTTAAACTTCACATTTTCGAACATAAATCACTCTGAAATGTTTCCTAAACAATACACC
Source organism: Mytilus californianus (assembly GCF_021869535.1). Lineage (NCBI taxonomy): Eukaryota > Metazoa > Mollusca > Bivalvia > Mytilida > Mytilidae > Mytilus > Mytilus californianus. Next base: position 3,837,724 of record NW_026262615.1, read on the forward strand.
AATGTCTCCCTTACATCACCTACATAGTCGTTGTCCGTCACAATCTCTATAAATTGGTCCAAAATAAACTAATATATATATACACATACATAATTGTTAGCAAGGTCTCTGTAATTGTTCGCTAGCTCGAAAAATACTGATCCTCTTATGGCAAATTGGGGTTTTTAGTTATACCTCTAAATTGTTCGCTAGCTTGGTCAAATGATAAATACACTTTAAAATTTCGTGCGTCTGAAGCGATTTTCTGGATTTAACTTTTATTATCAGGACCGATCAAATCTGACAGAAAAAAATGAGGTTGCATGTACCGAACGATTAAAAAACGAAGGCGATATTTTATTTTGCGTATTTTCATGTGGAGCAAAAAAAAAGTAGTGTAAGCATGGTAAGTGGAAATTATTCCCATAGGATTGATTAATTGATAGTTGTTTGTGTAACAACACAACAGGTGCCACATGTGGACAGTATCATCTGCTTACCCTTCCGGATCACTTGAGATCACCCCTGGGTTTTTGGACGGGTTCGTGTTGCTCAGTATTTAGTTTTTCTATGTTGTGTTTTGTACACTATTGTTTGTCTTTTGTCGTTTTTCGTTTTTTTTTTTGGCATGACATTGTAAGTTTGTTTTCGACTTTATGAGTTTGGTTCTGTCCCTTTGGTATATTTCCTCTTTATTTTCTTGACGTCCATTCGATGTAAAAAAAAATATTAAAAAAAAAAAAAAAAAACACATAAAAAACGGTAGCGGAATACCACAGAACAAATTAAAATCAAAAGATCTTTCCACAGAAAAGTTGAAAGACCTAAATATTGTATCGAGATGAATGACAGTTACTTAAATGATATAACAATAACATTGAGTAGTCAGACTAATGAAGAAATCGGAAACCAAATCTTGGAATATTGTATTTTTCTATGTTTAACTGTTATGTTCCTAGGAAAAGCAGATAATTTACCATTTATCAGTTCCTTCGGTATTTTTTACCTAATTTGCATCTTCCTAATGGATTTATGAGATTTTAACATCGGTAAATAAACTCATCACATCTACGATTACTCCTAATGTAACAATGCGTAAGAACGACTGTCCTTTTGTACATTAAGTCAAAACATTTTGGAATCTTGTGCAATTTTTTTAAATGTTAACGTTGGAAAACAGAGTTCTTTTACATTGCATTGTACTGAATCTCCCATTGTGTAATATAATTTTAGTAATGGAAAACAAAGAAACCGAATAAATAAAATTAAAATTTATCAAAATTAAAATTTCAATAAAATACTGGAAATAATTTAAAGAAAAAATAGTTTACTGGTCATTGTAAAGGAAAATATATCACAGTTTTAAGACAGAAGAAAAACAAATGAAAATACCTCACTGTGACTTTGAGAGGAAGAACAGGATTAAAGCGTTGTGCCCTTTGTTTTTGTTTTTTGCTGTGCATATACTGATTTTGTGTCATGGATGGATGGATACCCCATATCCTTTCTTTTCTATTATACACAACCTTGCTTATGTCTGTAAAAATTACAAATGTGAGAGCGATATTTGAATTATTGAATTGTCACAATTTTGACTTTGAACTGTACAAGCAGGCTTATATATTGTTAACCTATAGTCTGTCATCCGTGCATAAAAGTCGCCTCTCTTATTTCATAATCGTGGACTTCTTTTTTATAATGTCATTGAACATATAGACTGGTTCCCTGTCCTTTATCTGTTTGGCTCTGACAGATTAAGGTTTCTCAGATACCCGTATGTTGCAAGGTAGAGAACGAGCCTATTGAACATATAATTTGTATGTACGATTGTTCAATCAAAATTAAGAAGACTTGGTAAGACGTACTAGTGTTGTGTAATCTAACGTCAACCATATTTACAGCTACAACTTTGTCTTGTGATACGGAATATTATCTACAGCATAGACGTTTACTCCTTAAAAACTTGAATACCATATACGTTCACCGAATTCGCAGTGTTTTCTATAACAGATAACTTAACTTCAGAAATCTTATCATTTATTTACATTTGCAACGTAACTGATTCAATTACTTTAATTTATATGTGACACTGAACTCTTTCAATAAATCCAATGTTTTAGATATGTAATTATTTTGTATTGTACGAGATAGTTCACCTACAAAATATTCGACCAGAAGGAAATAAAGTTAACGTTATTCGAGACTTTGACTTTGTCAGGTTTTATGGCCTTCTTTCCTTTATGATTTTACCTTAATGGAGTTCCGTATTTTTGTTTATACTTTTTTTTTTGTATTTCCTATTTTCTCTACTGCTAAACATCTTGTAAGAAATTTGTAATCATCATTGTTAATTTGTAGTATATTGTACTATTGTTAATTTGTACTATATTGTACTATGGACTTCATCAGTACAGTCAACTCTATTCGTCACAGTTTCATATAATTACTCGACAAACTATAATACTAAAACTATATTAAGGATTGAATGTATATACTTATATATTTATGTTATAATAAGTTAAAGGTGCAATTACTATATAAGTAAGCCGCCTACCAAAACAAATAACAACAACTTCATCAGTACGATTTCTGGTGTCTCATCCAACATGCTGATAATCAGCAAATAAAATGTATCATGTATAATATTGCTAGAAAAAAAGCAGAAAATTTACAACTCATCAATTGTTAGTACAGCTGTCCTTTTGTACAAAGAATTTGTATCTTTTACCATTTTATTGGGATTTAATGATGGTCTGGATGGGGTCCTTCATTTCTTTAATTTTTTAGGCTATTTTCTCTATTCTTTATGTTTTTGCCCATTATTGTGACTCTATTCTTTATGTCTTAGCACTCCATTATTCTCTATTCTTTATTATTTTGTTATTTTGGTGTATTTTTCTCTATTCTTTATATTTTTGACCATTATTCTCTACCATGTAAACCCCCATCCAGACCCTCTTTTATACGTTGCATTATACTGAATTTTACATTTTGTAACAAAGAAGGATACAAAGAAATAAAAATAATATAACATTTCAATAAAAGACATGGGATAATAATTTAAAGATGAAAACAGTTTTTTTTTATCAACGGAAGAGAAATAAATCACAGATTTTGGACAAAACCAAAATGAGATATTGATAATAATACAAACTATACAAAACCTTTCACATGTCAGTGAAAATGACAAATGCGAGAGTATTGTTTAAATCGTTGAAAAGGCCAAATACAGTACGACGTTGAAGAGCATTGAGAGCCCAAAATTGAGAAATGTTTTTTTCCAAATACAGCTACGGTTATTTATTCCTGGGGTAGAAATGGAACATACCTAAGCATTTCTTTCCATAGAGGCTAAGGGAAGTTTGACTAAATTTTCCTTGTACAGTGAGAGTTGTAAATTTCAAACTATTGGAAAACAGGAAGTAGTTGCACCGTTGTTTAAATTGCTTACACGCTACAACTCCACATTATCAAGCTGCTGACCAAACATAAACTTTTAAGTCATTCTCTTTCATAGAAGTCAAGATAATAAACTATTCACAGGAGGTGGTTCTCTTAGGTACATTTCCGCATTATAATTAGAGTATAATTAATTATATACAAATCCTTTCGCAAATAGAGTCATTAAAACAAACCAAAGTTGCGTAGGTCCTAAAACTGTCCCTTGTGGGACACCAAAATCAACAGTTGGTTTTGAAGATGTCACACTTTACTAATACCTGCCGTTGTCTGTCAGAATACAATCAATTATCCAATTCAACTTTGGATTTTTGATACAATAATAATTCGGTTTCTGGATTGATCTTTGATGGCACACTTTATCAAATGCTTTAGAAAAATTCTTACATAATTATTGAAACATGTCATAATACCTTGCAGTAGATACCATTCTATAATTAAAAGGTGCTACGTATACATTAGCCTATTTCCAATCTGTTCGAATTATCTCTGAATCTATCGAGTTTTGGAGAGAAATATATTCTAGGAATGTTGACAATTCTTCTGATAGATTATTTAAGAAATATGCTTGGATGTTTTCTGGACCGTTATTATAAATTTGTGTGGATTTATATTTTGAAGTAATTTTAAAATACCATTGATATTATATAATTTGTATATCTGGCGTAATAAGATGGGACTCAAACCTTTGTTTGGCATAGATGATGTGTCTACACAAGTTAAAGTTCAACTCTCTTAGGCAAAGTTGACCTTAGATGTGTTTTGCTATCATTTTTCGTTCCGTTTTAATCATATATTTCTTAAACTGTTTTTGGTTTCCTTATACATCCACGGCTTTAAAATATTTGGCTTTGAGGTTCCCGATGAAGGTAAATCAAGTACAACGCTTCGAACGTATGACATTTATAAAGTGTTGTTTTCGTGTTTTTAAAGAACTTTTTAATTGTTCGTTGGGGATATAAGCCTTGCTGTTATAGGCTCACTGAAAAATAGGCCATTCTTTCCTTTAAAAGGGCAAACTCTTGAAGTTTCAGATTTCGTTTGCCATTTGTAATAGAAAAGAAAGGATATGGGGTATCCATCCATGACACAAAATCAGTATATGCACAACAAAAAACACAAAACGCAAAGGAACAGCGCTTTAGTGTTATTATTGAAAAAAGTCAAAGTGAAGCCTTTAACACGGAGCAAAACAAAAAAAAAAAAGAATTCTCACCTCCCTGAATTTTTCAGACGGCTGTTGGCACTGGTTTGAGTCGAATTCTTTGCAAACTGACGATCACGCCACAACTGTGAATTGAAGAATAAAGCCATTGAGAAATATCAATAAAATAAATCTGGCAAAGAAATAAACAGTGAACTCCAAGAAATATTTTTATAAATAACTTTACATCCTTTCTTCCAGTCTTCTTTGCTTTATTAAAACCCTCCTTGATTTTTATAAAATGCTCGTTGGTAAAATATTTTCTTGTCAAATATAGATAAAGTTATTGTTTGTACTGATGTTGATTACTAGGGCAAAAATGCAACGCATGTGTCGCGCATATACCTTGAAACCCATGTGTTACAGGTGTATCACGTGCGTTACATGCACGTTTCCTGTCACGCATGTAAAACCTGCGTGACACACATGCATTCGCACGTGTCTGAAAATACGCATGTGACACACATGTGTTTGGAAACACATGCGATGTACGCATGTGAAACGCATGTATTTGAAAACACAGGTGACACATGCGTTATTTTCATTTGTCCCATGTGTGTAAGCTTACATTTAATTAATTTATTATAAGTGAAAATCAGATGTCATTAAAGTACTTTCAGAAAAGAACAAAAATAAAATTATAATTTTTGAATGTGAAAAATGATGTCTTCATAGGAAGAATGTAGCTTTAAAATGGAGTATTAAAAATACATGTAACAAGGATTTTTAGTTTAATTTGGCCTCCAAAAATGAGATCCTTTGAGAAGTCTATCATTATCAAAATTTTTTTATTTCGTGGGAGTCATTTAGATCAGCATTCAAAGAGATCATGTGAACTTTTGTCATTACTTCAAATCTTGCAAATAGTCCATCAATAATCATTCAATCCCATCCCACAGTTATGTGTACGAAAATTCTGCATAACTGTTAAGATGAACAATCTTAAATTACTTTACCTTCCTCATACTGGCATTTATAAGCATTTTATTTATTTTCAATGTTAAAAATAATTAAACTGAATATAATGAACATAAAAAAGTGTGTATACAAAAATAGTCTGTTAAAATGACAATTTGAAATCTTTCTCACAAGGCCTGTATTTTACGTATTATTGAAAAGTTCAAGAATATACTAGATAATTTACATGCGTGAGAGGTCAACGGAAACTGTTCTGAACGTGTTGCGTTTGATTTTACATTTCTAGATTAATCATTATCAGCAATTAAAAAAAATCATAAAATTAGAAGGTTATGGGTAGGAAAGCTAAAATCACTGGCTAGTGTTTCAAACAAACAAAAATCCAGAAGAAAGCCTTGAAAGAATCCCAGATTGTTATAATACTATCCTTAAGTGTTGGAAATTACCTGGTGGAGGTCTAATGAAAAAGCCTGAAACATTCACAGATATAAAAGAAAACAAATAGTATGGAACAACAAATTAATTCAATTTGAAACTAAAGCTATAGTTTAAAAAAAAATGGATTAAAAGCAATCTTATTTATGAGAATGATATCATAGATGAGAAAGGCTGCGTTTCACAAGATGTCATTTTGAATAAACTAAAAAAAAAAAATCAAACTGGATAGCTGAAATTAATTTAGTAAAGAAATCCATACTACAAGATTGGGCAGCCATCTTAAAGTCGGAAATTCTATAAAAAGCACTGTTAACATAAGAATCAATTTATATGGAAAGGTTTACCTATAAAATTAGAATCACTATCAAACAAAATTTTATATTAGTCTCTGATAAATAAAAAAATTGAACTAGCTATTGGACCACAAAAAATGGCTGCGTATACTTAATATAGATGATGTGTTATATCAAACCAATCTATATGAGTTTTTATTCAAATATTTAAAAGAACATAAATTTAAAACTTTTAGATGGAATTTGCTACAACACATTCTACCCACACAGAAACTTTTATTCAGGTTTAAAATTGCAAACAATAGTTTTAGTAACTTTTGTACTCCTGAAGGATATTTTAACAAGACAAGACAATATTTCATTTAAGTCTCACCTCTTCATTTCATAAAACATACAAATAGTTTATAAAACAATATCATAAAACATACAAGAGCCACTCTAAAAAGAGTTATGAGAGACTATCTAAAATGTATATAGTATATTACATTATTTACACTAAAATTAGCTATATAAAATACATCTTCGTTTCAATATAATGTCATTGTACATATTTTCATCTCTGAATAAAAATATAAATTTATCGTCATCAGACAAATGCATCAAATTAACATTATATAGAGATGCTTGATAAAACAAATAGCAACGTAAATCTTCATACACTGGACAATTCATTAATACATGTTTTTCGTCTTCGATTAAAACAATTTCATTACAAACGCTGTTATAACAAATTCTATGTTCAACTAAAAGACCTTCATACCTTCCAGTCTCAATTTTCAAAGGAGCAGTACCACTTCTAAATTTGGCATAGGCATTCCTATAATTACCAGGTATGTTTTTTAATAAATAGTTTTCTTTACCAAATTCATTTTTGAACAGTGTGTAAGTACGTAGTTTGCTACGCTCGTTTGACATTAAATCATTATACCATTGTTCTTTAAATCTATTAAAACAGATATTCTCAATATTTTTTATAACATGTTTATCAATAATTAAATCAGTATTACAAAAATGTTCCATATCAACTTCTTTAAACTTTAAGTGTACTCTGAAATTCCAATTTTTCAGTCTATTATTACATATATTATTTGCCCATATAAACACCTTTTTGTTTATTCTATTATTACACATTTTCCTAAATCTACGATATGTTCTAAAAATACATGTCCATTGTTTTACAATACATGGCATCCAACCCATATCACCATATAGGGCTAAATTAGGCGTGTACTTTCCAACACCAATAAAAAAACGCATTGCCCTATTTTTAACAGCATTAATGCAAGAGTATTCTTTACTTCCCCATAATGCAGCACCATATTCAATAACAGACATAACAAGAGTGTCGAAAAGCTTAGTAAAAGTAGAATATTCAAAACCACCATTTGCTTTGCATTTAGCAATTAGTAAACCTAATGATCTGCTGGCTGATTTTGCTACAATTTTCGCCATCTCATTATAATCCAAAAACTCATTTAATAATTAAACCAAGATACATATATTTTAATACAATATCTAACTGGTTTCCGTTCAACATAAATTCCAAATTTGTTTGTGTCACAGATTGTGTTCACAAATGAACAATTTTTGACTTGTCCATATTAACAACTAAGTCATTTACATTACACCATATACTTAAAACATCTTATATTCTTTGAAGGTCATTTTCATTTTCGGCTAATAATACTACATCGTCTGCATATAATAATATACAAATCTTTTCAACATTTACATTTATACCAATATCTAATCTCTTAATGTCATCCACTAAGTTATTTATGAAAACATTAAATAATAACGGCGATAATATGCAGCCTTGTTTTAGGCCAGAATTTACTCCAAACCAATCAGTCAAATTGCCATTTATCTTGACACTAGATTGAACATTATAATATAAAGAATGTAAAGCATTTAACATTTTGGTACTTAAACCTAAAGTTTCTAATTTACAAAACAACAAATTACGATTAACCCAGTCATATGCTTTTTTAAAATCTATAAATGCACAGAATGTTGAAAGTTTACAAAGTTTTCTTGTTTCAATAATAGTTGTTAAAGTTGATAAATGGTCTATGGTACTGCGACTCTTTCTGAAACCATTCTGTTTGTCGTTGATCACGTTAAGATCGGTAAGTTTTCCTGTGAGACGAGCATTAAGGACGCCACAGTATAGTTTATACGCCACTGGTGCTAGACTTATCCCTCTATAGGACATCGGATCTCTGGGATCTGACGTGGATGACTTGGGGATCGGTGTATTGATACATTTATTCCACATAGCTGGCACTTTACGGGAATTATAACATGTATTGAAAACAAGGATAAGCGCAGTCAATGCTGTAGGATGAACAAGCCAGAAATTGAAATAAATATTTAATCATGTTGTTAAAAAAAAGATTGTGAGTCTCAATACATGTATACGTATAATATACATCATTTATAGCTTTATATAATAATTATATTGCCATAATTATATTAAAAAGTGCTCAAAAGGATTAGCCTATCATTCATACTCAGTAAGAAAATCTGGATCTGCCACTAATTATTGTCCAACACTAACTATTGTCTCGAGTCTGTAACATTGTGAATTAATCGAAAAGAAACATTCAAAGATCTTCTGTCAACACACATTCTTGAAATAACAAAAAAACTAAGATTTAGCAAAAAACAACCACTGACTAGTTTTCTTTCTGACCTTAGACAGACACATGGATATGCGCGAGTTGGTCGTTAAAATTGCTTTTGAGATCTCAACCCGCCCCCTTTATATTTTGATCAGTATATTTACATCCATTATATATGAAGCATTGGAGTACTAGTAGTAGTGGTTTAAGATTGATAAGGCTAAATCAAAAATACCTATCATATTGTTTAGAATGATGAAATGTGACGATACAGAGCACATCATATTGTTTAGAATGATGAAATGTGACGATACAGAGCACATCATATTGTTTAGAATGATGAATGTGACGATACAGAGCACATCATATTGTTTAGAACAAAGAAATGTGAAGATACAGAGCACATCATATTGTTTAGAACAAAGAAATGTGAAGATACAGAGCACATCATATTGTTTAGAACAAAGAAATGTGAAGATACAGAGCACATCATATTGTTTAGAACAAAGAAATGTGAAGATACAGAGCACATCATATTGTTTAGAACAAAGAAATGTGAAGATACAGAGCACATCATATTGTTTAGAACAAAGAAATGTGAAGATACAGAGCACATCATATTGTTTAGAACAAAGAAATGTGAAGATACAGAGCACATCATATTGTTTAGAACAAAGAAATGTGAAGATACAGAGCACATCATTTTGTTTAGAACAAAGAAATGTGAAGATACAGAGCACATCATATTGTTTAGAATGAAGTAATGTGATGATTTATTATATAATAGATATAAGAGGATGTGGTATGAGTGCCAATGAGACAACTCTCAATCTAGAGGATGTGGTATGAGTGCCAATGAGACAACTCTCAATCTAGAGGATGTGGTATGAGTGCCAATGAGACAACTCTCAATCTAGAGGATGTGATATGAGTGCCAATGAGACAACTCTCAATCTAGAGGATGTGGTATGAGTGCCAATGAGACAACTCTCAATCTAAAGGATGTGGTATGAGTGCCAATGAGACAACTCTCAATCTAGAGGATGTGGTATGAGTGCCAATGAGACAACTCTCAATCTAGAGGATGTGATATGAGTGCCAATGAGACAACTCTCAATCTAGAGGATGTGGTATGAGTGCCAATGAGACAACTCTCAATCTAGAGGATGTGGTATGAGTGCCAATGAGACAACTCTCAATCTAGAGGATGTGGTATGAGTGCCAATGAGACAACTCTCAATCTAGAGGATGTGATATGAGTGCCAATGAGACAACTCTCAATCTAGAGGATGTGGTATGAGTGCCAATGAGACAACTCTCAATCTAGAGGATGTGGTATGAGTGCCAATGAGACAACTCTCAATCTAGAGGATGTGGTATGAGTGCCAATGAGACAACTCTCAATCTAGAGGATGTGGTATGAGTGCCAATGAGACAACTCTCAATCTAGAGGATGTGGTATGAGTGCCAATGAGACAACTCTCAATCTAAGTCACAATGTGTAAAAAGTAAACAATTATAGGTCAAAGTACGGCCTTCAACACAGAGCCTTGGCTAAGCTTGATTCACATGAAAATCACATGAAATGTTTCACGAAAACAACATTTGTCTGTGGATATAGCTGTTGCATATTGGATGGCCGTCAGTGTTTTCACATCTTAACATAATTAAAATCAAGACTGCTCCTACTACTAGTCATGCATGCAACATACACTAAATCACTGTACTTACATTTTTGGAATATCTGTATTATTTGTTTTGATTGATCTTTGTTTATTTATAAGTTGTTTCACGTTTAATGGACCACGAAGAGTATATGCGATACAGCTAGTTATTAAAGTTTTGCTTCATGGTAAACTGTTTGATATATAAACTCCGTTCTACAATACGCTGTCACTGCGCATCAGAACTACAGTATTGACAGTAACTACATATCCAGTATTGACAGTAACTACATGTCCTCCATCAAGGTCATTGGATATATATTACCATTTAGCAAAACAATATCTGAAACATGCACCGAGTTACTTACGAATATGTCACAGGTGTGTTTTCACATACATGAAACACCCATGTGAAACGCATGATTACATGCGTGAATCGTGTGTATCACATGCGTCTTGTATACATGTGTCACATGCGTGGCAGGAATCTTCTCACACACATGTATGTGACACGCAAGAGAAACGCATGTGTCACGCATGTTCCCTGGCGTGACATTTTTGCCTGTATAGGTAGGGATGTAACTGAATAATTTCTTTTCTGTTTTTTTTTCTTTTTCCCTTTTCACTCCTATACTATGTGTTATACTTATTATTATTTTTTAAACCTTATTCTTTTAGAAAATGTCTAATATCTGCAACTATAATGGATTTATAATCATGATAGTTCATATCTTACATGTATTATATTGTTTGTATGTCATGTTCATGCTTTAAATTGTTTGGTTTTTACAATCTATAATATTACCTTTATAATTGGAAATTCAAATATATGATCTATGCCTAGTTTATTTAGCATATTTACGAATCTTTTGGGTACATTGTGTCTAGAATTGTTTGATCAGGCCATCTTATGTCAGGGAGGTTAAAATCACCACTCAGCCAGAGTTTTCAAAATTTTTATTAAGGCTCTGTAATTTCATTTATAATTTTTTTGTAATATATGAGGGTCTGGATGGGGTTAACAGAAAAGAGAATAAAGGGCAAAATTTGCAGAATAAATGGCTAAAAAATTAAGAAAGAGAGAATAAGTGGCAAAATTATAAATAATGGAGAAAAATGGCAAAAAAATTAAAGAATATAGAAAATAAAATATTTTGTATCAAAAACATTAACTGAAGCAGCAATGAGCTTTATGTCTAACCTCTAGATATTCACTGGGGAATATTTTATGCATACTTAGGACGATAAGTAAACATGATAAAAGTCAAGGTATTAACTTGTCTTTACATTTGCTATAGTTATAGTTTAAACTATAACTATAAACTAAAAACTATAACATTCGCTACCATTTTGCAGGAAAAATGTCTATTTCTAATGAGACAACTATCCACCAAAGTTCAAATGCAGTGGATGTAAATAATTATAGGCAACTGTACGGCCTTCAACAATGAGAAAAAAACACGTATAGTCGGCTATAAAAGGCCTGACATGAAAAATATGAAACAACTAACGGCCTTATTTATAACAAAACAATTTGCCAAAAACAAACATGTTCAGTTCATTCACACCTTATCAACACCAAGGGCGATTTATAACTTGTCATACTGTGTAGTTACTGACACATAGTTCATATACCGTATGTTGACCAGTCAATACCTGGTCATATTTTAATTGGCTAACTTACATAGTTAAATTGTCGTCTCCTTGACATTAATCATTACATTTCTTTTCAATCATATCAAATTATACACAGCAAATAATGTACTACATTCAGGGGAGGATCCAGGATTTTTGAAAGGGGGAGTAATTCCATATAACGGATTATATACCGTCTTATCTTTTTTGGACGATTCTATGCTAAAAAATCATATAAATCGTGAACAACAAAGGAGGGGGGGGACGTACGCCCTCTACGCTCCCTGGATCCGCCACTGACATTGTCTGTCCAATATGCAGATGTTTAGGATAGGGCATCATTTATATATACTTGCGCTGCTCCATTTAGTGACATAAAAATAAACTGGCGCATCTACTGAGCGCTCATCCCCCTTTTTACATTGGTACAACAGCAAAGCATAAGAGCAACATGTAAAAATCTGTTGTAAATGGCTTGAATCATCAGTTTGACACGAAAAATCTAACTATTTGTTTATTACCTTACTGTTTTCTTCCTGTCTTTTACATGAACTTCTCTGATTTTTTTAAAGTAAAAAATACAGAAAACAGAAAGTAAACAGAGCACACATTGTTATATCTCTCCCTAAAACGAAACAGAAAGTAAACAGAGCACATATTGTTATATCTCTCCCTAATACGAAACAGAAAGTAAACAGAGCACACATTGTTATATCTCTCCCTAATACGTTCGAGATATCTTCATTCAAAACACTTATATTTATACACTTAACATTTTCTTGCTATTTCATCTTTCTGTTTAATATCATATATTGAATCATATAAATTATGGAAATGTGGTATGATTGTCAATGAGACAACTTTCCGCCACAGGATGAGGACGTCAATAACTATAGGTAACCGTACGGTCTTTAACAATGAGCAAACACTATACTTTATAGTCAGCTATAAAAGGCATTCTTTTGACAAAATGTGAAACTTTTCAAAAGAGAAAACCAACGGCCTGGTCTTCTGGTCATAAAACTTGAATCAGCACTCGGAGTACATCATTTGTGATCGAAACACCAAATCCAGTATTTTGATTGTTTAATTTCCAGTGGCGAATCCAGAACTTTTCATAAGGGGGGCCCGCTGACTGACCTAAAGGGGGGCGCTCCAGTCATGCTTCAGTGATTCCCTATATAATCAACCAAATTTTTCCCACGAAAGGGGGGGGGGCGGGCCCCCAGGCCCCCCCCCCTGGATCCGCCTATGATTTCTGAGTCGGAGAACGATAATTGAACTTAAATGTTGTATGGCTGTCAGGTCAGATTTATGTTTAAAGTAGGCAAAAGTGGTTAACCGATGTTCAGATCTCATAAATTGATTGAAAAGATACAAATCAATGTACTAGTAACTAACAAAAACCGAAGGAAACGCATGAACTTCAAAAGGAGCGAGACCGGTTGTGTCGACAGGGTAAGGAGCGAGACCGGTTGTGTCGACAGGGTAAGGAGCGAGACCGGTTGTGTCGACAGGGTAAGGAGCGAGACCGGTTGTGTCGACAGGGTAAGCGTGTCCTGCTATGCATGCACCACCCCAATCTCCGGCGCAGAGATCATATCCGTTCCGTTCAATACTTCGTAACACTACACTCAATATGACCTCTGCCATACCTTTTTTGCGTACTTTTTTCTTCCAAATCTTTGCAGAGAATACCGAATGCTTGTCGGCCATGAGTCAAAATCCTCATGGGGTCAGACAATTGTATGGCAGAGGTCATATTAAGTGTAGTATTGCGGAGCATGTACGGAACGGATATGAACTCTGCGCCGGAGATTGGCACCACCCACTAAAACAGTAAACGATAAACAGATATAGCAGACATTAATCAACAATAATCACTGAATTACAGGCTCTTGACTTAGGACAGGCACACTGCTTAACCAATCTGATTAAAATTTTGATCCATATTAACTCGCATGCTCGTATATATAGACTCTGATGAGGATTACTTTAATTAGATTGACTGCTTAACCCTCTCCTTTATAAACTGGGACAGTGATATAACAGCTCAACATAACGTGTCATGTCATGTCAGATGTTGGTTCTGAATTTAAGATGACAAAAAAAAACCAATCAATAAAAACGTTCAGAAGATAGACAATGAGAAAAGTAGCGTAGTTGACTGTTCTAAACAATAGTAGTGCAGCTTTTGTCCTTTTGTCGGTTGTTATTCTATTGAATTCTTAAGATCTCTCCTTATTGACATGATGTCATCTTCTTAGGTGACGACGTAAACTTGCTTGCTATTATACATGTAACGTATGGGTACCCAAATTGCATCTATTTTGACAGTTTTTCACCTACGTTAATTTAAGATCCAGACAAAAGTTTCCATTCTGTGTGCATTTTGTAGATGTATCCTTTTTTACTATTAATAGTTTCGCAAATTTAATTTTGAATCCATACTGAATTATAGAAAAAAAGGTAAATTATAATAATACAAATTATTTAGTCTCTATAAGAAAACTTGTAAGATTTCCGCTGCTTATATTGCAATATGGTTACAATTTATGTACCGTGAGTAACAATCGGAAAGTATACCATCATCCCAGTGGCCCAGCGGAGACAAGATGTGTTTCTGGAGTATTAACCAATCTCTCTTTTTTAACGCGAACAAGGCGAGAAATAAGCACGGACGCTATTTTCGGAGATTCAATCAACAGCACCCTCTTTTCTAATTTTCAAAAACTGCCAAGTCAACCTCTTTAACATATTTCACAGGAAAAAACCTGCACATTGTTTGCGTTTTTGGATTAGTGTATGCATTTTTGTAATTTATGTTGGAAGTGAGCCGTATTCTCATCTATAATTATAAAAGTTCTGCCATTATTATAAATTATGTATATAAATATCCACGTACTTAGATGACATGAACATGTCTGTATACATGTCAAATTAATCACTTTATTATAAATTATTTTTGTCGAGACCTTCAAGGTAAGTCTATGTTTAAGGTTAATATCTAAAGCTAAGAGTTAATATTCAGACAAATCAAATCTTGAGAATGACGTTAATAATTTCAATTACACTCAGCTTTTAAGTAATTGAATTGTATTTAACAATGTTTTGTAATTGGCACTAGAAAACTTTGTTAAAACAACCAATATCCTAAAGTGATGGTGGCAAGTCAGAAATGGGACATTCTTAAGCCGTATCTGTTACTGCCATATTTTTTCTCTCGATATTTGACAGCTAGGTTTTTACTTCTTGAATACTTGAATATTCTTGAAATACGTTACATTTTTCATTTGATACATTTATTTTTTGTTAATTTTTCTTTCGTTTCTCCCTTTTTTTGTTCTTTTTCATGTCTGCTGGTTTTTTTTTTTATCTTAAATAAAGTTGGCAAATCATTTGATTTTTAGTTACTTGAGGTTCTTCTTGGATGTATGAATTTCAGAAAAAAATAAAAAAAAAAGAGCCAATTAAAAGATGCGTGTTTTATTTACTAGCGTTGTAATACATTTCGAAGGAAGAAAACTATATATTTTCCCATTTTTATTTGTACAAATTCCACATAAAGCAATTTTCCCCAACATCCATTATAATCGGTATTATCATATTAATTTTAAGGCAAAGTTTGGGTTTATAGTTGCTTGTCGTCTGCTTGTTGGTAGTTGATTAATGGTCTGATGTAAAAACAAACTTGCATTAAAAAAAATATTGCAGAAAATCTTTTTGAAAGTTTGAAAATAATAACTTGAATCCACCATTTCTATATAAGGAAATGCCTGTATCAAGTCAGGAATATGACAGTTGTTTTCCATTCGATTGATGTGTTTGAGCTTTTGATTTTGCCATATGATAAGGGATTTTCCGTTTTGAATTTTCCTTGGAGTTCGGTATTTTTGTTATTTTATTTTTTGATAGGAGGACATTTGAACACGAGCCATATGAATGTATTATTCGTTATTCGATTCAAAATAAAAACGCTTTATTCTGGTGTGAAGTTTGCTAAATAAACATTTTGAAAAAGAATCATTTTGATGTAAACAAAAATCAAACTATATATACGTTTATTTTCTTATGGATGTGCTTTTTTATGTGTTTATCGACCTTACTGGCTAATACGAGGGTCTAGATGGGGTTTACAGAATATAGAAATAATGAACAAAAAGTGCAGAACAAAAGTCAAACATATAAAGAATAGAGAAAAACTGGCCAAAAAATAAAGAATAGAGAATAATAGAGTCCTGGAATATAAAGAATAGAGCATAATGGACAAAAAAAGAAGAATAGAGAAAAATGGCCTAAAAAATAAAAATACTTAATTTTTGGAAACGTGATCAATACACAAAACAATAACAAAATAAAAATAAAAAAATAATAATAACGGACTAACAGAAGCAAATGATGTCATATCCATGTAGATGTATTTGTAAACAAAAAATATCGTCAAGTTCTACAAATTGACCCTACAGAATGTTTTATATGTCCCAATTATTCATTTTTGACAGTTGATATATAAAACGTTATATTTTGTGAGAACAGGGTAGTGGATGAACACCAATTCAATGGTAAGTGAGAAAGAGGTTAATATGTAAAAAAATTCTTATTCATCTAGGATGAAAATAACGCTATATAAGAGCGTCTGGATTGGGGTCTTTAATTTCTGTATTCTTTAATTATTAGGGTATTATTTTTTATCTTTAAAAATGATGCAAAAGTCTCAAGAAAATGATTGTACTATTTTTTTTTCTGCAATTATATGATTTCTTTATTCTGTATATCGTTCATTTCTGTAATCTGTATTATATAACATAATTCTTTTATTTTCCACAATTCTCCTTTATACTTTTGCCCCCAATTATTTTCTATTCTTTATTTTTTTGTCTCATTTTTCTCTAACTTACTCATTGTATTATTTGGCCATTATTCTCTATTCTGTGAACCCAATCCTTACTCTCATAAATAATGCGACCAACGCGCTTTTCTGGATTTACCTTCACAAGAAACGTCGAAACCGACGAAGTAGAAAGCCAATGAATTGTTATTACCTAAATATGTGAAGAGTTAAATGACCAAATAGGGACACATAGGACATAGGGATAAACAGTTAAGTCAAATTCATAAAGGTAAAAGAGAGGCGAAAGATACCAGAGGGGCATTCAAACTCATAAGTCGAAAACAAACTGACAACGCCATGGCTTAAACAGAAAAAGACCAACAGACAAACAATAGTACAAACACACAACATAGAAAACTAAAGACTGAGCAACACGAACCCAACCAAAAACTGGGAGTAAACTTTGCTTGTGGAAGTTGAACCACCTTTAGTTAGTTTCTTAATAAAAACGAAGAATTTAAGAAAAGTAAGTTATAAATCATGTCAATACAGAAACACTGACTGCTGTGGTGATGTTATCACCCTCTGAAAATACCAGTCCACCAATAGTGGTATCAACCACGTGCTAGAAAATGTTAATACCGCTATCTAAATTTAGTGATTTCAAAGCGCTTTTTTTCATTTACCTTCACCAGGAACAATCGACCCCCCTACCCCACTTTAAAATAAAAAAGAGAGCCTGGGGATATATAAATTCATAAAGTAAATATAAATAAATCAAATGATAGTGAAAAATGTCCTGATGAGAACCACACTGATTGAAAATTTAAAGAAGAAAACAACAACAACAATACTTTATTTCAAAGGGATGCACAGTTAGCTATATAACTAATCTTCCCTGAAAATTATAAACAAAAAATCGTCAAATACTGACAATGCAAACAAATACATGACATAAATTAGCATAAACGTCAAGTATAATAATCAATGTTCAATACAACTGCATAAAATGTTATGACAAAATAAACATGATAAAATAATTAATATTTATATTTTATTCTCTGTTCAACTATCATCCACTTTAAATGTTTGAATAAGGGTTCAGAAGGAGCGAAAGGGTCTGTATAGTATCATTGTAGCAACTTTCTGTTTTAATTTTTTTTTTAATGTTTGTAATTTTTAAATCCTATTTAAACCCTCACTGCTACAACTATTCCACACTATACAACAATAATCAATAAGTGGTAAGATGTAACCATTATAAAATAATTTCCTGCAGTCTAGATTTAGAAATTTCTTAATCTTTGATAGTAGATATATCCTAGATGAAATTTCTGAGCAGATCAAATCAATTTGGTTTGTCCATGTGAGGAAGGGTCAATTTAAATCAATGCCTAAGAGACTTTCACATGTGGAGGGTTTTATCACTTGATTGTTAATAGTTAAACGACTTCCACTGTAATGTGGTATCAGAGGCGGATTTAGGGGGGGGGGGTGGGTGGGGGCAGGGGGAAATATTTGGTTGATTATATAGGGAATCACTGAAGCATGACTGGAGCGGGCCCCCTCTTAGGCAGTCAGTGGGCCCCCACTTATGAAAATTGCTGGATTCGCCACTGGGCATTGCTTTTTGCTTTGTTCCAATAATCAGATATTTTGTTTTAATTTCAAGTATAATCATATACTGTCATCATTGCACCATTTCTCAACGCAATGCTAATCTTCTTGTACCGTTGACTGCAGATTTGATAACAATTATCAGAATGATGCATGTAAACAGGTAACGTTGAATCATCAGCATACAAGTCAGTGCAACACTTTTTCATATAGATAGGTTTTATCCATCACACGGATACACAAATAATCGTTGGCTCTTCTGTTTTATGACATTTTCTAAAATAATCATACGCCATTGCTTTACATTTTTATAAATTATTGTTACGGAATTGATTAAAAGCTTAAAAATGGTATACATAGATATAAGAAGATATGGTATGAGTGCCAATGAGACAACTCTCCATCCAAGTCAAATTTATAAAAATAAACCATTATAGGTCAAAGTACGGTCTTCAACACGGAGCCTTGGCTCACACCGCACAGCAAGCTATAAAGGGCCCAAAAATTACTAGTGTAAAACCATTCAAATGGGAAAACCAACGGTCTAATCTTTATAAAAGACGAGAAACGAGAAACACTTATGAACCACATCAACAAACGACAACAACTGAACATCAGATTCCTGACTTAGGACAGGTGCAAACAATTGCAGCGGGTTTAAACGTTTTATCAGTACCAAACCTTCACCCTTATCTGAAACAATAGTCTAACATCACAACATAGAAAGACACACTATAAAATATCAATTGAAATGGATTAACTCAATCAAAAGACATATTAACAAAAGTGCACATACACTGAACGAATAAATTTGATCTATGATACAATGTATTACTAAATACAAAATCAATAAAATAAGGGATGAATAATTAAAGTAACAGTATAACCATGTTTCCCATAAATAGCACATTGTCAAGCCGTTTATGGTTCGATTTTTATAACCAGATGTGGAAGAACGCGCCATTGTCAGCAGTTCTTATTTATTAGTAATATGTTTGTCTTCAGATGTTTTTGTACTCTGCAGTAAACACTTTATAATTATTTTAAAATAACCAAAATCTAGTCTAAAATTATATAAAATTATCCGCCATAAAATTATACTTGTGTGGTTACATTCTCGGCAAATGGAAACGTTTCAAAAACGTTACAAAATTACAGCAAAATTAATATTAAACCGAACAAAGAACATATAGTGATACCAAGGGGATTAAAATTCTAATCAGAAATGAAAAATGCAAAAGTAAAGAATTCTAATATCCATGCAATGTTTTTTTTTCTTGTGTAATGATCGGAAGGAAATAAATTGCACAAAAATAAACACGTGTAAAAGAATACGTAGTATGTAGATACATTTCTGGTGAATTTATCATTCTGCACACTTCGGCAGATAGAGTACCGGAATCTACCGAAGTTTGTCGATTGGTATTTTTATATTGTTCTTCTTGTTTGGTTGCTGTGTCATCAACTGAACATTGCCTTACAGGACATGACCTTGAAATTAATCTAACAAACAAATATTTGAATGGATTTATTCCACATCTTTCCGTTTTTGTTCGGTTCAATCTCTTTCGTATTTAGTAAAGTGATTTGAGCATTTTTTTCTTCTTCGTCTTTTCTCGTTTGGACATGATGTTGTCTTTTGGTCAATTTATAATTTTGGTTGCGCCCTTGTTATCGACTTGACACAGAAATATCTATCCTGAATTAAAGAAAGGTTGGAGGGGGAGGGTCTCTATCTCTTTATTCTTTAATGCCGGCCGTTTTCTGTATTCTTTGTTATATTTTTGACAAATAATTTTTTATTATATATTTTCGCACTCTATTATTCTCTATTCTTTATTGCTTGTCCATTATACTGTATTCTGATTACCCCATCCAAACCCTCATGAACACATTTTTTAGTTTTATATAGATCAAAACTTTACTTTTCTTCTAGAATACATGGAACCAAGTCTGGCTTTAATGGAAAAGTCTAGTATCTATTGCTGCGTGTTTTTATTTTTTGTCATGCTACAAAATTAAATATGTTCTATGTAGTTAAGGGAATAGGGAGATGGACAGTTATACAATACAATAGCTGAATATTATGTAACCGATGTCATGCCCTAGGAAAACGTTTAATACATCCTTATTAAGAATGAATTAGATCCGGTTTAATATTCAAGCGTTGTCATAGTGATCTGCATTGACTACATTCATCATGTTTTACATATTATGAACAATCTTAACAATTTGTGTAACTTATTGAAATTTATCTTCTTTAAATACCAATAACATGCATATATGAAAAATAAAAATGTGTTAATCATGAGATAAACATATATTTACTACCGTATGTCCTGGGGTGCTTCTCATATAAGAAAACTTCTGTATCACGTTATTTGTACAGTGGTATTATACAACGTTTACGTAAAGTTGTTCAAGGACATGATCTTAGTAACTTTAGGAACTTTTCAAACATCAGTTTATGCAACTTTGGTCAACCTTCTTACGTCTGTAAGTAATTACAAAATGTATACGCAAGGCATTTTCAAAACAATATTTTCTGTAGAATTATTATTTCTATATTTAAACAAGTTTGATGATTATTTACGTATTTTTTTTCCAGGCTTTAAAGGTAACCGTTTCATTGAATTTTGTTTGCACTTCATTAATAATTTTGAAAATATTTTAGCTTCTCAATGTGTCTGTCCGAAGTCAGGAGCCTATAATTCAACGGACGCCGTAGGTTGCTGTCTTTCAATATTTGTTTTTTGTTAATTATATGTCATAAACCATGCCATTGTTTTTATCGTTTGAGTTACTTCACATTTTGTCATGTCGGTTTTTTTTAGCTGATTATACTGTATTGGGTATGCTCATTGTTGAAGGTTTTATTGTATCTTATACAGGTTGTTGCATACAACCCCAGCTTGGTCTCTGATGGATAGTCTTCTCATGGGCAATCATATCACATCTCTTTATTAGTTTTTCCTATTTCCTAATCCATATTTGTTTTAAAGGTACCAAAGAAAAATGACTAAAAGTATCAAAGATGAGAACAACAGTGCAACAAACCATATTACAAATAATGAAGGTGTATGTGGAACGAGATTCTCGCAGCAGACGTGTCTTCAGAAATGCCACAATATAACTGTATATTCTGTAATGTATGGATTAACTGTACTGATGACCAATGCTCTTACTGTCTACATATCATCCCAGATCACCACACTCGAGAGACAGTTTGATTTATCGAGTTCACAGAGTGGATTCATACTCAGCTGTAACGATATTGGATTTACTTTGACTGTTCTATTCGTCAGCCATTTTGGAATCAGGTACCTGTTAGATATAGTTTCCTTTACCGACAAAATCTCAAACTAAAGTTATATCTATGACAAAATTAACGGTACACATTTTACTGCAACAGGCACGAATTTCGACAATTATTGTTTCTTTGATAATACGCGAGACCAAATATTTGAAAGTCCAAAACTTAAAACAAACGACAAAGAGCTTATAACACCAAAAAAATAAATTATGACTCTAACAATTCATTTGTCATGCCAGTCTATATTACACCCGTTTTGCTTACACGAGTGGGCATATTTTATAACAGTGACAATGAACAGACCATACAAGGTAATTTATCGTCCTTTCCTGCGCGAATATCACCCTGTTCAGGTGCTCCATTATTCATGTATCACAGCTTTGAGACGCGAGCAGAACTTATTAGCAACGTCACAATCTCAGGGGAGAAGTCACAACGTGTGAGGAGACGGTATCAAGCTTAATTTTGTGAAGCGTAAAACTGGGGAAAAGATCAGAAAAAGTACGAAATTATCGGCTTTATTGCGTGAAAATATAGGAATAAATCAACCGCTCGATTCAATGTAAAGTTTTTTTTTATCGTTCGCCGAGCTCACTCGCCAAAAAGATTCACATTTTGACTCGATGATCTAAACACATCGTCAGTGTATAAAATATCACACCCACTTGCTTTCCATATTTAGGCAAAATCAGCAACAAGTCTTACTTATTTAATACACGTGGAAATATTTTAAAATAAAGAAAACTATGAGTTTCATATATTTTTTGTTGCAAATTTGGCACATCATGTAACTTCTATGCTACTAGTATCAAATAAGGATACGTACTTAAACTTTTCATGCAGATATTTATCTAAAACAAGAAATTTACAGGTATAACTAAAAAATAAAATCCCAATGTATTAAAATAGGATTTCAAATCAACAAATAATTCCTACCAACAAAGCACCACAACGTTCTATAATGAAAATAAAACAAGTGAATACGAACGAAACTATATCGCATTAACAAATTTTAACCGAATTCGGTAAGCACACGTTATTCTTAATACTCAATAAACACGAAAATTGAAAATAGACATCTTAATTCAACTCACAACATGACACGACTCTGCTATTGTCTTCTTATGAAGTACTGTTTAAAATGGACAGATGTTTACTTTTATGTGAAAATAGAACGATAATGACACGTAGAACAATCGTGAATTAAACCTTCATGTTGCGTGGTTAAACCTATTGCCTTATTTTTTGACAGATTTCACATACCACGTGTTTTGTCACTATTTACAATTATATATGGACTGTCTGGTGTATCAACAAGTTTCCTTAGATTTTTATCGGACCATGGGATTCCAAGTGATGACGACAACTCCATTTCACAAAGAAACAAAACTTCTAACTTGTTATGCATTATAAACCGAAATACAACACTAGACTGTATAACAGAGGGACATGAAGACTCTTCCGGATCTATTTATAGAATGAAAGTTGCATTTATACTTTTGTGTATATTTATGGGGATACAAGGTCTTGGAAAAGCCCCCAGAAGTTCCCTTGGAACATTTTACATTGACAGTAATGTGCCTGATAAAACGAGGACCGGATTTTATTTAGGTAGGATCGATACACAGATTAGTTTTTGCATGATAAGAATTCAATTTCACCGTAGAACTTTGAAACCGAATCATTATATTTACTCTTTTAAATAAAAAGTGTAGAGTAGGTCGTTGAGGCTGAAACCCACAGCTACGCAATTAAACAAGAATAGATATATGGTCTCCAACAAAAAGCGTCTATCCCTAATGAAAGGCTCATACCGTGTATAGTGTTGACAGTATTATATATATCGAACAAAAACAAAAACAACAATTTTTCAAGACAGAAAAAACATGATTTGACAGCATTAAACATTTAAACGATTTCTATCCATTGTCATTCACGTTCAAATGTGGCGGAATTACATTAGTTTTACGAGTATGCCACTTCAAGAAGTTCTGCATTTTACCTCGTCTGGGTTAAAACACATTTGAATTTCTACACTTACGGTTCCCTCAGGCATGTAAGCATATTATAAAGAGAAAAAAATTTGGTGTATTCCAGATGCACGTATTTTATGCTTTTGTCGTCTTCATTCATTAAACACATTTTTCTAACGTTTATTGCGCTCAAAAGCATTACACAAAAGGCTATACACATTAAATTCTTCAGAAACAATGCGTTTTATCCAATCCTTTTAATTCTAAACCAAGAATTATATAAATCTAAAAAAAGGTATTTGCTTTTTTCTTCTTTAAAAATCACCTTTCGTGGAACCCCAGCATTACATTCGATATATGATCGCGCATGAATATATCACATTGAAATCGATACAGGGTTTACGAAAGAGATTTTGGCAGCATCGTCTGTTGAAGAGAGAATTTCTTACGGATCAATCACATTCGAGTATCTGTGTAAATGCATATCCCATAAGAGTTATACGGTGTTGACATGTATTTATTACAGGGATATCCAGTACCATGGCTCTGTTCGGACCATTTCTAGCCATTACCTTAGGTGGAGTGTTTGGTAAAATACCAGTTGATTTAAAGGGTAATGCATTTTCAGTTTGTATTTTATTTTTGTATTTTCTTTTGGATCTTTAAATTTATTGCTTCGACTATGGGGACTTTTGATATTGTTGGGTGGCTGATGTTTAGATGATAATATAGTCTTGGCCAATAGATTAAATCTACCGAAATCGCATCAACAGTCATTTACGCATTTGATTGGACGCTTTTTACCCTTCTGATTGCGCATATGAAAAAAGTGCTAACAAGATCGCTTTGTATGTCTAAAAGAGAACGTTGATTTGTAGATTTCTGTTATGTGTAATCTTTTCTGAAAGGGAAAAACAAACAAATGTTGTCTTGCTCTGCACTTGACGAATTGAAAACTAGACTACGTTAAAAGACACGTGTAATGATCACATAAGTTAAGATTTAAAACAATCAAAATAAAACAAACCAAACAAAACATAAAACTCTTCCAATAATGGTTAGATAGTTCCTGATATACAAGGAACATGCGGGTTTTTTTTTTTCATTTAGTAATAATTATAATTTGGTAACATATATTACTTTGTCTTTCTTTGTTTTTATGGACTTCCACGAAGTTTCAATTTTTCACAAACTGATTGATAAAAACAAATACAAAAGCATTTTAGGGTAAAAGTTTAGTTTTTGAGAACTAAAAAATAATTATTTTTATAGAAATTCTACAAATTTATAAATGTAAATCACTCTTGATTCCGGAACCAAGGTGCCAAACCATCTGGTCAATCCCAATGTCATGTAGTTTGAAAGATATAGTAATTCAAATATTGAATTACAAAAAAATGAATATTAGTTGTGCGTAGCTTTTTTTGGTTAAGTAAACGCTGCGCATTACATCGTCACAATGTAAAGTTTGAATAATGCAATACACGCTTCTTCTCAAAACTACTCTTGCATCTGTACCTTTTCAGTCACTATAACTTTGAAGTACTGTAAACGTATCTAAATAATGTTGTATTGTTTCAGTACTTCAAGATCATTGTACTATTTCAGTAGGTTAATTTCACAGAACTTGAGTTGTATAGGCTAAGTTAAGCTTCCAAGTTGAAAATAATACTATAGTTTATACATTTTAGTACATACATGTATAAGGTACACAGACCATTTATACAAGTCCAGAACTTTCAGCAATATTTCATATTATATGAATGTACCAACGATGTACTTTATATTAATTGTACCGTTGTAGCACTACACATCGTAAGCACAAAATTGATACTTCAAATCTGTCCTACAGATGTAGTACTGTAAAATTATGGTACTCAAATGGAATATTAGTGTTTAAGTACTACAGCAGTACGACATTAATAGGTAGAGTTTCAGTACTGTGAAATTATTGAACTTAAAAGTGTATGTGTAAAAGGAGCTGTGTATTGTATCATCATAAACATTTGTTTATCTATTTATGTTTTATTTTAGTTTCTTTGTACAGTTAGGTTGCTGTCTTACAACAACAACTTTTCATGCAGCTTTAAACAAAATGAAACAAAAAAGAGTTGTGTTTGTCCAATTTTCTTTATAGAAACAACAATGGAACCAACAGATCCGCGGTGGATTGGAGCATGGTGGATCGGCTTTTTGCTGTTTGGAGTCCTAGGGATTGCATCAGGCTTACCCCTCCTTTGTTGTCCAAGAAACATAGTCCCAGCTGATAATACAGATAAGGAAAAACAGAAAAATTTTGGCGATAATTCATGCTGTTCTGTTCTGAAAGGTCAAACAATTAAACTTGTTATTTTGATATTCAAGCAAAGAAATAAATTGATTGTTGTTTGCTAAAACGTCAAATGGCAAATAGTTAATGCATATTCAGGACGAGAACGAATTAACAAGGAGTATAATAGGTTTGAGATGCGATGTAGGGGTCGTCGACCCAGATAAATGGCTGGACATTTGGACTATCACTGAAAAATGAGGGTATGTTGGATAGGAAAAGACATTTTGCCTTGCAACATGCCACATACAGACCTCTCAGAGACTTGTTGCAAGGGTTCGTAGATGTTAGATCATGGCATTCTTTCTCCACAAGGCATCCCCATTTCGACCGGACGTGGCTGCGTATTCATAAATTTCACACAGCCAAACGGACGCCCTAAATGATTGTTTATAAAGTACTTTATAAAGAAAAAAGGTACTTCCAGCTTAACAGAGGTGGCCATGCTCCTTGACTTAATTGTATCTTCATTAATGTAACATGTCAGGTAGTCGAATGGTGAAGACTTTAATTCCCTACGACTATTCACTTCCGAGTTATGGCCGTTCTCCGGAACCTTCGATTGAGATTATATCCCTTACGAATTGGTCATAGCTTTTCGATTAAAAATTATCATAGTTGCATTGCAACTTACATAAAATATTTTCCATCATTTACCTTATCTCTAACTATTACGGTTTCCAATTTAGACCATCCATCAATTTTTAGATAGAAAAGTCACGACGGTTACCTTGACGTAGATCTTTTTTCAAAGTCGCACATCAAGTAGACCAATGGTGAAAATTAGAGCGTATAGCTATATTTCTGGAACCTTCGATAAGAATAATCTACCAAACTTAGGGTTCATAGCTTTTCAGCCAAAACATTACGTAGTATGTTAACAACTACACGACCTTCAACACAGAGCAAAACACATACCGTAAAGTAAGCTATAAAAGATCCCGGCATGACAAAACGTGAAACAATTAAAAAATGAAACCAATATCCGGATAAATGCTAATTATATATATATATATAAACACAATTAACAAAATAATTATGACAGACAGCAAATAACGAAACCCTCTGGATTACAGGCTCCTAACTTGAGACAGGCGCATTAAAACGTGACTGAAATACAAGTGTTTTATTTTGTTTAGTGTTTGAATGCTCGAAACCTCCCACATTTTTCACCTTTCGACAGGGTAAGCGTCTCCTGAAATGCATGCATCATCCAACATGCAAATCCACACTTAGTTATAAATATACAACATTTTGTAAATGACTTCATTCATTTTGTTCTTTTATAGATATTCCAATAGCTATATTTAGAATACTCCGAAGACCCGTTTACAGTTTGACGATATTAGGATTAGTATTTCAGCTGTTTGGGTTGATTGGAGGACTGTCATTTGGTCCTAAATACACAGAAAACCAATTCAATATCCCAACATGGAAGGCAAACATTATATTAGGTAGGTACTGAATAAGTCGACGTTTAAGATTCTAATGCATTCTGGGTAATGATATTCAAAAGCGCACAGCAAAACATTCTAATTGGTTATCATCATGCTCAACAAGGGTTAACCATCCAATGGCGTAACGTTATATTCATTTTGGTGAAGGAAATTCATTATCTTCTGATTATTGCGCATCTTGAACTAAATTAATCACAATATCGTAGGCTTTGATCTTTTGAATTAAGACACCAAATCTCATAAATCGATTCAGAAGACAAATCAAGGAAACAAACAAAAAATGATGGAATCGCATGAACTTAAAACGGTGGGTGGACAATGTAAGCGCAGGACTAAAATAACTGAGTGCAAATACAGTAGATCAACTAAGAGATAGTTGAATGGCAGATTGAAATACTGCTATACATTTTCCTATGATTTCCACGAGCAACTACCTTATGACGACAACTTAATTTTGGTTTTGAATTGAAAAGATATTGTGCATTTACATCCCGCCATTGTGTTATTGTGCTATGGTCAATTTTGAGTTCTTGTTTTTCATGTTTGCTTATGTACTTTGTTTATATGCCATTTTGTGTTTCTTTGTTGAAACAGTTATTTGTTTTTATAGTGATTAAGATTATATTACAATGTTGACTGCTGGACCCCAAATTTTGACGTTTTTACCTATTATGTCTGTATGTTTTGCTCACACATTGGTGTCAATATAATGAAATTCTATGCGACTGTCATACAAGTGAGAGGTTTAGCTAGCTAAAAAACCAGGTTTAATCCACCATTTTCTATATGAGGAAATTCCTATACCAAATCAGGAATATGACAGTTATTTTCCATTCGTTAGATGTGTTTGAGCTTTTGATTTTGCCATTTTATAAAGGACTTTCCGTTTTGAATTTCCCTTGGAGTTCTGTATTTTTGTTATTTCATTTTTTACTAGAAATATTTTAAAGTTCTGAATTCATTAAATGTAGTACATCATTTCGTTTCCTTGTTGTCTAACACATTTACGTACTTTTTTCTATTTTTTTTTAATCCTATCATCAGTTAACAATCTGCATGACAATTTGATTTTTTAATTCAAACACATTATTGTAGATGGTGCGTTTTCCCGCCGTAAAGTAATCATATTGTTTCTATACGATATATACAAATATTGATAAAACATAAAAATAAAAAACCAAATCATTGGAAAAGCTGTTGGAAAAAACTGAGCTCTGTATTTATTGATTATCAGGTATAAAAAGGAAATTGCAACGCGACTTTTAGGTCTGTCTGTTATAACAAATACATAAATGATTTACTTTAGACATATAATATGTTTTATGTCATGGAGACTACTTTTTACACAATGCATTGGAAAAAATTGCAAATAAAGTTTCCTTTATACACAATGTTCAGGAATAAAAATATTAATAACGTTTCCAATGGACATGCAAGTCTTTTTTCTTTTAATACAGAAGATATTAGTAAAAAAGGAACATATTGCTGAATTAATGGTTTTTGTTGATTTGTTTTTAAAAAACATACTTTTGTTGTTTTGTCGTTACGTCGTTTGTTGCTGTACATCATGTTTGTTTTTCGGTCATTGTTTTGTACATAAACCAGGCCGTTAGTTCTCTCGTTTGAATTGTTTTACATTTGTCATTTTGGGTCCTTTTATAGCTGACTATGCGGTATGGGTTTTTACTCATTGTTGACGGTGCTTACGTTGACCTATAGTTGTAGACTTCTATGTCATTTCGTCTCTAATGGAGATTTGTCTCATTGGCAATCATACCACATCTTCTTATTTTTTTATACTAAGTGATTTTTTATCTTGTTGTTTAAAATACATTTTAACCCGATTACTTAAGTTTTTTAAATAAACGAACATGCTGGATATGCTGTGTGAAAATAAATGAACATTCTGTGTGGAAATAAACAAACATGCTATGTGGAAATAATCGAGCATGTTGTGTGAACATAAAGGAATATGCTGTATGGAAATACACGAACATGATGTTTGGACATAAACGAGCATGCTGTGTGGAAATAAACGAACATGCTGTTTGGAAACATATTGACTGTGTAGGATAATAAACCTAATGGATTAGATATATTTTGTACTAAATTACAACAATTTACAAAGGTCCTTTCCCAACAATATAGATATACTAGTAAACCTGTGTCAGCAATAATCATGTTTTCAATTATCATCAAGTGAAAATAAAACTACAGAAATTGTATATCTTATATTAATCAATTATGGACTTTTGACGGATCAATACGTTATATATGGACCTGTTCAGATTATATTGACCGAGGACGGAGTCCATATGTAACTAACATATTGACAGAGTGAAAGTCCTTAATGTATATCCATTGTGTATTACATATGTAACAAATGTATTATGGAAATGGATTGTTGTGTGGCGGAGAGAAATTTTGAAGTACATAAATAGAAACATAGCGTCCATATAATTAAAAAAAAAAAGAATACAAGGCTACATTGAATGCGATTTGAATCACATGATTGTTATAACCAATGAAAATAGAAGAATGCTACACCATATATGTAATACATTTAGAGATGTAGTTCTTAGAAATCATATATCACATGTATGGGCAAACAATTAAGTGAAAGCTTTTAAAAGAATTAAAAATGAAAACTAAATACAGTTGCGATCATTTCAAATTTATAATTTCGTCTCCTTCATTTAACTGATTAAAAAATTCTTTTTATTTATTTCGTTAGATAGGGAATAGGGTAATATTGCTAAAAAAATAAAGTTCAATATACATATCAGTAAGAAAATTTAAACTAGTTTTTGTTTAGAGATTACATTCAAGGATATAGTGAAACGAATCATCAATTTCTTATCCGCAGATACAACATGATTCACCAACTAAACTTACACTTGATACAGCTGCAATTAATTACTGTAAACCAATGTATTTTCGTGGATATTTTATTTTGCATTTAGCCATTTTTGGACGACTTCGCGGCGATTTTTTTTGCGATTTTCTTTTTGTGATGACGTAAATATATAAGGGAAGGTCCAAGTTTTACATATTCGCGATGATTTACATACGCATATTTTTTATACTCGTGAAAGTCGCGAAAATAAGTTGGTTTACAGTAACTGCACCGATGACGAATTCTTGTACATGTAAACTATTAAGGAGGTTTTTAGATAACATTACATCTATTAAACATATAAATATATATATATATTAAAAAGGCGCTGAAAAGTTAGTGACAGCAACACTAGGTACTTTTCTGGGAGGTTATTTGACGTCACGACTTAAACTGCACAGACAAGGCTGTATAAGAATGTGTCTGGTTATTTCGGCAATATGTATATCACTCAACTCACTGAACTTCATATTTGGCTGTGAAAATCCTGAGATCATTGACAAAGGCAACAGGTGAGATTTAACTATATAGGAGGGTCTAGATGGGATTAACAGAATACAGACTAATGGGTCAAAACATCAAACATATAGAAATATAGGCCGATAAAGTATTGAGTCCAAAAACAAAGAATAGTGAATTATTGACAAAAAAATAAAATAAAAAAATAAAAAAAAAAAAACAACTAAGGAAAAGTGAAAAATCCGTGACCTCCCCTTTTACACCAAACACCTCATTAAGGTTTAATTACAGATTAAACATACATATTGACATGTTTAATTTAAGTTTGTGCAATCAAAAGCAATTTTTATTCGATATGAACTTCACAAATACGTTTAGGTCAACTTTGACTCCCACTTGAAATAATGTTCTTACATTTTCACCAAATGCTACAGGTTAAAAAGGCGCTTTGTCTTAGATTGATTTGTTTAAGGATATTTGACCATGCATAAGCATGTGATTATTTAGACATATCCGGATGTTGTATGCAAAGCAATCACGATTATTGGATTCTGAAAATATTGGGTTATGAACACTACTTCTTTGAGAAATACCCGGAACATTGTCCAAAATGAAAGTTGAGTTAATAGTTGATATTTGACCGCCACTTTGACTATGGACCTTAATAAACAATCATGCGGCAAATGTTACTCGATCACAAGCTAGTATTTAAATTCTTTCGCATTCTATATACTTTCAAACCTTTGTTATATTCAAGTTAATACACCTATTCTGAAAAGGTGTTCAGGCTGATGTTTAAATTAGACCAAACGTCGTGTATAAGGTCACCAAGACTGCATAAATTATTTCAAGAGGACCGAACCGACGTGTAATGTCTTTACTGGTTTATAAGTCTGGTATCTTTGGTGCGTTTTAACTTACTCACTATAGGGAAGTTTCTTTCCTGTAAATATTTACGTCAAAATGTTTTAGACGGACAAGTAAAGAAATCCAAAATAAATAATATTTGATAATTAGCAGTTTTTAATGAGGTATTTGTTGATATGGATGCAAAATGTTCCAAAAAAAAAAATGAGTTGAAGGATATATTGTATGTTCAATAAGTAGTTAATCTATGTCATTGTTGATCATACATTTCCCTTTCTTTCCATGATATGTTTATCGCATAGACATAGATATATTCAAGATAACTTTAGAATGAATTGTTTGTATCGTTGAAATCAGGCATGGGGAAAATTACATTGCAATGTAATGCATTACATTACAATTACTTAAACAAAACCAGCATTATATTACAATTACAATTACATGTATTCTGGAAAGTAATACATTAAATTACAATTACTTTACCAAAGTAATGCATTATCTTACACATAACATTTTATTATCAGAAAAAACATACATAAAACGTTGTATACTGCAATCTTGGTAACTATTAAATAGATATTATAAAAATCCTTTCATTGCCCTATAGACCAAATGACAGCAGTCAAACGAATGTGATTAGCTTCCTGAAGGTTATCCTACAATTTTTTACAATCATTCTTGGCCTTAATCTGTATCAATTTAGATGAGAGATGTTTCCGGATTGGAACTTGAAAGTTTGGGTTAAGATTTTCTAAAAAAAATTTAAAATTTTGCTTTCAACTGTTGTAAATAGAAGTAAATCACTTCTACCAATATACTCGAAAAGTGAATCTATGGCTTTGTTTTGCTTTGGGTCATTTAATTGATAATTCTGAATACTAGATGAATTACAAAGTTTGCCAAGGTTGATAGTTCTTCTGGGTCAGGCTTTTAAATATCGAAGTATACATCTCTGTGTTTTCTCACAAAAGAAATAACAGAAATGTTTTAAGGAATTTATTCTACCATTATGTTTTTTTGAATTATATATTGTTAACTTAATCTCAATGTTAATTAATTACTTTAAAATCACAAATTCACTTGTCAAAAGATAGGAATTGATTGGTATACAAACTAATTAGTGGTTTTTGTCAGGTGTCAATTATCAAATCATTCAATTTATTTCTTTCATGTTTAAATATCATGTATTTGTTTTTCAATGACTATAATGGTATATTAAAATGACTACAAGTAAAAAACAATTTTACTTTTGTATGTTTAAAAATAGATCTGTTTTAATTATTAGTATAAATGTTTTAGTATTAAGATAAGATGAAGAAAATTATAAGTTTTACAACAGTTCAAATTTACACTTGTTGTTAATCCTTTAACTAGACATTGATTTGTGTTTAATTTTCCTATTTCCTTAAAAGAAAGAATACAACAGTAGTACTTATTATCCCTGAAACTTGTTGCAATAAATAGCACTACCAGACAAGAAGTAATGCTCTATAATGCCATGTAATGCATAAATGGCATGCATTTTTGCGAATGTAATGCATTACATTACAATTACATGTAATGCAAAAAATGTGGGCATTACACATTTCATGCATTACTCGGGAAAATGTAATGCATTACAGGGCATTACAATTACAAATTAGCATTGCCCCATGCCTGGTTGAAATAGACTTTTTTTTCGATATTTTATTTCCGCAATATTGCCATAGTAGATTTGAATGAATTGATACTTTATACAATTTTTATTCTGGTCTATAAATACACTCATCATAGATAATATCCTTGACATGTGTAGCTCTTCCAAATACTAGTACTGAAAACTACACTAAGTAAAACAATATTAGAGAATATTAGATACTCTAAAAGGTTTTATCGTGACAAGAACGAGATATCTATCATGATAGATACTATAAAGATAACTCTTTTCTTGTAATGTCCATTTTGATTCAGTTAAGCCATTTCAATTGATATTTTATAGTGTGTCCTCTGTGTTGTGATGTTACACTATTGTTTCAGATAAGTGTGAAGGTTTGGTACCATTGAAACGTTTAAACCCGCTGCAATTGTTTGCCTGATGTTCAGTAGTTGTCGTTTGTTGATGTGGTTCATAAGTGTTTCTCGTTTCTCGTTTTTTATATAGATTATACCTTTGGTTTTCCTGTTTGAATGGTTTTACACCATGTTCGGTGTGAGCCAAGGCTCCGTGTTGAAGACCGTACTTTGACCTATATTGGCTTACTTTTATAAATTTTGACCTGGATGGAGAGTTGTCTCATTGGCACTCATACCACATCTTCTTATATCTATATAGCTCAAAACGTTTCTACACTCTCTTGTTGTCCAATATGTAGGATTCAGGGTTCCTGAAGAAGTTTAATTCAGAAAACGTTTCGGACGTACGCAATTTATATAAGATTATTATTCAATTTTTTTTGAACAAAAGAACATTTGCCTATCATCACAAGAAAAATGCATCTTTACTCTGTATAGTAATAATGAGCACAGATTGTATTTCTTTATAGTTCACCACAAGGTTGTCAATGTGAAGGTTTACAGTTTATGGCAGTATGTGATGGGATCGGGAAAACATTTTATTCGCCGTGTCATGCTGGATGTACGAGCATGATTTCTAATGTAAGTGACAAACGTAAGGTAGAGTTTCATGGCATTGCATTATATTTATCATGGTAACAATCAAACACATTCAACATGTCCAAGACGTAATTTTCATTATAAATATGTACATACATTGCTCAGTCTTTAGTTTTCCATGTTGTGTTTATAATGTATACCGTTTGTCTTTTGGTCTTTTTCTTTTTTTGCCATGGAGTTGTCAGTTAATTTCGACTTGTGAGTTTGAATGTCCCTTTGGTATCTTTCGCCTCTTTTACAACTATCTAGGTTTGCACAATAAAAGATAAAGAAACAACTTTTAAGCCCTTTTCAATTAGAAATAGGTAAAGTTTGTCCATAGATTCTATTTGTTCATTTGTCTGTAATATATTTTCAATCATATCTATCAACAGATGAATTATATTATTTGTGTCTAATACGTTTATACGTACTAAATCTTCAATTAACGCTAGCAAAAAGTGTAATATATCAATTGTGTCCCATGCGTACGTTTATCCGTATTTATCCGATTAAACCAATGCTAGCAGTATGTGGAGTGTTTAAGTTATACCAATTTGTTTTTATTTAAACCAATTTGTTTGTTTTTCCGAACTCAATCTTCTTTCAACTCTAGCAATAGAAGGAATATGTCAATTGTGTCCATTTGTTGTTTGCCAATACTAAATTTTCAATGTACTTTAAAAATATCTGGAGATTATCTATTGTTTCCACTTGTTATTTTGTCCGTACTAAATCTTCAATTAACTTTAACAATATATGGAAAATATGAATTGTTAATAGATATAAGAAGATGTGGTATGAGTGCCAATGAGACAACTCTCCGTCCATGTTGTGTCCATTTGTCAATTTGTTCGTTTGTCCGTATTGAATCTTCAACTAACTCTAGCAATATGTTCAAAATATCATATGTGTCGATGTGTTTGTTTGTTTGAACTTACCATTCAATTAACGCTAAAATAGGTAGATCTCTATTGATTGTGTTAATTTATTCGTTCGTCGGTACTATGTATTAAAAAAACTGTAGGAATTGAAGGAGTATTAATTGTGTTCATTCTATCTTTTTGCACACTAAATCGCCAATGAATATAACTATTGGAGGAGCATTTGTATGCTTGTATTCAATTTTCAATCAATTCGAGCAATTGGTGTTGTTTATCAACTGTTTTCATACGTTTGTTTGTTTGTCCTGAATCTTCAATCAATACTAAGAATAGATGGACGTTTATCAATTTCGTCCATTTGTTTGTTTGTCCATAGAAGAGGCTGCGTATACCAAGGGGACATTAAAAACTCGTAAATCGTCAATCAATGCTAAGAATAGGGTGGTTATATCAAACGAACCTATTTGTTTAGGTTTGCGTTTTTTTACTGTCAATCACATCTTACAATAGGAGTATGTCAAATGTCTCAAATTGTTCTTATTTCTTTAGTTTACATTTAATCACCGCTAGCAATAGATGGAATATATCAATTGAGTCCATGCGTTTGTGGGTCCTTATTAACCTTCCATCAACGTCACCGTTTAGAATAGGAGGTGTGTTTCTGATGTCGTTTTGTCTTGTGACATGTACGTAAAGTTTTATATGGTGATCGGATCGTACAAGAGCAGCTATAAAGCATCGATTTCGTTTCACAACCCAACAATCAATATTTTCTACAGTTACAATAAAACCATCTACGGTGATCTATATTATTCCTTGGTAAATACACAGCATCCAAGTATATATTTGCACTTCGACGTAACCATTAACGATGTAGCACAACCATCGCACATCAGCGTGATAGAAAAAAAAGACGCACGTCAGCGTGACTATTGCGGTAAGAGGTACTATCACCTTTCAGAGTCTCATATATACTAGTATATTCATCATATATGGCATAGACATAACATTTGGTAATGATAAAAATGAACAGTGGTTTTCGTTTGTTGGTAGGGTTCATTAGTGTTTCTCGTTTCTCGTTTTTTATAAAGATTAGACCGTTTGTTTTCCTCTTTGAATTGTTTTACACTAGTCTTTTTGGGACCCTTTATAACTTGCTGTTCGGTGTGAGCCAAGGCTCCGTGTTGAAGGCCGTACTTTGATCTATATTTTTTTTACTTTTTTCACATTGTGACTTGGATGAATAGTTGTTTCATTGGCACTCATACCACATCTTCTTATTTATATGTAAATTCGTTTTATGCAGATATATAGCAGCTGTAGTGAGGCAGCCAATGGAACAGTAACAATTGGTATTTGTCAGAGTAACTGTCCTTATTTGATACCATATGTAGTTGTGGAAGTTCTTCTCACATTTGTTGGAACTATGAGTGTAATTCCTGTCTCTCTTATCATTTTACGGTGAGTATTATGTTTATTATTTTATTTGGGGCGAGAACAAAATCAACTCATTAAAGCTAATAGGCTCATAATTTGGTATGCTAAACGCGAGTTTCATTTGTATCGTTTACATACAGAGGCTCTTGAATCATAACAGTTGGAAAGTCAAGTCAAATACGAAATTGAAAAGCATTAAAAACCGAAAATACTGACAAGTTGTGTCATTGCTCTTTAAATATTCTTAACTCCAACATCAGAGTTAAAGGGAGTAACCAAACATGTATGAAAAGTATGGAAGATTTAATGAATGATATATGGATCACCTTGATACACATGAAACGCATATACCGAATTCTATGATAATGTTTGAATTTGAGTAATTGCCCTTTGATTTAAGATTCTATATACAAATACTAATGTTGTTGTTTCTGATTTGATATCTTGCATAAAATGTATTTTAATAAAAACCAACTGACTTACATGTTCCTAACATCTATAAATAAAGGCAACAGTAGTATACCGCTGTTCAGTAGTCATAAATCGATTAAGCGAAAAAAATCCGGGTCACAAACCAAAACCGAGGGAAACACTTCCACTATAACAGTTCATATATAATAACAGAATGGCTTAATCGAATTTCAGTTTTACATATGTTGCATAAATATGTTTTTTTTTATTGTGCTCTGATATGTTTTCAAGTTACCTTTAAAGACAGGGTGAACATAATAAAGTACAAAAATATACTGTTTCACCGTGAATATAACACGTATATGGTGTAGAAATAAAGCTGACAAAAAAATGAAAAAAAAAGAAAATAAAAAAACCCCCACTTATGACCATATTTAATTTAAGCATGAAATCCAATTGAAATGGACACCACACACTGCATTGATCAACTTTGCATGAGGGATTTGCATCCTTATTTTAATCACAATATCATAACTGTAAGAATTGGAAATTAACACACATCATAATTATTTAAAATGAAACAATTTGAGTTTTGATTATTTTCTTTCAGGTCACTAGAAGATCAGGATAAGTCGATTGCTTTTGGAATGCAATCATTCATTTTATCACTTACAGGTAAATACTATTGTTACTGAAA
Organism: Mytilus californianus; assembly: GCF_021869535.1. Lineage (NCBI taxonomy): Eukaryota > Metazoa > Mollusca > Bivalvia > Mytilida > Mytilidae > Mytilus > Mytilus californianus. The sequence continues at coordinate 3,875,740 of NW_026262615.1, forward strand.
CACATTAGATGCATAGTGGATGTAAGAGTATTAAACGGAATGTGTTGAAAAATCAGATACTAGTAGTGTAGATTTACTTATTTTTGTGTGTACAAATTTTCGTGGATTGAGTAAAACCTGCATATTCGTGGATATTTGATTTCGCAGTTCTGCTAAATTCTGCATACAAGCCTATTTCCTCACGGATGAAAATTAATCAAAATTCCATCAGGCAATTACAAAAAAATCCAAAACGCCCCCAAAACCCCGAATAATTGGATATACAAACATGCCGTCATATGAAACGTAATGAATTTGTGAACAAAATATTTGGCTATAGCGATAAGATGATGCCTACCATCTTTACCAAATTCTTGCTCAAATGCAAGCACGGGGGCGGTCTCTTCCGATATAAAAGTTTATACCGTAACACCACTGTCTCAGGTTAGGGGGAGGGTTGGGATCCCGCTAACATGTTTACCCCCGCCACATTCTGTTTGTATGTGCCTGTTCCAAGTCAGGAGCCTGTAATTCAGTGGTTGTCGTTTGTTGATGTGTTACATATTTGTTTTTCGTTCAGATTTTGGTACGTAAATTAGGCCGTTAGTTTTCTCGTTTGAATTGTTTTACACATGTCATTTCGGGGCCTTTTATAGCTGACTATGCGGTATGGGCTTTGCTCAATGTTGAAGGCCGTATGGTGACCTATATTTGTTACTTTCTGTGTCATTTGGTCTCTTGTGAAGAGTTGTCTCATTGGCAATCATACCACATCTTCTTTTTTATATTTACCCAAACGTCCCATGCCGGTGATATGGGTAATGTTTTTTTTAAATGTCAAATATGTCAATGGGATGCAATTTCACGGAGTTAATATATCAATGGGTATAAATTTTCATTCTAACACCACGATGACATAATGCAGTGTTGTTCGGCCAAACCATTGATATCGATAATATCAATATATTAATATCGATACATGCAGTTATTGAGTTTATCTCATAAAACAATGCCATTGTGATGTTTTTCGAGAAAAAGGATCATAAGAAAAATCTATAAAATCTACGTGTACATGTTTTGATCAAATTAATAATAGCTGTGACGAACAATAAAAGAGCTACATGATAACTGAAAACAATAACAGAAATTATTTTATGTAAATTCACGATATAATATGTTTGTTACTAATTTCATCAGTTGTTTTATTACAAAGTATTTACAACTTACAACGTATACTATATAAAAATCACAAATACCAATTTTATGATTATGGTATATTTTTTAAAATATCTATTATACTTGAATTTTGGGATTCAGTAAACGTCCTTAATTGAATGTATAGTCCATATCATAATTGAGCTATGACTACCATATTATCGAAAACAGTACAGACAATCTAAAGAAATACCACAAAGAGTTAAAACAATATACGACTGTATGCTGTTCAGTAAGTTTATCATAAGTAACATTCTCTTTATCACGTGGTTAATTACTCAAGTATAAAAAGTAAAATAACAAAAATACCGAACTCCGAGGAAAATTCAAAACGAAAAGACCCTTTTTAAATGGCAAAATCAAAAGTTCAAACACATCAAACGAATGGAAAACAACTGTCATATTCCTGACTTGGTACAGGCATGGCCTTGTGTAGCAAATGGTGGATTAAACCTGGTTTTATAGCTAGCTAAACCTCTCACTTGTATGACAGCCGCATAAAGCTCCATTATATTGACAACAATGCGTGAACAAAACAAACAGACATAATAGGTAAAAATGTCAAAAATAGGGGAACAGCGTCACAGATTAATTCTTAACATCACTATTTGTTTTCTTTTAGTTTTCATCCCTGCACCGATAGTGTTTGGTTATTTATTTGACAGTGTATGTAAAGAATGGAGTACTTCCTGTGGAACAAAAGGAGCATGCGCATTGTATGACATTGAAGCTATGCGATACACATTGAACTCTGTTGAAGTTGGAGTAAGGTTGATAGTTTTCGTTCTGTACATATTCATATTTCATATTGCAAAAAGAGACGACTCAAAGAAAAAGAACTCTGAAAATGGGCATGGAATGAATAAAACAACAGTTATATAAGATGTTTCAATGTCTAGTTTATTTTGTTGTGGCTTTAAACATTTATTTATCCGTTTGTGTTTTTCATCATGACAGATGTTTTCGTATACCTTTAATCGTTAAGAGTTTTCTTAATATTGAATCTATAAGCATGTATATGTTAATTTAATTAATGTCCAGATAATATGTTTTAAAGACTGAGTTACAAAATTACCTAATTGCAAGGTAAAAAAAAAAAGGTGGAAATCCATAAAACCTGACTTTGGCCAGTAGAAGAATCTTTGTATCTTACCAGGGGATCGAAAAAAGAAGATAATTATATATAAAAAAAATATATAAAATAACATAAGTCAATACAGGAGAGAACATAGAGTGACAAGAAAAGTCAAAAGCAAAAGAAAAAGACTTCAAATGACCACAAAGAAAACTAATGACGGAGCAATACGAACCTTTCGTTTCATATGTTTAATGGGATTTGAAATTACTGTGGATTCATTATTATTCGTTTGATACCAATTTTCGTGGATTTCAAAGGCACATGTGAACCACGAAATTAAAAGGTTCAACGAATAACAAATTTTCTACAGGCTTGTATGCAGACTTCGGCAAAACCACGAAATTTAACATCCACGACATGTAAGTTTTCCTTAATCCACGAAAATTGGTACTCACTTAAATAAAAGAATCCACAGTGTGTTGTTGAGGTTTAATCATTTCCTATCTTGTTGCATCTGCTTTGACACCTTATATACATATATATATATATATATATATATAGTATTAAGAAGAATTGGAACACGTATACCAACATTTAACCATACATATACTGGTATGGTCTTAGCGAATGTATCACTATTTGAAATGACAAGAAGACAGGAGGACGTGATAGACTCGATAATGGCCAATAGAAACAACAAAACAAAATATTATTCCAACAGCTATAAAATAGTAGTTAATATTTTGTACTTGTGTACATGATATCAACATACCAGGATTGAACTTATTTGAAGTCGTTCATCGAAAGCAGCAAAACTAAGCTGTGTACTTTATTGAGGAGAAATCCGAATTATTCCATCCTTTTCCCGATATAAAAAAATAATGTAGGACTACCTTTACCTGTCACAATTAAGGACATTCGGAACACTACTATGTCTGTTTTATGATCCTTGGAATTTCAACTAAAGTTGCCGAACTGGATTTTCATTCTAGAAAAAACTAAATAACATACGCTGACCAACGATTGGTGTGTTGGGTTCTTTTTTATGTTTTCTATTTAGTGTGTAATTGACTGGTGTGTTTCTTGTCGTCGACTATCAATCATGTTTATATATAGATTAAAATGATTCACATTTAACTATCATTTATATCTTTAAATGTTTTTGCCACATTTGTGTTACTTCATGATGTAGTGTATCCTTGCTGTTCTTCAAGGAAGTACCGACTAAGCTGTTTCGAATGTATGGGTACGGAGAAAACTAATTTGGGAGTTAAAAATATATGGTGAAAGCATGCAAGGATCTATGGTAAAATCTTACGTCTACTCCTGCCTACAGTGTTTGATTTGTTGTGTAAACATTCTTAAATAATTAAGGATGAAAAGCTATGCGCTCGTAGGTATTTTGGACGCGCGAGAGGCCTTGAAACTAATTCAGTAGTTGACGTTTTGCCGTGCATGAAGTACAAATACATTGTAAAATGATTGGGTAAGTTTACATCAAGAATTTTGATGTATTTCATAAAATTCAAATTACTTTGTAAGACAGATGGAACTTATGGCGAACTTTAAAACTTCATCCCGACCTACACTATTATTAGAAAGTGTCTATCGACCAATCGTCAGTTTGTCATATAAGGTTCGTTCAAAATTTTTCCGCCAAAAAGTAGCCTCTCTATATGCCCATTAATGTCTATGCTCCGATTCACGATTTATTAAACACTGGAATGTGAAAGGGTGAAATAAATATATTCTAAGTTATTTTGTTTGAGATAGTTTATTAAGAATTATAATCATTTTTACTTGAAACCAAGTGCACATGTTCATTATGATCTGAACTTTTAAAATTGTATGTCACATTCGAATTTTGATCAAAATCCCACAGTTCACTGAATATAGTATGAACAGAGATTTTTGTTTTCAGGCATTCCTTTTCTTGTAATAAAGTAAAGAAAAATGTAGGATAAGGTCACATTGTAAGCCAATTGGCGCTAGGGCTACAAAGTTCAAAACAGCAAACACTGCTTAAAAAGTCTCATTTTGATATCTCATTAAACATATTATATATATTTAGAAATAATTAACAGCTTTACCCAATACGATACTTGTCTACAATATGTGTTTTATCAAAATGTTAATGCGTGATTAATATCTTTTTGTTTAAAGGTGTTGACCAAAAGTATGAAATGAATAGCCATTTAGGTCAAATACGTTAATGTTCAACACGTTTATGACGTCAAAGCAACATCCCAAGTTACATTTCTGTACTGAAATGTCTAAAATATATTAACCTGTTTATTTGACAATAAAATTAACATAATTTTAAATGTTTGAAAGAATTTACCAGTTTTACACTTTCAGAGGCTAAGAAAATGATATGGCTCTCATCATACTCCACCTTTGTTTTTCCCGATTCGTACAACAATCAGAGTGACCTCAAGTGTTTACGAGGTTGCCCGTTTAATTCCTCTCTAGAAATTCAGGCAAATAAACCGATTAAATATCAATCAGTTTCCAAAGCAACATGTCCTTCCTAGTGTACAAAACAGTCTCACTAGTTTCTTCTCACTATCAGCTAGTATTCTTACAATTACAAGAAATTGCTTTATAGTAATTTTTAAAGCTATGTTTTATTTATGCAAATCAGTCAGAACAGAACCTAGTATTACTTTCTAAAATTATGTATTTTGCAACACAAGAACTACAAGTGGAGTGAGACCAGGTTGTTGGACAAGGTGAGCGTCTTTTGCTAGGCATACTATGAAAATAGTTTCGTATCTCCGTAATATAGATTGAATTGGATTGACAATACTTAATTTGTTATCCGGGAAAAAATATCTAACAATTTTGATTAGGACTTATCTTTGATTAAAGAGAGATAACACATATTTAACTTAAATGAATTGCCGTATTGCAACTGAAATGGTATAACAGTATACGGGAGGTTACTAGGAAACATATTATAAATTAACGTTTTTTAATACCAACTCTCTTTGAAATTTAGCTTTTTTTAAGCTATTTAATAACCATGTTTTTACTTAAAACTTTTACTAAATTCTTTCATAGAAACAAAGATTTGATTATTAAATCTGGCTGGAAAACTTATTGAAAACTCGCATCCTAAATTTTACGGTGATATTGTACTAAAAGCGCGGAAATCACTATGTGATCCGTGTAAACTCATCGAACCTTTAAACAAATTTATTAGTAAAGGTTATCTTATCAATGTTGTAATTAGATCTTGGAATATTGTTTTCATTGGCACAAATATCGATTTTGTCATCAGCAAATTAAAACATAAATTAATTTGTATTTTTTTCAAACGGTGTTTTGGGATGTTTAAATACACAGCCACGTTCATTTTCTATATAGAGATTACTTTATCTATATATAGCATTATACATATTTAATAAAAGGTTAAATCCTAACTATCCTACTGCCTGTCGATACTTTTTTTTGGCCTTGCACAAGTCATGTCTTCTTTGACTGCCCATGACGTTAAAACACTAAATCCCTTGGATGTGTTTTAGTTGATTTTAGTCCCTGATTGTTGTATTTTATTTATTATTTGATTTTGGCTTTAAAGTAGCTTTCAGTAACTGCGAGTACTCTCAAATCGTATTTTCGTGTTAATTTGACCTGTTGATACAATTTTTAATGCATTTTTGTTATTTAATGTTTACTTATTTTGTGTTATATCTCGTCTCACTATTTTTAACATAAACCACGTTTGATAAGTATTTATATAATAAAAGAAAATATTTCCGTCCTCTATGTACTTCTTACAACAAAATTATTTTTCTTTTTCTGTGTACGTTATTTTATTTAACGGCTATTTGTCCAAGGTTGTAGTTGTCTTTCTAATATTGTTTTACATCACAACCCCTCTTTTATTAATTTTGTATTGACATTGTGTCATAGATCAAATTTATTCGTTCAGTGTATGTTTACTTGTTTTTGTTTATATGTCTTTTGATTGAGTTAAGCCATTTCAATTGATATTTTATAGCGTGTCTTTCTATGTTGTGATGTTACACTATAATTTCAGGTTAGGGTGAAGGTTGGCGCCTTTTGAAACGTTTAAATCCGCTGCATTTGTTTGCACCTGTCCTAAGTCAGGAACCTGTTGTTTGGTGGTTGTCGTTTGTTGATGTGTTCATAAGTGTTTCTCGTTTCTCGTTTTTTATATAGATTAGACCGTTGGTTTTCCTGTTTGAAAGGTTTTACACTAGTCATATTTGGGGCCCTGTATAGCTTACTGTTCGGTAAAAGCCAAGACTCCGTGTTGAAGGTCGTACTTTGTATTGGTTTACTTTTACAAATTGTGACTTGGATGGAGAGTTGCCTCATTGGCACTCATACCACATCTTCTCATATCTTTTTACAGAATTCTGGACCTTTTTAGATATATCGTGTAAGCATCCAATTGAAATATGATCATTTGTGGCGACCATAACTCGATGATACATACTCATGTATAATTATTAAATTTAATCAATAATCTCTTTAATCTTATTGGTTAACCCTGTCATTCTAACGTAAGTGATCTAAAGCATCAAAAACAATCTTGTGCTTAAAAAGCACGATAATTCGTAATTTTTATCCGTATTGGGTTGCACTAAAGGATGTACTTAGGTGAAATTAAAAAAATCTAGAATTTAAAATAGATACCATAAGTCAGAAGAGTCTATTAGTTAAGGAACAAAATTAGCTAAAATGTTGATAGGTTATGGAACTCCTTTTTCGAGATATTTGATATTTTTAAAATGGAGGGAAAAGGCTGACTAGGACTTTTACCTTATAGTTTGCATTGACATTATTTGGGTCTCAAATCGTATGAAAAGAAAGCTAGAATCTGCTTGAATTTTGGTAATGACCTTTTTATGAGCTATTGAAGTCTTCTTTGAAAAAAAGTGGGTGAGTCCGAACATATAACAAAAATTCCTAAACCTGACCTAAGCACATCCTTAAATTAATAAAATTGAGTCATCCCTCTTTCCCGCTAAGCTATGAAATCAATGTAAAGTCTACATCAAACTAAAAATAACTGCAATAAGAAGGTTCTGTAAAGTAGGTTAAACGAGATAAAGGATTTTGATCTCGACTGTCACTGGAAATCGATCATATGTTGCATCTGGATACTATGTTGCAACATGTCACCTACCGAATCAAAACGTTATTGACAGATTTATTAAGGGGAAATCCAAAACTCATTGTCGAAGAAGTCCACAAAACACTACATAGAAAACTTCATAATGACCAAAACGAACCTCACCAAATACTGGGTTTAACTGAGGTGCTGAGGTACAAATCTCTTAGCATGTAAAGGACACCAATTATAATCTCTTTTCGGTTTGACGTTCCCATTTTGGCCGGAAATGGCTGTGAATTTAATCATGGTGTTTCCTATCGGACACAAAAGTTACAGGGTAGACCACATTTCTATACCCTTGTCAACCTTTCAAATCTGCCAAAACACCCCAGAAAATTAAAAACAAAAATGTCAAACTTGAAATTTTGTATGAATGATCGTATGTAGTAAAGATTATTTCACAGATGACGACGGATATGCTCCAACTGTCGTATCATTAATCCCATCCTCATTTCTGTCGAATGTGACATCACCAAATTATACTTATCACTGAATTTGTACTTACACGAGCAGCACGACGGATCACACACGAGGAGCAAGATCTTCTTACACCGAAGAACCTGCGATCATCACGTTTTTGGTTTTGTTAGTGTTGCTCAGTCTGCTCAGTCTTTAGTTTCCTATCTTGTGTTTTGTAGACTGATGTTTGTCTTTTTGTGGGTTTTCGATTTGTGCCATGGAATTATCAGAATGTCTTCGCCTCATAGGTTTGAATATTCCCTTTGTGTCATCCACTTTTCTTTTATTCTACAAACTCTAGGGTACGGGAATCGGTACTTCACCTTTTTAGATAATTCACAGTTTAGGTAGGGCTGTACTGCAACTAATGGACTATCAGTCTTTAGGGGTCCATGTACGATCTACTCAGTAGATAGTGATTCACTACATGACTGTGTTTTGATTTAACCATTTCATCTGTACATTATCAGTTTATGAACATATAATTTTGCGAAAACTGGAGGTCGAATCTTCGCCAGACAGAGTTCACCCTGGACAGTAATTGCTGTGCTGTTTCGAACACTTTTGGTGAATATACTTTCCATATGTCAATTTGTTTTGCTTTCAAAACATTTGACCCCAAGCGTACCTGATGAGAGTATTCCAAAGATGCATGCGCAAGAAAATCGGTTTCATTAATTTATTGTTTATTTCAAAACATGTCTCTAGTCAGTTGATACGCAGTCGAATATTATCGGTCAACTAATATGTGACCAGGAGTGTGACATTTATGTAGTGTCGATATCAGTTTTTCGTCCAAATTATCGTGCTGTAAGAGATTTTGCATAAGAATGACTTACCTATTGATGAGTTACATATAACTCAAACACGAAAGCAACTACTGCATCATAACGTAAATGAGATGTGTAAACCGTATAATGCAATTAAGCATGTATCAAAGGTCATAAGTAAATCTTTTTTTTTTAAAATGCAATTATTTTTTTGTTTGACATTTTGACATAAATATGAAATGAGTAGCTTATTTTTAATCGTAGCGCCTTAGATTTTATGAATTACTTTATATTTCATCAATCCACATACTCGAAGCAGTATAAGTTGAGCGAGGTAAATAAAGACAACAGTAGTAAACCGATTCTTATTTAGTTACGGCCAAAAATCACCTTTAAATTGTAGCCAACAAAAGACAAAAATCAATAATAAATTTAACAAGATTTATCATACAATTTTACAAGAAATATTATAGAAATTGAAATGTCAACTTTACTGTTAAAATATATGTCCGATCCTTTGTCTTTCCTTTATCCGGAATTCTTCTCTTAACTGTACGGAATCCAATGTAATAGATATGTCCAAAAAGTTCACAATCTAGTTTGTTCGTAAATAAAAGTGTCAATCCAACAACCCCAGATAACTTCTGAGAATTCAAGTATATATATGTCTGTCTCAAAGCTTTACTTCGGTGTCTGAATATATATAGCTGTTACGGAAACTTCTAGAACGCTTTAGAAGAGAAACTCATAGAAAACTATAGAACGGAAACTTCTAGAAGTTTAAATTAAGCATCGTAGATTATGATAATTCCGGAGTTATTATGTAAGTCAAATAGAAAGTTCTTAACGCATCATCAGTATCTTTGATTGTTCCAGTGATTTCTAAACTTCACAGTTATAATGTTATTTTTGTAAACAATTATAAGGTCACACAAAACAAATTAGGCCAAGATAAATAAACATGATAATTACAATAACAATTTTTATAAATCAATGTAGAAGAAAATACAAGGTCACAAAGAAAAACTGATTGATTTTCATGAATTCAAAATTGAGCGAGACTGTTGAAACAACTCAAGAGCATCCCATATACTAAATTGCAGAAAACATTATTAGAACATATAATCTATTCGAAACAAAAAATAAGGACTTGGTTGAAATCATGAGTCAATAAGGGTAAATTCAATTACTAAAGAAAAATATAGAACATTACTGACGGACCACAATATACTTGGTTAAATATGGATTCACTCACTCACAAATCCATTTCTATCATTTTATCTAGGTGTAATGCATGTTTTTGCAACTACAGACGACTTCATTCACTCAGCTAAAAGTAATTTAGGAAACTGTACAATACTTCAGTTTCCGATTGAAATCTCAGACACTTAATGTTGTATGTGTGAGAATAAACGGGATGTATTATATATTAATAAGAAGTACATTCATGCATTACTAAGCTGTATTTATTTCATTTCCATTTAAAGATTTTGATGTTATTTTGGTCATCTCAGCATGTTTTATACGATGATTATCAGGAACATTTCCTTCAATTTTCAAACTTTCCTTTATATTTGTAACTCCTCTGACTTTTTCGTAGACAATGCGATAACAATATTTCAAATGTGACGTCACTTTGTGCGTTGATGCTTTGGCTAACTCGGCTGTGTATTTTTATGTGTTGGATTAAGTTGTTGTATGTAATGTATCCTGTTATTCTGTAGTTAGTCCCCACTTCGGTTTTATCATGTATATCTATATATAGTCATTTTATAAAATTTACTGTTTGCAAAATTATAAATTATTCTAAATAATAAGGATGTTCTTGTCCCAGGCTGAAAACCCTGGCCGTGTTAGGCGCAACTTTTTGGAAGTTTTGGTCCTCGGTGCTCTTCGGCTTTGTACTTGTTTTGGCTTTCAGGCTTTTTTCATCTGAACGTCACTGGATGGTATTGTGTGGATGAACGTCTAGCGTATTGAATTTTAAGCCTAGTACCTTTTGTTAGCTATTATTCGTGTGTTTCTTTGTCCTATATGTTCTCCCATTTATTTGTATTGTGGTCCTGTCATTTGATGTTGTCGTTTTGGTGTTGTGTTTGACGTTGCCATTAAAGCGGGAGGTTTGGCATGCCACAAAACCAGGTTCAACCCACCTTTTTTTTCTTAAAATGTCCTGTACCAAGTCAAGAAAATGGCCATTGTTATATTATAGTTCGTTTCTGTGTGTGTTACATTTTAATGTTGTGTTTTTGTTGTGTCGTTGTTCGCCTCTTATATTTGATGCGTTTCCCTCAGTTTTAGTTTTTGACCCGGATTTGTTTTTATCTCTATTGATTTATGAGTTTCGAACAGCGGTATACTACTGTTGCCTTTATTAAGCCCTTATCTTTTTCAAAAATAAGTACAAGTCTAATCTAAATGACACTGCCAGCAATATATTTGTAAATTTTTGCTATTTGGAACATATTTCCCATGCTGTTGATTGCTTGATATATTTGTAATTGTGTTGAAATAGACGAATATGTCACTAATACTTTGCGTTGTGTTAATTTATGTTCAAATCTATAACTAAGGCGCCCATACAAAAGTACAAAGTAACGTCAGAAACATAACACATAAAATACGGGAAGCATAACTTGTTAACTTGAACTATATTCTCAACAGCCATATCAAAATCTCGACACCCTGGCTTTCCATACTTATTATATAAAAAGTAAAATCACAAAAATACTGAACTCCGAGGAAAATTCAAAAAGGAAAGTCCCTAATCAAATGGCAATAAAAAGCTCAAACACATCAAACGAATGGAAAACAACTGTCATATTCCTGATTTATATATTATCTAAAAAAGAAATCACTTTAATAATATGATGTATTGGCTTTTATTTTTTAAATCAAACAGCATGTATCCTTTATAACTCCTTCAGGTAATGTTGACCTCAGACGGATTTCGAAACTTATTTTTATGTCCTTTTTGGTCATAAATATCTTCAACTGTTTCGTTCTTTTTTTACATCATTGTCTTACGAATATTCGGATTTGAACGTTCCTGATGAAGTTAAATAATGAAAAGCGCGTCAGACGCATTTGAAAATATAACAAGTGTTGCTTTCATTTTTTTCCATAGAAAAATAAAGAGACTTGGTAAGATTGCCAATGATACATCTTTCCACCAGTGACCAAAGGAAGATGCAAACAAAGTAAGATACCCTAAAGCCTTCATAAATGAGCAAATCTTTCGGAATGTTTTTCTTAATGCTCTGCAAAAAGTATTACAAAAATACATTGATTGATTGTTTGATTGGTGTTTAACGCCACATCAACACTATTGTGGTATTTTGTGGCGGTCAGATTTTTTGGTGGAGGAAGCCGGAGTGCCCGGAGAGAACCACCGACCTTCGGTAGGAAAACTGACAATCCTATTCAATTAAGATTTGAGTCGAGCGACCTGCCCCTCGCGGGATTCGAATTCACAACATCAGTGTTGACTGCCTAGTGATACAGTGGTTCGACTACTTAGACAACTCGGCCACCGAGGCCCCTTAACAAAAATACAAAACTCCAAAGCAAAATCAAAAAGGGGAAATCCATAAAAACTGACAAAATCAAACGCTATCCATCAACGGAACAAGTGAAAAACAACTGCCATATTCCTTACTTGGTACAGGCATTCATCGAAGAAAATGATGAGTTAACCCTGGTTTTATAGGTAGATAAAGCTCTCACTTGTATGACAGTTGTTTATAGTTCCGTTGTATTGACAAATTGGATAAGCAGCCCAAATAGACATAATAATTGGACAATTATTTTGATCGAACAGTCAAAACTGTTTTAACATACATTATAGACATACAACACAACCGAATTAAAAATTAAACAAACATACAAATTAATCTAACAAAAACGCCAACAAAAAGGTGTAGTGAGTATTGATAACTCATCATAGATGACACGAGTAACATTTTGTACGTCAGTACTTGCAACTCCGTTCTTTATTTGGCCTTTTTAATGTTTTTGATTCGAGCGGAACTGATTAGACTTTTGTAGACGAAACGCGCGTTTGGCGAACACAATGTTAATCCTGGTATAGATGATGCGATTAATTATATTCAAACCGTAGAGTAACAATTAAAATGCACCGTTCTGATAAAAAATAAAATAATTGAAAAGAGAAATCAAACGCTCTGAGTTATGCTAAAACAATAAACGAAAAACAAAGATGACATACAGCAACCAATGACAACCACGGAATTACAGGTTTCTAGCCTGGAGTTAAACAAATATTTTTTTCGTTCAACCCTCCTACTGACCTGGATCATTAATAAACCAGCACAGCATACAAAACTCTTCAACAATAAGGTAGGGTTAAAAATCAGATTAGGACGAAGCACACAGAAAAAGTACCTTACAGAAAGGTAAAAAAAAAACCACTGACTACCGAACTTAAATTACTCGAAGTTACCGAAACCTCGTTCAAATAAGTAAACTAATATATCAATCAGTAAATAATCAACTTGTTTTGTGTGGACTTCACAAACTGTCTGAGAGAAGCATGTTCTTACATGTAAGTAACACCAAAGTTAAAAGTATTAAAAAGGATCTAAAGTGTTCATAACTGCATAGCAATACATATTATTACAAAATCAATGTTAGCACCGAAAAAGACAATATACATAGACCTTGCTGCAGTGTTAAACTAATAATCTTTAGAAATAACTTAATTTTAAGCATCAATAAAATGCCTTGAATCGTATATGAAATTACGGATTCCATGACCACAGCTTCTCCGTAAAGTCATTCCTTTGAGTTGGTTTATACTTATGGAATATCTGTTTCACAGATGACGATGGACGTGTTCCAATTGTCGTTATCAATATTCCTTCCTCTTTTCCCCGACTGAGACATCCCTGAATGAGACTTATTCTCGAATATGAACTTACATGGTAATACATATGAAGCATGGTGTACTAAGTCTTACAGATTTACCCCCGGTTGTTGAAGGGGGTCGAGTTGCTCAGTAATAAAGTTTCTATGTTGTGTATTTCAGACTAGTGCTCGTCTTTTCGTTTTTCGCTGTTTTGAATTATGAATTTTATAATCCCATTGGTATCTTCCGTCTCATCATGCTCATAAAGTATTATTGTTACGAAATTCATGACTTACCAATTATAAAATACATAATAAAATTGCCTGTCATGGCTGGAGTTTTTATATATAATTTTGCAGTTATTTCTGTTACGTAGTGTTGTCATTTTAGCGATATTTTTCTACATTGCCATATAAGCCGGAGGTTTGGCTAGCCATAAAACCAGGTTCAACCCACCAATTTTTCTTAAAATGTCCTGTACCAAGTCAGGAATATGGCAGTTGTTATCAAATAGTTCGTTTCTATGTATGTTCCGTTTGTTTTTGTTGCACTTTAGTGTTCTCGTTGTTCCTTTGTTTTCTTCTTAGTTGATGTGTTTCCCTCGGTTTTAGTTTGTAACCCGGTTTTGTTTTCTCTCAATCGATTTATGACTTTTGAACAGCGGTATACTACTGTTGCCTTTATTTAGCAACACGTACTATCAGTTGATAATAATCGATCTTTGCCTTTTAGGAACAATACTATTGTAGAATGACATATGATGAACTTGGAATGCGTATGATTTGAATTTGTATGTGTTTATGCCTCCGCCGCAGAGGAGGGGGCATTAAGTGTTACCTTGTCCGTCTGGACGTCCGTACATACGTCACGAAATTGGTTTCCGTTCTCCAACTTTGCTTATTACAAACAAACATAGATCAAGTTTGAATTTGGGTGGCGTTACTTTTACCGTTCTAGAGATATGTCTTTTAAAAATGAAAAAACTTTTCGTTTCCGTTCTTTTACTTAAGTTTGCCTCAACCAAATGTTAAGGATCTTATACGCAATGCTCATTACCTCTTTGTCCTTTTATAGGGTTATATGCAAGCAAGGGCATCATCTGTGATGAAAAGACATCTGCTTACCATTCGGGAGCACCTGAGATCACCTCCGGTATATCTCCTCATCCTATTTTACCTATATAGTAGACCTATCAAAATGACCTTAAATAATCAGATTTTCTATAAGATTTTAAAACAGCCATAAAAGTTGCTACAAATTTATAGAAATCTAGTATATTTTAAGCATAACCTTAAAATTAATGCAGAGTTTAGAGACATTTTCCTTTTATTGGCGGCAATGGAGATTTAAAATTCAAAAGTCAAAAATCAAAAGTCTGAGGTAAGTTTACTTCAAATTGGTCATTAGAAAAGAATTCGAAAAAAGACTTCATGAAAATCAAAATAATTTACGTTACTTTCCGGTGAAAAGATACACACGACTATACTTTATTATTTTTCCAAAATTTAGCAATATCTTATATTGTTCGTTAAAAGTGTTCTGAGATTTAAACAATTAAGATGAAGAGGATTTTCTTGTTTACAGAATTTGGTGTTAATAACTTCAGAAACGCTGTGAAAATATTTCTACTCATTTGAATAACTTTAAAAAAAAGTTATACGCAAGAGAAATGTTTACCGCAAAGAAAGCAATGCGGTTGGTGCCTTTCTTTTGTTATTTGGTATATGTTTACAGCTGAACATTATATAAACTTGGCATCAATAATGCGTATTTGAATTAGGTCATTCTAATGATATAAAACCTGAATTAATTTATAACTTCGAAATGTTTATCACCAATTATTTTCACTTACTTTATAATGACGTAAAATACCAATCGAAAGTACAAATTAGTATGTCATAATTCTAAATAATTATCACTTGTCAAAATAATTTTCTTTGACCCTGTGTGTGTCAAACAAAACATTCAATATATTAGGCCTCAATTAGCAGAAAATATATTTTTTTCCTTAAGACATTAGAGGTTTCGTGCGAACTATTACATTAATCTTGAAAACCTAAGAAAATACCATCTGTAAGGTTCTAAAGGTCGTACATGATGTTGATGATTGAGATTCTGACATTTCAACTAGACATATTTAACTTTAAGCGTAATACCCTAGAAACCATTTCCAAATGTCATTTAAACTATGACGTATTACTTCTTATATAAAGCAGACTCAGAGATGGAAAATCCATTCGCAGTTTTCTGACTTTGTAGAAACAGACGTAGAAAAGTATAACACAAATACGGAACTCCAAGGCAAATTCAAACAGGGGAAGATTATAGATTGATCGTCGGTGTTCAACAGTTTTCAAATTCAAAAAATGGAAAATACATTGATGAATGCTCTGTCTGACGGGAAAATCAAACTTGCTAAACTTTTAATTGAAGGAGGACACAATGTTAATTGTTGTAACTCATTAGGTGCTACACCTCTAATGCTTGCGAGTATACTCAAAGTAGTGAACGAAAATATACCAAAGAAGTTACAGCTCATCAAGTGTCTTCTTGAAAATAAAGCAAACTTAAATGCTGTAGACCTACCTGGACGAACCGCTTTAATGTATGCACTGTTGTCCGGATGTAAACAAACAATACAGTTACTAAAAAGTCGCGGACTAATGGACTCAGTTAACACATGTTCAAGAACCAAGAGAACCAAATCTAAAGACAATTTGCTTTTTGGTAGTTTTTAAATCTAGTTATATTTAATACGAACATGCAATTATATTATAATTATACAAACATGAAGTATCAGGAACTATCAAAACTATATCGTTAAATTGTTAATGAACTAGATAAGTATTGTTCAAGGCGAACTGCAAGTGATTGTTTTATATTTTGTTATCTTTATCTAAATTAAAAATATATGCTAAAATTATTATTGTTTGTTTCTTTGTATGCCTTTTTGTGAACACTTTCTAAGTAACATTAAGACAAAAAAAAAACCTCGGTATTCTATCAGTTGTAGATTATTATGGAAGGTAATGCAAAGATCAATATTCAATAATAATTGTAATTATCTCGCGCATGAAATAGTACCATTCCACTAATTATGTTTTACTTCGAAAATATAATCTTATCTTCTGGGAACAAGCGGACATTTCTATCATACATCATGTACATTGAATATGAAGTTGTGTCAATTAGCTAAATATTAGGTTGGAACTTCTCACGGAAAACGTTTTGGGTGTTTCATTTTAACGGTCTAAATGGTTTTGATTTGTTTTGCTCCCAAAACGTTTCATTTAATCGTACCTGAAAAGGTATATTTCAGAAACTCGTAATTTGCTCATAACAAGCTCATTTTGGGGCTCTGAAGGTAGAGTATCAGTTCTTTAGGGGTACCATCAGCCTATGTTCTTTAGAATTTAGCATTATTTCGTATAATCATTAATTCACGTTAAAGCTAAAAATTTATATTTAAACTCCCTTTGGCTAAGTTAACCACACACGATTTTGATTCGTCTATTCCGTTTTGTTTTGGTTTTTATGCTTTCAAACAATTAATGTTTTTGACAATCCATATTTTTTGGTTACTACAGTTCCCTATAAAAGAGATTTCCAGAAAATGACTCCAACATGGCCAAAACAGACCTGCGCCCTTGGAAGTTTGGCGACTGACCTTGCGACCTCACTTCTCATTTAAAAGTACCTGTTGCTTTTTATAATGTTCAAAACAGAGAATGATTCAAAAACAATGAAAGTCAAATTGATCTGTTGACATGAAGAAAATTTCATGATATTGAATGACAGAAAAAATAGAATAAAGGCAACAGTAGTATACCGGTGTTCAAAAGTCATAAATCGATTGAGAGAAAACAAATCCGGGTTACAAACTAAAACCGAGAGAAACACATCAACTATTAGAGGAAAACAAAGAAGCAACGGGAACACTGAAGTGCAACAAAAACAAACGCCAACATACATAGAAACGAACTATTTGATAACAACTGCCATATTCCTGACTTGGTACAGGACATTTAAAGAAAAAAATGGTGGGTTGAACATGGTTTAATGGCTAGCCAAACCTCCCGCTTTATGACAATGTTAAAAAATATCACTATAATGACAACACTAAGTAACAAAAATACAGCACATACACACGTAAGAACATTCATTACAGAGAAACGCACAAACAAATTATATAATACGCAGCTACATTAAGGAGGCAATTTTGTAAAAATGGCGAAAAAGGGGGGTAGAAACAGAATTGTCAGCTCTGGTTTAATATGAAATATTTCATAGTCGTACATGGGCAATAACGAAAGGTTGTCCAATCACTCATCACTGAACATAAAAATATGACCCCGTGACCCTAACTCTGTCACGTGACATGCCGTTTTTATAAGTTAAAACTGGCGTTTGTATTTGTCTCGAGCACAAGCTTTTACACCTCACCATTCTCTGCCAAATTTTTACAGTATGTTAACCAACTACCAAGGTCACTTAAAAGTGCAGGGGGCTAGAATAGTTTTTCAAATTGTTTATTTAGAATGAAATATACATCTCTGAAGGTCAAATGCCGTGATTTTGTCAACTTGGTTTACCTCGTATGACTCTCGCAGATAAAATTGGAGAAACCCTCAACAAGATTCATGATCTTTTTTTAATGCAAAAAATTTTTTTTTTCAGTTGGTGGCATTTGTTTTAGATTGAAAGGTTGTTCTAGGCCAAAATATTAAAAATTAAACGAAAATTCTAATGTCGGCGATGTTTTATTATCGCGATTAAGAATCGGTACCGGGGAAAGCGAGGATTGTTTCCGCTCGAAACGAGAGTTTCAATAATTCTTTTTTTTAATATAAAACCCGGTGTTTTTTACATTTATAAAAAATTTTCAAATTTGTGTGAGTGGATATTATTTGAGGGGACCTTTACTACAATAAAAGAGTGTTAGGGTGATGAAAAGTCCAGTAGAGTTACCTTTTTCAGATACATACAATTGTATTATATGTCTCTGCTTTTTTGTAGTTGCCAGTTGGACCAAGTTATAGTATTAAAATCGTTTCAATTATCTTATATGTGCAGAAGACTTAAATAATGGAAGATAAACTGTAAAAGATATTGATTATTAAAAAGAACTTTGAATCTTTCAATTTATCTGCAATGATGTTAAACACAAGTGTGTCAATATGTGAATTTTCATTTCAAAAGGACCTATAATCTTTAAACTTAACCAGAGACATATAAGTTTATGTCTCTGATTTTATAAGTGTAAAGTGATAGGTCCTGTAAGTGGCTAACAGTTTCAAGTCTTAAGAGAACTTGTACAAATCACTAAATTGAACCTAGAAAATAAACTACCATGGGATACATATATATATACATATGTATGTATGTATACAATAACTAGACCAACTTCTAAAAATTATATTTGATTGGTGTAAGACTGCTCTGCACAACGATATATTATTTTTTTGTTTTCTCTATTATTCTAACAGGTAGAGTTAAGCAATATTCCAACAGAAATTAAAGAAGAACTCTACATTTTGTAATGAACATAGACAAAGAATAGATTTTACTTTTACAAACATATGAGTTTTCAGCCTGTGATAATACATCTCCAAACAATGTAAATTCAAGAATTATTGCAATGTTTTAAGGCCAAAAATGGGACAGTGTCATGTTAGCAATAACATAATCTCCAAATTTCAGCAGTGATTTTCCTTTGGAATTTTTTGCAATCCCAATTTTACCAGTAATCAGTGATATGCAAGAATAAATGAATGCATTAATTTCTAAAATTACAGAAATTCTATTTGTCAAATAGTGACAGCAAAATCAACCATTAACATATTTGCAACATAAAAATACTAAAAGAAATATAGAAATCAATATATCTTAAACATTGCCCTAATCATGTTAATGTTACATATTGAATTTTGCATACGTTAATTGTACATTTGCATATATATCTCCTGTGAAGGTCAGATCGCATTCCAAGAATTTAAACAATTTATTCATGTTATTTATGAAATAATATTGTTACAAATTTATGCCAAAGCATGAATTAAACAACCTTCTTAATCATTATGTTTCTTTGATATTAAATAATCATGATGCTTGATACTGCTATATACTCATCTTAGTCTAATTGTGTGTAAAACCTAGTGAATAGGATAATGCACTAATGTATACTTTGAAAAGTGTTTAGGAAGTCACTTTGTACATGATTTTTTTCATTTAATTTTCCTAATTGAGTTCTGTTTTTACATTTTAATTGAAATTTAAATGCTTGGTATAGCTGATCAATGCGATATTTTTTCTTAGTTATGTAATAAGAAAATATCTGTTCTTTTGCATGCATTTTTTGCAATGAATTTAAGCAAACATGGTCCTATAATTTTGTTTTTCAGCAATATGATATGAGCTAACAAGTATCTCAATAGTAACAGTTATAATTAACGTATAAAAAATTATTGTACAAATGTATAATTCAACGTCTGTTACCCTTACACTTAAAATGCATACAGCGTGAGCCACCTAGGAAATATTGTGTTTTGTCCTATTAAAGAACGGTCCATCATTAATTATTGTCAGCAATGGGAACTTAAAATTGCATTTCCCCACACATAACCTCTTCAGTTTAATTTTAAGTTTGAACATTAATGGTCCGTTGTACAATGTAACATGCTTTCTACGATTAAATATATATAAATGCAATATACTATTGGCTATCGTGAAAGAAAAACTTACAGAGTTAACCTGGTATTTCTTATGTTATTCTTCATATTATCTTTTAAGCAGTTTCTACTCTTCAAACAACATTCATGGTGTAAACTATTCAAGAAATTTCAATCAATATCTTCTAGCATGACGACCAAAAGTGTGTAAAAATGATTATTTGTATGAATTTTTTAAATCTGAGGACTATCTTCAAGCACTATTAAATAAACAGCTGCGTCATGAGCGCATGATACGCCCGTCGCATTTTCTAAGAATAAAGTTCAATAACTTCTCAATGTCATATCAGAAATTTATGAATAATCAAAAGGAGGTTATCTTAATAGATTTAAACCAGGCACCAAAGTTTAAAGAAAACTGCTCAAAGCACTGTAAAGGTTTTGTCTATAAACTAGAAAATCAACCCTTTTTTATGAATAAAATCCCATAACTAGGAAATGTAAAATCGAAAATCTATGAAAATCGAAAAGGAGCTTACGTCAATAGATATAAACAATTCACCAAAGTTTCATGAGAACTGCTGATAGCATTTTTGATTTATTGTCCGAAAACTGGAAGATCCCGCTTTTTTAGTGAATAAAACCCCATAACTTGGAAACGTAAAATCTAAAATTTATTAAAATCAAACGGGAGCTCATGCCAATAGATATAAACAATTCACCACAGTTTCGTGCAAATTGGTAAAAGCATTTTTGAGTTATTGTCTGAAAACTGGAAAATCCCCCTTTTTTAATGAATAAAACCCCATAACTCAGAAACAAAAAATCACAAATTTATAAAAAATGAAAGGGAGCTCACGTCAGTAGATATAAACAATTCACCAAAGTTTCATGCAAATTGGTTTAAGCGTTTTTGAGTTAATGTCCGACATGTTGACGACGGAAGGATGGACGGACGGACGGACAGACGGACGGACAGACGGACAACGGTATAACATAATACGTCCCGTAAACGTGCGTATAAAAAAGGTGTGGAAAACTGATTTGCTAGACTGAAGGCTGGACAGACAGACAGATACAAACCTATAGTCCCCTTCGACTTTGTCAGTAGTAATTTGAAGTCAACAATGAACATTACCAGGTATCTAAAAATATAAACATTTCAAAAACAATGTCTAGCTGACGCTCTTTCGGCCCTTTACGGTTTCATTTAATGCATACAGAGACTTAGAATACACTATGAACCCTCATATTTTACTTATATCATGTACATTGTACCCATGTATTCACAGTTCATGCTGTATCATTGTCATCAAAGCGTATCTTGAAATTTTTTAATCCGCTCATACAACTTCTTTTATTTTTGTCAAAACAATTGCACATTCTATCTAATAATGAAAAATAATTTTGTAAGTATTATCAGTTTAATTGTCTGATCAAAAATACAATTTAAAGCTCAACAGTACCAGTTATTTTTGTTGTTAGGTTTCTGTATGATTTAAAAGTGAGGAGATGAAGTATGATTGACAATGAGCAAACTATCCACCACATGACCAGACTCAAAATGAAGTGGCAATAAGCAATTATAGGACTTCATTCAGCCTTAAATACTAAAGTGTTGATAATACAAGTTAAACAGTCGATTCCAGATAGTAAAAATTACAAGTAAATGGTCAGTATGGACTTCTTTTACATCAGCAATTGAAATAGGCACAGACCCCAGGAGCTCATCATTTTAGTTTCATTCTTTTTTCTTTTCATGAAAGCTTCATCTTCTTTCTGCCATGTTCTAAATGCTGAGATATTTTACCCTACCCAGCAACTGTGAAGTGTTACAATTTTAATGTAACAGCACATTAACAGTAACAAGCCAGGTGATGCCATGAGTTACGCTGCTTGATTTTCTAGGAAGCTATATAAAAATATAAATAGTATGTTCATGTTGAATAAAAATGCAAGTTTACATCAATAAAGGCCATTGAATTACAAAATGTACATACATATACATGTTTCATGTTGTTACGTACATGTATGTATTAAACTCAAAGCTGACGTGTCCACATAGTTAGTTAACGTAGCTTACATGTGAATTTTAATATTTATTTCTCACGTGCCTTCCTTTCTGTTATGCAATTTCTGGACGTAGTAAAATTATACCCAGTTATAGTGAAAGGACTGGAGCTATCATTCTAATAGTGACATCATGACATGAAAATCAGATATACATGTATGTCCATAGAGTTATTTTAATTTAGATGACAGGGGAATGTTTATGTATATATTTATGGCACATGCCTTCTTTTCTGGTAAAAACATGTCACTATGTATGTTTGTGAAAATTTATCCAGTATGAAATGACTCGCATTCAAATAGTCGACACGTATGAAAAGCAAATATGTCCATAGGGTATGAATATTATTCAAACTGACTATAGATTGTTTACCAATCTGTCGTAGCATGTATCTTAAAGGGATCATCCTAAAAAAAATGAAAAATTGATATTATGTTCATAATGTATAAAAAAGTACAAATTCATAAATATTAACGTTTTATACTCCTACATAAGATATCACCATCGATTTTAAATTGAGAATATCAATTCTCTACATGTAGCTATCTTGACGGAATCTTGGTTAAAAAAACAAAACATGTGATAACTATAAACCACAAAGTACCAAAACAAGCAGGGATTAACATAGTCGTAATTAAGTGTCGAATTCTCTTGTCAATCATACGGTTGTTTTACCCGACAAGATAATGACAAACGCGTAAACAGTTTCACGGATCATAAAAGAAAAATTATACCAGACATGGTTTCTACCTATCGGCAAGCCTTTTTTTTTTTACTTAACTTGATACAGAGCAATGTTTTTTAAAATAACAAAAGTCTGCTGTTTTTAAACTGTTTTTTTACTAAGTAAATATAGGGGAATTAATGTTAAGATTACTTTTACAGATTCTCTCATAGTTTAAAGTCATAATTAACTAGCTGTTTTCCGTGTAAAAAAAGTTTTCAAAAATCTAAATTGTTTATAACGCTTTTATGTAATACATTAATTTTATTCTGTCCTTCCCTAATTTGATCATCAGTTGACAGAGACACGACCACGAGACATTGATACGACAGATTTCCTAAAATCCTTTGGTCTGCATACAAATATATATCATTATTTGAAGAACGATTTGAATTTACACCCACCAAACGACTTGAAACGTATGGTTAAGTATACCATGCAGCCATGTAGATATATTGAGGGACCACCTACAACACCTCATATAAAAACAAACACGCTCTATTCATAAGAAAACAAATATGCGAATAAAAGTTTATTTGATGAGGAAAATTAGTCTCCTTTGATCTCAAATTAACTTGTTCAACAACTAATTAATTAGCTAAAATTTTCAATGAATGCCAATCCTTTAAGAAAGAAATGATTGGCATTCTATTTCAAAAAAAAAATTCCCCCCAAGAAATAATCTACAGGTGATTTTTCAATGAATTCATACAATAATTTTTTCTTATTGTCATCGGATATTTAATCTCGGTGTATTGAACTCGCCATTCCAGCTCTTTCTGATAATCCATTCAAAATGACAACATTCACACCTGTAAAAGCGTACGCTTGAGGCTTAATTGCCTTCTGGTAAAATAAACGAATTGTTTTACAAAATGCTCATCTATTCGAGAAATAAACAATGACTTTCCCAAATAACAGACACATTCTATTCAAACAGACTTTTCGTTGAAATGAAATTTTTAAGGTAAATAAAAACGAAAAATATTTTCAGTTCAAAATCAGTAAATAATTTGTCTTAAATAAATATTTCCGGAAACAGTCGCAACTATTAATACATAAAATTAAACCGAAAGTATATATCATAAGATTTTTTATTTAATCAATGCAAAACATTACATGTGTGTCTATTTTCTTTCATTCTAATTTTGGAGCTATTAGCTACGAGAAACGGTCAACTGTGCGCTTTTAATTACGAAAAAATTCGGACAAGAGATTAATACTTTAACTGATTTGAATTTTTCCCAGCATTCACTTAATCGGATTAAAACGTCACAACCCGATGACGTATGTCAACCAAAAAAGTTACAAATACTTGATTTTCTCCGTTATTAGAGGGAATATAAATTTAAAACTTTGTGAATGTGTTTTTTATGTTATGATGAACATATTTAGATGATAAGTAAAAAATCATGAATTTTCCATTTAAATATTATTATTATTATTATTATCATTATTATTATTATTATTATTATTTGAACTATGGTATTGGTGTAACATGTTAACAAAGCTGACCACAGTGTGGTTACAAATCTGTCGTAGGAATGTGTCACATCATTTAGTAAAAATAACATGTATCTCAATTATTATTATTATTATGTGGACTACAGTACAGGTGCAACATGTTAACTAAGCTGACAAGGTAGTGTTTAAAAATCTGTTGTAGATAAAGTCCTCGTAAAATTACAAGTAACTCAAATATCATTATGATTTAGGGCTACGGTACAGGTGTAACATGTTAATAACGCTGACCACGGAGTGTTTACGAATCTATTGAAGAAAAGTATCAATTTGAAAGTAAAATTACATGTATCTCAAATATTATTATCATTATTATTGAACTTCAGTACAAGTGTAACATGTTAACTCAGCTGACAACAGTGTTTTAAAAATTTGTCATAGAAAAGTGTCCAATTAAAAATTACATGTACATGTATCTAAAATATCCTTATTATTCAGGGCCACCATACAGGTTTAAAATATGTTAACTAAACTTATCATGGAGTCTTTGCAAATCTGTCATAGGAAAGCGCTAAAGTAAAAATAACAAGTATCTCAAACATTATTAATATTTGGCTATGGTACAGGTAAATTTATGTTTTCTGATAATTTTTGTGAGAAGCCGTAAGTTAATTGCTGCATAAGCCATAACTATCACAAAATGAATGACAGAATGGGCTTGACCACACATGCAGCATGTTAGTCAGCATAACTGCACCAACTCTGATTTAAATATATCACTTTCTCTGCTTGAAGCCAATGAAGGGGGATAATTTCTCCATCTTTCAAAAAATGTATATCCCCCCTATCTTCATTTGTAAAGGAAACACGACACAAATACAACTTTAAATCAAATCAAATCAAATGTGAAAATAATAGAACGTATCAGTGCAAATAACTTCTTTTTAAGGATGTTTGCTACTCTGTTTCAAAATAACAAGCTTTTTTAAAGACTGTTTACAATTGAAAGTATATGAATAAAGGAACTAAAAAAGCAGAAAAAAATTAAGGGTCCGTGTGCTTGTTTTCGAGATATAAGCCATTGGAAATTTGGCGGGAAGTGATTCTCTCTAGATTTATCATACATTTAACGTTGGCACCTTTTTTCTTTCTAAAACTTTAAAAAATAATAAGGATTTTATAAGATTTTCAAATATGGCTTTTTAAACTATATGTTATAAAAAATGAGAAGAAAAGTAGGGGTTTGCGTGCAAAATGTTTTAATGGCACTACATGGATAAAACCAGAGGATTCCGAATATCTGGTAAATATTCAAAATCAAGAGGACCGAACATCTTTAACCGAAAGAATGCATACATTAGGATAAAAGATACCCGACACTGTCGGAGGCACAACATCACCAGGCGGAGGCCAGAATTTTGCTAACTATTCCGCTTATACGTACCGTTTGTATTTTTTTGTGATGTTGTTTGGTTAATTCTTACTAAATATCTAGCTAAAATAACAACATTTCCTCCATATTTTCTCATTTTTCGTCGCCTTACAGGAGCTTGAGAAAAATGTTGATGCCAGCTCCTGAATGAAGCAGACAGTTTCTGATTAGCGTAAAATTCGTAGAAGACGGGGCTTAATACTCGACAGAAAATCGTCTAAATCACATAAATTCTTCATTAACTTTTACTATTTTTCGATAATTACCCTGATTTAGACCATTCCGCATGGTAAGGCAACGACTGCTGCAACGTTTTTTCATCAAGAGATGGTGAACTGGACATTCTTGATCTCGATCATGGCGTCGCGGGTACATCAGCGCATGAATATTTAATGAAATTGAAAGGAGTTATCTGCCCTGGTCGAAAGTAGTGTACAAACGACATTAATGTAGCTGCGTAGTCGATACAACATGCAAACCGCAGAACAACAACGAACATATTCCATCAACCACAGACACCACATGATATCAAACACAGTGACGCGCTGACGTAACTAACATGCAATCTCGAACTTTATACAATTATTTTCACAATACTCGTCCAAACAATTTTTTTATGAAAATGATGGTATTGAAAGGCAATTTTATATTATTATTTAGACTACAAACGATAATACATAACACATTATTCAACCGAAACCATAACAGAAACATAAAAAATAAATACATGAATGTTGGATGTACAAAATACCGAGACACGTCGCATAGCAATGCAAATTCACACTCGGTATATTGGGGAATAGGTCACGTTCGGTACTTAGCAGACAGACATCATAGATGTTAAACCACAATCTAAGAATGTCATTAGTTAGTTTAGACACTGACACATCGTATAGATCAACCAATTCGTGCTGGTGTCCATAAAATTTACGGAGTGTCAGTTTTAATCTTTCCTCCTCGTAACTCTGTTGGAGCAGTTTCTACGTAAGGAGCACACTTCTGTATATGAAGTCAGTATAGTTTGAACATGCACAAGCATAACGTATCAATTGAGATATGTAAACACCATACGTATGTTACTGCTGAGAAATGGTAAATTGTTAATTGGGAAGTTGAAATCATCCCGTTTGTTTTAGATTTTAGTATGAAGTCGTCCATCTGTGTCAATATTGAGGAAAAGATCAAGGCATGAAGCAGTCCTTCTTGTATCAGAAGAATCCTTAATTTCAAGTTCAGTTGGATATATGAGATGCAAGTACTGACTGAAATATGGGTTATTCAGCGATAGGACATCATCAATATACCTGAAAGTAAAATTAAATAATTTTGCAAGGTGCGTTTTCTTTTTGTCTTTTAGAAGGGCGTGAATGAATTCTGCTTTATACGAGTATAAAAACAAGTCGGCCAGCAGGGTTGCTGAATTAGTACCTATCAGAATACCGACTGTCTGTTGAAATATCAATCCTCCAAACTCAACAATAATATTGTCGATTAAAAAGTCCAGCATTTTCATAATGTCATCTTCACTGTATTTTTCGAAAGAATCAGTGTGGTTCTTCACAAAATAAGAATTATTATAACCCAAAACAAGAAATTTATATCTACGATTCCCATTTTTATAGAAAAAGCTCTGTTTAATGAGATGGTGAAGTCGATCTTTCAATTAAGCATGGGAATAGTAGTGTAAAACGTTGAAAAATCAAAGGTCTTAATGTTGCTGCAACATTGCAGAGATTGTAATCTGAGATTTAGCAGTAGATCTTTAGAATTTTTGAGAATCCACATCTGATTGGCACCACTGGTTGAATATATTTTAGAAACTATAGGTCATACGGATTTCAACAATGAGCAAAACCTAAACCGTATAGCAAGTCAATTAAACTAAGCTGTGAACTCCTGTTATCAAGATAAGAAGATTTGGTATGATTGCCAATGAGACAACTCTCCACCAGAGACTATATGACATAGAAGTTATTTTAAGGGATTGATTGATTAACTGCAGTTTGTTCAGTAGCAAATAATTCAGACACATTTTGAGCAAAAGCAAGTTAAACAATATATGAAATAAAAAGTAAATGATACAACGAGAGGTCGGCTAGAAGAGAGGACGTGGATCTTGTCACTTAAAAGTATAATTCATAAATGAAGAGATTTGGTTATGCCAGTGGCAATATACACCTTTTAAAATAACTGTTTCAAGAGGAAAAGACACGAGGAGAGTGTTGTGGTTTGTGTTGATTATGTGTAACTTACACAGCAAACATTGAGTATTGAACATGTTTTTGGTTTTTCGTGAACATAGCAAAATTGCTTTTGTATTTTGATTTTGCGATATATAGTCTTTAACATGTAAAACATGGTTAACCCGCCATATTCAGCACCTGGGCCACACATGACTTTCTGTACCATAACTTTTTCATTGTTGATTGTCTTTTTAATAGCATCTGTTGACTCTGCAGGGTCGATTGTTGAAGGTTTATAAGAATAACATCTGTTGACAAGGCATGGGGCGAATTACATTGCAATGTAATGCATTATATAACAATTACTTTGACAAAACCATGCATTAAATTACAATAATTACAATTACATGCATTTATCAAAGTAATGCGTTATATTACATTAACTTTTGCAAAGTAATGCAATGAATTACACATTACATTTGTAAATTTCATTATCAAGTGAAAAGAAAAATCAAACATTTTAAAAAACAACATGAAGTCACAAAAGATTCTAGCATATGCTGTAACTGTTCCATGTATTGAATTTAAGTATATATGTAAAAAGTCTATTCAAAACGACTATTACATTTTAACATCATAAGGGTTTCGAAGGTTTCATGATGATTAATATTTCTGACTACCCGACTGTTTCACAAAAACTATCAAAGTAGATTGCTCTTCTATCATTGGTTTTAATGTTTAAAGGTATACATCTCTGTGTTTTCTCAAAAAAGGAATTACAGAGATGAAATTTAATACTTATTTTAACTTAATGTTAACTTTACTTTTATAAATATGCATTTTTTTAAGATTTCAATCAAAATATTTACTGAGAATTTATTTCCTGATTATATAATAAACATAGAGCTTAATTTGTTTTATGACAATGTTCAATTATCTGTTATTTATTCATGTGATCTGTTGACACCAATGGAACACTTAAGAATTACATCTGTTGACTGTGCAGTGTTGAAGGTTTATAAGAATAACATCTGTTGACTCTGCAGTGTCGATTGTTGAAGGTTTATAAGAATAACATCTGTTGACTCTGCAGTCTCGATTGTTGAAGGTTTATAAGAATTACATCTGTTGACTCTGCAGTGTCGATTGTTGAAGGTTGATGAGAATTACATCTGTTGACTGTGCAGTGTCGATTGTTGAAGGTTTAAAAGAATTACATCAGTTGACTCTGCAGTGTTGATTGTTGAAGTAATATAAGAATTACACCTGTTGACTCTGCAGTGTCGATTGTTGAAGGTTTATAAGAATAACATATATTGACTCTACAGTATCGATTGTTGAAAGGTTTATGTTTATAAAAATTACATCTGTTGAGTCTGCAGTGTTGATTGTTGAAGGTTTATAAGAATTACATCTGTTGACTCTGCAGTGTCGATTGTTGAAGGTTTATAAGAATTACATCTGTTGACTCTGCAGTGTCGATTGTTGAAGGTTTATAAGAATTACATCTGTTGACTCTGCAGTGTCGATTGTTGAAGGTTTATAAGAATTACATCTGTTGACTCTGCAGTGTCGATTGTTGAAGGTTTATAAGAATAACATCTGTTGACTCTGCAGTGTCGATTGTTGAAGGTTTATAAGAATTACATCTGTTGACTCTGCAGTGTCGATTGTTGAAGGTTTATAAGAATAACATCTGTTGACTCTGCAGTGTCGGTTGTTGAAGGTTTATAAGGTATGTTGACTCTGAAGTGGCGATTGTTGACGGTTTATAAGAATTACACCTGCTGACTCTGCAGTGTCGATTGTTGAAGGTTAATAAGAATTTCATCTGTTGACTCTGCAGTGTCGATTGTTGAAGGTTTATAAGAATTACATCTGTTGACTCTGCAGTTTCGATTGTTGAAGGTTTATAAGAATAACATCTGTTGACTCTGCAGTGTCGATTGTTGAAGGTTTATAGGAATTACATACGTTGACTGTGCAGTGTCGATTGTTGAAGGTTTATAAGAATTACATCTGTTGACTGTGCAGTGTCGATTGTTGAAGGTTTATAAATATAACATCTGTGGCTCTGCAGTGCCGATTGTTGAAGGTTTATAAGGTATGTTGACTCTGCAAGTTTGAGTTTCCCGGAAAAAAGAGCTTTCATCAACGTATTTTCCATTTTGTGAATTGATATGTTTTAAGCAACAAAGATTTAACGTTATAATCTTGTTTTGTTTCAACGAAGTTACAAAAGTTTGATAGTCTGTTATTTATCATTGTGTGTCCACTTTATATGCTTTGAAAATACATTTACGTGTTATCACAGCATGGTAATACTAATGACAGGTAGTACAATGATATAACACTTTACATTTATATTGTAGAAATGTCAAAAAAGTCAATTACCTCTCAAAGTTCCTTTAACGGCATCCATATTGTGAAGACTTTAATTCATGTGATTTTGAGTCGACACGTGTGACCTTATAACATTTGAATGATTTGTGTTAATATAAGAATATTGACAGGCCCGTGTCCTTTGTTTTAGACACAATGATTTGTGTTAATATAGGAATATTGACAGGCCTGTGTCCTTTGTTTTAGAC
This sequence comes from Mytilus californianus, assembly GCF_021869535.1. NCBI lineage: Eukaryota > Metazoa > Mollusca > Bivalvia > Mytilida > Mytilidae > Mytilus > Mytilus californianus. The sequence continues at coordinate 3,906,387 of NW_026262615.1, forward strand.
ACAACGATTTGTGTTAATATAGGAGTATTGACAGGCCCGTGTCCTTTATTTTAGACACTATGATTTGTGTAAGTATAGGAGTATTGGCAGGCCCATGTCCTTTCTTTAAGACACAAGTATTTGATCTTCAAGTTTAAATTTTAAAGAACGATGATTGTTTTACAAACTTCTAGAAAACAAAACAGCGATAGACTTGAATAAATAAAATAAATAATTGTGTAAGATAGTCTGTGTTATTTCAAGGAAAATAAATGTTTGTGTATCACCAACATGTGAAAGTATTAATGGCAAGCAATTAAGGAATATTTGTTGATAATATTTAAATGACCTGGTGTAAATCCTTTTGTTCTTTTAGTAAGAAAAGTGAAATTTCATAAATGGCCGAACTTTATTTGGCTTTTAAACTTTCTTTATTCGAGCGTCACTGATGAATATTTTGAAGATGCAACGCATGTCTGGCGTTCAAATGTTCAAATGTTTAGCCTGGTATCTATGAGGAGTTTATCATAAATTGGAGAATAGATAGACTAAGTAGAATATACTATCAAAATAGAAATGAAAGCTGTTAAACAAAAAATACTTGAATAAATAAACTTTCTGCATATGTCAAAGTGTGTTGGCTGCAAATCTATAAAATACATCATCCGCAAAAAAAAGAATTCGTTAAAAACTGTACGTTGTTTCGTTAATCAAATATGAAAAGAACCAGTGGAGAGTGAAAAGCGGGTCGTTTCAAATTCTTAAAAACAATTCTCTAATTTTCCGGAAAAATGATCAAGTGTTAAGAAATGTCCTCCCAGTGGAAAATAGTTTTCTCCTAAAGTTTTTTTTTAATATTGGTTGCAGGAATATTTTCTTTTGCAGAATGTCAAAAGATTCTAAGACAGTAGTTATTACAAGGCTATTTGGGATTTTACTTTATGAACACGTATATGACGTACAAGCTTCTTGTGCTCGAGTAAAACTGGTATGTACGATTTTTTGTTTTACCACAAATTAAAAATTCTAGGAGAGCCGTTGGTGTGGAATCAAAGTGCAATGAATAGGGACATATAAATATCAATGTTAAAATGTTTCGAAAATACGATGAAAAATCACTGGTTATTTTAAGTGTCTTGTGTTTAATAAGTCACGAAAACACAATATAAGAGAAAATATTAGAGAGAGACTGAACTAACAAGTATTTGTTTTTGATATTCTACGTCATTAAAAGTAAAATTAATATATTTGTAGCACCTATATGTAGGAGTAATGGATGATATTCATTTGAAGATATTGATGATCTACTAACATTTCAATAATCTCATTTGATACCTAAGTATATTAGAAACATGTGGAGTTCGGGGTTAATGTTGTTGATTGACTTTAAAGCTAATGCCATTTTCTGGATGTTATAAAATATTAAAAAAATCTGTTCATTTTAGGTAAGACCTATTCCGGTAAGTTGTCTACACATTAATGAGATATCAAGTCAATTCATTATCGTTCGTTCTTTATCATTGGTTGAATAATATTATACGGCGATATGAAAAGCACTTAAGATAATTGCAGGTAAAATCTTTAAAAAAGATACATTTTCATAATAAATGATTTTTTTCTCAAACAGATGATGCAATAAAATTATGAATATATATATATATATATATAAAAGAAAATACGGGTTGTGCGATTGTTTTTTTAATTGAAAAAGTAAATCACTGGACGAGATCCTTTAGATAAACGCACCTGCAAAACAAAATGTTAGGAAACAACAGAGTCTTTAAATTATTCATATATAACGCATAGGAAAAAATCATGTAAAACTGATTGGAACATATACAAGATATATATGATAATTAACATTATTGCCATTTAGTGTTTTTTTTTCCTTTAATCTTTTTGTGATAATTTTTATCTTGCTACTCGCGTGAGATATAAAATTCACGCAAGAAATTAAGGACGCACGTGTTGTTGTCAATTATCCACGACGTCATAGGCAAAATAGTGATAAACAGATTATCAATGGTTTTCCCAACTCGAGGATGTTAACTGGCCGCATCTGATCTCAGGGCTGTCGCCCTTCGATGAGATTGTAGCTGAGAAACACCCTCTAGAATGAAAACAAATTGATAATCTAAACTTAATTAAAATTTTATCTTCAATATATGGTAAAAGTCAGTAAATTTAATATTTATTTATTTTTTATTTTGAGAGATACAGGGGTTAATATTTTAACTTAGTAATCAACAAATAAACAAGGTTGATAAATTTCAGAACATCCTTAAAGACAGCCGTTCGAAAGATATTTGATCTCAACTTGCATACAAAGGAAAACATAACAAAATACAGATAATACAACTGGCGACAACCGGGATTACAAGCAGACACATAGATTAAATATAGATGTAGTGTGGTTGCGAATGCAAAAATTAATCCTTTAAAACTCAAAAGAAAAGAATGAAAACAACTTGAGGGCATCGTTCGGCCTGCATCAATTACATAATATCAAATCGTAATGTAGATTGTATGAACGTATGTCCATTTTTATTCTCACACAAACAACATTTTATTCTCTCATGCTGTCAGGATGTGTTGATTTTCTTCATCCTTGCTGAACTGCTAAGATTTAATTTTAGAGTCCACTTATTTTCTTCAGAAACCCAGCCATGATCAGTAGGGGATGTTTACAACAGACGACATTATCATTCAAATCGTTTTATGGCGTTAAATCAGAATACTGAAAAGTAAAATCACAAAAATACTGAACTCCGAGGAAAATTCAAAAAGGAAAGTCCCCAATCAAATGACAAAATCAAAAACCAAACACATCAAACGAATTGATAACAACTGTCATATTCCTGACTTGGTACAAGCATTTTCCTATGTAGAAAATGGTGAATTGAACCTGGTTTTATAGCTAGCTAAACCGCTCACATGTAAGACAGTCGCATCAAATTCCGTTATATTGGCAACGAATAATTGTCAAAAATAGGGGTACAGCAGTCAATATTGTGTTATCATCTTAATCACTATAAAAACAAACAAATGTAACGAAGAAGCACAAAAAGGCAAACATCAAATTTATCATCCTCATTTTGCTTATATTATTCGAGTACTGGTGTAAAATCGCGCGTTTGAAATTCGCACAGGTAGACATAAACTAATTAAGTCGTTCAAAGTATGAGGGGATACATAAATACAGAGTCACGTAAAATGGATATAACAAAAAACAGACTTAACAGTAAAAGTAATATTAATAAATAAAATAATTTTGTCGTTCAAAGTATGTCGGGATACATAAGCACAGAATCACGTCAAATGGATATCTCAAAAAAACAGACTTAATAGTAAAAGTATTAACAAGTTAAATTCATTTCCCTTGGTATTGAAATCCAACTTAAATAACATATTCTTGGTTCAATGTGGTCATATATATGTTCGTTTAAGAAACAGTTTTCAAAAATATTTTTATATTGTATTTAATTTTACAATAAAACGGGTGCATATTTTAACAAATTTCAGATCATGCTGCTGTGAAGGATTGTTATTTCCTCACTGAACTGCTGTATTTTACAAATATCGATGAAATATAAATTACAACTACCTCCTCCGGAACCCTCTATGAACATAATACGCGATATGCCTGGCTCTCTGCACATAAAGGAATATTTACAACTATAAAGGGATGCCTACATTGCCCGGTAGGTGATGCATTTAAATAAGAAGATGTCCCACAACACGATGCACTTTAATTCGTTCTTCTGATACTTCCATTGTTATTTATCTTGATTTGTTTATTTTAATGGATTTACAAAATTTAAACACCGGTAAGCTACTGTTAATGTCAACTAGACTGGTGGGTTTAGCCGGATTCTTAACGTGCTACGTCTCAAGGTTAGAATCACCGTACCAGGACTCTTTCATTCCGAATCGATCACTTTTTGCTCCTACTCCTACATGCCAACTGCTCATCGTAGGTCAGTAAAATACAAATTTTTAATTCGGCCGTGGATCGAACATGCGCTGCCTCTTGACCACAGAAGATGTAATCAAGTCTTTTGAATATTGTTTATTAGGATATTTTGTGAAGGAATAGTTTTGCAGGGTTTCTTTTTACTAAAATGCGTTAAATTTTTGCTAGTTAATATTTGACACTGTATGCTTATGCAGTATTTTAATTTTTAAATTGTGCTATATTTTTATCAATAAACTAATTCTTTATTGTGATATCGAATTGCGTTTTGTTTTTTTTTACGGGTGCAATTTGCATATACCTTATTGATGATATTATTATGTCACCAGGTCATGCTGAAATAACACACAATACAAAAGCATTAGCAACAAACATTCTTATAATCATAATACTGAAAAGAAATAATTAATCTTAAAAATTAGATTATTTCTAAATTCAATAGATTGTAGATTATTTGAAATGTACATTTTAGTAACGTGTACCTGATAATCGCAATGCTTGCATATATTTTTTTTGAAAGAGTTCGATTTTGGTGTATTAGATTTTTTCAACACCGGTCTTTTGGTTGGAATCATGATGTTCAGTCTTTAGTTTTCTATGTTGTGTTTAATACAATGTTGTTTGTCTTTTTGTTGTTCTTTTGCGACGTATGAGTTTGAATGTCTCTTTGGTATCTTTTGCCTCTCTTTTACCACTTTCATCTAGGCGATAAATAAACCAACATTAGACAACAGCCAAACTATTCCAATTTCCATGTTTGCGGTATAGCATCATATCGATTGAAAAACAAAAAAAATGTTGAATGAATTAGGATTGATAATTTAACTACGCTAAGCACTAGATAATGAACGGACTTTCTCTTTTACACATTTCATAATCTTTTCAGTTTAGTTCATTTAATGTATCTAATGGTTACAAGAGCGCAATTACTCGTAATGCATTTTCGATACGGTACCAGTGCTGTTTTATATTTCATTTCTTGAAGAACTAGAAAAAAGGACAGCAGTGTTTGCTACTGCAAATGTCAGCTTTGAATTATTGCCAATAAAATACAGGGTCATGCGACAAAAGTTGACATAAAATGCAGTTAGAAAAACCAACAGTTTTAACTAAATCAATTGGAAAAGCAATTTTCAATGGCTCCTTCGTAAAAAAATTAATATAGTTTCTACTCTTTGTAAAATGTGACCTTAATGTTCTAGATTTATCAGTCTGAGTACCGTCTTGGGGTTAAAATTTGACAGTAAAAAATAACTGCGCTCTTTTAACCTCATTGAAACGTATAATTTTTCTTATCGCTTCCTAAACGGTTTTAAATATGCATGCTAGTGTTTCTGACAATGAATTAAAATACACAACGAATTCTTATATTTATTTCTCATACATATAACAAAAACAAATCTGACATAAATCACTCTTATAAAAAGTAATATCACAAAAATACTGAACTCCGAGGAAAATTCAAAAAGGAAAGTCCCCAATCAAATGGCAAAATCAAAAGTTCAAACACATCCAATGAATGGATAACAACTGTCATATTCCTGACTTGGTACAGGCATTTTCTTAAGTACAAAATGGTGGATTGAACCTGGTTTTATAGCTAGCTAAACCTCTCACTTGTATGACAGTTACATCAAACTCCATTATATTGACAACGATGCGTGAACAAAACAAACAGACACAATAGGTAAAAATGTCAAAAATAGTGGCACAGCAGTCAACATTGTGTTATCATCTTAATGACTATCAAACAATCAAATGTAACGAAGAAGCATTAGTTCTCAACTTCGGGACTTTATAAATCCAGTTCTTAATATATTTGCAAATGGCTTCATCTATTATAGGTAATATTGTATTGTCAACGTATATTTGTTCCGCCTAACAGAAGTTCCACTGGAAACTTTGTTATAAACAATGTCATAATATCTGTTCCTATTGGAACAAATATTCTATACCATTTATTCCGTTAGGAACATTTACTGTAATATTTATTCCAGTGGATATAATGTTCCAGAATATTGTTTCCATTTGGAACTTATATTATGAAGGAACTTCTATTCCGTGACAGTATTTTTGAATCGTATGATTACTTTGTCGTTTCGACTGGAAAATTATTGTTAGCATATTCACAACTAGCAAACAGAGAAGTAACCTTAGATTTGGTTCTTTTGGTCTTTGCAGAAGTGTTTACCGAGTCCATTAGTCCATGACTTTTAAGTAACTGTATTGTGTGTTTACATCCTGAAAATAGAGCATACATTAAAGCCGTCCGTCCGATGTTGTCCGAAGCATTCAAGTTTGCATTTTTATCTAAAAGATACTTGATGATCTGTAATTTCTTTGGTATATTTTCCTCATTCACTTTTAGATTACATGCCAACATTAAAGGTGAAACACCTACAGTATTGCAACAGTTAACATTCTGTCCTCCTTCGATCAAAAGTTTTGCAAGTTTGAGTTTCCCGGAGGATAGAGCATGCACCAATGCATTTTCCATATCTGAATTTCTTATTTAGCAATAAAGATTTAACTCTATTGTCAACTTCTGTTTCCAAAAACAATAAAGGTATAACGGATTTTTTTATTCTTTGTCTGCTTTATATAATATCAGAATACTTTCAACGTCATAAAACAGCATGATATATGAAGGTGATAACACCTCAAATAAAAATAAAAACTAGAAATGTCAACATGTGACGTTATAAAACCTACATGACAGAATTCAATAAAGTAGAATTGGCAGTCCTGTGTCTTGTGTATTGGTTGATGTACAAGTTTTTGAAATTACAAAACAAGACAAAATTGACTTTTTTACAAATCAATGCTGAATTATAATGTTATAGACCGTCTAGTAAAGATATCTCAATGGATTTCTAAAAAAACAAGGAGCATCACTGCACACAATATAGGGATAACTTGGCAGCAATGAAGGATTTCTGGGCAAAGAAAACAGGGATCGCAGGGCAAAACGGATTTTCATAAAACAAAAAATCAAATCCGACAGATTACAAAATAGTATAGCAAATATGAACTTGCATCAACTTTCGTCTAATTACTTTAAAGGTTATTTTCATTGTGTGTCATTCAACAGAAAATAAAATGTACGCCTAACACCTACATGTAAAAAATATGTGGTGATAATTATTTCAGGAAATGTTTGTGACATTATCACATTACAATGATCTGATTAAATCTGAAGTTATTAGCGACATTCTGAGTTTGCTATCATCCGAAAGGCATACTTTACAGGTTAAGGATGTTCGCTCCTCTGTTTCAACATATAGGTGTTAGGCGTACATTTTATTTTCTGTTTAATGACGTAGAATATCAACACCTGTATATGAAAGAATATCATTATTGTTAATATTAAGGAATTCCCGGCAAAAAATGTATTCGTCTGAAAATCAAAATTTATATCAATACAATAAAGGTGTATTGGAAAGGTCATTATCCATCAATAATCTTTAGAAGCTCAATGGTCGTGAGAATTATTGAACTTCTCACATTTCTTGTCGACACGTTTTACACCTAATGTGTAACATATGTTCCGTTGTATTTCCCAGGAATTGCTGAGTTTTGTCGTTGAATATTTTAAGATTGCAAAGATTGACACAGATAAAAAAAAAAATAAAGACGCAAACATGCAGTGTTCACTACATAGACATGGATTTTATAGTTGAATCATCCTTGTTAAAAGGTACTAAAATTCATGGGAAACATCATGGTGAAGGATCTTTCTGACGGTTAAATCAAACTAGCAAACATGTTGACCTAATTCTGCCTATGGTATTGATGATTTTTCATGTGGAACGAAAGAATAGTCATGTGATATAAAAAGTTTGCATTCGATACTAAGAACTATCAATCTATTTTGCTGAATATCGGCACTGGATAAAAATTTAAAAAATTAATATGATAGTAACATCTATCTTACTCCTTTTTTTGTTTTAGTATTCGAAAAGACCTAACAATATATGTTAAATTAATAAGTGTGTATGTATCCTTAAACCTTGACTAGCACGATTGATTTTTATAAAACATAGCCTTCCTAAAAGATAGTAAGACAGCACCAATACAATGGAAATAATTGAAAAGAGAACAAACAACAGTTACGTTGTCAACAACTTTATTTTTCACGTATTTTAGTGACTTTTACAAGAAGAAAGAAGACACCAAGGTGACAATGCAAAATAGAAGTCCAATAAAAACATCATGACAAAATAAAAAGCAACGCAATTTCCATAGCAATAACAAAACACTTCAATGAAAACTGAGAATTGAGATCTAAGAACCTCAACACAAACCGGGTAAACTAAGGATATTTGAAATGGTAAGCAATTCATGCATCACTAATGGCACCTGTCGTGTTATTCATTTACTATATACAAGTGTGAGGTTTAGCTAGCTATAAAACCAGGTTTAATCCACCATATTCTACATGAGGAAATGCCTGTACTAAGTCAGAAATATGACAGTTGTTTGATATTCGATTGATGTGTTTGAGCTTTTGATTTTGCCATTTCATAAGATACTTTTCATTTTGAATTTTCTTTGGAGTTCGGTATTTTTGTTATTTTTTACTTTTTGCAGGTGTAAAATCGGTGATTGGTCGCATTTGGTAACAATTGACGAAAAGAGGACAGAATTGTGGTTACAGGAAGTGAACATATCCGTATACAAATATTTGAAATACGCAACATAATTGTGATGGTGTTCGTAATACTGTAAAAAATGACTTTAACTTTACCATTCTGTAGGAACCCTTGTTGCAATATCTAACTTGTAAGCAGCAGCCAACTACTAAGGGAACCATGATAGAAAAAAATAAACCCTGACATATTGCTTTCAACATTGATATATTTATTCCATATGCACGTGTGCGGAAAATGTTGATATGCCTGACTAGAAAGGTATCAATAGGAAGGCTTAGTTATCAAATGACCATAAAGAAGTAAGTCGAGATATCAACAGACTGAAATTTATCTGTAGTATCATGTATTTTAAATTCATGGAGGTAGATGAAGTCAATTCATTCACCAAATTTTTAATCAATGTATGTATTTATTCTTATTTCAGTTTACAGCATTCGTTGCTATAGATACTATATATAACTCAAAATTTTATTTATAAAGTGTTACTAGTAATATATTTCATCATGAAAAACATAATTGATATCAATATACTCATTTATAGAACATCTTAATAAAGACCACATTAACACTTCGACAAAAGATCATTTCGACTGTTCTATAAATATCCTAAAATGTTCTAACATAACCATCAATAAAATCAACACATCCATATGAAAACTATGACAGAATTGTACGTCTAAGAACTATTTGTGAATTTAGAAACTCTTTATAGTTCTTCACAAGATATAAATAAATTCCAACGACGAATATCAATTTACACTATTGAAATTGAATTCATGGCACTTTTATAAATAGCCTATATGTACATATTTAGAGAAGGTCATTCAAACAATTAACAAGTGTTAATCTAAGAGTAAAATTCTCTTAATGGCATAGTTTCTATTTTGTAGTGTTTTTCCCTATCTGTTTGTAACTGTTTATTCAGTATTCAATCTATTTGCGCCTGAAAATTTGTTATGTATATTGACTGAGATCTATCAATCTCATGTAGATACTATTCCAAATCACGATTTTTCAAAATTTGAAATATGTTTTTCAGGATTAATATTTCGATTCAGTTATTATTGGGGTATGTTTAGCTCAGTCCTTTATTTTATAAGTAGTGTTTTATAAGTAGTGTTTTATAGACTGTTTTCTCTTTCGTCATCTTACGTTTTATTTTGCCGTTGTATTGTCAGTTAATGTTTGAGAAACAAGTTTTCAATGCTCCCTTGGTATCATCAACCTTTTCTAAAGTAGGATATCAAGACCGCAGAGCTATTCAAATGCAACACAGAAGCAATCTCACTAGAAAAAGCAACGAAGAGATGTTGCCTAAACAGAAAAGACAACACATTTATTTTTATTATTTTATTCCCAAACAGTATGGAAAATGCAACACACCTTTTACCGATACCTATACTTGTTTTAACTGGTTGTGAAAATTATAAAGAACAATATTAAAATTGCATTGTTAAGGTATATCGTATTTTATTTGCAACGATTCCCCATGAAAAACAAAAATCTGTCCACTTTTATGTTGTCGCGTTTGGGTCTTTGATTATCTCTTTTTTTCTTTTCTATTCAAGACGTATAAGTCATTAAAGAATGATTGGTAAGACCAGTTAGACTATGCCAAAAGGAAAAAAAAACTGTTTCCAATTTTCCTTTCCTATTTGAATCATACGTGATCATCTCCATTCAAATTTATCCACTATGTAACGAACGTATATAAGGGTATAGCAACTTGCCATATATATTTTTTCTAGGATGAACTTAAAATATAACAAAAAACATCAAACATTCATCATGCACCAAGCTATATGATCAAAGGGGGCCTAAAGGAATAACCAAATTCAAGTAGCGTTTAAGCATGTAATTCAAGGTATTTCCAATAATATGAGAATCAAAATTATGCATTAGGCATAATCTTCAGCACACGATTTACATAATGAAAAATGTTTCTTAAACAAAGTCATCTAGGCATACTATGCTTGAGGTAATAAACACTAATAATTTTTAAATGTTTTTCTTTATATTAAACCAGAAAAAAGGACCAACTCCACGGTAAGATAAAAAAAAAAAAGGGAAACCCAAAAATATTTATAAAACCAAGCTTTCGACTTGATATCAACCAACGGACTATGTGTTACTAGGTACACTATGCATACCAGTTTGACTCCGCCACATCCTGTAAGTGCCTGTCCCAAGTCAGGAGCATGTTACTCAGTGGTTGTCTGTGTATCATATTTGTTTTTTGTTTAAAGTGTTGTACAGTAATCAGGTAGTTAGTTTTCTCGTTTGAATTGGTTTACATTGTTCATTTCGGGGCGTTTTATAGCTTAGTATGTGGTGTGGGTTTACGCATTGTTGAAGGCCGTACGGTACGGTGACCTACATAATTTGGTCTCTGGGGGGGAGAGTTGTCTCATTGGGAATCATACCATATCTTATTATCTTTATATGCATATAAATAAAAACGAATTGTCGTTGAATATATTTTTTGTTTTATATAGATACAAAAAAAACAATATTACGTAACGATTGATTTTAAGATGCTTTAATTACTTTTCATATTTTGCAATATAAAATACTAGCTTTGAAACAAGCAAAAAACGTTACTACAGTACGTTTACATTTTCCTGTTAGAAAAATGATTCGTAACACTTCCAAAACTTGGTCCCTGATTTACGCATTCCTGGTTTTCGAAAGAGTGTTCAAAGATTGCAAAATACGGTGACTTTAAGTATCTATCTTGTTCCTATTGATTTCACGACTCTTTGAACCATTTCTTTGTCCTTAATTCACGCTCTTCTGGTGTTCTTTAAATACATGTCTTGTTATAATTGTTCTGAAGACTCTTTTCTTATTTTTCCTATTTCAATATCAAGTGTGATAATTTTTCAAACATGGTAAAAGTTAGTCAAGCATCATTACATTTTCCTGAAAGAAGAATGATTGCTAGCAGTTTCAAAACTTGCAAAAAGTTCTTGGTCCCTGAATTTAGCTCTCCTAGTATTCGAAGGAATGTGTACAGATTGCATAAGTCCGTGACTTTTAAGTAACTGTATTGTTTGCTTACATCCTGAAAATAAAGCATACATTAAAGCCGTCCGTCCAATGTTGTCCACAGCAGTTAAGTTTGCTTTTCTATCAAGGATATACTTCACTAGCTGTATTTTCTTCGGTATATGTTTATCATCCACATCGAGGCTACACGCAAGCATAAGAGGCGTAACACCTGATGAGTTACAAAAATTAACATTTTGTCCTCCTTCAATTAGCATCTTTGCTAGTTTGAACTGCCCTGTAGAAAGAGCCTTTGTCAATGAATTTTCCATTTTCTGAATGCAAATTTACTCAAAGAAAATAACCACGTATCAATACTCGATGACAACGATTCAAAGACCTAACTTTGAATTGCAAAATATGTGCTCACTATTTCTTTTTATATACATTCTGGAAAGGTTGATTACATGTCATAACTCAGTTGATGACGCAACACCTAACTATATACACATGTGTTTAATACGCAAAGCAAATGCCATTGATATTTGAATTCTTACCACTATGAATTTTAGAACGGAGATGCCAGCGTTCTGATCTTGGAATTCATATAAACACAAGGTGTTACACTCGTCATCTAATAGTTCAAAATGTTCGTTGGGTAAATAAAAGACAAACAACAATGGTATATTCATAAGTTGACTTTTCAAATTTTTCATTAAAACCAATTAAATTCTGAAAGAGATGGAAAACAACAAAGATATATATATATATATATATATATATATATATATATATATATATATATATATATATATATATATTGAATCGTCTAACACATCAAAATAGGTAATTTGCGTCAGTCTCACGAATATTACAATAAACATATGGCGAACAATTTATTTTGTTTATTTGTGTCATTGATGTATACATTACATTTCAATTCATCTATAAAAACAATAAAATGTTTGTAAAGGCGTCATTTCAGATTCTGAACTAAAACAGAAGTCAGCACTTCTGTGTTGACATGAATTATCATTGATTTTGTCAAAATTATAAATTAACTGTTTATGAAACTTTGAAGTTTTCGCAATACTAAGGGTTTTCTTACCCAGTGATATATTACTAAGCTGAACTTTGCAAATCCTTTCTCAATGTTGGGTCCTGAATGCTCTTCAACTTCGAACGTTATTTTGCCTTTTATATTGTTTTGATTTGAGCGTCACTGGTGAGTCTTTTGTCGACGAAACGCGCGTTTGGCGTACACAATTTTAATCCTGGTAACTATGATTAGTGAATATACATTTAATTGCTTACAATTGGGACATTACTCTACCTGTTTCATTTATAAACGTCAAAACGAATATAAATCAACGACGAATAACTCTACATTTAAACAAGGACAGAGTACAAATGTACATTTTTTTCCAATTATAATTGTAATTGTAACAATACCATTTACAAATTTGAGCAATTTGTGATTAGAAAACAAATATAATTGAACCATTTGTATACCTATTCATTAAGTACTGCTATGCCCGACTGATTTGTTTGTCCCACTTCTCGGCCGGGTATACCTATATGCGGGAAATCGTATACACATTTTCTTGAAATCAAAAATCGAAAAGATAGAAAAAAGCAGGAAAAAGTAAACATGTTGTTGAGGGTTTTTATGGTCATTATAAATATAAGAAGATGTGGTATAATTGCCAATGAGACACCTCTCCATCAGAGACCAAAATGATAAAGAAGTTAACAACTATATGTCACCGTACGGCCTTCAACAATGAGACAAAACCAATACCGCATTGTCAACTATACTTTGCCCCGAAATGACAAATGTAAAACAATTCAAATGAGAAAACTAACGGCCCTATGCAACCATTTTGCAAGTTATGCTTCATTGGGAGCATATTACCAATTTGATTTGTACATATTATTTGATTTATGAATTTTTTTATAAGACAAAATAGCCTAACATTTAAAACAAATAAGTTTTTTTTGCATTATTAAAAACATGATAATGAAAATAAGAACATTAGAATTTAACAGAAAAAACCATGACAATAAGGCTAAGAATGACGGACAATACTATGAAATAGAGGCTGATAAAGACAGAGAATACATAACATAAAGGCTGTGAAAGATGTATGCAATATTGCATACAGACCTATACAATTAGACAATACCATGACATACAAACTAAAAGAGACAACAACATTCATGAGATAAAAGCTGTGAAAAACAAAGACAATATCATGACATAGAGGCTGAGAAAAGGAGACGTAAATATGACATAAATAATGAGGAAAACAGATAATACCATGAAATGAAGGTCGGGAAAGACAGGAAATATCGTTACATTTACTCTTTGAAAGACGAAGACACTTTGATGACATGAATGTTGAGAAAAACAAACAATTACGTGACATATTGACTGATGTATACCCTTTCTTATAGACTGAGAAAAACAGGCAATATCATGATATAAAGGCTGAGAATGACAGGCGATAACATGTCATAAAGAATGAGATGACATATATTAAGACTGATTAGGACAGATAATATCATGACATAAAGACTGCGAAATACAAACCATGCAATGACATTAAGCCTGAGAAATACAGATAATACCATGACATTTATATAAACATTTTGCGAAAACTGTTCACAAATTATAGATTTCCATCACCAACATACATACTAAAACTTCACGACTTGACACCGTTTTATAGAGTCGTTAAGACTAATTGCTTATTTACTAGGAGTATATATTTTTAACTGACGGTGTTTAGAGGGATTTTTTAGCTAAGTTCTATGACGTACTTAGCAAGAGTTCCTTCTCAACAGTCTCCCTATTAAGGATGTTCGCTCCTCTTGTTTTTGAAATTTTGCCAGATTTTCGGAATCCTCTGGTTTTATCCATGTAGTGCCATTAAAAAAATTTGCCCATTAACCCCTACTTTTCTTTTCATAATTTTATTACATATAGTTTAAAAAGCCATATTTGAAAATGCTATAAAATCCTTGTTATTTTTCATAATTTATTAAAGAAAAAGGGTGCCAATGTTAAATGTATGAAAAGTCTAGAGAGAACTATTTCCCGCCAAATTTTCAATGGTTTATATCTCGAAAACAAGCACACGGACCCTTCATTTTTTTCTGTTTTTTTAGTTCCTTTATTTATATACTATCAATTTACAACAATCTTTTAAAAAGCTTGTTATTTTGAAACGGAGTAGCGAACATCCTTACACTTTTTACTGCACTCATACGCTATGATAGGTATCTACTTGACTATTGTTTTACAAAACTGTCAATGTTTCTGTATAACTCTGTTAAGATTTAAAACTATTTGGTTATGTTTAGCTACAAGTGTAAGAAGAATTTACCTTTTTTCTAAAATTATCAAATAGAGTACTGCATTTTTTATCCTTGTGTTTCACATCTTTTATGTTTTTGCAGTTTGTAACTTATCATAACCTCTATCTATATGTTTTTTCTCCAAATTCATAAGATGTTTGTTATGATCAGTTTCATTGTAATTGTTTCTTATGTCACGAATTGTTTCATCATGTATAATTCTTTTGAGAGTATCTCTAGGATGTGCACTTGTAATTGGATGATACTGCTGAGGTTGTTTAGGTTTGGCTTGAAACCTGATGTCAAGGAAATCGATTGATTTAAAAGCTCTGCTTTGTATACGTCAGTATCTAAGTAAATCACTTCTGTATTGAAGAAATTATACGCTAACTTAAGAAGAGGGTTTATACTATTTGCAAAAGCAAAGAACTAATCAATTTGTGATTTGTTGCACTCTGTAACCATGAAGCCAATATCTCGATATTGGCAAATCATGCTATTTCTAAATCTAAATCTGTCTAATATGTTTGTAAGTATTGTTGACAGATGCAGATCAGTTGCAGTTGGTGATAATATTCCAGCTAGAAATATTTCAAGTTCGTAGTATCAAGTAAATTGTCAATGTTCATGTTTGTATACATTGCGATTTCTTCTTAGGCAGTAATGCACACTGGTCTTTGACTCCATCCTATTGATGAAATATTTTTGTCTTGAATGTAAAATTCTAGTTCCCTCAATAAAGGTTTTAATATTCAGTCTGCAAATTGTTCAATTCTTCTAGTTGGAGAATTGCATTTATGGTTTATAGGTCAAATACAGCTAATTCTCCTTTATTCATCCAATCTATTTTTCAAATGTTTCTTGTCAAATTTTATGTATTTTAGGAAGAAGGTACATGTATCCTTGTTTAGGATCCTTGAAGTCACTAACAAAGTTCTAAATGTGTTCATCAATTTCTTTATTTTCAGATAGTATATTTACAATCTTTAAAATAGATCTAGTGATAATGTTTGTGTTGTATGATTTATTTTCTTGTACATGTTGTAGTGATCACTGTTTAAGTGATTAGTTTCTGCATTAATATACTTTAATGTGTCTATCACCACTGGGATGTTATTGTTATCAGCCTAAGATATATAGATGCAATCATCGTGTATACGATAATTGAAAGCTTTCCATTCTGCTAGTGTTATGTTGTGTTTGAATTGTGTAACCTTGAAATTTGAATTTTCAAGTTTTGTATCAGTTATGTAAGAGCATTTTTTCTGTTCCGTTCTCAAGTATAGTGACGATTATTCTTAATGTAATTGAAACTGAACATTATAAGATATGTAATTTGATTTACCGGAATTATGTTATAGCTCAACACTGTTTAAAACTGATATAATAACCTAAGTGAAAAATTAATGATTCAAATTGTTCTGGTGCTTAAGAGTATTGTTTGGTGTGGATTAAGACATATGACATATTAATTTTCGTAAGTAACTGTTATTTTTTTCATCTGCAAGTTTTTTTTACAATTTACATGACTTGATACAAAAATAAGAAGATGTGGTATGGTTACCAATGAAACAACTATTTACAAGGCCTTCAATGAATAGAAAAAACCATACCGTATAGTCAGCTATTGAAGTCCTTAACATGGAAAAAGTACAACAATTAAAATGTGAAAACTTATGGTCTTAATTAATACAATAAAATGTACGAACAACACATGACAGACATGAATCAACGACAACCACTGAATAACAGACTCCTGATTTGGGACAAGCAAATAAAAATGTGGCGGGATTGTTGATGCTTGTTAGCGCTCAAACCTTCCATAATCTGGAACAGTGGTGTAACAGCACATAGATATATCATATTCTGTAAAATACGACTAAAACATTCTGTTTCAAACAATATTAAAATGAACCGTACATTTTGTATATATTATATTCATAATTAAGTCTCAATGTAATCTCATCATTGAACAAAGCTTATTACTATGTTCGTTGACTACTTTTTTCTCTGCGCCACTCACAACACATTTATATTGCATCACTACAAATTGTATATGATTGAAAAACATTATAATCATCTATATCAGTTATTTTTCATCTTCGTCTTCAGTTTTCTGTTTACAAAAGTATGAATTATTCTAAATACTAAGGATTTTCTTATCCCAGACATATAATCTTAACCGTCTTTGGCACAACTTTTTAGAACTTTTGGTCCTTAATGCTCTTCAACTTTGTACTTGTTTTGGCTTTCGTACTTTTTTGATCTGAGCGTCACTGGTTAGTCTTGAGTGGACGAAACGCGCGTCTTGCGTATTAAATTTTAAACCTGGTACATTTTGTTAGCTATTATTTGTATGTTTCTCTGTCCTATATGTTCTCCCATTTATTTGTATTGTAGTCCTGTCATATAATGTTGTCATTTCAATATTATATTTAACATTGCCATAAAAGCGGGAGGTTTGGCTAGCCACAAAACCAGGTTCAACCCACCATTTTTTCTTAAAATGTCCTGTACCAAGTCAGGAAAATGGCCATTGTTATATTATAGTTCGTTTCTGTGTGTGTTACATTTTAATGTTGTGTTTCTGTTGTGTCGTAGTTCTCTTATATTTGATGTGTTTCCCTCAGTTTTAGTTTGTAACCCGGATTTGTTTTTTTCTCAATCGATTTATGAATTTCGAACAGCGGTATACTACTGTTGCCTTTATTTGGTAGCAGTTTCTGGGCAGGCATGTATTTCATATACATACGTTAAATGTAACATATTAGTTCTAAGGACAGTAATAAGAATTATGTAAATACATTTTGCAGGTTTTTAACACAACATACAAATCAAAATTGTAATGTTTGCAATATGATATAGCAAATTAAAAAATATATTAAGAAACTGTGCATTATGAGGAGAAACCTTGTTTTAGATTGTTTTAATTGATTTGTTTTTGTGTTTTACGGTTTGCTTATTTTGGATTCTGTATGCATCAAATGTCACTTCCCTTTAAATATGAAATTGCAAAAATCAAGTTTATATTTAAGGGTTGTGACATTTGATGTTTACAGAATCAAAATAAGTCTGTTTAGTTAAAATCTTACTTACCTATCCGCTATAGTATAATTAATTATCCAGTATACGCTGATACGTTCGTCCAAGAGATGTAATACAAATATCTAGTATGTATGGGGTCCTGTCGCTATCCTTGTTCCCCTTCTTTAATTGTTCTTAGCTAACAGATTTGAGGTTTTACATTTTTCTTTATTCCAAATCTCACAACAGATTGGACGATTCATCAAATTCCACACTATGAACAACATTTTGTTAAAGTCAGCTTTTATCGTATTTTTTTTAAAAAGATAAGAAGTGTAATGTATGCAAATGAGACAAACAGTATTAATTTGCAAAATTGATGGCAGTATTCTATTACTTAGGATAACTATATACTTATAAACTTTTCAAATTCATGTTCAAATTCAAAGTTTTATTTAAAGTCGATTTTCAATAAACTACATAAACACAAGCTCTAGTGAGCTTTCAAATCGACTGAATAACAAAATATATACACACATACAAAAGTCATGAAAACAACACAATTTTAAGCATACAGTGCATTGTTAGATACCATAAATGTCATATAAAAGTTAAAAGCATAGTATGTCAAAAAAAGTTTATCTTACCAAGAATAATAAGAACAAATCAAATAGTCACACAAAAAAATAAAAAATAAAAAAAGACCAGGCATGAAACACTATATGCATGCACTGGCATGAGCTGCTATTTCGATTCCATGTTTATACCAATGTTTTTACTCAAATATATACAACCTGCGTTAAATAGTAAATATAGCCATGAATGTGATACTGTATCATGTTTACAATCTATTTTGGTCAGAAACCAGGTTGGACTTAAAAGTAGCTTAAAAGCCCTGACGTGGTGTATGATACAATTTGCACTTGAAAAGCCTCAAAATGCTGATTATTTATAAAAGGCAACAACATGCCCTTTATTACACTACCATGAAACTATATATAAGAAACATCAATATAGTATATTATCGTTCCGTGATCAGGTTTTTGTCTGTAAAACCTTCAAACAAATGGCAGCTAGAAGGACAACGCAACTGCTTATATTCATTAAATTATGGTTGTAATATTCTTAAAAGATTGGGGTCTTCACCTCAATTTGTTTCACTATTGGTATTAAAGCACCCCATTTGAATTGACTAAGCGTTTATCTACGACATATCTAAATATAAATATAGATACATAATATAAAGTTGCTACATGTATCAAACCGTATCTGTAGAAAACTATTGAAGCCTAAAATCAACAATCATAAGAATGTCTACACGTCAAAAGACATGCGTCAGGCTTTACACTTATAAACCCACGATAAATAAGACATATATGTAATTATTTAATATTTTAAAAAAAAAATGTTTACTTGTTACATCTACCACATCTAGACAAAATCGTTATTCCCGAATAGGTTTTCAACATGACTGCATGGTCCTTTCCCACTTTTCACCAGAAGTGCTACCAAATTATGATATCATCACTGATCTGACACTTTCATTTTGTTGTCCTCAGAAATTAACTTCTAGTCCATGTCTATTCTTTTCATTTGAATAAATATTTTATTTCAGTACTTTGGATTCATAAATTTCGTGAATACCATTTTCGTCGATTTAGAAAAAGTTTCATATCCGTAGATATTTGATTTCGTTCTTGTAACAACCTCTGCATAAAAGAGGGACGAAAGATACCAGAGGGACAGTCAAACTCATAGATCGGAAACATACTGAAAACGCTATGGCCAAAAATAGAAAGACAAACAGACAAATAATAGTCCAGATGACACAACATAGAAAACTTAAGACTAAGCAACACGAACCCCACCAAAAACTGGGAGTAATCTCAGGTGCTCCGGAAGGGTGAGCAGATCCTTCTCCACATGTGGCACCCGTCGTGTTGCTTATGTTGCCAAATATAACATGAGACAACCTTCGGCGAGTTGTCGTTGTCACAGGGATATGTATTAAACTAGTTTGTGAAACCCTTTACCTTTATCATCCCGATTGACTGGAAAATTGTCGTGTTGCTTATGTTATTACAAATCCTGTAAAAAGTCTAATTCGGTAGGTCACATTCGTGAAAAGGGAAGGGTATTGTAGTTACGACATAAGAAACATATCATAAACATAAAAGTTTACAGAATATTTGTACTTTGTTGGACATTTAAATTTCTGGTTTTCATCACAAAATCCACAAACACTGATATTTAACGAATAATAATGAATTAACATTACTTGGCTAACTTCACATATTAAGGCAATCATAAATTGACAGTTTCCCTTGACCTTATATTACTATCTAGCAGTCAAAGTATAATATTTTCCTGCGTTTTTATTTGCTTGTCATCAGATTTTTACTGAATTTCTGCTAAAAAAACATTTCCTATTAAAACAATTTCACTCTTTGATTACATGATAACTACTTCTGAAGAAATAAACCCACAACAACCGTTTGATCCCTGAAACCAGAACACTACTTTGACAGCCTCTTTATAATGATTTTTATATATGAATATAGAATAGTTCATTTCAACACGTGTGGCGTGTCTTGAAGAACAAGCTTAGTATTTGCCTATCTGTCATAACAACATCAAAATGCAGTTTATGTAAACTTAAACACTTAATTGACCTAATTTTACCTAAAAAGTTAAAACTTAAATGCCACAGACTAGCCTTATAGTTGTCTTACATTCGGCCAGACCTGACATGTATCGTATCGTACAGCTGTGAAGAAACCAATGTCATTGTTGTTCCAGACACTTATGTTCTACTTCCCTAAAATTTTCTTTGACCAACAAACTACCATCCTCCTACGCTGTTATTATCGCAGCCTCAGTTTTCTATCTGCTAATGTTTGTTTAATTTTAATCATATTTTTAACAAACCCTTCCATATTATTGACCGTATTCTTGTTCTTTAAATCTTTCATACTGGTTTGTGAAAACCGATATTTTCTCGCAATGTGGTCTTTTTGGCAGAAATTGTATCAATGAAAATGTTTTGTTATGTGTTTCTTTATTTGTGAGTGTGTTCTGTTTTTAAAACAAGGAACCTATCATTTGCTCTTATACATATTAATTTTGTCACTTCAGGCGTAAAAATAATTAGGCTTTTCTCCATTGTTTGCATCCTTGATGCAATGTCTTTTTATTGACGTTTTACTTTTTTTGTTATCCATCTTTCCTTTGTATCCTCAAATTGCTGAAAATTACTTCGTCCATCTATTTTAAGTTTTATAGAATGAGAATGGAAACATGGAATGTGTCAATGCGATAAAAACCCGACCAAAGAGTAGAAAACAGCACAAGGCGATTTATGTGTCTTCAACGCAGTGAGAAAATCCCGTACCGGGAGGCGGGCTTCAGCTGGCCCCTTAACAATAATGTATACTTGATAAGGGAAATTGACACCACACTAAACTCCAAAACATATAAATGAACCAAAATAAAAATTAAAAAAAAAAAAAAAAAAAAACACACACACAACACTAACAAAGGCCAGAGGTTCATGACTTGGGACAGGCGCAAAAATGTTGCAGTGTTAACCCTCACCCTTTTCCTCTAGCCAATGTTAAATAAACAAGCACACAGCAATACACACAGTAAAACTCAGTTCAAAATAAGTCCGAGTCAGATATTAGAATAGGTAACAGACGAAACTAAGCAAAATGGCAATGATAAACATAAATTAAGAAAGGACTACTAGCAGTTACTGACATGCTACCTCCAGACCTCAATTATACTGATCGAAAGATTATGTCTTCATCATATGAAAATCAAACACATTTCCTCCCGTTCGTGGGAGGGTAGGCTTAGTATCATGCCATAATAAATTATACGAGAAGAACATAACCCGTAGCATGCCAACAACTGGTTTTAAAAAAAAATGTGTTTATTTCCGATGCAACGACTCTATGAGCGAATCAATATTAATTCCAAAAAAAAAACAACCATCTTTAATGACTTGACAACACTATTGTAACTATATCCCTTCTTAATAAGTTTGTGTTGAGGTTTGGTTTTTCTTTTGAGGTGAATGACGACATTTTGTGCTTTTTATAGAATATTACCATAAAAGATGGGATGTAAATTACATGAACGAATAAGATGTATGCCTGTTTTTTTTTCTATTTACAAATGATGTCGTTGTACCGATGATAAAATGTAGTAAACATTTTGACAAGTTTATGATATCAAAAACCCTGCTGTAATATTTTTTTCAGTAATACAGAGATTTCTTTCAATAAAATTAAAACCGTTGTTACATATACGTGCGAATCGATACGGGAATGTCACCATCTTAAAGGGATAATTAACAATAGGAAATGAAAACAAAAATCTACTTTATTGTAAATTTTAGTATTTAGGATCCCGTTTAAGATATAGATATTAAGATCAAGGAAAGGGCAGTGTTCATTGTTAGTATTAGCTTTATTTAAAGTCAGTTCATCAAGATAAATCTCAGAAGTCGTCATAATGTATGAGTGGGCCGATGTTTTGTTTTTGTGTCTTATTTTTACAACCAATGCAATTTTCTCTTTTAGTTCAGATTAAATGATATATTAAAGCTTACAAGTTCAAGTCTTTATATGATATATGTATTTAGTTATAAGTACTTTTATTTTATTAGAAATTTTATGAGTGCGAGTGCGGAGATCATTTGTGATGTCTTTTTAAACATTTCGTTTAAATTTAATAAATTTTATTTCAGTATTAATTGCGTATGCAAAGCTTTAAAGTTAAAATCTTAACATCATCAACTCAAATTTTACCTACCTTTTTTATACAACCCTTGCAATTCATCTTACCAATTTGTTTTAATTTTTATTTCAGACAGAAATGTTCATATTAAGCTTAAAAGTAATAATCGTAATAACCTTGATAACATTGATTTCATTTATAAATTGAAAAAAGAAAATAACAACACATAAGTACGAATTTATTTACCTTAAACA
Organism: Mytilus californianus; assembly: GCF_021869535.1. NCBI lineage: Eukaryota > Metazoa > Mollusca > Bivalvia > Mytilida > Mytilidae > Mytilus > Mytilus californianus. The sequence goes on from NW_026262615.1 coordinate 3,929,360, forward strand.
TACCATATAAATGATGAATGAATTGATGAAAAATACATATCTTAATTAAAACAGCATCATTTTGGAGAGCCAAATATCATCAAAATATATAAAAAGTGTTATTAAATTTTCATATCAGATGTTGTTTCGATGGGCCTTTGCTGATTTTAGTCATGAATTGTAATTCGTAACAATACAGATACAGGTCCGCAGTACGTGGTACACAGTTAAGCTCCATCGGATTTCGATAACTTGGCGATAAACGGATTATCCAAAGCGAACAAAAATGTTATCTAGTAAGATATCAAGTGCAGTTATCATATAACTGTAGGTTCAGTAAACATAGTTCTTTTGTTTGTTTTTACAAAAAAAATACCTAAAAGAGTTTGAATATAAAGATATTCGCATCTGACTTTTTAAATGCCCATTTAATTGGGCATGTGACTTTTTTCTTAATGAGATTATGAGGCAAAGTATGGTAGAAAAATCAAAATTTGAACAGATTCGAAAGCACCAATATGAACATTCAATTAATCAAGTGTTTCCAGCGAGTTTTAGACACTCCAAAAGTAATTAATTCCACTATTTTTGTAGACATTATTTTATACAAATATTCACAGATTTTTGATTGTACCAAGTGTAATAGTAAGTAGAATAGACAGTTTAGTAGTGGCTGGAAGACGAAATAAATATATTTTGTAAGGTGTTTTCTGCTCACCTTATTCATTGGCAAGACTCTTTTCATCATTCAAACATGTTGGTCGCAACCGTTTTATATGTATGTCTTAATCCAATAGCGCTTCAATAAAATGCTTTTCCATGAGTGTTACTTTAATATCCAATATAGCTGTTGTAGGATATGCCAAGTTGAACAATTGGACCGACTGACTAACCTAGTTCAGGTAGTAGTTCACTAATTTTTGACGTAGTTTTTTACAATTAACTCTGTATTTCTCAGTTTGACTAGAATAACATAAATGGTTCCAATGTTACTGCACCAGATGCGCATTTCGTCAGTCAATCCAGTGATGCTCGAGTCTAAAATATTTGAAGGCCTGCGAATCGCTTATCAGGTTATTGACTAAATAAAAAATATCTGTATTAAATCACTGGTAAATTGGGATAGTCCCATCAAGGATACTGAAAAAATAGTAAAATTCACTAACAATTATTTTTTTGCATGACGCATGTTGTTTTCATTTTCTATTTCAAAATGAGACTGAAAATCCATTCATTCCGTACTGCCGTTATATTTTAAGGGGTAATTTTATCAAAATGCTATAAGTGTGCTCACTGTGTTGGTTGTTTGAAATATTTATGATTGACTTCTGCAGTATTACCCGAACAATCACAATATCAAACATAACTGTAAGGTGAATAGGTAGGTAAATACAAAATGTCCCCGTCTTCGTACATCAATGTGAGACAATTCGACAGCTTTATGGGTAATCGCGCTATTGTTTGTTGGTATTTTAAAATTTTCTCCCCGTGATTAAAATGAGGACTCTATTGATCCTAAACCGGAACATTGATTTTAATAACGATATCTTTCAGATCTTTTTACTCGCAGACCGACCTTTTGAAGTTGACGACGACCTTTTGAAGTTGACGAAACAAAAGCCTTATCGTACATTGTCGCTTAAATGCCTTTATTTGTTTGTCAGCACTTAAGTTTTATCATTAAATTGTATTTGAACATTTTGTATTTAAATTTACGACCTAATTGTTCTAAATATATTAACCGTCAATAAAATGACTTACAATCGTTACCACTATTGATCGATGATTCCGAATGTAAATATTAAACGCAACTAAAAAGTGGAAAAAATTACTACACGAACAACACAAATTTAGTATAAAATTTGCCAGATTGATGTTAAAATAAACAATTTGGATATAAATTTCAAAACGGATGTATAATGAACAAACACATCAATAATGATCCCACCACGAGCCACTAAAACTATGTAACGTGTTCACTAGGTAAGTATTTTTTTTTTATTTGTATGTCAATGTTCTTTTTACAACTGTTCTTGCATTTGATTGATACATTTGTTTTAAGTATTTTTTTTCAATCTCCGTATATTACTTATGTAATTTCTTCATGGTCAGGACCAAGCATGTCCTGATAGTAAATCATAAACTCTACACGTGTGGGGTACACTTATAGTGATTGAGACTATAACACAATGTTGACTGCTGTATCCCAATTTTTGACATTTTACCTAGTATGTCTGTTTGTTTTGCTCACCCGTTGTTGTCAATATAATGGAATTCTATGCATCTGTCATACAAGTGAGAGGTTTCGCTAGCTATAAAAACAGGTTAAATCCACCATTTTCTACATAATAAATGTATTTACCAAGTCAAGAATAATACAGTTGTTTTTTATTCGTTTGATGTGTTTGAGCTTTTAATTTTGCCATTTGATAAGGGGCTTTCCGTTTTAAATTTTCGTTGGAGTTCATTATTTTCGTTATTTTACTTTTTTTGTAATTGGAAAAGTATCAACTTATAAGTCTAGCATTTAATAAGGACAACAACCTCATTACTCGTATTACAATTTCCTTTAGAACAGCCGTTACATTAGACCCAAACAAAACAAAAAAATAAACCCCCAAATATTTTGTTCATTTTTTTATCTACATGTAAGTATTAACAAATACGTATAATAAGGTTACTATCAAACCGTAACTATTGTAAACTATATAAATTTTAATTGTGTTATCTTCACAATTGTCACAATGTTAAATTGATGTCAAATAAATTATCAATATATATATATATATATAGATATTTAACAAAACAAGCCTATTTGATATATGGTTTCTTCGACAATTAAATACCGATAAAGACAGATATGCGAATCAATATACGCTTTTGTATGAAGACATGTTTTAAGAAAGGACTTTGAACTTTACGATGTTTAAGTAAGAAGGTTTAAATGTATGGGTATAGTTTTTGCAGCGTTTGCGAGTTTATTTTTAATTTTTATAATTGTGACATCCCACAGACTAGTTCATGTAGTTGTGCGTGAGAAAATGAATTTTCATTGATATTGCTAAATTTAAAAAAAATATTATTTATCTGTAAACCAGGGAAGGGTATTTCACGACTGAATCCATTTCTTTTATAAACATGCACAATTTATTTATTAGGCATGTAAGGGTTAGTTTTACTATTTCAATAATAAAATCTAAAAAGACACATCGAGAATAACATTTTCGCAACAGCAATTGCAAATTCAAACACGACAGAAATGATAAACGACTGTGATAACAACAAAATGTAAGACACTAATTTATATGTTTTAAAAAGTGAGCATCTAATATGTTCAATACTAGATTTCATTAAATATCGATGACTCGGACATAAAACGCAGCTTCACTGAAAATATTATTTTAATACAGTACAAAAGAATGCACGAAAAAGTAAATTCTTTCAAGCTTTAGGAGGGCGTAGACTTTCTTTGTTTTTTTGAAACTCTCTGGCACGACAGTATATACCAATTTTATAAATATTTTCTAAGCTTAGTAGTAATATATTATTTCAATTCTGTTTCACATAACGTACGGTTTAAGAGCGTAAATGAAACTTTAACAATCACATTACTAGTTTAAACATATATATCATTAAACCCAAGTCAAGTCTCCCTATCTTATTATCATATGTAAACGATATGGAACATTCTGTATCTTCTATACCTTATACATAATGTACAAATTGATTGCTAAAAAAACTGAATGTATTGACACAATTTAGAATACGGCATTTGAGACTTTGTAAAATTGAAATATTTTGTGGAAATTAAAAAAGTACAAAACATGAAAATAACACTTTATAATGTTGGTGCGTCCGACAAGCGTTTCTGAATTTGTGGTTTATCATGGACTCTCAAACCAAAATAATTTGAAAGCCAAAGATTTATATATCTACATGCTTACGTGAGAAGCTATATGATCATACGGGACAAGAGAAGAAAACCCAAATCCATGTTAGGTCACCTTAGGCTGCAGGATTTCAAGGAGTTAAAAAACTATTTTTTTTTTGTTTTGTTTTATCAATTTCGAAATTTATCAACGTCGTATTAATGAGTAATTGAATATTTCCTGCTTATAGTCTAGTTGCATAACGCAGGAATAGTGATAATTAGAACAAATAAACAATTATTACAACAGATTAGTTCTATAGTGGGTTGAAAGTTGGAATCCACTTGAAAGGTAACGATAATAAGGTTAAAGGCAGAAACCTTGCTTTGCACGAAGTTGTCTATTCACATCTACGATAGTTGTTGCACGATTCTTAAAAATACGCATGTGACGCAAATCTTTTGTTCAAACTCTCCATCATTTTTCAGGAATGGAGATTTATTTTCTATTGTCCATCTTCATTCATCCGGACGTTTTGCCTTTTGGGTATTTAATGGGCACTTTCTTTAAAAGTTGTTCACGTATGGAAATAGTTCTAAAGGACATAACGCGATACTGAATGAAGATGAAAATTTACTAAAATGGCTGATATTAAATGGATTTTTTTTAAAAATTGGGATGACCTAGTAAAAATACAATGAACAACAAATATCTCATTATTAATAAACAGCTTTTATTTGCGAGGCGTAATTCCATCGTATAATGTATAGTACCGTTTTCATTAAAATTCCACAACATTATCCAGAATTTATTTTCCGATGCAAATCTTGGCTAAATTTCTGTCACGGGTAGTATCCATACGGTTAAAAACGAATATTTTCCATTGAGTGCCATTCCTCTTCGATGCATCTACAAAATATCAAATGTGTTCACTCAGTTAGAATCTTTTGTAATATTGAACACATTAACATTAAACAATAAGGAAAATTAGAGAACAAAAAATATTTCACTTACATATTTGTTTTAAATGTTACCGTTTAAGATATCATTTGCTTGACATTTAGTGTCGTTTTTGTTATTTTGTACAGCAAAAATCGTTTGTTCAATGATGTTCATCAAAAAAAGAAATATTACTCAGGAAGTTTCTACAATAATATTGTGGTTTAATAGAAAAAATAGTTCAAGAAACTGAAATGGTCACAATGGCGTATTCGGTGTAATATTTGATTTATCGTTGTTATAATTTGAATATGGTACTATTGAATAGAATTTGATGGGTATGGATAACATTTGAAAAAGTCTTGCGTTAGAAATTGGGCGGGATTTTTATTCAATTTTCAAAAGAAACGCGTTACACAATCGAATTCCTTTACTGTTGTAATATGTCCAGTAGCAAGCAGTTATATCTGCAGTGCAAATGACGGCGTTAGTCTTGCAATGTTTAAATGAAATCAAAAAGTAGTTTTCAACTTAAATTAAAGACATACAAAACGCAATCTAGAAATGTTTTTTATCACGCGGTTTTTTTTTAAAATTGTTTTCCTCCTTTTTGATGATACGGAAGTATAGAAAAAAAATATTTTCAGTTTGCTTGTATTGCTATTTAAGACTCTAAACCATGCATAACATTTTTCTCTCGTTGTTATGAGCAAAGGGAGCGGAAACAAATTGTTGGATTATGCATGAAACATGAAATTTCTTGTTTAATTTTATTTGATCTAATAGAATGGTTTGAAATATAGAATCATATTTTGTTTCAGATATGACTTCAAATCGAGCACACCCTTATTAGTTAAATAACCTATATTAGAGCACCTGAGATCACCCTTAGTTTTTGGTTGGGTTCGTGTTGCTTAGTCTTTAGTTTTCTATGTTGTGTCATTTGTACTATTATTTGTCTGTTTGTCTTTTTATTTTTGGCCATGGCGTTGTCAGTTTGTTTTCGATCTATGAGTTTGACTGTCCCTCTGGTATCTTTCGTCCCTCTTTTAGAGTGTAACTTACCTGGAAATTTATTCTAGTTGTACCTTGTCGTTTCTCTCAAACGATTCTACATCCAAGATTTATCAAACGAAAAAAACACATAATCCATTAACATATATGCATAAATATTAGTTTTTTCTTTCACCCAAAATACCACTTAAAGACACAAATACATATCCTTTTAATCCCAACACAAGGGAGACGTGCCTATCCAATGACTTAAAACATAAATCTGGATGAACTTTATTCAAGATCTTTTTAAAGTAATTATTCTATTGTTCATAAATATTTCGTTAAGTGAGGAGATGGTCAGCTTGATCTTAAATTTTGCCTGTGGATTATTGGGTACACCACGGGGAAAATGAAAAGAAAACCATTACAAAATGAAATAGAATTCTTTCAAATACACTGATCTAAAGATTCGTTCTTGATATTTAAGGTGTATTTTAAGTTAGCGAAAAAACTGTCCATTCCGTGGAAATAATGGGCGTCGGCCCTACGGGCCTCGCTCCATTATTTCCCAGGAATGGACAGTTATTTGGACTTTCTCTATAACTTAATGTGTAAAGAGCGTGGCAACAACTGTACACTATGCATCTGATTTAATGTCTCCATTTTGACTTGACGTGACTGGTTATTTATACATTCTGCACCGCTAAACGGTAACCCCAATAAAAGGGTTTACTGTCAGAGCTGGAGACGTCTAGTAATGGAAATATTAATATACCCCAGCCAACTCTTGGGTTCCGAATTACCGAAAGGTTTGCTATATACTAGGTCAGTTCTAAAACACTGACTATTGAGCTGATGTTATGAGACTTCAAATAACATGAATAAACTAGTTTACAATAAGGCAATAGCGACAAACAAACTCATGACACATTAGATTAATTTTTGTTAGTACCGATGATAAAATTTAGTAAAAGTTTTAACAAGTTTGTGATATCGAAAACCCTGGAAGAAAAATCGACCCTGTGGTACTTGTTACATTAAATATTGCTTATTCTAATCATGTTTTACATAAGAATATAAAAAGAGTGAAATCCTAATGCAGACATTAAATTCCTTATACAACGAAAAGGAAAAAGTATAACACTATTCTGACGAGAAATCAAAGCGAGATGCATTCCGTAATTTTTCAAATCGTTTCTTCAGCTAAAAAACAACAAATTTAAAGGATATACCCATATTATTGTCTTACCAGGATCATTATACTGAGTTGTTGTTTTGGTGGTTCCATCGATAACTATTAGGCTACCAGCAAAAGTATCGACCCAACTGATGATATTACATGGGTTTCATTTTCCGTTGTTTCATAACGTTTGATTATGTCAGCTTTTATTGACTTTCCCTTTTGTATTTACCTTCGAGTTCGGGTTTGCTTTGTTTCAAATTTTCATGGTACCAATTTGAATGATAAGAACACTTACAATTGTTGTTTATTCAGTTTTTCAATAATAATAAATCCTTTTAAGGTGGTACCAAACACCTTAACTAAAATTAATTTGGCTAGTTTAATTTTCTTAGAATTTTGACAAAATATTTACGTTGACCCTTTGACCTAAATATAAGAATTTTAAAAAACTTGAACAACACACTTTATCGGAAAAATTTCATTGCATATATAGCAGTTTGACAAACACTAATTTTGATCATTGAGAAGCATAATATTTCCTTAACAATAGAACGTGATTAAAACGTTCAGCTGATTTTTACAGAGTTATCTCTCTGTAGTGTTATGTACCACCTTAAGAGCTGATAAAACATTATAACAAAAAATTAGTGAAAATCTTAAGAAGTCATCTTTATTTTCGTATTTTAAGTATTTCTTATATTTTGATACAGCAATGTTAAATTAAATGTTTCTGTATATTTATAGTAATGCCGAAGTACTGAACTATTGAGCTGGTGTTACCACGACTGTGGGTTCATTTCGAATATAGGGCGATCCCTCGCTACTTTCTTATTATTTAAGATACGCACTTTGATATTTGTTTGTCTAATTGTTGAAAGCCAAACTATTTGATTCAAACACCGTCGAAAAGCTGATATCAGCAAACTTGACTAACAAGTATTTGTGGCGCTAAAATAAAAAAGAAGGAAAACACAATCAAATACGTATATGAAGGAAGTCATACACTAACATTCGTTACGTTGTTCCAAATCTACCCAACTTCATATGCAGCATATTTTTTTTCTAGATGGCCTCTGGAGATAGAAGTTTTTATTTTGATGACACTGGCAACTTATTGAAATTCTGGAAAAGGTGTTATAAGATGCTTTATATGATCAGAACAAATGCACTTTTACTATTTTCGTTCAGAAAAAAAATCATCTTTTGCACTTAACATTTATATTTTGTGTATTTGGGCTAGAACTTTTTAAGTGGGTTAGTATAACTTATTTGTGTGACTGGTCACGTCCTGATCAACTTTAAATTCATAAATCTATACACATTTGTGTTAAACTGAACATTAAAATATATGTTAGCTTTCGTATAAGACGCAAAAGAAAATATTGATCTAGTTATAAGAAAGATTTAAAAAAAAAAATCACAACATTATCAAAATGTGCTCACCAGGATCGACAACTAATGCGGTAAGTCTATAAAGTGATACGAAACGAGTTTCTAGCTATTATAATGTTAAGGAAATTATCAAACCGATTAATTCATATATACTAAATTAGGTTCTCTAAGGACTTTTTTTTTATATTAATTACGAATCCATAACGTAATATCAACAAAAGACATTGCATTCTGTGATTGTTGGTCGAAGAATTTAGCTGCTAATTAACTTTCGTGTTCTGTTTCCAAACTTGACCCATCGTTAATTGTTGATAAACAATGAAACAGAATAATGGAGCACGTGAAAAATAAGTGTGATAATAGAGCGATGTATAGTTGTTTTTAATTATATTTTCCATGTGTTTTCATTTATTGATTAAACTTCGTCAGAAAAAATGTTTAATTATTTGTGATATTAGTTGTTTTCTTTTATAATCGATTAACACAATCGTCTACTCACATTTGTTTACTTTTTAGTTTATCACGGGTTTTCACTCGCATTTGCGTAATGGGGTTGCCAAATTGTCATTGTTAGATAAGTGCATACTGAAAAGCTGTTGGGAATGCATTAAACATATAGCAGATCATTTCTGTTTGTCAAATAAAATAGAGGAGTTTCCTCTACAACAAAGTTTTTATACGTATGTTATAGTGAAACGTAGCCATAGAAGTATATAAAAAATAACTTTTTAAATAAAATTCTAAGTATCATATGACTTTAATGAAGGATATCCTGCTTTTACTGAGAATATGTAACCATTTGTTTATTTGATTCATTAAATTTCATAATTTTAAAACGCTTCTTTTCTTTTAAAGACATCATCATTTGTAGTAAATGTACTCTATACTGTATCATTCTATTAAAGCCTGTCCCAATTCAGGACTCTGTAATGCAGTGGTTTCGTTGGGTCATGTTTGTCATACATGTTTTTAAATTATTTGTTATATTAAAAATTATACCGTTAGATTTCTCATTTGAATTGTTTCACATTTTTCATATCGTTGCCTTTTTTGGCTGACAATACAATATTTGTTTTTTCTTAGTGTAGAAGGTCATACGATGACCTATAATTGCTTATATTGTCGTAATTTGAACGCTGGTGGACAGTTGTTTCATTGGCAATAATAAAACATTACCTAATTTTCATATTATTACTCAGGTGATGTATATTTTACATTCTATATTTTCAGCAAAAAAATATATCGAATAATGCTTTTGTCTCAAACATCTGGTAGCAATATATCTCATAATTAAATGCATTGTATTTAACGTATTTTGATTAAGAAGTATAACATTTTATTGAGTAGCAGATGAAGACTTGATTCTAAAGAAAAATCGCTAATGTGTATCGTTAAATAAAACGCTCCGAATTGAGTTTTAATCAAAGTTATATCTTAAAATATATCTATGTATAATTAAAATGTAATTGAAGTCGATAAAGTTTGGACAATTTTGGTTTTGTCCAATTAAAATTTCATATTTTATTTGCCTGTTGTTTGAAAACAAATAATGTGCCTGTAATAAATGTCGTGACTGAGAAAGAGAGAGAGAGAGAGAGAGAGAGGGACGAAAAAGAAATGTATTAGTACACATGAATAAAAGATTTAACACATAATTCGCTTCAACTATATAAAGCAAAGGTACTTTGGTATGATGGCAAAAGTGGCGCAAGTGATGCTTATTGATCGACATACAACCTGTCGATAACTTTATTGTTGTTCGAGTAACTATATATATCTACCATGTTTATCTTTTTCATTAGAGTAGAAAGTTTTAATTGAGTTACAGCAAATAAATCTGCAATCATATTGTCAAAGGACGACTTTATTAGATAAGAAAGATTGTGTTAAATATGATTGTGCGGAAAAATATTTTAAGTTGCGAAAATTCATACCTGTCAGCTATCAACTGAATTGTAAGGATCATCAACGAATGTAATTGTATAAAACTCCAAAGAATTATTTACGCTCAAATAGTGCATAATGTCATTATTTTATTAAACGCAACTTAAAAGTGGAAAAAATTACTACACGAACAGCACAAATTAAATATAAAATTTGCCAGATTGATGTTAAAATAAACAATTTGGATATAAATTTCAAAACGGATGTATAATGAACAAACACATCAATAATGATCCCACCACGAGCCACTCAAACTATGTAACGTGTACACTAGGTAAGTATTTTAATTTTTATTTGTATGTCAATGTTCTTTTTACAACTGTTCTTGCATTCGATTGATACATTTGTTTTAAGTATTTTTTTTTCAATCTCCGTACATTACTTTCTTCATGGTCAGGAACAAGCCTGTCCTGATAGTAAATCATGTACCCTACACGTGTGGGGTACACTTTTAGTGATTGAGACTATAACACAATGTTGACTGCTGTATCCCAATTTTTGACATTTTTACCTAGTATGTCTGTTTGTTTTGCTCACCTGTTGTTGTCAATATCATGGAATTCTATGCGTCTGTCATACAAGTACGAAATTTAGCTACCTTATAAACAGGTTTAATCCACCATTTTCTACATAATAAATGTATATACCAAGTCAGGAATAATACAGTTGTTTTCATTCGTTTGATGTGTTTGAGCTTTTGATTTTGCCATTTGATTCCGTTGCAGTTCATTATTTTCGTTATTTTACTTTTTTGTAATTGGAAAAGTATCAACTTATAAGTCTAGCATTTAATAAGGACAAAAACCTCATTACTCGTTTTACAGTTTCCCTTAGAACAGCCGTTACATTAGACCTATATAAAAAAAATAATAACCCCCCAAATGTTTTTTTCATTTATTTTTTATCTACATGTAAGTATTAACAAATAAGTATAATAAGGTTACTATCAAACCAGAACTATTGTAAACTATATAAATTTTAATTGTGTTATCTTTACAATTGTCACAATGTTAAATTGATGTCAAATAACCTATCAATATATATAGATATTTAACAAAACAAGCCTATTTGATATATAGTTTCTTCAACAATTAAATACCGATAAAGACAGATATGCGAATTACGATACGCTTTTGTAAGAAGACATGTTTTAAGAAAGGACTTTGAACTTGACGATGTTTAAGTAGGAAGGTTTAAATGTATGATTATATTTTTGCAGCGTTTGCGAGTTTTATATAATTTTTATAATTGTGACATCCCACAGACTAATTGTGCGTGAGAAAATGAATGTTCATTGGTATTGCTAAATTTTAAAAATATTATTTAACCGTAAACCAGGGAAGGGTATTTCACGACTGAATCCATTTCTTTTATAAATATTAGCAATTTATTTAGGCATCTAAGGGTTAGTTTGACTATTTCAATAAAAAGACCTAAAAAGACACATCGAGAATAACATTTTTGCAAAAGCAATTGCAAATTCAAACACGACAGAAATGATAAACGACTGTGATAACAATAAAATGTAAGACACTAATTTATATTTTTTTAAAAAGTGAGCATCTAAGATGTTCAATACTAGATTTCATTAAATATCGATGACTCGGACATAAAACGCAGCTTCACTGAAAATATTGTTGTAATACACTACCAAAGAATGCACGAAAAAGTAAACTCTTTCCAGCGTTAGGAGGGCGTAGACTTTTTTGTTATTTTGAAACCCTCTGTCACGATAGTATGTACCAATTTTATAAATATTTTCTAAGCTTAGTAGAAACATATTATTTCAATTCTGTTTCACATAACGTACGGTGTAAGAGCGTTAATTAAACTTTAACAATCCCATTACTAGTTTAAACATATATATCATTAAACCCAAGTCATGTTTCTCTATCTTATTATCATATGTAAACGATATGGAACATTCTGTATCTTCTGTACCTTATACATAATGTACAAATTGCTAAAAACTGAATGTATTGACACAATTTAGAATACGACATTTGAGACTTTGTAAGATTGAAATATTTTGTGGAAAGTAAAAAAAGTACAAAACATGAAAATAACACTTTATAATGTTGGTGCGTCCGACAAGCGTTTCTGAATTTGTGGTTTATCATGGACTCTCAAACCAAAATAATTTGAAAGACAAAGATTTATATATTTACATGCTTACGTGAGAAGTTATATGATCATACGGGACAAGAGAAGAAAAGCCAAATCCATGTTAGATCACCTTAGGCTGCAGGATTTCAAGGAGTTAAAAAAAAAATTTTGTTTTGTTTCATCAATTTCGAAATTTATCAACGTCGTATTAATGAGTGATTGAATATTTTTTGCTGATAGTCTAGTTGCATAACGCAGGAATAGTCATAATGAGAACAAATAAACAATTATTACAACAGATTAGTTATATAGTGGGTTGAAATTTGGAGTCCACTTGAAAGGTAACGATAATAAGGTTAAAGGCAGAAACCTTGCTTTGTATTCACATCTACGATAGTTGTTGCACGATTCTTGAAAATACACCTGTGGCGCAAATCTTTTGTTCAAATTCTCCTTTATTTTTCAGGAATGGAGATTTATTTTCTATTGTCCATCTTCATTCATCCGGACGTTTTGCCCTTTGGGTATTTCCATGGGCACTTTCTTAAAACGGACGTAACGCAATATTGAATGAAGATGGAAATTTACTAAAATGTCTGATATTAAATGGATTTTTTTTTAAATTGGGATGATCTAGTAAAAATACAATGAACAACAAATATCTCATTATTAATAAACAGCTGTCATTTAAACATTTCTGTCACGGATAGTATCCATGCGGTTAAAAACGAATATTTTCCATTGAGTGCCATTCCTCTTCTATGCATCTATAAAATATCAAATGTGTTCACTCAGTTAGAATCTTTTGTAATATTGAACACATTAACATTTAACAATAAGTAAAATTAGAGAAAAAAAAAATATTTCACTTACAGATTGCTTTTAATTCTACCGTTTAAGATATCATTTGCTTGAAATTTAGTGTCGTTTTTTTATTTTGTACAGCAAAAATCGTTTGTTCCATGATGTTCATCAAAACAAGAAATTTAACTCAGAAAATTTCTACAATAATGTTGTGGTTTAATAGAATAAATAGTTCAAGAACTGAAATGGTCACAATGGCGTATTCGGTGTATTATTTGATCTGTCGCTGTTATAATTTGAATATGGTACTAATGAATAGAATTTGATGTGTATGGATAACATTTGAAAAAGGCTTGCGTTAAAAATTGGGCGGGATTTTTATTCAATTTTCAAAAGAAACGCGTAACACAATCGAATTCCTTTACTGTTGTTATATGTCCAGTAGCAAATATAATAGTTATATCTGCAGTGCAAATGACGGCGTTAGTCTTGTTTTCGTTCTTGATATTTAAGGTGTATTTTAAGTTAGCGAAAAAACTGTCCATTCCGTGAAAATAATGGGCGTCGGCCCTACGGGCACGCTCCATTATTTCCCAGCAATGGACAGTTATTTGGACTTTCTCTATAACGTAATATGTAAAGAGCGTGGCAACAACTGTACACTTTGCATCTGATTTAATGTCCCCATTTTGACTTGACGTGACTGGTTATTTATACATTCTGTACCGCTAAACGGTCACCCCACTGAAAGGGTTTACTGTCAGAGCTGGAGACGTCTAGTAATGGAAATATTAATATACCCCAGTCAACTCTTGGGTTCCGAATTAACGAAAGGTTTGCTATATACTAGGTCAGTTCTAAAACACCGACTATTGAGCTGATGTTATGAGACTTCAAATAACATGTATAAACTAGTTTACAATAAGGCAATTGCGATAAACAAACTTATGACACATTAGTTTAATTTTCGTTAGCACCTATGATAAAATTTAGTAAAAGTGTTGACAAGTTTGTGATATCGAAATCCCTGGCAGAAAAATCGACCCTGTGGTACTTGTTACATTAAACATTGCTTATTCTAATCATGTTTTACATTAATGATATAAAAAGAGTGAAATCCTAATGCAAACGTTGAATATCTTATACAACGAAAAGAAAAAGTATGACACTATTCTGATAAGAAACCAAAGCGAGATGCATTCCGTAATTTTCAAATGATTTTTTCAGTTAAAAAACAACAAATTGAAAGGATATACCCATATTATTGTCTTACCAGGATCGTTATACTGAGCTTTTGTTTTGGTGGTTCCATCGATGACTATTAGGCTACCAGCAAAAGTATCGACCCTACTAATAACATTACATGGGTTTCATTTTTCGTTGGTTCATAACGTTTGATTATGTCAGCTTTTATGGACTTTCCCTGTTGTAGTTATCGTTGAGTTCGGTTTTGTTTTGTTTTACACTTTTATGTCAACAATTTGAATGGTAAGAACATCTACAATTGTTGTTTAATCAGTTTTTCAATAATAATAAATCCGTTTACGGATGTTCGCTACTCTTGTTTCAGACCTGTCGTCAGATATTCGGAATCCTGTAGTTTTATCTGTGTAGTACCAATACAAATCATACCCGCTTACCCCTACTTTTCTTTTTATAATTTCATTACAAAAAGTTTTTAAAAAACCGTTTTTAAAATCTTATAAAATCTATGTTATTTTTTCATAGTATTTGAACGAACAAATAAAGGTAACAGTAGTATACCGCTGTTCGAAATTCATAGATCGATTGAGAAAAAACATATCCGGGTTACAAACTAAAACTGAGGGAAACACATCAAATATAAAAGGAGAACACATACACAACAGAAACACTAAAATGCAACACACACAGAAACGAACTATAAGATAACAATATCCATTTTCCTGACTTGGTACAGGACATTTTAAGAAAAAAATGGTGGGTTGAACCTGGTTTTGTGGCTAGCCAAAGCTACCGCTTTAATGGCAATATTAAATATAACACTAAAATGACAACATTACATGACAAGACTACAATACAAATAAATGGAAGAACATACAGTACAGAGAAACACACAAATTAACAATACAATAGAATATTACGACAAGCTAATAGTTATCAAAGGTGCCAGGCCTAAAGATGAAGAGCATTGATGACCCACATTTCCAAAATGTTGTGCCAAATACGGCTAGGTTATATGCCTAGATAAGAAAATATTTAGTATTTAGAATAATTCATATTTTTGCAAACAGTAAATTTATAAAATATATATATAATAAAGGGGCCAATGTTAATTGTATGATAAATCTAGAGAGAATCATTTCCCGCTTAATTTTCAATGGCTTATTTCTCGAAAACAAGCACACGGACCCTTTACCTTTTTTCTGCTTAAAGTTTCTTTTTTACATACTACAGTCTTTTAAAAAGCTTGTTATTTCGAAACAGAGTATCGAACATCATAAAGAGCTGATAAAACATAATAACAAAAAATTAGTGAAATGTAAAAAGTAATCGTTATTTTCGTATCTTTATTTTCGTATTTTTAGTATTTTTTATATTTTGATACAGCAATGTTCAATTTATGTTTCTGTATATTTATAGTTATACCGAAGTACTGAACTATTGAGCTGGTGTTACCAAGACTTTGGGTTCATTTCGGATATATATCGACCCCTAGCCACTATAACAATAAACAATATCTATCTTATTGTTTAAGATGCGCACTTTGATATTTGTTTGTCTAATGTTGAAAGTCAAACTATTTGATTTAAACACCGTCGAAAAGCTAAGATCAGCAAACTTGACTAACAAGTATTTATGGCGCTAAAATAAAAAAGGAGGAAAACCAAATCAAATACGTATATGAAGGAAATCATACACTAACATTCGTTGCGTTGTTCCAAATCTACCCAACCCCATTTGCAGTATATGTTTTTTCAAGATAGCCTATGGAGATAGAAGTTTTTATTTTGATGACACTGACAACTTACTGAGTTTCTGGAAAAGTTGATATAAGATGCTTTATATGATCGAAACAAATGCACTTTTACTATTTTCTTTCAGAAAAGAAATCATCTTTTGCACTTAACAATTTTATTTTGTTTATTTGGGCTAGAACATTTTAAGTGGGTTATTATAACTTTTGTGGGTGACTGGTCACGTCCTGTTCAACTTTAAATTCATAAATCTATACACATTTGTGTTAAACTAAACATTAAAATACATGTAAGCTTTCGTTTAAGACGTAAAAGAAAATTTTGATCTAGTTTTAAGAAAGATTTAAAAAAAAATAACAATATTATCAAAATGTTTGCAACAGGATCGACAACTAATGCGGTAAGTCTATAAAGTGATATGTAACGAATTTCTAGTTATTATAATGTTAAGGAAATTATTAAACCGATGAATGCATATATACTAAACTAGGTCCTCTGAGCACGTTTTTTTATATTAATTACAAATCCATAACAATTTATATAAACAAAATAATATCAACAAAAAACATTACATTCTGTGATTGTTGATCGAGGAATTAATTTAGCTGCTAATGAACTTTCGTGTTTTGTTTCTGAACTTGACCCATCGTTACCTGTTGATAAACAATTAAACAGAATAATGGAGCACGTGAAAAATAAGTTTGACAATAGAGCGATGTATAGTTGTTTTTATTTATATTTTTCATGTGTTTTCATTTATTGATTAAACTTCGTCAGAACAAATGTTAAATTATTTGGGGAATTATTTGGGGTTTTCTTTTAGAATAGATTAACACAATCACCTATTCACATTTATTTACTTTTTTGTTTATCACGGGTTTCCCTCGCATTTGCGTAATGGGGTTACCAAATTGTCATGGTTAAGGTAACTGCATACGAAAAAGCTGTCGGTAAGACAATAATTAAATAGCAGACCATTTTTGTTTGTCAAACAAAATAGAGGAGTTTCCTCTACAAGAAAGTTTGTATACGTGTGTTATAGTCAAACTTAGCCATAGAAGTATATAAAACATAACTTTTTAAATAAAATTGTAAGTATCATATGACGTTAATGAAGGATATCCTGCTTTTACTGAGAATATGCAACCATTTTTTTATTTGATTCATTAAATTTCATTATTTCAAAACGTTTCTTTCCTTTTAAAGACATGATCATTTGTAGTAAATGTACTGTATAATGTATCATTCTATTAAAGCATGTCCCAAGTCAGGAACTTGTAATGTAGTGGTTTCGTTGGATCATGTTTGTCATACATGTTTTTAAATTAATTATAATATTAAAGTAATTAAAATATTATACCGTTAGATTTCTATTTTGAATTGTTTCACATTTTTTATGTCGTGGCCGTTTTTGGCTGACAATACAATATGTCTCTTTTCTTATTGTTGAAAGCCATACGGTGACCTACAATTGCTTTAATTGTCATAATTTGAACGCTGGTGGACGACAGTTGTATCACTGCCAATAATAACACATTTCCTTATTTTCATATTATTACTCAGGTGATGCTATTTTATTTTTTGAATCATAGTAGTTTCATTCAAATCGTTGATATATATATTCATATAATTAGCCAAGATCTATATTTCATCAGTCTATAGTTACAGCAAAAGTTTATGCTGTAAAAGATATATCGAATTACGCTTTTGTCTCAAACATCTGATAGCTATATATCTCATAATAGAATGCTCTGCATTTAAAGTATTTTGATTAAGAAGTATAACATTTAATTGAGTAGCAGGTAAATACGTGATTCTAATGAAAAATCACTAATTTTTATCGTTAAATAATACGCTCCGAATTGAGATTCAAACAGAGTTATATCTTAAAATATATCTGTGTATAATTAAAATGTAATTTAAATCGATACAGTTATAATGAAATTATTTTTAAGGAGATTTTTTTCCATGAAACATTGAATTTAATCTTTTAAAACATGGTTTGGTCATGCATTGAAATATTACTGTATTTCACCCACGCTTCACGCGCATACTATTAAATGAACACATGATTCAGGTTTGGAAAATTTTGTTTTTGTCCAATTAAAATAACAAATTTTCTTTGCTTGTTATTTGAAAACAAATAATGTGCCTGTAACCAATTTTGTGATTGAGAGAGAGAGAGAGAGAGAGAGAGAGAGAGAGAGAGAGAGAGAGAGAGAGAGAGAGAGGGGGGGAAGAACTAAATAAGTACACATGAATAAAAGATTTAAGACATTATTCGCTTCATCGCTTCATCTATATAAATCAAAGGCACTTTGGTATGATGGCAAAAGTGGCGCAAGTGGTGCCTATTGATCGACATACAACCTGTCAATAACTTTATTGTTGAAACTACATAGATGTAGTGAAGGAGAAAAATGACAGCTTCAATCATTACATGACGGTTCGAGTAATTATATCTACCATATTTATCTTTTTCATTACAGTAGAAAGCTTTAATTGAATTACAGAAAAAAAAACTGCAATCATATTTTTCAAAGGATCATTTTATTAGATAAGAAAGATTGTGTTAATTATGATTGTGCGAAAAAGTACTTTTAAGTGGCGAAAATCCATACCTGTTAACTATCAACTGAGTTGTAAGGATCATCAAAGAATGTAATTGTATAAAATACCAAAGAATTATTTACGCTCAAATAATGCATAATGTCATTGTTTTCATTTGCTTTATTACGAAAGTAATGATACGTTCTTTATTTTAGTAATGGGACTAGTTAACCCAACAGAACGATAAATAGTATAACATCTACAAGCAATTGAGATGAAACCATATACGATTTTTGTTTAGTTAAATTAGCCAATACATACAAGAACCTTTTAATGATCCAAACATACCATAACCTGTGATGTTGCAGCGTCATCATTGTTTACTATTTGAAAAAAATACTGAACTCCGAGAAAAATGCAAAACGGAAAGTCCCTAATCAAATGGCAAAATCAAATGATAAAACACATCAAACGAATGGACTACAACTGTCACATTTCTGACTTGGTACAGGCATTTTCAAATGTAGAAAATGGTGGATTGAACCTGGTTTTATAGCGCTAAACCTCTCACTTGTATGACAGTCGCATCAAATATTATATTTACAACGATGCTTGAACAAAAAGTAAAATCACAAAAATGAACGTCTGTGGAGTACATAACATATGTCTCACAGGGAAATCCCCTTAACTTATTTTGATTTCCCCGAAAACTAAACTGTTCTACAATATGATCTTGATTTACGCTATTAAGGATATTTCTACTATGAACAATATTAGACCGTTCTACCCTTAAACAGATTTAAATTGTTTGATTTATTTTTATTTGCTTAATAATCTGTGCATGTTAAAAACAAGAGCAAATTAACAGATTAACAATAAATTCACTTTGGAGGTCCATGAAGGTAGGTTTCAACCGTAAAGATGGATAGGAAATTTGAACTACTATTGGGCATTGAGGGTACAGATTTTATACTTCCAATTATTCTCGCAGATTTTGAATAAGTTCCTCATTTGACATTTTCTCTTCTATTTTTCTATTCAAATACATATAATGTAGCTTTTAAGGGTGTTTGCTACTCGGTTTTAAAATAACAAGACTGTTATAAATGGATAGTATATAAATAAAGGAACACAAATAGCAGAAAAAATGAAGGGTCCGTGTGCTTGTTTTCGAGAAATTGAAAGTTTGGCGGGAAATGATTCTCTCATACATTTATCATTGGTACCTTTTTTTCTTTCAAAACCTATGAAGAAATAACAAGGATTGTATCAGATTTTCAAACATAGCTTAAACTATATGAAATAAAATAAGAAAAGAAAAGTAGGGGTTATCAGGCCAATTTTGTTTTATGGAATAACATGGATCAAGCTAGAGGATTCCGAATATCTGGCAAAATTTCTAAATCAAGTTTGCGAACATCCTTAAAACGTAAGGTGCGTTTACACGATACGATTTTCCTTTCGATTTTCCATCCGATTTGATACCGTCGCACAGGTAAATCGTTCAGCGTTCTGTTCACACGATACGATTTTTTCAGTCGATTTTGAACAGATTTGAACAGGTGCTTTTATGTTTCGAAACGCAACATCGTCTGAAATTATCGGTACGGCGTGTAATCGGCAATTATCTTATTAATTTAAAAAAAATATATATAATATTATTGAAATTAATGATTAGCGATTGGTTAATGACTTTTAACGCGGGGCCTCCAGGATCCCATAATCGCCCATCTGATTCACAGTTGTCAAGAAAAGGTGAAAAAACAACTTTCAATTTAAAAGATTTGACAATTGACAAAATGCCATAATAATACTTGTCAATTGAAGTCAAAACCCATTTCGAAGGACCATTCAACCAAATTATGGTTCCAACTAGCCCGATTGTTTCAAACAAGAAGATTAACTTAATGTGAAATGTGAACAGACGGACGACGATAACAATGCGGACACCGGACGCAAACTGATGGCAATAGTTTGCATGACCCTTTGGGGACAGGTGAGCTACAAAATGGAACTAAACGAAACTCCGTGATTGTTTAATCACATAATTTATGATATTATCATCATGACGTCATCATTACGTCATTTATCCGACGCGTCATCTTTCACCATTTTCAAAAACGGAAAAGTTACGACATGAAAAGTAGTAGGAAAGAGAACATTTAAATACATTATTGCTGCTATTGCCACTAAAAGACGAACGAAAAATGTCAAGCGGAATTGAACAAAACAATAGCTGGAAAGAAGGGCAGATCTGGGTGTTTGCCAAACTCTGCTTAAAGAAATGTCAAATAAAGACAGTGATTCTTTTCGCAACTTTTTTTGGTTTAGTCCGCAGTAATTTGCTTACCCTTTGAATATGGTAAAAGACAGTATTACAAATGCGTACCTGTATCACAGCGTAGAAAAAATAATCACTAATATTGAGATACTTATTTACTTTTACAGTTATATAAGCCTCGTGTAGTTATTGCTAAACATTTGTTGATTTTAAAGTGTTTTAAGATTTATAACTCCTAAATATGCATTTCGCGTTTCAATGCTTTTACATTTATCATTTCGGGCCTTTTATAGCTTACTTTGCGGTATGGGTTTTGATCATTGTTGAAGGCCGTACGATTACCTATAATTTGTTAACTTCTACTTCATTTGGTCTCTGGTGGAGAGTTGTCATATTGTCTATCATACCACATATTTTTATTTTTACATTAAGATGTCATGTTTGGGTATTGCTTTTATAAGTAAGAATTAAGTGTGAAAAGGTGTAGGTGCGCAATTATTACTCTAAGATGTATTTTTCTAAACCCTTAAAGACAACCACTTAAAAACAATCTTTATTAATACACAGTATGGCATATGATGACTATTTTAAAACGTCTTGCACAATCACATTTATTCAGTTAAAAACATCTTTTCTTTTTTTTTTTTAACGACATTATATATTTATTCACCAAAAATGCTTGTTACATTGTTACACCAAGAAACCAAGCTTTTCTTGATGTATCCTGTTCTATTCCACTGATTACCCAGGTTAGTAATCAGCTGCTGGTATATTTGTATATATTATAATAATATGTATAAATTTCTTGAAATACAATTTTACAACATTTTAATGCATTATGTTTTATTCTATTCAATCGTCTAAACTTCTTTTTAGTGACTTCAGTAATGGATTAAATTTCATTGTTCTGTTTTCATTATATCTTTTAATGTATTCTTGACCAAAAATCTAATAAACATTTACATTTGTCAATTTCTGATTAGATACATAATATGATTTATAAATAGAAAAACCTAAAATTGTTAGGAAATAATTCAGACCAAAATAATTTTTGTCAAAAATTTCATATCCGAAAACTAATTGCTTTAACGATATTCTAAAATTTAAATTTGATTTTATCATTAACTCATAAATACTTTTCCAAAATTTTTCTAAAAATCGACAAGAAATAAAAAAGTGGTTATAATCTTCTTCGTCGTTACATACATTACATAGACCGTCATTCTTCTGTTTCCATTTAAACAATAAGTGTTTTGTTGGTAATATGAATTGTAAAAGTTTCCATCTATATATTTTTAACTTATTCTCTTCTAAATAATGAAACATGAAAACATATAGTTGGTTGATACTAAGGTTCTCATTAATTTGTAAAATACGCATCCATTTGCTAACACCAATTGATGGTTCAATTTTATCTTTACAAATTGACTTATATAATATATTTGTTGAAAAGCTTGAAGCCTCAATGTAATTTTCTTCCCGATCAGTTTCTGTCTAGGAATATTTACAATACTTTTAATCGAATTTTCAGACTTTAACATCTGAAGCCAGTCTTTTGGGATGGCTTTTTTTTAAATATTTATTTCTGCAATCCAATTATTCTTGCAG
This sequence comes from Mytilus californianus, assembly GCF_021869535.1. NCBI lineage: Eukaryota > Metazoa > Mollusca > Bivalvia > Mytilida > Mytilidae > Mytilus > Mytilus californianus. The sequence goes on from NW_026262615.1 coordinate 3,951,968, forward strand.
TCTAATTTTTGCAGAACAAAATGTTGAGATATATTACCAGTGTCATCTATAATATCGTTGACAAATATCAAGTTACTCTTAATCCAATTTTCAAAAATAATGGTTTTATTTTCAAAATTAATCAGTTTCTTCCCCCAAATACCTGTTTTCTTATTTCTGTGAAGTTGGTAGGTTTTTTTGTCTGTCCACCGCCTGATATTACCCAACATTTAAATACTTCTCTATAAAATTCAGGGATGTGTTTTATATATTCTAGAATTTTCTTTTTTTCAAAATTCATCTTAAAAACCAACCAATGAATACCCACCACACTGAGATACTTTAATGGAATCAACTTCCAGTTTGAAATATCATTACTAATGAGTTTACTTACCCAAGATGCTTTCAGAGATATAAAATAACTTTGTATGTCGATCATTTGTTACCCCCCTTCTTCGTATGACTTTATCATGGTATTTCTTTTAACCTTATCTGGTTTACCATCCCAGATGTATTTATAACATTTACTTTCTAAATCTTTTCTAAATTTCTCTGGAACTGTACAGGCATTTGCCAAAAATGTAAAAAGTGGTAAAAATAATGTTTTTATAATAAGAATTTTCCCGATTAAAGTTAAATTACGTTTTCCCCATAAATGAAATAATGTATCCATTTTCTCAATTTTATTCTCCCAGTTTAATTTTTCACATTCTTCTCTGTTATGACCAAAATATATTCCTAATGCTTTGACTGGTTTATTTGTCCAATTAATCCCGGCTACCTTATCTTTACTATTTTTCAGTTTTCCTATCCATATACCCTCTGTTTTATTTTTATTCGAAGTTAACCCAGAAAATGATCCAAAAATTTCTATTTCATTCATAGCAGCTTTGATTTCTTTCTTATTACTGAGAAATAAAGTCGTATCATCAGCTAATTGAGAAATTTTAATGCTATGATTTTTATTATCTAGTTTAACTACGAACCCTTTGATATCTCTGTTTTTTCGAAGTCTTAAAGCCATGATCTCCACGGATAAGACGAAAAGAAGAGCTGATAGGGTACACCCCTGCCTTATTCCTCTTGAGTTATGAAATATTTCGGAGATCCATCCATTATTAATAACACAAGTTTGTAACCCAGTATATAATGTTTTTACCCAGTTTATAAATGATTCATTAAATCCAAAATGTTTCAAAGTGATTAACATAAAATCCCATTCCAAGGAATCAAAAGCTTTAGTAAAATCTACAAAAACTATTGCCCCTTCAATCGAATATGCGTCCGCATAGTCAATAATATCTTGAATTTGTCTCAAATTAAAACCAATAAATCTGTTTTTAATATACCCTGTTTAATCTTCATTAATAATTTTTGGTAGTATCTTCTTTAAGCGTTGTGCTAGAACAAAAGACAATAGTTTTAAATCTACATTTAGTTAAGAAATTGGCCTATAATTATCCAACAATAAATGATCCCCCTTTTTGAACAATAATGTCAAAATACTAGTACGTTGTGAGTGCGATAAACTTCCTTTTTCATTACCAGTGTTTAAAACCTTGACTAGAAAATATCTTATTTTTTCCAAAAACATCTGATAAAATTCAACTGTAAGACCATCTAGCCCTGGTGCTTTATTTAATTTCATTGCATTAATAGCTGAAGTACATTCTTCCATTGCTACTTCTCCGTCACAAACTGATTTGTCAACGTTATTTGAATTAATTTCTAATTCAGTTTCACAAATATAATTTTCGACTAAATCTTTCTTTTGACATTTTGAACTGTGCAGTTTTTCATAATATTGCTTTATTTTTGTTAATAAATCGGCCTGATCCGTTGTTATATTTCCATTCTCGTCACTTAGTTTATTTATCGACCTTTTTTTACCTGTCTCTGTTTTTCTAAACCTAAAAAATATGCATTGTTTTTTTCCCCATATTCAACCCATTTCTCCCTTGACCTAACCTGTGCACCTCTAGCTGTCTGTTCGTATACCTTACCTATTTTTAATTCTAAATCTTTTATTTCTTCATCTAAATATGCATCCTCCTGAGGTAATGCATCTCTTAACCTATTTCTCTCTTCCAGTTTTTTTTCTAGTTCCCGACTTAGTTCTCTGTTTGCTTTTGCTTTATTTTTACAATATGCTATGCTTACCTCCCTTATTTCTACTTTTAAAACGTCCCACAATAATTGACAATCCATATCATTATTTCCATTAGTATATTTATGAATAAGATTACTTATTAGCTCTTTGTATTTTTCCTCTTTTAAAATAGAGTTGTTAATCTTCCAATATCCCTTTCCTCTTTCTGACACACCAGTTCTAATACTTAAGAAAACGCTTTGATGATCAGTAGAATTAATTACAGCTGGTTTAATTTTACAATTCTCTACTAATGACTTGAAATCTGAGCCAATTAATTTCATGTCTATTTTACTTGACTGAGTTTTATCTCTCCTTCGCCATGTAAATTGTTGAACGCTTTGATTCAAACATCTCTAACTATCAATTAGTTTGTTTGATTTTAACATTAATTTCAAACTATTTACTGGTTTTGAAATCTGGCTATTTGGTCGTGTTGTTTTTCTATCTATAACATTTAAAGTATCATTGAAATCTCCCCCAACTATCGGTATACCGATACCAAATTCCTTTATATTATCACTTACCTTTTTAAAAAACGTATTTCTAGATGCTTTATAATTTGGTGCATATATACATACCAAAGTGAATATTGTGTCGTCAATTTGTATATTGAGCAGAATTTCTCTCCCGTCAGTGTCTCGATTTTCATTAATAACAGTAACGTTTAAACTACTCCTAATTAAAATAGCGACCCCCCTTCTTGCTGTCGTGCCATGACTGTAGAGAATATCAAAATCTTTCTGTTTCGACATTTCTTTACTAACATTTTCGTCAAAAAGCGTTTCTTGCAAAAAAACAATGTCACATTTATGAGCTTTTAACCATTCAATAACCCTCTCTCTTTTATTTCTATTGTTTATACCATTTACATTGAGACTACATACATTTATCAAATTTTTCTGAACCATATTGTGTTATCTAATTCAATTTTCAAACATGTTACATAAATAAAAATACTACAGTGTGAAATATATACAATACTTCTACATCGAAGTATGATTTGTTTTCTTTTCAACATAAACAATAACAAAATACTACAATTAAAATATGCTTTGAATTCGGTATACGAATTACAACTATATTTAACGATATTATACATAGTCTTGTCTGTATGTTTACCTATCCGTGACCGTGTTACACTATTTAAATTCATGTTGAAGATAAGTTGGCCCTCTAGGCACGTGTTTTTGTTGTGTATTTTAAGTAGTATCACGACTAGAAATGTTATCATAAATAATAGCTGTAGTACTGACATTATTAATTTGGATAGTAATTCATATATATATATGTATTGAAATTCCGTAACCTTTGTGTGTATAAATAACCTAAAAGTGCTCGACTATCAGCGTTAAAGTGGATGTTTTTGTAGTGTATTATTGCATTTGGATTTAACACGAAACAAGCCGACAAGCTAGCGTTATAAGGTGTTTCAATATCTTTTGACACACAAGTGATGTTTTGTAATTTGGAGCTTTGTTGCTGAGAAATTTGTGTACACATTTGTGTTGTGGTAAAATGAATTGCAACTAAAAACCCGTATAAATATTGTAATATCAAAAATTCCTGTGGTAACTGTAATCTTGTACAAGTTAAGACATTTTTTATTACTATTTTATAGTTAATAGTTCCAGTATCTATAATGGTTTCTTTTTTTAATAGTCTTCTGATTGTTTTATTATTTTCTATTCTTTCGTATTTCTCTAAATAGAAAGTACAACCGTCACGCATGCAATCATCGATTTTTTTTTAATTTACATGTATTCTTGTGTTCATAGAGTGTTACTATAAATACATTTGGTAAAAACCCGTCTAATACAAATATTTTAAATGAAATCACATATACCTTTAGTTTACCATTGCAGTAGTAAAAAATAATGGAATACGGGGAAATGTTTTCCCTATATGTCTGATTTTAAGGCATACATAGTTTGTTAAACTCGATTCTTTGTAGTCTACTTATAGCATACCATGTACACAGAATTAAAAATAACTTTGGGAAAAACCAATATATCAGCTGTTTTATGTTAACAACAAAATTGAAAAAATTAACATACTCTATATCAACAAGACATAGTTTGTTTATTTTCATAACCAATCTTACGGTTATCGTTTTATATACAACAACATATAATATTTTGGACATCAATCTTGTACTTCTCATTAAATTTGTTTCATCAATCATTTTACTCTTCATATGAGCTTAAACATTTTTCTTTTCAAATTTTTTTTTTGGTTTTAATAATCTTTTATGTTGTTGGAGGTGCATAAACATATTTTGAACTCTGTTTTTGAGCTGAGGCATTATCATTGTTTATATTTTTTAAAGTATTTTTAGTGTGATAAAAAATGTGATATTTTAAAAGACTTTAAGATTGTTATGATGTTAAACACACTTGATTACTATTTTGCTTTTGCTTTCTTTGGTCCATGACTGTCACTTGTTCTATCATGAAGTGCCTCTGGTGGTGTTGGAGGTGTATGACTATGAGTCCTAGAACCAAGACCTCTCTGATTGTTTGGAGTTCTCATGAATTTGTCAAGAGATTGCTGTGACCTTACAGCATTATCGTCATTTGTTTTCATTCCACTTTTTAAGAGCCCAATTTTCCTGTGTTATGCTTCTCTTTAGTTTTATTTTGTTTTTCTGTTACAGGTTCATCTTCATTGACCTCTTTGTGTTCATCATCTTTGCTGTTTTCGTTTAAAACTTGTTCTGTATTTGTCTCTTCGTGTTTATCATTGAGTTCTTGTTCCATGCCATTATGAGTCTGTAGTTCTATTGGACAGTCTATCATTTTGTGTCCACTTATGTTACATATCCTACAAACCCAATCATTTGGACAATTGTACATTACATGACCTGGTTTGAGACATTTGTGACACTTTTTGACACCTTCGTAGCTCACTAAATTTGCTCTTCCCTGAAACTCGGGTTGACCTGAATGAAAAATTCTTGCTAAGTACTTCCCAATCTGAAGATTTCTTGGAATGGGTTTTTCAAGTAATTTACTGATCACAAACCTATCTCCTGTTTCACAATTTGTTACTTTTCCATCAATCCTGAGCCTTTCTCGAGAAAATGCCTGAATATTACACCCCTGTAAAGTTAAGGCACGATGAATCTGTCCATCATCCGCTGAGAAAGGAACGTTTTTCACTTTTATGCGTATCGTATCAGGTTGTAATAAGTTAGATGGATTATGAGGGTTTTTTGATGCAAGGGGACCTGCCTGCCACAAAGGTTTATACCTTGCACTAACAGCGACAGTTTGTCTTCCTCATTATCTATGTAGATACGCCACACTCTAATGCGTTGGATGCCTTTAATACATTCCGCGGGGACCTTTTCTCCGACAGCTTTATAAATTTCGACATTGGTTATCCACATAGACCGCTCCGGTGTCATAGAACCATGCACGTCTCTATCTTTTAGAAATACGGGTTTTACAAAATTAGTTGAAGTTGAAGCTGAAGTTGAGTTGGGTTGATTATCATTTGTTTTGATTACGTTGTCATTGTTTTGTTCTGTGTTATTACTTTTTCCAGACAGTGCTTCATTATAGGACGCAAATTTTTCTTTGTTTTGATTTTGAGTTTTAAGTTCACTGCTATATTCTGCGTCTACACCATGTAGGCCCTCAATCAACCTCTTAATTCTATCATTTGTCATTTTTCTACACAATGCTTCTACACCTTTCCTTACTACTAGTAACAGCAGTTTTATGTCATCTTTGACTTTTTCTTCATTATTGTCAAGAATTAAAACTGCTATCATGTCAGCCATGTCTGATGAATAAGTGTTGACAAACGCGCATACTCGTTGCATTGCACTTCGCACTCACAAGTTCAAATATGTAATTTATATATAAGTAAAAGTCTGTTAAAAAGGGGGAGTTCGGTATGAGAAGCATGTAAAAACAAATAAGGAACCATATGTGACGTACAGTAAGTGTTAATAATTTATCTTCAACATGAAAATGTTCCTTAATATTTAATCTTATACCATCTTACTTGAAAAATTCTCAATAATTCCTGTTTGGTTCTACATAATTTAATACAATTATTTGCAAAATTTATTGCAGTTTCTTTTGAAAGTTTTCTCAAAATATTGTGATCTGTAGTTTTGAAATGCTATTAAATGTACGTGTCTAAATTATAAAAATAATGACGACTCTTAAAATGGTCTTTCGCAAAATACAGTAAAAAAATTGAAAAAATCTACAATAAAGTCTGCTGCGAACAATGGTAAAAAGTCATAAAAATCTAACAAAAAAAGAATTTCTGGAAAAAAGACTTAATTTACAGAGAAAAATGTACGAACATCGTATTATGGTCACTTCACTATCTGAAAGATTTTTTTTTTTAATTTTGTGATACTAAGTTTAACATTCCATGAACTGTACTTGTTCATTACCAGTGTAGTCGTCAGAAATTCACAAATTGTCTCAAATAACTTTTAAAAGAAAATACTTTTCAAAATATTCTTTTAACATGAAAATGATTACCAAAAGTTAGGGTAGGTCCATAGACTCAGTCTCACTCGGACCTAAATTTCTCTTAAATACAACGAAAAGATGGTTTTTGCTTGAATTTTATTGGAACGAGGACCAAGTTCTGTCATTTATGAATTATAGAAAGTTTCTATCTAATTAGAAAATTATTGTCATATTTTGCTTTTTGAGGCAAAAAAACCAACAGTATCGCCATTCCGTCCATAAATTCCGAATCTCTCGTACTTTTGCTCAATCTTAACTGATCCCGTTTGTATGTCACCTGAAATCAACAAGTTACACTGCATTGGAGGGGGTCATAGAAATTTATTCTAAATTCAATCAACCGTTTTAATTTCTTTGAAGGAAACTTTATGTTTGAGGTAAGCTTTGCTTTACTTTATCTTTATAAAAAAAGGTTAGTTTTCTAAAATTTTCGTCTTTGTTCCAGTCACGCGTATCTTCCCACCGTCCACGACGTGGAAAAAGAACAAAAATAAAAGATTTCCTAGTCTTGATTGGATCAAACAAAACCCAGTATTTTTTTTGCTCTTTATATTCATATTTATTAATGCTGTATTTACGCAACACATCCGTAAATGCATAAAATGCAAGGTAACGGTACTAACTGACGGTAACGGGTCCTTAACCAGTAGGCACAGAATAGTCAGATCTATGAACAAAAGATAACACTGTTCCTTATACGAATTTAAGACTTTTAAAATGATGTAAAAATCGTATTATTGTTGATCAGAATTATTCGCTTGGTTTTTTTTTTCAATCGACTAAGGAGTAATCGACTAATTAACGGCCCTGTAATTTTAAGTAAAGGTGAACTTTTTAAACTTTAGTCGTTTGAGTAAATCTATTGTGTATGTATTGCCCAATGTAATCTTTTTTGAAAGTGTAATAAAAAATGTATTTTTGTTTCATATTTTATAGGAAAAGATTTCGTTTAGTTATTTTGTTCTGAAATTGCCACCTGTGTCACCTTATTTTATGATTTCATATGTGGGCCAACCCCTCGCCTATTAAAAGTTTGGGTGAAAAGTACAGAATATGGTATATATAGAATATTTTAACAATAATGTTTATGAGCGAGAATTGGCGCTACTGTTAATTTTACAAAAAAATTGTCATAAATTTTGTAACGTCAAGTTATGCTAAAAATCAGGTTTTAATGCAAGTTGCCTAAATCTATGACGTCACAAATGCATCACTAATGGGTTGGTGAAAATCTTCTATGAAACAATTGGGCATTTTAACACCCAGTCTACCATAAAACCATGCAAAACAGTCCACAAGGGGGGTCATCAGATTTAATTGAAACTTTGTGTGCTTAAACAACATTATAAAAGAAGTCCATAAAACAAATATTTCAGCCGGTTCCCATGCCTTTCAGTTAGAAGATGCTGTAATGTACCGATAACCAGTTTCCCCATGTTGGAGGCAGTATTTTTCTATGAAATTGACCAATTTCAACAGCCTGAAACTTATGAATGCAGAAAACAACGAGATAAAGAACGATGATTTATTGAATATTAAAGTGTTGAAGCTTTATTAACTCATCAGTACTTGAATTTACGAGAAACAATTTGTGGATTATTCCCAGGGAGATAATCAAGTAAAACAAATATTTTCGGAAAATCATAAAAAGTACGTATTTTCAAAATTATCTAGCTTTTGGTCCATTAAAAATATAAAGATAACTCCCTATGTTTTATCAATTGGTATACTTAATTATGCATTTTAGCTAGTACAATTGCTGGGGTCTCATTGTAGTACATTCTAAAATTCTAATCTAAAAATGCCTAAATTTACATTTTCTTTCAATAAATCAATGAATTTAAGAAAGGTATTTTGTAGATAATTTTAGAAATGTAAGTGTTTCTTTTTCAAAAGCACTATAACATTTAACAAAATAAGTCAAAGTAACAATGACCATAGTTCAATTACAATTAATGATGCCATAATTATTGAATTTCTTTGATACAAAGGAAGATAATCCAGTAAAAATGCATTTTTAAAAATCTTAAAATCAAATTTTTGTAATCTTACCAGCTCTCTGTCCATTAACATATAAACATATATCTAATTGGTTATTTTAAGTGACAGAGTTAAGAACGCATTTTAGCATATACGATTGGTTGACTCTTGTTTTTGTACTTTTTAGAATTTTCCTTTAATAATGTCCAAATTTACAATCTCTTACAGAATCAATGAATTTTAAATATCAATCTGTAGATAATTTTTGAAATATATAAATTTTACTTTTTTAAAACCTACAGAAGCGTATTAGGGCCATCCTTTTTTATTTATTTTTTTCAAATTGTCGACTTTAATCTTGGAATTATCAACTTTAATCTTGGAATTTCCAGCTTTAATCTTGAAATTATCAACTTTACTCCTGGAATTTCCAACTTTAATCTTGGAATTATCAACTTTAATCTTGGAATTATCAACATAAAACTTGGAAATTCCAACTTTAATGTTGATAATTCCAAGATTTAAGTTGATAATTCCAAGATTAAAGTTGGAAATTCCAAGATTAAAGTTGAATTTTTTTGGTAGTGGTGTGCTATGTTTGTCTTAAACAATGTACCTACTTTTATATAATATTAACTTATATTTGATACCTTTATTTATGTATAAAAATTGCGACCCGCCATGACATTTCGAGGCTTTGAAGGTAGAACGTCATTGTAAGAAAAATTATAAACATGATGAATATCGAGATTCAATGGAATACGAATTTATGAAGAAGAGATAAACACTTTCCTTGGCTTCTTTTTTGCGGACGCCGAACTAAACATCATATATAAGTTTTGAAGAAGTTTTACTTTATCGTTTGAAATGAAAAATATTTGAATCTACATTTTCAATTGATACAAAAACAAATCTCTGCTCTATAGATTTTCTTTCATAAATGGAGTCTGAAATTTATCCATAATAAATGCACCGTATTAAAAGCATATAAGAGAACACCTACCTATAAACAGTTACGCGTCGCATACTATGTATAGAGACATGCATAATAAATTAAAAGGCAAATTTAAAGAAAGTAATTCTTAAAGCTTACTTTGACAAATTTTAAACTAACTTCATTTCAACAAGTTTAAATTACATGTTCTAAAATAGAGCTACAAAAATCAAGGTTCTCTGCTTTATAGATTTTCTTACATATATGGAGTCTGAAATATATCCATAATAAATACACCGTATCAAATAATATATGAGAACACCTACTTATAAACTAGTAATCATCGCACACTATTTATAGAGGCATGCATGATAAATCTAAATTAAAAGACAATTTAAAAAAAGCACTTCTTATGGCTTACTTTGACAAATTTTAAACCAACTTCATTTCAACAAGTTTAAATTACATGTTCCATAATTGAGCTAAGAATTGTTTGTATTGTAGTAAATTTAATTCTTTGAATTTCATTCAAATACGCTATTGAACATTACTAAGCGCCAATAAATACAATGGTGTTGTATTTTATAAATTAGTGCCTTCAACAAATAAAAGTCGTCATAGAACAGTCTCATTTTCATACCGGTATTCAAAATGACTCGTTCCATTGCTATTACAACAAATATGTCATAATAACATGACAGAGAGTTTTGTTTCGAATATTCTAGATAAATATACAAAAAGCAAATTTTAGACAATGTACCCTTTTTATCCTGGAAGTGGCTAGTCACATTTAGTTAACCACGTTTTTCTCACAATGACGTTCTACCTCCATAAGTCTGGATATGTCATGGCTAGTCACATATATGTAATAAAATATATACAAAGAATGACCTTTACTTGTGTACAATATTTTAATGAAAATATAAAGTCCTTGATTGATTAAATACCACAATTGGCCATTAATATAAGATTTCCATAACATATTTATAAAAGATATGTAGAACATACCCCAAATCAATATAAAATTATGAAAGAACTATGCATATCAATATAGAATATCATTAAAAAGTAGCGTCATAAATATAAAATCTTGCAAAAGTATGGCCAATATTTTTGGCATATCCACGTATATCCATTATGGGGAAGTAACAAGAGAAAATAATTATAAATAAAGGCAACAGTATAATTAGAATAATTATACGGAGAAACACAATAAACTATGGACTAGAAGTAATATATCAGTCATTTTTAAGATTAAAATTGATAATTCCAAGATTAAAGTTGGAATTTCCAAGTTTAATGTTGATAATTCCAAGATTTAAGTTGAAAATTCCAAGATTAAAGTTGATAATTCCAAGATTTAAGTTGAAAATTCCAAGATTGAAGTTGATAATTCCAAGATTAATGCTGATAATTCCAAGATTAAAGATGACAATTCCAAGATTAAGTTGATAATTTCAAGATTAAAGTCGATAATTCCAAGATTAATGTCGACAATTTGAAAAAAAATAAATAAAAAGGATGGCCCTAATACGCTTCCGTAAAAACCATTATTATAATTAACAATGTAAGTTAAACTAACAATGAAGATAATACAATTACAATAAATGAAGCCATAAATATTGATTTTCTATTGTACAAAAGGAGATAATTCAGTAAAAAATGCATTTTCTAAAATCTATAAAAAGTATCTATTTTTTCTTCAAATTAAGCATTCTGCTCTTGATACATTATAAGTGTTTCGATATTTCTTTTCTTTTTATAAAGTAAAATATAAAACAAAGCATACCAAGGTGTAATAAGTGAATGTTTAGACTAAAAAACTGATTGTGATTTTTTTCTATGCTTCTGTTGAAAAATGTCAAATTTTGCAATTTCTGAAAAAATTAAAAAATCAATCTGTATATCCATGTTGTTTTAAAGTGTTTTTTTTTTTTTTTTTTATTAAAGAGCAATAATCTAACAAGGTGTAGATAGCTAACAAATTACAGTCACCATAAAATTGATTTTTATATAACCAAGGTTATATTACAAAGAAATCTAATTATAAAAACAGGCTTCTAAAATAATTTGTGCTGTCATATTTTTACTACAGTTAACTCGTCAAAATTTTACTCATCTCATGTATTTAACTGTTTCTTTCTACGAAATAATTGTAAATCATTTTTTTTTTCTTGCTTTTTAAAGTTTCTATTTATAGATTGTAGTTTTATAAGATACTTGGCAAAAAAAGCAAAAAATTGTAAAAAATCTTCATTAATTAAATATTTATTTTCATTGTACGTATTTTACTGATAAATGGACAGTAAAGAAGTAGTTACAGTCTGGGGTTAAAATTTGTTACACATCAATTACTTTAGCAAACCTTCATACAATTTTATAAAACTTTGGCAGAAGCCTTTTTATGATTAAGAGATAATGTCTAAAGCAAACTTTTGAAAACATATTTTTTTCAATTCAGTATTTTTCTGAAAGATGGACTTAGTTTTTTACAGTTTACATTTACAGACAATCTGGGATTGAATTTTTTCGACATGATAAATTTGTAAACCTTCATGGATTGTTATAAAACTTGGACAACCGATAATCTTCAAGATCAAGAAATAGCATCTAAAAAAAATGATTTTTTTTCAATTTAGTATTTACTGATAAATGGACTCACTTTTTAGTTCAACATTATACTTTAACACTAACAGCTGCAATCAAGGGCAAGACACAAGAATCCGAAGAACCCCTTACGAATTTTGTATTGTAAAGTATCTATCTATTGCAGAGATTAAAATAATAGGCAAAATTATGTCATTTAAGGGCAAAAACTGCAACACAAGCTCGTCTGACAGTTTTGACGTAAATAGATGGTAGGAAAATCTCAACATTTTGAAAATTCCTGCCCCTGTCAGATTTTCTCTATCTTAAGGTAGATAGGGTGTCTTCCTCCATCTTGGATTTTGAAATACCAGAAAATAATCGGTCTAGACCTTTAATAAAATGTGCAAATTTTGAGAGTAGTGGGTAATTCATGTGTAAGAATTTACATTTTAATATAGAAAATGACATGTTTAATTATATTTATGGTTGTATTTTACAAAAAACAGAATACTTTTGTTTGATTCAATTTTTTCTAACTTTGCCACATAAGGGGAGGCAACTCAAATGTAAGGGCAGATAATTCAAATATTGTTACTTTTACAATAGAATGTGTTAGGAATTTATATATTTTATTATGTAGCAAGAAAACGGGCCCGGTGACCCCATTTGTTCTTTTTCTTATCTGAAAGTATAATATTAGAGCTATCTTCTCATGTTTTATCTCAAAATTCTATGGTGCAGTTTTCGTTTTATGGCAGAAAATTGCGTTTTCCATGCATTATCTATACAAAATCTGTCAATTTTGCACAACCTGTAGCGTGAAAATAAGCCCCGTGACCCATTCTTTTTATTATTTTTTCCAAAAAAGCATGATATAAACTACATTTTGGCAAATTATTAAAAAATTCTATGGATTATAATTTAGACACCCCATCTACCTTAAGCAGTTTTCAAGATAATAGAAAAAACTTGCATTTTACCCCGTAAGTTCTATTATTAGCCATGTCGGCCATGTTGCTTGGAAAAAAGGGGGTGGTCATTGCACACAATTTCTAAAACTCTATACCCAATGGTGATTGTGGCCATGTCTGATTAAATTTAGCCCAATAATTTCAGAGGAGAGGATTTTTGTAAAATTTAACGGACGACTACAACTGACGACTGACGCCGATTGATAGGAAAAGCTCGCACTAGCCCTTTTTTCTTAAATTGTACTTAAAAATATTTAAGAGACTCTATTTTTATAGCCGGGCAATCTGTTTCATTAAGTAAAAAGCTGATGTTTACAAAAATAATTAAAGTAAACTTATCAATCCTTTAAATAAACTTATTCAAAAAGGTTACCCATTAAACACTGTAATTAAAACTTTGAATATTGTTTTTATTGGTGTACATATTGATTTTGTTATCAGTAATTAAAACCATACTAAATATTACACATATGTACTAATATGGTACTACAATCTGTCGATACTTATAGTTTGGCATTTCACAAGGTCATGTTTTTTTCAGACTGTTAATGACGTCTTTATACTAAATCCATTGGATGTTGGATGTGTACTGATTGATATTTTAGTCTTAGATACATGATTTTTTTCATTAGTTGTTATTGGCTTTGAACTAGCTGTCAATAACTGCGAGTACTCTCAGATCTGTACTAAGTTTCGTTTTGTTTTTGGGATGTATAAGTACCCGTCCACGTCTACTGTGTGTTTTTGCTAGATGTATTTCTATATTATCAATCTTTAGAGTTAAGCCTTTTTCAACTGATTTTTATTGTTTGATCTTATGTTGTACTGTTACCCCACTGTCCCAGGTTAAGGAGAGGGTTCAGCGCACACAAACATGTTTAACGCCGCCACATTCTTTATGTGCCTGTCCCAAGGCAGTAACCTGTAGTTCATTGGTTGTCGTTGGTTCATGTCTGTCATATTTGTGTTTCGTAAACTGTTTGTTATAAATAAGGCAGTAAGTTTTTTCAATTGAATTGTTTCATATTTTACCACATCTCCTTATTTTTATATAGACATGATTCTTAGACTGTCAAAATGTAGTCAAACTTAAGAATTCAACTGCCAGACTTGAATGTACAGTTCATGCTGGATCCAAGGACTAAACACTCAAGAAAATCATTTTACTACCAAATTGTGGTGCAACAGATGCATGTCATGATACATTACCAGACTCAAGCTAGCGAACTATTAGCCCGCGACCAATAAGATGCATCAAGCTAGCGAACAATAAGCCAGCGAACAATAAGAAAACGCGCCAACTTGATCATGCCTTATAAACGAAAAATTGCATTAACACAAAACGTCCTTTAAAATCTGATGACAATCATTTCCAGTAGAAAAAACGAAAAGCAATTCCATTTTAACACAGACAAAGTTAATTAGTTATTCGTGTATTTAATAACTTTTAAGCCGGGCATCTAAAATTCCATTTACCTAATCCGTTCTTTTTTCAGTGTTCTGATTAGAGATGGATTTGTTGTCTTTATAATAACATTGAATAATGAAAAAAAATAATAAAAATAGTTCACACTAAACTAGTTTAAAGATACAATTAAATATTTTAGCTTATATATGCGTTTGAAAAGAAACCAAGTATAGTTACCAATTTATGAAACGAGGGGATAGGGCATGAGGGACACAATATATGTTACACTTAATTGGTCTAGTCATGATATATTTATTTGACGACATGGTTTATGGTTGGGTATCTGAACAGATATATAAGGGGCACGAACCACAGGAAAAACATATAAGGTGTACTCAAAGGTGTTGTCTTGCTGATTGAGAATATATATATGATTTAGAGGTAGGGATATGTACATTTTTCAAACTATTTTACCATCAATGGTATGTAGGGGGCAGGGCACGTCACACATGATGAACTAGAAAGGCAATCAAGATTAAATATGGGTTAAGGATGGAGTTCTGAACCCCCTTTGTTTTTTTAGATAAATCTAAATCACATCATTATTTTATGAGGGACGGGGCATGACCCCCAGGGACACACCCTTAGCTGCACTAAAAAAGGTCTTGCACGTTCTGTTGCCTATGGATTGCTTTCTACCACTTTATTTTAACTAACGTGGATAGTTGTCTCATAAGCAATCAGTCCACATCTCTTCATTTTCATATTGACATGGCAAGAAAGAATATGTTTGGTTTTAGGGTGACATTTGAAATTAAATATTTGACCTTGCATTTTTATTTGACCTTAAAGGTCAAAGATCAAGGTCATCATCCATGGTACGTGACACGTGATATTGAGGTGCTGAACTTGTGTGTCAAGTATGAAAAGACTTTGTCAAGGGAGAGGAAAAGGTGTGCTCCAGATAAGAAAATGTAAAAAAAATCAAGTATTTTGACCTTGAGGTCAAAGGTCAAGGTCATTTGACGGTTTTAATTTTTGATAAGATACACTGTCTTATTGTAATACACCTTCATGCCAAATATCATAAGCCAGTGTCAAAAGATAAATAAGTTTTCATAATGAAATACATGGATTATTGTGAAAAATATGTGAAAATTACTCATTTGTATTCCGTTGCCATGGTAACGGTGTAGGAGACCCCAGCTCAAAAATCATAAATCTTGTAGCACACATGTAAACCTTTATCGAAATATTTGAAACATTTGAAGCATTGTACTTTACAAGATTTCCTGTCTTCTTGTTGACCTTTTTAGGAAGTATCCAAAAAATGTCCAAAATGCCCTTTTTAGACCGGTCAGCCCCAAAATATAGCTACACTCAAGCAAAAAAAAATTGTCAAGTTTCGAAGGACGAATGATGCTTGTAATAAAAATTACTCAAATATCAGCGAAACATACCCATATCTAGCATATTTAGAGTAACACAATTGTGACATTTTGTGGAAATTTTGGGAAATTAAGCCTTTTCCAATAGATGGCGCTGCAAAATCTAAAATAAGCCTTCAATCAAATTTTAAAGCTAGAATTTTTTTCTCTTGACTTACATAACATATGTGCAAAATTTCATTACATTTGGTTGACATGTCAGGTGGACCCACTTATAAGCCTTTTGCATGGTTCTATTAAAGACTGAGTGTTAACATACGTTTTCATCAAGGACCAAAATTATGGGTTAGTGAATCGACTTCTTTATTTAGTCGATTTGGTGTTCACACGATCCGATTCCAGTAAAAAAATCGAATGAAAATAGCGTACTTTTCGATTTCAAAACGACGTTTCGACTTGACATTCGACTTCCGATTTTAGTGTTCACACGGTACGATTTAAGTCGAAAGCAGGTGCATAGGTAAAAATCGAATGAAAATCGAATGGAAAATCGTACCATGAGAACGCACATTAAGAGCTCATACTTAAAACATATCATACGTGAGAAAATGTTATCATAGCTAATAACAAATAACCCAGCTGACACAATAGTAAGATCTTATGAATATCTGGAGTCTTACTACATAATTATATAATATCTATATATAGTACCTATTTCTGTTTACATCACTTCATAAAATGAACAATCATTATGAGTCATAATTGCGGAAACATCACGGAACTTTTATCTGATATATGATCTTAGGTACTTGAGTTGGAAAAGAAATGATACTTGCATTTTCTGTCTTAAATCATTGATTTTACCTGTTGTATTAAATTTGTTAATCTCACATCATTTTTCATGCATAATATATTAAATTTGTACATTCAAAGTTCATGAATACATAATATATTTTATTGGTAACTTTAATGCTAAATATATGGTTTTAAATGTTTATACATTGAGCTTGAAAAAACACAGGGATGGCAATATTTGCATAGCTCTGTCAACTTTTGGTATGCACAGATGTTTTCTCTCTACATTTTGTAACACAGAGAATGAAGTTTTATTTTGAAATTCTGTATCCCGCATCATAGTTTATTCAAACATATCCAATGTTTTTTTTTCGAGAGGAAAACGATTCTAAACCTCCAAAAGTTCTCAACTTTCATTGTTCAAAAGGATTGTAACTTTGAGATACATACGCGTTTAACAATTGGGTCAAACCGGGGTTATGTTTTCGACTGACTGATTTTCCCAATATCAGCAACTTCAGATCAAAGTGGTGTTATTATATGCCTTTAGTATCAAACTTTTTCTTACAGCCCTGCGTGCATATTAAGAATAATAATTTGCTAAACATTAGGAATGACTAAGATAATGAAGATTTAGGAAGTAAAGTTGTGATGCCTGTAATTCATTTATTTTAATTTAGTGTCGATTTTAAATATCGAATTGCATCTTCTTGTGACACCTGTTGTAGCC
Organism: Mytilus californianus; assembly: GCF_021869535.1. NCBI lineage: Eukaryota > Metazoa > Mollusca > Bivalvia > Mytilida > Mytilidae > Mytilus > Mytilus californianus. Next base: position 3,969,390 of record NW_026262615.1, read on the forward strand.
AAGTTGACAAGTTTTATTAAAAAAATAATTTTTCCAGTATCTATTCTTTCCTAATCAAAACTATATTTATGCATTGTTTAGCCCTATGCTTAACTTCATGATACATATTGAGTGATAAGGCAGGCTTATCTGTCGTTTTCTTCAATATTGAATATCAAACTGACAATTGGGATCTTCCATGCCAGCGATCGATTTTATATTGATAACGATTAACGATTTTATTATTCAAATTTTAGGTTATTTTAGTCTTGAGGAAATACGAGTTAAGGAAGGGCATATATATACAGCTTTCACTATTCATTGTTTTGGTTTAAGAACTCATATACAGTGAATGAGCTGAAATTGTGAAGAAACTTTATAGAATATCCCTTACTGAAGAAAAAAATGAAAAGTAGCTTCCATATCAAAATGGCCTATTTATCATTCGTTTTGATTCAGATATATTATTGAAATTTTTGTAAAATTTCAGAAATCATTTTTTTTTTTAATTCATGGTTGCAAATTTGCAACTATGAAATTGAATTTTTAGTTTCATTATTCCATTTGAATTTGTTATTAGAATTAAAAAATCACCACTATATGTTTATGGAAAATATTTATCAAACTTGTGTTAAGGTGGTACATAACACTACAGGGAGATAACTCTTTAAAAATCAGCTAAACGTTTTAATCACGTTGTATTGTTAAGGAAATATTAAGCTTCTCAATGATCAAAATTAGTGTTTGTCAAACTGCTATATAACCAATGAAATTTTTCTGATAAAGTGATTGGTTCAAATTTTTTGAAATTTCTATATTTTTGTCAAAGGGTCAAAGTAAACATTTTGTCAAAACTTTATGAAAATTAAACGAGCCAAATTAATTTTAGTCAAGGTGTTTGGTACCACCTTAAATAAAGGCAAACAGTAGTATCGTTCTCGCAAACTCTTTGCCATTCATTTACCCATCCGCCGTTTTAAAGTTTGGACGATATACTTATTTTGCAACAAAAAGTGCTTATACGTCATGTGCAAAACAAGTTAAAGCAAACTCATCATTGAAACCAGGATTAAAATTGTTGGCGTATGAAATTATAAGCCTGGTACCTTTGATAACTATTTACACTACTGGGTCGATGACACTGCTGGTGGACGTTTCGTCCCCGAGGGTATCACCAGCCCAGTAGTCAGCACTTCGGTGTTGACATAAATATCAATTATATGGTCATTTTTATAAATTTACTGGTTGCAAAAGTATGAATTATTCGAAATACTAAGGATTTTCTTATCTCAGGCATATATAACCTTAGCCGTATCTGGCACAACTTTTTGGAATATTGGGTAAGCAATGCTCTACAACTTTGTACTTGTTTGGCTTCCTAACTATTTTGATCTGAGCGTCACTGATGAGTCTTATGTGGACGAAACGCGCATCTGACGTATTAAATTATAAGCCTGGTACCTTTGATAATTATTTACGCTAAACGCGCGATTCGTCTATAGAAGACAAATTGCTCGAATAAAAATATAAAAAAAGGCCAAATAAAGTATGGGGTTAATGAGCATTGACTATCCAAAATTCCTAAAGGTTTTGTCAAATTCAGCTAAGGTTATCTATTCCTAGGGTAGAAAATCTTTAGTATTTCGAAAATTCTAAGTTTTGTTGAATTAAAGTTTCATAATATAATTTTAAAGATTTGTTCAAACGGATCATGATATTCATAAAATAGTTCATTCTTTCTTAGTTTTAGTTTTACAAATGTTTTTCGTTTTATCATTATGGTTGAATCCCAGTTTTATATACACTGCAAACAATTTATACATTTTTAATATCTACTTTTTCTTTAAAACACTTTTACATAATAACCTGAGTGGCCAAGGGAAGTAACTTAGTTGTACATGTTGATATAATGCATTATTTAAAAGTAAATGCAACATGCATTGTTCCTGTATATTACAAAACAGATATGCATTTGAGGTATAATTATAGGGGTCTGTGTATTATCCAGATTCGCGTTTGACGGAGAAATGCATACGAGGAAAAAGAAATCCCTTATTAATGATTATGTATTAAATATATCATATGAAATCATGTGTATAAAGTATGTATGTAATTTATATATATTTAAGTATAAACTATTTGTATTCTGAAATAAATCATTTTCCAAGCCTTTCTTTTTATTCAATTGTTGATTTCAATTACACATTCCGGTCGAAAGAATTGTTTGCCACGTGCTACTTGATGTGATTTAAAAGGTAAATGTGTAAATCATTATCAAACAGAGGGATTTATATTTTGCAGTCTAAAAGGAGTTATTCAGAAGTTTGGTGAGTAAATATTATTGCCCTATATGTAACTGTTGACAAAGTGAATGTAAACAACACATAAGACATATATAGGGAGCATTAATATATGATGTGGTCATTACCATGTTTATATCATTTACTTGATAAGGCAACTTATAAATATATTTTACAGACTACTGAATCATGATGAAATAAAGTGTCATTGATCGTGTATCTACTTTAATCAAAGTACGGTTGACTAAACCATCTTTTGGCGCTCCTAACTTGCAGCACCCAAAATTACCGCTACATCCCATAGTATTTTTTTAATGAAAATACATTTAAATTGTTTCAAATTTGAACGTACGTGAAATCAACTAGCAAATATAATTCGGAATTTAAATAACTGTCATAAATCGAAAAAGATTACAAATCAAGGTATCACACTAAGACCACTAAGGAAATCAATTGATTTCTAAAAAGGAGCTAGACCGGATGCGTCGACAGGGTGAGTGTCTCCTGTAGCTATGAATGCTACACCCGCTAAGAAAATCAATACGCAGTGAAAATGTAACAATCGGCAAGAAGACCAAATCGTTAAAATTACAGATAAACATGAGTTGAGGTACAGGCATATCGTTTTGGTCAGCTTATTCGTAAAAGTTACCATAAAAGGTATGTTAAAAATGGAAACAACACTTGATATAGCGTATGCATCCATAGCGCTTTTCCCGATTTGCCTTCATTAGGAACGCATTAGGCCGAATATTTTTAAGCCAAGGATGCATAAGAAGCAAATCAGTTGAAGAGTTATCTGACCAAAAAAGACCTAACATAGTAGACAAGGTAAATATCTAATGTCAACTTTACCTGACAGGGTTGAAACCTTAGTTTCTGAATAATTTCCAAATTTTTAAAGAGACAATTTAAGAAAGGTATGTTATAAATCATGTAAGTACCGCAGAACTGACAACTGAACTGATGATACCCTCGGATACCAATAGTTCATCAGCAGTGGTATCAAGCCAGTGCTATTAAAATGAAAACAACGCTTCATAACTTGTATGTGTCTAAAGTATGCGGACTTAGTAATGTTAGTGTCGATTGCAGTCGTTCTTCCTCATAACTCTGTTGAAACAGTGTTTGTGTAAGGAGCACATCACTGCATATGGATACTTATAGTTTGAACATACAGGTGCGAAACGTATCAAATAAGAATTATGAACACCATGCGATGATCGTCGTGTGTGTTACTGCTGGGAAATTGGAAGTTGACGACTGTAACATTGAAACCATTATGTTTGACATAGACTCTAGTTTGAAGTCGTCAATCTGTGGTAATATCGGGCAGAAGATCAAGATATAAAACAGACCTTCGACTTTCGGAAGTTCTTTAATCTCAAGTTCACTTGGATATATGAGATGCTGGAAATCACTGCAATTGGGGTTATCGAAAAAAAATGTGGGATGCTGAGTGATAGGACATAATCAAAACATATTAAAATGAAATTAAATAACTTTGCAAGATGGGTTTTATTTTTGTTTTTGGGAAGATTGTGTATACATTTTGCTTCTTATTACTGCAAATGCATGTCGGCCGGTATATTTGTTTTTAGCATCAGTGTAGTTCTTCATAAAGTAAGATTTTCATTACATCAAACAAGAAAATTTGTATTGCTGAACCCGTAAAGGTCGACTGAAAATTAAGTATAAAAAGATGAGGTTTAGCACTCTGTAATTGTAAACATGAGGTACCAACTGAACTTAACGGGGGGGGGGGGGGGGGGGGATGGTTGACATATTATATTTTGGAACCTCTATAACATTGATTGTTCTTGCCGACATTTTGAAAAGTTCAAAGATGATATAAAAGTTGTTTCACTGATCTAAACTGTAATATTAAGAAACGTGTGTACGGGAAATCTGAAAATAAACTTATGATATACATAGCACAATACAGTTATATTTTGACTATGTGTGGCCATTATTGTGTTCTTTCCGGACACCCAGGCACTTCTCAAGCGTTTCTTCTTTTAATATACACTATACAATAGATAAGATTAAAGCAGTATAAAAATGTCAGCATCGCTTGTTCACTCAGAAGTACACCAACGCTCTACGGGTACTTGAATATCTTAATATAAATCAAGATCGGTCTTGAGCACGTGGTACTCTACAATCATCTACTGTTTCGGGTGCATCAGACCCAAACTATTTGGTACAGTTTGTACCTGTCTAGCGAAGTGAATGAACATGAGGCAAAGGCACATGGGAAAGGAAAGGAAAAGAGAAAAAGAAAGGACAGACATTAAAACAACAGATGAGTCAGATAAACAATTTGCAATTTACAGTCTTGTATTTTATTATTGCGAGACTAGATAGTTGTGATTCGTGTGTCTTATAGTATCACAAAAATGAGATTGAGTTTAACTTCAGGATGACAATGCATTGCATCGTCTGTCAGAAAAGAGTGAACCAATTACCAATTTAGTTACAAATACTACTGTCTTTGTACTTTGTCTACTGTACCTTTTGTCACGAATTTGTATTTCTAATGCAATCCCGCGTATTTTATTTCGTTAGAAAAACATATATCAACGTATTGATAAAGGTCTTTTTGTATGAAGTGTATACGATTTAAAATGTAACATGGTAGCAGCCTTTGTTGATAAATACTTATAGTGAGTCAAGTTTAATCTTTACCTTTTTTGTTTGTATTTTATCATAACAAAACACACTTGTATATCAAATATGTTTATAAAATAATTAGATATTAATAAAATCTTTATTTGAATTATATAAAAAAAAAAAACATACGGTAAAACAAACTAATTATTCAACTACCAAAACAGTCGTCTGTTAAATCTACATATTATCCGATAAGATTGTAAATTACATAATAGGGTTTGGCTCATATTGTTAGTTACAATTGATTTTATATTCTTTATTAGTATTTAGTACTGATTATAGCTGTTGTTTTAATGTTAAAGTTTATTAGAACTTATGTTAGGTACACATACATGTAGAGTTATAAATCTTGGTGATTTTGATATAAAGAGTTTATATGCACATACATCGTGTTTGTAATTCAATAAAATCAATATACCTACCACAAAAGTTGTCAAAATCAATAAACTGCAAACCATACTTATCCAAGTACAAATGTATATGTGCACCGAACAGTTACATGTACTGTATATCAGAAAATGTCTCATGTGTCGTAGATTAGCTATGTTAGAGGTTGTCATTTTACACTTTTCAAACTTTTCACCCTTTTCAAACATTTCACTGCTCATTTAAATGATTTGTACATGGATAATGCGGTATTAGAAGGAGAACAATAAATACAGCCAAAATCTAACTTCCAAATGGAAGGCCAAAACCGCGAACAAATGCCAACTCAAAAAGAAATCGCGATGCGGCAATATTACAAAAATTTCAATTAACTCTTTCTGAAAATGTGTAAATCATTATTAAATAAACTCATCATAGATACCAGGATTGAAATTTTGTATTTGCGCCAAACGCGCGTTTCGTCTACAAAAGACTCATCAGTGACTCTCGAATCCCATAAAGTTAAAAAGGCCAAATAGAGTACGAAATTGAAGAGCATTGAGGACCAAGAATTCCTAAAAATTTTGCCAAATACAGCTAACGTAATCTATTCCTGAGGTAGAAAAGCCTTAGTATTTCAAAAAAAGTTTTGTAAACAGTTAATTTATAATTATGACCATATCAATGATAACTCATGTCAACACAGAAGTGCTGACTACTGGGCTGGTGATACCCTCGGGGGTAAATCATTATTAAACTGAGGGATTTTACATAATTAACAGACAATTGTGAGGAATTTATAAGTACTGACACAATCATATGTTTGACTTGGTAAAAGAATTTTCCGAACAAACTGGCGGGTTAAACCTGGTTTCATAGCTAACTAAACCTTTTTTCGCAATACAAAATATCAAGCATCTTGATGATGTCAGTTTCAAAAAAAATTTGTGTATCATTTTCAATAAAGTAAAATTGATCCATTTTAAAAGCAAATAAAGGCAACAGTAGTATACCGCTGTACAATAGTCATAAATGATTTAACTGAAAAAAAATCCGGGTCACAAACCAAAACCGAGGGAAACACATCAACTATAAGAGGAAAACTACAAAACAACATAAACACTGAATTGCCACAAAAACAAACGCCAACATTCATAGAGACGGACTATTTGATAACAACTGCCATTTTCCTGCATATATATATACATCTACTTTGACCATTCGTTTTAATGAAACTAAATAAGATTTATTCTTTAGTCCGACTTTATGTTTAGAAAGTGTTAAACTAGTGTACAAAATGTTTTTTTTTGTTATATTTATCCAATGTTCAAACAAACAAACTTTATTGAGCAGCTCAGTTATGTGGGGCATTTCTTTTTATTAAAACCTGTCCGTTGATTATCACATTTATTATTAACTAATTTTATTCCAAGCAATTCATTTTTCACCAAGCATAAAATGTCTATGATTGAGACTTATTTCTTCTCTTCAATGTGCCTTTTTTTTTTTTTTTTTTGTGATCAAATGAGAAATGTCAATAATAGTATGTAGTTATTATGGTTATAAACGCGTTTACAAGACAAAAAAAGCAGGACTCCAAGATCTAAAATAAGGATATAACAGTTCAAACGAATCTCTGCTTAGCTGTATCCCTACAGTGGAAAAGTGGATTGAATTCATTGCAGTCTGATATCTGATGCTGTAGTTGATTGAAAGTGTCGCACAGACAAACCACAATCAAGTTACCCTAAAAACATGGGGTTCATGTTACTCAATATTTTATCTTTTATTAAGTTTTTTCTAGATTGTTGTTATCCTGGTCATCGTTATTGTTGGCATGGTATTCTTCTGTTACCTATTCTAACATCGGAATCGGACGACTTTTAAACTGAGTTTTATTGTGCGTATTGTTGTGTGTTTGTTTATTTCGCATTGGGTAGATGTATTGGGGAGGGGTGAGATCTCACAAAACATGTTTAACCATGCGTATTAATGCGCCTGTCCCAGGTCAGGAACCTGTAGCCTTTGTTAGATTTGTGTGTTTTTTCATTTTGGTTCATGTTTATGTTTTGTAGTTTAGTGTGGCATCCATTTCGCTGAACAAGTATACATTATTGTTTAGGGGCCAGCTGAAGCCTGCCTCCGAGTGCGAGATTTTCCGCTGCGCTGATTGGTTACCTTGGACTGTTTTCTTATCTTTGGTCGGATTGTTGTCTCTTTTACACATTCCCCGTTTCCATTCACAATTCTATTGTCGTTTTTCTTCGACTTGTTTTTTTTATTGTTCCATTGGTATCTTCTGTGATCTCTGAGTCTGTCTTAAAATATATCTGTTGTAATGTTGGTTTTTTTAGGTTTGCACTCATTTCTCTTCCAGTGAAGGTATTCCTAGCCTGCTTATTAAAGAATACGATTGTTTTATAATGGTAAAAGTTTATTAGGGGAAAGCACCTGGAATTTGATATTTCTTTAATCGGGACATCTCGAGGGTCTTTCATATAAGAAATGAGCACAAATTTCTGTTCCATCTCCATCCGTTCAGGTGTCTTTCAATGACCTTTTGGGGGTAAAAGGGAAATGAATTTTGTTCTGAACAACAAGGAAACTATCAAAGGATTAAATTAAGTTTTGGAGTCAGCAATACAGAATACAGAATACACACCAATAACCTCTAGAAAAATGTGTTAACCCTTATAGTTCTTAACCAAATCATTTGCAACTTTTGATAAAAATTATATTTCCATTTGCATCTATTTATCTCCACGGTTGACATGTGGCAATATAGGAGTGAGCTGCCATATTAACTGGCTGGAATCAAAAAAGGTTCGATTCATGCAATAAAATAAAAAATGAAACAACACCTACCCGAAACACTCAATTTTAACGCGATATTATTCAAATTTTAAGCGTAAAGTAACGATAAATTCAGCTTGAGTTTTCGTTCGTATGACGTTATGTTATGCCACAGGAATAACAGTTTTGCACTGTTTTTTGTTTCATTATTTCAATTTTCGTAGAACCTAAGGATCCCATGCATGTGTATCGCGCATAAATAGGCTACAAAGGAAGTTTTGGAAACATCGTCTATCGTAGTGTAAACCAAGGGAAAACATACTAACGGACCAATCACTTTTAAGAATTTAAAAACATGGAAATCATATAAGAATTTAAAAACATGGAAATCATATAAGAATTTTTTAATGTTTTAATATTACTGACATGTCCTTATTTTCTGATCAATTTTAAATAATTGAAATGTCTTCATTACTAGGTTAATATTTTATGTATAGTAGATAGCCTACTATTGCTGTGAAAAGAACTTTCATGTGGAGCAGAATTTGTTTATCCTTTCGGAGCACCTGAATTGCTCTGATTTTTTTAAGCCCTTTTTAAATGATGTCAACAGTTTTTACTGCTGTGTATTAACAAAACTTTCCCCAGTAAAGGAGCGAGTTGAGTAAATATATTTTACCCTGCCACATCTTATATGTGCTTGTGCCAGTCTGAAATATGTAATGCCTTGGTAGCCACGTTGTTTGCTATTTACCATACTGTTTTGTATACAGATAAGGCCGTTGGGTTTTTTTGTTAAATTGTTTAACTTTTCATTATGACGTGGTAATCAATACCTTACAATACGGTACGGGTTTTGTTCATTGTTGAAGGCCTTACGATTATCTTAGCTGTTTTAATCAACGTTATTTCGTCTGTAGGTTATAGTTGTCTCATTAGAAATAAATATTGTAATTGACTGTAAGCTATGTGTCTGAACAGTACCGAATTGAACGCAGCGCATAAAACACAAAATTTACTCACATATTTAAAGGAGCAAGCAGTTTGAATACAAAGAAAACGTAAAAAATAAAAGAAATCCATTGTGTAATTACCAATCTGTGAAAAACTGCTTTGGTGTGATTTGACAGCAATGAAAATCAGTTAAAAAATATCCAAATTATCCAAGATCTTTCCCAAGCTCCCCCTCCTTGACAGCTTCTAGGTAATCAGACAGTCGGAAGAGTTTTCAGGAGACGGTTAAAGGATATAATTCCAGTATTGCTTCTAGAACATGCCGTCCCCAGGGAGACAAACGCCACATGCGTACCAGCCTCCGTCAGTACGCAAACCAAGAGATCGTTACAATATGTTTCAAAGTGACTTGCAAACGTTTGAATATTTTTTACATTCTAGACTATTAAGTGTTTGGTTTCAATTATTTCGAGGAGTCAACGCATCTATTACGCAAACGTCCCGATTGGCAAAGGTTTAGGGGAGGGGAGGGCGCCCACAAACATGTTTAATCACACTACATTCTGTATGTGTTTGATCCTAGTCATGAGCCTGTAGTTCTGTTGTAGTCGTTTGTTTTTGTATATCGTATTTATTTTTTTCGTTTATTGTTTTGTACATAAATTCAGGCCGTTAAATTTTTAATATGAATTCTTTTACATTTCATATTTCGTGAACTTTGATAGTTTGCTATGCGGTATGTATTTTGGTCATTGTTGAAAACCGTAATGTGAGCTTTAGTTTTTCACTTGTACGTACTTTGGTCTCTAGCGGAGAGTTGATTCATTAGCAACCATTCCACATCTTCTTATTTTTATATAGAAGAGATCATAACAACGCAGTTATATCTTCCAAGTGAGTCACCACTTAAACCAGTCGTGTAACATCGATTATTCAAACTGCATAGAAGTCTAATAATTGAACAGAACGTTCACTGGTATAATAGATAAAGGTCTTTCTGAAGAACTGCATCAACGAAAATACAAACATTCTCTAAACGTTTTCTGAGACTTTCAAACAGACGGAACGTACCCGATTAATTAGTTAAGGGCGAATTCCAGCCTCCTGATAGTTTGAATGCAAATAGAATAAATGCACTACACTATCAACAAACGAAGGTAAATCCGTTTGTAATGTAATTTTACAGTATCTTTAGAATTATATACATTAAGACTACTATTATAATTTAGTGTTCATTAATTAAAATGTAGTTTATGGATTCATGTACCATATACAACGACGCTGCAAATTGAAATTAAGAGATAACTGTATTGTATTTGAAATTTTGGGTTTTGTTCACTTCGCCACTGGTTGTGTCCACTTCGCAACGAAAACGTTGCGTAGTTGACCGTTGCGTAGTGGATGTATTTACATGTTAGCAGCCATTGTTGTTACACGCGGTTTCTAAGATACAAGTTTTTATGATGTAGACAATACATTTTATTTCATAAACACCACGTTTTTTTATGATATCAATATTGAGAATTGCAGTTGATATACCTGATATACAACAAGAACAAATGTATTAACGTCCGAAGTTTGTACCAATAAAAGTAAATATAACTGCTTCAAATTCGATTTCTAATCTTCCAGTTGAAAGCGATATAAGAAAATTTAAGAATTTTTTTTTTTGTTGTTTTTCCCAGATAAAGACGTAATTTTGAAGTGACTAAGCAAAATGAATAATGTTTTGCGTAAATATAAACGATTTCTTATATCTACTTCTTTCCGGTTAACTTGTCAAAATACTCTTTAATTTTATTTTTCAGTCAGTTGGTTTTACTTCTTGATAGATATATTTCATGTAAGTTTGTTCAATCATTTTCCTCATTTTATTATTTGTGTTTCCAATTGTTTGATTGATTGTTTTGCCTTTCTCTTGTAACGCTCTTTAATTTTACTCTGTACACCTTGCATCTGATCTGTGATTTTATTTCAAGAATCAAAATCCGCATTCGACCATATTTAGTACACAGATAAGATTAGGTTAAAGCTGACTGAATCTTCCAAGTTTCGGGACCACATTTTGATTTATATATTTTCATTTTCATAAATACACTACCAAGGTATGAATAGGAAAAACTATACCTGTTGCTTATTTTGTTGTTGTTCGGTACTAATACAAATATAATCGATCCGTTTATTACGATGTCTTTTTCTTCAAATGTCTACCAGATCACCGTGCTCGACACAATTCTAATTCTTATGAACCTATATCGTATCGAAATTGAATTTTACAAGAGCAGATTTAAAATCCCACGGGAAAATACATCGTTTATTGAAATAAAGAGATACACCTTCTGCTAAAATTCTTCTTTTTTTCATCTAGTAAATTTGATGCATTAATTTTCTAAATAAACAACCATTTATTGCTAGGCCTTTAAACATGTTAAACATGATAGGAATTTAATCTACCAATAACAATGCGTCCGGTTTTGTTTTTTTCTATTTCCAAATGTAAAATCTTCTGAAAATAGTATACATGTAGCAGTATCATTTGAACTATTTCATCTATGTAATTCCAAGTAGTTTTACTTTCCATTCACTTTTCAATTTTCTTTCGATCTTGTTGGATTTGTGCGTATCAAAAAACCTATTTTTTTATATACAAATAAAAGATAGCATTGTTTGTTATGTTGTTATATCGTCTCCAATCACATACATTTATGCTAACTATATATAGTTCCATAGTACCATAGTCAACATGTTGTTTATAGAATTTCTTGTTACACCATTCTCAAAGTGGAAAATAGACCAATATCAACAATGTTTCGTGTAATAAAAGACCGTTTACAAAAGTATTTATACAACACTTACGACTAGTCTTTCAAATCAATATCTTCTAAAGGCGGTGATTTGAAACGAAATTCACGAGTTAAACTAAAATAATAATTGATATTATCTTTCTTTTCAACAGATCACTATAGAATCTTTAAACACAATTAAATTTTAAATGATGAACTTTTTAAGATTTAATCATTCATCTTAAACAACTACATATTAGAATAAAGAAAAACTAGTCCTTCCTCCTTCCATTATGATAATTACGATTAAATTGAACATTTAATATGTCCTGCTTATAACCCAAGGACCTCATATTGAACGATTCAAGGTCTCTATGACTTAAGGTTTATAAATAACACTGATATACAATTTAAATCGAACACAAAAAGGGAAATAACTCTATATCATGTGACCTTATCTTTTTGGTCCAAATTGAGCATATCATCATGTGAAAGAAACGCAATGTATTTTACGATTTCTGAGGAGAAACGATAGCAAGAAAAACAGTATATGGGGAGATAAATCCTAAATGCTAAAATGTTATGTTTAAAGGCTTAGTTTCAAATGCGAAATAACTGTTTGGTATCATTTACCAAATATATTTTCTTCATGTTGAGAAACACAATTTCAAAATAAATGTGGTGGAAAAATATAATAAGAAAAAGGTTCTTCAGCAAAAAGGCGAGAAGACCTTATAGTTAATTTTTCTCTAAGTTAGGATGAAAACAATTTGTGTGCATTGTGAATAAACACAAATAGTAATGAAAATTCTACAATCTGAGATCAGAAGAATGTTGCAAACAGTGATAGTTTTCAATTGAAATGTTCAGGTCCTGATTAAAGAATTCTCAATTTTGTAAAACTATGCATTCAGTATCATTCAGTTGTCAGATAACATATTACACATCATACTAGTTGTCAGCTACTATTATTTTCGACATCTTACGTACTTGCTTGTACTTGAGCTAATAGTGGAAATCGAAATTTGTTTCTGTGTGTTTTACATACTTGTTTTGGCCTTTTCAACATTTTTTTATTCGAGCGTCACTGATGAGTCTTTTGTAGACGAAACGCGCGTCTGGCGTATATACAAAATTTCAATCCTGGTATCTTTGATGAGTTTATTTACATGGGGAAATATATTCACATTCAGACTTTGAAATTATAAAGCCATTCTTAATATTTTCAACCGATTCTATACCGGCTTTGATGAAATAGACTTCCAACGGGTCGTTGAAAGCAAATAGTGATCTTCAACAGTTATCAAAATCCATATCTTACAGTAAGGCCCAGGCTTGACAAAGATTGAAGGCCAATGACAACTAACAAATACATATGTTTTCCCAGAATAAATTATCAATCCGTACACATCCAAGGGATATAGGTCAATTACGTCATAAACAGTCTGAGAAATGCATGCAATACGTTATGACAAAATATATGTGTAGACAGGACGTAGTGTTATAAGTGTTAATTTATGCAATTTTAACATGTTATTTGATAAAATACAAAATCAATGTCTGTACTGATAAAGACAATATTCATATATATTATAACAGTTTTTATAATAAGTGTATTCAAGGGAAGCCTAATTTTACTTGCAACGTATTATAATTTACGAGGTATATAAAAAAACTAAAATTAAGATGTAATATTCTTTTTCTGAGAAGAGAAAGTTTCTATATGCACAGGCAAACGTTCATATCAAATATTTGGAGCTTTTCAAATATATTCCATATGAATATATAAAACTTATTTTTTAACTAAACTGTCTGATAACCTTTGGTTGGAATATAGTAGTAGTGAGTCGAAATATCAACTCTAACTGCTGATAAGGAATTTACTAATTGCACATACTTTCTGTGTAAACTTATAGACTGACATTGCTATGTAATTAATGCTTGTATATGAACGCATTTGCCTTTCTTCGGCAGAAAGCCACAGAAACCTACTTGTATGAGTGCTTTCGGGTATTTTTATTGTATACTGTATCGCTGAATGCTGTATGATTGTCCGTTCTGTGATCTGTGTCGACGACGACGGGATTATTTAAAGACATTGTAAAAATATGAGGGTTTTCAGCGGCAGGTTCGACGAAGATTTTGTGTCTTATGACAAAATACAATAAGTCAGATGGTAGAGTTATAAACTGGAGTCTGCTTAATTTATTAGTTGATCAATAGAGGAGCTAAATAAATGCATAAAGGTTTAATAAATTCTGTAAGATAGCAAGAAGCAACTGTAATTGGATGCCCCAAGAAAAACTGTTGGAGGAAAAAACGGGAGATGGTTTTTTTTTATATTTTCAAACATTCTTCAAATTATTTTATTTATTTCAAAGATTCCTTCATTACTTCATTACTTGTATGTTTTTTCATTTTTACATGATTGATCGTCGTTGTCTACGTTTCAGCCCATAAAAAAAAACATTGACATAATAGCCATATCTATGTTGTGATGTTACACTATTGTTTCAGATAAGGGTGAAGGTTTGGTACCATTAAAACGTTTAAATCCGCTGCAATTGTTTGCACCTGTCCTAATTCAGGAATCTGATGTTCAATAGTTGTCGTTTGTTGATGTGGTTCATAAGTATTTCTCGTTTCTCGTTTTTTATACAAATAAGACCGTTGGTTTTCCCGTTTGAATGGTTTTACACTAGTATTTTGTGGGGCCCTTTATAGCTTGCTGTGCGGTGTGAGCCAAGGCTCCGTGTTGAAGACCGTACTTTGACCTATAATGGTTTTACCTTTATAAATTGTGACTAGGATGGAGAGTTGTCTCATTAGTACTCATACCACATCTTCTTATATCTATATATATATTTTCTAATCCCAAACCTAGCAATACTTTCTATTATACCATTAACCAGTCTAGATGTTCGAATCTTTTATCGGACTTCTGTTGACATATCCCTTTTCGTATTCAAAATTGAAAAACAAATATGAAATATCGTAATTTCATTAAATAAAATTGAATATCTTTTAAAGCCGACAGTATTCTTCCGATGTTGAACTTCCTTAAATAGATGAGTAAAAGACAAACTAAGGCAACACACATTCCGAGAAGATACCACAAAGAAAGAGAACAGGTACACCGGCATGTGTCTTATGCCATGTATGTATCACCTATATAATAAAATATTTAATTAACCAAAAGTTGAAAAAAAAATGTTGAACCTATTTTGGACTAATTAAATCAATAGTTTTTTTTAAAAAAAGCTTCCCTATTAAAACCATAACAAATCTTCTTCTTATTCAAAGAACAAAAAGTAAAATCATAAAAATACCGAACTCCGAGGAAAATTCAAAACGGAAAGTCCCTAATCAAATGGCAAAATCAAAAGCTCAAACACATCAAACGAATGGATAACAACAAGATAATCTAGTAAATAATTATAATGATGTTTAATAGTTATGTAATTGGTAATTTCTATTTTAATTTTTTTTTTGGGGGGGGGGGGGGGGGGGGTGGGGGTGGGGGAGGTGGGGATGGGGGTGGAAGGGGGGGAAGGGGGTGTGATTGTCTCTGATTTGGAAACATTAAGCTGGAATGGCAATTTGTAAATCACTTGATTAAATTATGTGGAATATATGGCACGTTTGAAAAGTTATAATCAAGACACATATGTCGAACGATCAGCGTGTTGTGTCCAAAAATAAATGTACATAATTCATTATAGCCATATAAACTGGCATTGTTCATGTCAAAACGTGCAGCGGAATTTGAATATGAGGAAATTTAATTTGTTCAGTTTGAAACGCATTTAAAGTCAAACAAAGTGCATTTAGCGTAATCATTCAGAAATCCGTGTTTGTATGCATGCATGCAGCGTGCATTCGTTTAATCATGCAAATGCAAATATGAAAAGATCAAACGCTATATTTCAAATAAATGGACATCTTTTCGTATAATTTACGTGTAAACTTGACAAATAATAGGAATATTTTACCGCAAAGGTAATGTAGGATGTTTAATGTGCCTAGTATCTCAAATGAATTTTAAATTGTTTTGAATCTTTTCATTCTAAAGTTCAAAGAAGATCAACTATTATTTCATATATAAAGAAAGGTCTGTAGGGTGAACACCAAAAAGATACGATTACAAACATGTATCTTTGTCGCAATATTGAGTGTTTAACAATAAATGGACATGTGTCTTTTCAAAAAGACAAGCTATAAATTTTCCCTAATTGAAAAATATTGTGGATTAATTAAAAAGACACAATTAAATATTTGCTATAAAATCACAATAATATGAAACGATATACCAACACTACTGATTACTGTTATTTGATACTTAGTAAAATAAGTAGCATTCTTTGTTGTCAAACATTCAAACGGATTTTTCTAGACAGAAGTCTTTCGATGTTCAACATTCGTAAATCAATGAGTTAAAAACACATCAAATTAACATAAAATATTCGGGCGAATCGCACGAATTCCAAAAGAAACTGACCAAGTAAACCGGACTGTGTCTCCTGCCATGAATGTATCACTGATATAATACAATTTTCAATTCGGGTAAAAAAGTAGTGAATACTCCACCTATTTTCTAATAATTTTGCAAACAGTTTTTGGCGTAAGGTTTTTCTAAAAATAAACACATAACAACACTTTTTTTTATTCTCCAAAGAACAAAATATTTCAAATTATAAGTATATGATTTTCAAAAGTTTTGTTGTTGTTTGTTTTTGTTTGTCTTTGTTATATTGTAATTGTCTTTCAATTTTTGAAATATAAAGTCCAAATGGAAATTTGTAAAACATTTGACTAAAATATGTGGAATGATTTGCTTGTTTGAAAAGTAATATCATAGAGTTTCCTTTTAATATAGAATTGAATGACACATTTCTTCACGACAAATGTCAAACAATCTAAAAATAAATGTTCATAATTCACAATAGCCCTATGAACTGGCAATTTTAATGTCAAAATGTGCAACATAAATTAATTATGCATAATCTGTATTAATTAAGTTTTAAACGCGTTCAAATCAAAATCAAGTGCATTTTGTTTAATCATTCAGAAACCCGCTTTTGTATGCATGCATACAACGTGCATTTCGTTCAATGATACAAACACTTGTTTTTATTAACATTCATGCGATACATACAAATACAAACATGAACGAGATCAAACGCGATATTTGAAATAAATGGACACCTTTTCGTATAATTTACATATACACTAGACAAATTATAGGAATGTATTACGGCAAAGGTAATGTTGGGTTTATGTTCATTGTATCTATAACGTCTTATTAGTTATTGTGCATTTCTCATTCTAAAGTTATCCAGCTTAAAGAAGATCAACTGCCATTTTCATATGAATAGAAGGGCTGCAGGGTGAACACCAATAATATACAATTAACAAAAATATATCTTTAATGCAATATGGAGTGTTTTGAACTATTAATGGACATGTGTCTTTTCAAAAAGACAAGCTACAAATTTTTCCTAATTGAAAAATATTGTGGATTAATTAAACAGACACAATCAAATATTTGCTATAAACTCATAATATTCTGGTACAACATACAAACACTACTGATTACTGTTATTTGATACTTAGTAAAATACGTATCATTCTTTGTTGTCAAACATTCAAATTGATTTTTCTAGACAGAAGTCTTCCGATGTTCAAAATTCGTAAATCAATGAGTAAGAAACACATCAAGTCAACAAACAATATCCGAGTGAATCGCATGTACTACAAAAGGAACGAGACCAAGTAAACCGGAATGTGTTTCCTGCCATGAATGCATCATATCACCGATATAATATAATTTTCAATTCGGAAAAAAAGCTGTGAATGTTTCACCTATTTTCTAATAATTTCGCAAATAGTTTTTGGCGTAAGGTTTCCTAAAAATAAAAACATAACAACATTTTTTTTATTTTCCAAAGAACAAAATATTTTAAATTATAAGTATATGATATTCAAAAGTTTTGTTGTTGTTTGTTTTTGTTTGTCTTTGTTATATTGTAATTGTCTTTCAATGTTTGAAATATTATGTCCAAATGGCAATTCGTAAAACATTTGACTAAAATATGTGGAACGATTTGCTTGTTTACAAGTAAAAATATATAGTTATTATTTAATTTAGAATTGAATGACACATTTCTTCACGACAAAAGTCAAACCATCTTAAAATAAATGTACATATTTCACAATAGCCCTATGAACTAGAATTTTGGATGTCAAAATGTGCAACATAAACGTTTAAAACGCGTTTACATCCAAATGAAGTGCATTTTGTTTAATCATTCAGAAACCCGCTTTGAAATGCACGCACACAACGTACATTTCGTTCAATGATGCAAAAACATGTTTTAATTAGTATTCATGTGATATTTACAAATACAGATGTGATAGAGATTAAACGCGTTATTTCAAATAAAGGAACACCTTTTCGTATAGTTTTCATTTAAACTTGATAGATAACAGGGATGTTTTACCACAAAAGTATAGTTAAAGTGCTTTGTATCTCTCATGTCTTTGAACAAGCTTTAAATATTTTCAATCTTATTTATCCAGTTTAAATAAGATCAGTTGCCATTTCCAAATGAATAAAAGGGGTGTGGGTGAATGTCGATAAGATATAATTATCAGAAATACGTCTATACATTGAGGGTTCAACAATAAACTGACATGTGTCTTTTCAATATGACTAACTTTAAGTCGAAAATGTTTTGATACATCAAACAGAAATAATCAAATGATTGCCATAATCTCCCCAAATTTAAACAAAAACTACTGACTACTGTTGATTGGATACTTAACGTATCATTCATTGTGTTTAAATATTCAAAGGGATTTGAAGACTCAATACGATATGTTGCTAATATATTTGGTTTGTTAATCCTCTTACTTTACACTCAGTACAAACGAACTGTTTCAGAAGTATATTGACGTAACTGTTTGTTTATTGTATTTATATTTGCACGATAGGAACTGCATCGTGAACTCTGAACTGCTGTACTCACGCAAATTTAGTGTGCAAGCGTTGTATGTTGATCAAACTGATGTGTTATGACTTAATTTTGAAAAATAGTATTAATTGATCCGTTTATGTTCGTTGATATGCACACTGTATTGGATTGTTTAACTTTAATTCACCATTTTCTAAGGTTAAGTTGTATATTTAAAGAGCTTTAACGTTAATTACATGAATACAATAAAGGTAATTTATACCAGATTTGGTATGATTGCCAACTATACAGCTATTAAATATATATAAAACAGACTATAGGTCACTGTACGGCTTCCATAATGACCAAATATATTAGTATAGGAAGTTATGAAAGACCCCTGCCTGATAAATATGTCAAACATTCATTTCAATAGATTTTTTTTAACTCAGATATTTCTTTTGCAGATTACACAAAGTAGTTATAACTGAATGTTATCGCTATTTAAACATATTTGTTAACAACAGACATTATATTCTATAATGAAAATAAAATTAAATGTATATAACAATTCATCAAAATAACAAAATATCATTTTAAGTCATGCGATGGAAAATTATGATATCAATAGATTGATATTTGTACGCATGTTTCACAGTAGTCAAGAAAACATTCGGTAAATACAGGTGTTACTGTTGTGAACGATGAATGAACTGCAATTATAATAAATGACTGTTGTCAACAATCTGTCTTATGGTACACATTATCATTTCGAATAGATTCAGCTTATTCGAGATAGAGTCAAGATGGGAGAAGGTGGTCATGTTAAGGAAAAAGGAGGAATAAAAAAACGTGAGACGTGGAGTAAACGTTTTGACTTTTTGTTAGCATGTATAGGATTTTCCGTTGGACTTGGTAATGTTTGGCGCTTTCCTTATTTATGCTACAAGAACGGAGGGGGTAAGTACAGTACTGTTTAACAAGTGTTTGTTTATACAAATAACTAGTTAGACATTGATGCTAATTTAAAAGCAGCTTTTTCTTTAAGTTAAGAATTACAAATAAAGTTTCGAATTTTGAACAATGCCTTGAACTATACTTTGGAGAATTGAAAATGTAATTGTAATTACCCTTATTTAATTACGAACCTGTGAGTATTTAAAAATTATGTGTGATTGAGCATATTTTCAATAACATGAACTATGCCTTTTTTGCCATGTAACTATGAATTACTTTTGTAAAAATAATTTCAATTACATCGGAGTATAAGCATGAACGTTTTCACATTTTTTTTATTTCTCTGGTCAACTCACACGAATAAGTGAAATTACAAAAAAAAAACAATTTAGTTGTAGCTTTATATGATATGTTTTAAGAACATTAATACGAATATTGTAAATATGTATTGCATCTATAATAATCTTCATTTTCGTTTAAGTAATTTTATCGCAATAAAACAATTAAAAGATTGAAATCACTACATATGCATTTACATTTATTCTATAAATTTGTTGTTATAACCATGAAGATAATGATATAAAATATGACTCGGGATATATTCGTCCACTTAAACAATTAAACAAGTACAACACTATCCCGTGGTTTTAGTGCCAAATCTAATATGTATGTTTACCTTGCAAACTAGTTAATGCATTCACATATGATATACTGCTAGAAGATTGTTATTCACCGCGGGTTAAATCACCTAAGTGGTCAGTGCTTCGCAAATGACATAATTTATAACATATATATCTAGATGTCATATATATAATGCCTCAGGGAAAGTTGACCGTAACTGATTAATATATTGTTATGTCCATTTTGGACGTAAAGTCACAGCGTATTTAGTACTTACGCACCCAGGCTTTAAAGTGTTTAGGTTTGAGCTGGATTGATGAATTTTAAACCAGAAAGCAATTTGGACGCACAAGATTTATAATAGTGTTCGTTTTATTCAATAAAAATTTTGTTATAGCATTTTTTTATGTTTCCATATTCAATTCATCCTCCTTTATGTAAAATACTGATTTTTCTGTATTTTGATTACATCAGATTATGAAAAAAACAATAAAAGTAATAAAAATTAATAAAAAAACCCTTAACGAACTGCAATAACTGAAATACAACAGATTTTCAGAAGGCCTAAACTTCAATAAATGATGTATTTCATACTCAGATAACAAAGCATTTGAAACATAACGTGTATTCATTTTTAATAAAATTTGAAAAAAATGAAAACCTAGAACAATAGTTGTACAAATGTTTCAACGTTGAACTCTACATTTTCAAAGGTCCGTGCAAGCTGGTTTGAATTTGTGTCCTATGTAATACAGTGTTTAGTACTTTAATTGTAATTCATTTGTAATTAATTACTTTTCAGACTGAATGTACTTGTAATGTAATGTAATTCATTACATTTCATATTTAAAATAGCTGTAAATGTAAATTATTTGAATTGAAGTTGTTATTGTTGGCATGTAATTAACCCAAGCCTTCCTTGTTCCTTTGCCCATTTCAACTTATTTAACAAAATGTACTTAGATTTGTTTTGCTGACTGTTGTATGTTCGCATATATCACACAAGAGTTTTGTAATTATTGTTCCACAAAAAAAAATATTTCTTATAAACAATTTTCTTCTGCAGGAGCTTTTATGATTCCGTACTTTATATGTTGCATTGTTGGCGGAATACCATTATTTTATTTAGAAGTATGCGTTGGACAGTTCATGGGCGTTGCTGGCCTAAATGCATGGAAAATATGTCCGTTATTTCAAGGTATTATTTCCAAGAATGTATGCAACAGAACGTTGAGTATATTTATAATTATAGATTATTATTTTTTTACTTTGATTTTTTAAATTTTTTTATATCTTTGCTTTTTGATTATATTGAAATATGGAATTTATTTTTAAAATGAGATCAGGTGTATGTTTCATTAATTTGTTACCAGAAATATGGAATATACTTGTCTATTCAAAATATGGGATTATGGTCTATTCAAGATATAAAATACTTGTCTATTCAAGATATAAAATACTTTTCTTTTCAAGATATGAAATACTTGTCTATTCAAGATATAAAATACTTTTCTTTTCAAGATATGAAATACTTATCTATTCAAGATATGAAATACTTGTCCATTTAAGATGTTGGATACTTGTTTTGAAAGATGTAATATACTTTAATTAGAACAAAAAAACGATACTTTGTTTTGATAAGGGTTGGATGTGTATTTTTTATCTATAAGCTATTATGTTATTTGATACGTGAGATATAAGACCTGTTGGTGGCCTTCTGCTGTTGTCTGTTCTGTGGTCGGGTTGTTGTCTCTTTGACACATTCCCCATTTCCATTCTCAATTTTATTATTTGAGATATGAGATATTACGTTATTTGATATATGAGATATAACGTTATTTGATATATGAGATATAACCGTTACGTTATTTGATATATGAGATATAACGTTATTTAAGATAAGAGATACTATACTTTTTGAGCTATTGGGGTATTATGGCATTTAAATGATTGTTGCCCGTTAGGGAAAGCTTAGGATTCAGTAACGTTTCAGGAGTTTCACCGGTAAAAAGAATGTCGTTTGCTTTCAAAACAAGTGAACACATTTCTCCCATTCAAAAAGTATACATCAGTGCCTATAATATAATATAGTACGTGTCTCTGTACTTTAAACATCCCGCCATTGTGTTATTGTTCTATTATAATTTTTGCATACTTTGAACGACAAAATTATTTTATATCTCTACCTGTGTGACATTTACATTCTGACGTCAAACACGCGATTCCACGCCTGAGTTAATGTTAAAATTACGATTATGTCCCAGTGCTTAAAATCCCACGATTCTTTATGGGTTGATTTGCATACACAAATAAAATACAAAAATAAGTAAGCAATGAACGAGGTTGTTAAATGTGACATATGCTTCTTTGTGCTTCTTTATTAAATATTTGTTTGTTTTTGTTGCGATTAAGATTGTGACACGGTGTTGACTACTGTACCTCTATTTTGACATTTTTACCTTTTATGTCTGTTTGTTTTATTCACGCATCGTTGTCAATATAATGGAATTTGATGCGACTGCCATACAAGAGAGAGGTTTAGCACAAAAAACCATGTTCAATCCACCATTTTCTACATAAGAAAATGCCTGTACCAAGTTAGGAATATGACAGTTGTTGTCCATTCGTTTGATGTGTTTGTGCTTTTAATTTTGCCATTTGATTAGGGACTTTCCGTTTTGGATTTTCTCGGAGTTCAGTATTTTTGCGATTTAACTTTTTCCCATATTGTAAAAGATGGTTTTGTCGGTGGTCAAGCTAGAACTACAAGGGTTATAATCAGATGATAAATGAAATGTGTACCTTACATCTGGTGGAGTCTGCATCAGGGCATGTAATGCTGCCATGTTTAATCGGTGTTCTTCATCCATAAAAAAATGCACGAAATACACTTATCATTTATTCATTTTTTTTCGTATTAGTAGTTCCACTCGCTTTACAAAATTGGTAATTGGGAGGCGTACATCTTTTATACAGTTATACTTCTGTGTCCGTAAATGCTCCTTAACCGACTTAAATAGTTCGTGATTTTTTTAACAATAACGTTTAGATCTTGCCACATAAAATGAACGGTATTTTTCTACTGTTTCTTGATTTAATGATGCATGTAGTAACTAAATATTGAGTGGGCAATTTTTTTCAAAATATCAGCTTATAACTTATTCTTAATGAAATATAGAAATTTCTCGTAATAAATGATGTGTCAAGTGTTTGAATAAGATGCGGATCCATTTAATCCCCGTATCAAATATCTTTACAAGCGCTTAAAGTCCCTTTAGTCAAAAATGATGTAGTATAGTTTTACTTGGTAACATGTATTAACTACTTTATATCTAAAGAAATAAAAAAAAATCATCGTTTAAAAAACTTGATTTGCATCAAATCTAAAAATAGGTTCACAGACATCATTGTACTTTAAAAGACAACCTGAGTGATTTAAGAATATTTAAACGGAGTTCTTGGGGGTCTATACCTTGAAATTCTTGATTTAATTTAAAATGTAATGCATCTATATGTTTAATGCAATTTAAGTTACTTTTATTTCTTTTAAACGAGAAAACGATGCAATGGGCATTTAGAACCAATAAGTCGAAGAAAAAAGACTCTACCATGGTCAAAAGAAAGCGACGAAAATACAAAACAAGTCCACATAAACTCCACAAAGAAACATATAGTTCATTATGACGATAAGAAAAATCAACAGATTTTGACGAATCATGGTATATTTTTACCAATAATAACAAAGTTAAAATAATTGAGACCGCTGACAAATAAGGATTATATACCAAACCACAATATAAATTGAATCTAGTTGTTGCTAACAATAGTCGACAAATAACATTTGGTGCCTGGCGGTAAAAGCATATCAACCATCTTGAAACATTTCTAGGATCACTTATCACAACACGGGCCAGTATATCAAAAGACGAATATATATCTGCTTTAAATTTTCATTGCATTGTATGATATTTGTTGTTGTTTTTTTTCTTATTGATCTCGTTAGGCCGTAAAGCAACAATTTATAGTAACGGAACGTATTGTAATGCTCCAAACTGACAAGTTGTCACATCAAGCTAAGATAGTCAGTTAGGGGAAACTGAGGAGAAAAAAAATCTTGACAAAAAACAAACAAAAATCAGATCAAACGTAAAAACCACGAAGATCCGCTGGTCTGACAAGTGTGTCAAACTGGTCAGAGTTCTCTTTAAATTGGCCCGAGTTGTCTTAGCCCAATTTGCATTTGTGTCCAAGTTGTCCCGATTCCACCTCAAGCTGCAAAGATGCCATTTTGTATCGAAATCCCGTTGTTCAACTATAGAACAACTCTTTGTTTTGAACTGTATTCACACATTTAAAAGACCCAGTATTTAAATGCTACTTGTAAGTGTAATTGTAATCCTAATCGTAGATGTATGACAGTTTCCGCAAATGTCTTATGAGCCAGAAACGGTTTAAAATTTTGAAATTTGTTTGGTTTCAATGATTTTCAATGTCGTCTTCGATGTTGCCATATAACTGTTTTCATTCGAGAACAACTGATGAATCTTTCAAAGAAGAAACGCGCGTCTAGCATACTAAGTTATATCTTTGTATCTCGGCAAAAGTTGTCAATAGTGATGCCCGGAATATATTTAGTCGATCAAGTTATATGCATTACTTTTAAATAGCATCTTAAACATCTTATTTTTCTTTTTTGTTAGGGATAGGGATAGCGTCAACTGTCATCATGTTTTTCTCCAATACTTTTTTCAACGTTATCATGGCATGGGCCTTTTACTATTGGTTTAGTTCATTTACAAGTGAACTGCCTTGGGCCAGCTGTGGTCATGAATGGAACGTACACTGCAAAGACTTTACTATAGAAGGCGGAAACTTCACAAATACGAGTCTACAAAATGATGAAATGGCAAATTATACTCTTCCGTTTCTTTCTGCTGTGCAAAATACATCAATCCAGTTGGTATTGGATCCGGTTACAGAATTCTGGGAGTGAGTTTTAATATTTCTGTTATAGTATCAACCGATAAATAATGAGTCATCTTCAATATTTGAAAAAAACTTAATTTTTATAATTTACAAGGGGCGAAAGTAGTACTTCATAAAAATGGAAGAGTAGAATTATTATCTCAAATGTTTCAAAAGCGGAATTCTTAGAATATATATATACACAATATTTCAATCACAATATCATTGCAATGAGATCTTTTAATTGATAAGAAAAATATAATTACCTTTTAGAAATAAAGTCCTAGGAATTTCTGATGGCATTGATCAGCCTGGAGCTATAAAATGGGATATTTGTTTATGTTTGTTGTTTGCCTGGATTGCCGTGTATCTATGTATATGTAAAGGAATAAAGTCTTCAGGAAAGGTACGTAGATCTATCATCTTAATCTGCATAGTGTACTATCGTCTTGATGTTCATACTGTACTATCATCTTGATGTTCATACTGTACTATCATCTTGATGTTCATACTGTACTATCATCTTGATTTTCATACTGTACTATCATCTTGATTTTCATACTGTACTATCATCTTGATTTTCATACTGTTCTATCATCTTGATGTTCATACTGTACTATCATCTTGATTTTCATACTGTACTATCATTTTGATGTTCATACTGTACTATCATTTTTATGATCTTACTGTACTATCATCTTTATTTTCATACTGTTCTGTAGATAGCAAGGACGTATTTGTATTAGATATGACGCAGTCAGAACTCGCTGTGGGTTTAAGTCGTCTGACGAAGGAAAACAAAACTTTATAAATTGCACGGATTTCAATAGACATAAGAAGATGTGGTTTGAGTGCCAATGAAACAACTCTCCCTCCAAGTCACAATTTGTAAAAGTAAACTGGCTCACACAGAACAGCAAGCTATAAAGGGCCCCAAAAATGACGTTTTTCTATAAATATTTTAAACTGTTCGTCAAGTTAACAAATATGAGGTCCCCTCATGGGGGTGTCTAAGTAATCACATAATCACAATTGTTTTGCCAGTATAATCACATAATCATTAATTATATTTTTAAACAAGAAAATCAAATAATCAAATAATCATGAAATATTTGGTCTGGTAATCAAATAATCAAAAACCTCATGAGGAGTCTCAGATATGGCATAAAAATGATACTGTCAGCGTGAAATTTTTTTTTTTTTTTGCTAAATTTACGATCAAGTGAAAACGCGTAAATATTTTTTATGCAAATAGTTTGTAGAAAATCACGATATTGTTGCGAATGGTGAAATAGTCACGGATTAGCAAATTAAAACCCAGGAACGAGTGTTGTGCGTTGAAATTCCGATGATAACAACCTACTTCAGCATGTCTACAGTATTGCAGAAATGAATGGTTTCTAAGATATCTGTCTTGCCGCCAAACGAATTATATTAATTTACTATTTTTTGAGTAAGTTAAGAGATAAGTACTTAAAATTGCTATTAGGGCAAAGAGTAAAAATATTTAAGAATGCTGAATGGAGAAGATGGTATAATTATTGGAGAAAACAATACAATTTAGCTTTACAAAAAGTAATTTACACAACCCAGTAGAATAGTTGTTGCAGTCGCCTAAACGTTCCATGAGCTTGAACATGTTGAAAGTTTCTGTACACTCAGCTTCGATTTACACCTCCGAATTTCCAGCAGAATTTTTTATACACCACTCCTCTTATATAACTGGTTTCAAATTTAACACCTAGGAATGTCTTCAAAGATGACTGTATTCTCGGAAAGTATGCATTATACAAAATATCAAAAGGAATAGTGTACGCAAATCTTTGTGCACATGTTCATATAAGAAATTCAAAATTCTACAGGTTTTCAGATTGTATTTTTACATTCAATCAACCTTACATAAACCGGTGTGTTCATGATCAACTGACATCGAGCCAAAGACTATCCGAGAGAATTAGAGTTGAAACCGGACACATTACATGCATATAAGAGAGGCGAGAAATACTTTAAGGACATTCAAACTCATTAGTCGAAAATAAACTGACAATGCCACGGCTTAAAACAGTATCAACAGTATACAAAACACAACATGGAAAACTAAATACTGAGAAGCACGAACCCAACCAAAATAACGGGGTGATATCAGGTGCTAATAAGTTATTTTTATAATTACAGGTTATGTACTTTACGGCTACAACGCCTTATCTGTTCATGTTCATCTTATTGATAAGAAATTCAATGTTACCAGGAGCTATTGATGGTGTCATATATTACTTGAAGCCTAATCTAAGTAAACTTGCGTCTATGCAGGTAAGTCACAGTTTACTTAAGAATTGAATGCTTTTTTTTGGTAAATGTATTGGAGTGTAAAAGCGTTGACCGAAGTACATTTTGTATGAAGCGCGGAAGCGCTTCATAATAAAAATGTGCGCACGGTAAACGCTTTTACAGCCCTATAAAATTACTAAATGAAGCATTCAAAACTTATAATTACATTTTTTTTGCTAGAACCATGATAACACGTTTTCTATCAAGTTTTTCTTTAATTTATCAGTGCACATTATTATGGAAGGTCGTGTCATCATGAATGTGTTCATGATGCAGCAATCATATACATTTAAAAAAAAAGTGTCTTGATATTTTTCGAGAAACTGAAAACATTTGTAAGTTCTGTTACACCACTATCCCAGGTTAGGGGAGAGTTGAGGGCCCACAAACATGTTTTACCCCGTCACATTCTGTATGTGCCTGTCACAACTCAGAAGTCTGTTGTTCAGTGGTTTTTGTTGTTGCTGTCATATTTGTTTTTTGTAAATTATGTTGCTAGGCGTTAGTTTTCTCAATTAAATTAGTAAATATTTTTCATGTCGGGGCCTCTTATAACCGACTATACGGTATCGGTTTTTCTAATTATTGAAGGCCGTGCGGTAGCTTAGAATTGCTCACATCAACATCATTTGAACTTGGTGGATAGTTGTCACATTGGTAATCATACCACACCCCTTATTTTTTAAATTAAGTGGGTTTAAAAATATTGGAAACTAATGCAGATAATTTAAACTTTTAAATAGTGTGGGAGACAACATTAGTTCACTTTATAATTTTTATTGTCAACACAAACTTTCCTAAATAAACAGAAAAGTGTAATTGTCTGGTGGTCTCTATTGTATTAGTATACAGCCTGGTAAGACAATTATTTTCATTGTAAAAACAGAAAAAAATAAGGCACTTAAGGATGTACTTTAAATCTAGAATTTTAAATTGATACTTTAAGTCAGAAGAGCATTAGTTAAGGAACAAAATAAGCTAAAAATATTGATAGGTTATGGAATTCCTTTTCAGGATACTTAATTTTTAAAATATGGCGGGAAAAGGCTGATTCGGACTTTTAACTTGTATTTGCATTGGTATTATTTGGGTCTCAAATCAAAAGATAAGAAATCTAGAATCTGCTTAAATTTTGATAAATGACCTTTCATGAGCTATTGAAATCTTATATGAAGAGAAAAATGGGTATAATGGGGCAAAATAGTTTACCCTGTTTCGTAGGAAAAAAATCAAGGAGTCCGATCTTTTGACAAAAATTCCTAAACCTCACCTAAGTACATAAATAATATATAAACAATTAGTAAAGTAAACACGTAAAAGATGAATTTTGTATCATTTTGAAGAAAAATAACTTAAAAAATTGAACACGAAATTGCATTGTTTTAACACACTGATAAATAGTTTGTATTAAAAACCTTTTTTTTTTTTTTCTCTCTCATGTTGAAATGTTTGTTTGTAACAGGATATAATATGACTCTGAATTTATCAAAAAGATTACAGTATTATATAAGGAAAATATAAGGTACTTATGTAACATAATAACAATTAGTAAAGTAAAAACGTAAAACATGATTTTTCTTTTTAAATGTTTGTGAATAAATGCTAAGAAAACTGCACTGCATAAACACATTGATAAATTGCGTGTTGTTAAAACCTTATGCTTGTTGTGATTATGTACCTTGATAACAGGATAAAATTTGACACTGAATTTATCAAAAAGAGCAGAGCATTAAAACTAACATTTAAAACCTAATCTAAATCATTCAACACATAATCCTCCATCGGAGAAATTCATTCTATAGATTTACACTATGTAACAAAGTGTGAGTGTCCCTTTTGTCTTACACAAGATAGATATAAGAAATATCATTTGGTAGGAATAACGTTTATTTCAATTATCATGAAAAGTAGATCTGAAAACACTAAATGCAGAATCCCCATCTATAACTTGAGAAGTTCTAGTCCTCTTTTTATCTTTTGCTTGGCAATTATCATCTACGTGGAGAAGATTTTATCAACACATGTTTGAGAATAAGGAAATTAACACATGTTGGATAAAACGTACATCAACACATTATGGAGAAAAGTATAAAAGTGTGTGTTCTGGTTCAGAAACAACACGTAAAAACGGGATTATAGGAATTATTGTATTATATTAAAGCATGAGTAACGAAACCTGTTTCCCCATATGAAACGACACTTAGAACTCTTCTATTATACATGAGATAGCAACTCGTGTTTTTAAAGCTTTATTTTTTGTGAGATGGTTTGTGAACTTTTGATTGTATGTTCGCCGTTTTTCTTTTGAACACGGAAATGTTTTTTTTTTATTATTGATTTCCCCAGAGTGTTATTTTTTTTTCTTCGTTTGTCCAAGTTGAACGCATAATCATAACTTATCCTTCCGGAGTAAATGAAATCACCACCCGGTTTTTGATGGGGTTCATAATGCTTCGTCTTTCGTTTTTCTATGCTGTGCTTTACGTACTGTTTTTTTTTTTTTCGTTTTTATACGCCCGTTTACGGGACGTATTATAGTATACCATTGTGCGTTCATCCGTCTGTCCGTCTGACCGTCTGTCTCTCTGTCCGTCTTTCCGTCTGTCCGTCTGTCCGTCCGTCGTCAACATGTCAGACAATAACTCAAAAACGCTTTAACCAATTTGCATGACACTTTGGTGAATTGTTTATATCATTGACGTGAGCTCCCTTTGGATTTTTATAAATTTTAAATTTTACGTTTTCGACTTTTGGGGCTTTATTCATTAAAAAAGGGGGATTTTCTAGCTTTTAGACAATAACTAAAAAACACTTTCACCAGTTTGCAAGAAACTTTGGTGAATTGTTTATATCTATTGATGTAAGCTCTATTTCGATTTTTATAAATTTTAGGTATATCGTTTCCGAGTAATTGGATTTTATTCATAAAAAAGGGTTGATTTTCCAGTTTTCGGACAATAACTCAAAAGTGTTTTTGAGAGGTTTCCATGAACATTTGGTGTTTATATCTATAACAATTACCTCCTTTTAGTTTTTTTTTATAAATTTTTGATATGACATTGAGGAGTTATGGAACTTTATTCTTTGAAAAAGCAACGGGCGTATCATGCGCCAATGGCGCAGCTCTTTATTTACCATGGCATTGTCAGTTTGTTTTCGATTTATGAGTTTAAAAATTTCCTTGTTATCCTTCGTCTCTATTTTATAAATGACAAAATAAACGTTTTGCAAAACAAATTCTAGAAAAAAGTCACAATCCTTTTTGTTTTATTTATATTGTCGTTCAGTATACAATTGAAAAAAAAGTAAAAAAACAAAAATGCAGCGTACCTAAATGGCTAACTTATTATTATTATTAGAACTTTACAAATTGAATGACGTACATTTAATTATGTTTTCACTTACTAAACATTGTTGTTTAATTAATATGCATGCCAAATAAATGTAGCAAGGACATTAATTTTGTTGTAATAAAGAATTATGAAGGTCACAAGGTTACATTACCCTTATATAAAATTTTGACGTGAGTAAACAGGATGGTGTCAATAATTAGAACGTTTTATTTTTCTTTCTAAAAACAACAACAAAATACATTATCTTATAATTTGTGATATTGTTTTATAAATAAGAAATCCAAAACAATATTTGATTTCCACAAATCGATATGATAAAAAAAAACAATCAAGAAATTTGTAAAAATTGCATGTTTTTCTTTTAACAATAATGTTATTAATAAAGAACAAACGTGTAGAATCTGTCTTTTAAATGATTCTGTTTAGGTCAGTAGGGCTATTTATAAAGGTGATATTTATACACAAGCGATTAATCAATCTTCCTAGTTATTATGGATATCAATAAATTCGCCAATAGAAATGTCTTACTCAGGACTTTAATGTTTCCATTTTAATTTTCCCTTAATGAAAATATTGATAAAAATATTGAACAAATTGATTTTGAATATTCATCAGGACTGTGGTTCCTGCTTTGTAGATATTGGAACTTTCGTAAATTCAAATCCACTCATTTCAATAGAAGTGAATTGTATGAATTTTCTACTTATGAGTTTTAAAGAACCTTTAGGTTCTTTCACCTCTCTTTACATGCATCAGGTTCTTAAATGAGTAATGGGACAAGTTTTACTACATGAGCATACACTTTGTACACTTATTATATACCTAAGATCACACCTCGTGTAATGCAGTCTTTATTTTTTCAATATAGCGTTTGTCTGTTCGTCGCTTTCTTTTGAGAAACGTGTTGTTTATTTTCTGCAAATTACAGTTCCTGTTTTGCCAATAGTATCTTTTTCTTTTTTTCGTCCATGTTGAACTTACCTGCGACCACAGCTCGTGTTAGTCAGTCTTTTTTTTCTGTATGGTGTTTTGTGGACTATCGGTTGTCTGTTCATCGTTTTTTCTCTTGAGCATAGCCTTGTTTATCGTTCTGCCAATTATGGTTCTTAATATTTTCTTGTCTTTTTGTACACGCTGTACTCATAAGTAAAACAAACAAACAAAAAATGATTGCAAAATCATAATCCTACCAATAAGACACTCTGTCTTCCCTTTCAATCGATTTATATTGTCGATCAGTATACTATTGAGAAAGAACGTATCTAAGTCGCTAATATATTAATGTTATGCCGTTAAAAAAAAGGAATTACGTACATTTGATGATTGATTCACTTACTAAAAGTCGTTGTGTAAATGATATGCATGCTAAATATACACAATAAATACATTCATTTTGTGTAATAAAGAATTTTGAAGGTCACAAGATTACATTATCCTTAATGAAATGTTTGAACAAATTCATAAACTGTTTTCTTGCTTTGTACATATTGTGCTTTCTATAATTAAAGGTACACTTATTTCAACGGAATAGTATGAACGATATGGATCAGGTTCTTGAATTAGTAATGGAACAAGTTTTAATACATGAGCATGTACTTAGTACCCTTATTGTATACCTGAGACCACACCTCGTTTAATTCAGTCATTATTACATACCTGAGACCACACCTCGTTTAATTCAGTCCTTATTACAAACCTGAGACCACACCTCGTTTAATTCAGTCTTTATTACATACCTGAGACCACACCTCGTTTAATTCAGTCATTTTAACATACCTGAGACTACATCTCGTTTAATTCAGTCCTTATTACAAACCTGAGGACACACCTCGTTTAATTCAGTCCTTATTACAAACCTGAGACCACACCTCGTTTAATTCAGGCTTTATTATATACCTGAGACCACACCTCGTTTAATTCAGTCCGTATTATATACCTGAGACCACACCTCGTTTAATTCAGTCCTTATTACAAACCTGAGACCACTACTCGTTTAATTCAGTCTTTATTGCATACCTGAGACCACACCTTGTTTAATTCAGTCCTTATTATATACCTGAGACCACACCTCGTTTAATTTAGTCCTTATTACAAACCTGAGACCACACCTCGTTTAATTCAGGCTTTATAATATACCTGAGACCACACCTCGTTTAATTCAGTCCGTATTATATACCTGAGACCACAATTCGTTTAATTCAGTCCTTATTACAAACCTGAGACCACTACTCGTTTCATTCAGTCTTTATTGCATACCTGAGACCACACCTCGTTTAATTCAGTCCTTATTATATACCTGAGACCACACCTCGTTTAAATTAGTCCTTTTTACAAACCCGAGACCACACCTCGTTTAATTCAGTCTTTATTACAAACCTGAGACCACACCTCGTTTAATTCAGTCTTTATTACAAACCTGAGACCATACCTCGTTTAATTCAGTCTTTATTACAAACCTGAGTTTCCTTTAAAGAACCGTTTTTTTTTTTTTTTTTTTTTTTTTTATTATAGTTTTCCCAAATTATCTTCTTCTTTATTGTATATGATGATCTCATAAGCGATAAATAAAAAAAAGTAGTGTTACAGTAAGACATTCTGCTTTTCCTTTATTCCTATTTATATTGTCGTACAGTATACGTTAGTGTGTTCAAAAATGAGTCACGTTACTTTTATGGTACTTACTAAACTCTGTTGTTTAAATTATATGCATGCCATTTGAATTTAGCGAGCACATTAATTTTGTTGTAATTTAAACATTATGAAGGTCATTAAAAAAGCTTTACCCTTGTCTAAGACTCTGATATGAATAATTAGGTTGATGTGAACTTAGAACAGTTTTTTTTTCTTAAAAAAATATACATAAGCAATTTTCTAATGACTAAGTACGTCTGTAGATATATACGTATATTAATGTCAGTGAAGATTATTGCGACCTTCATGTGTGTATATTGAAGACAGACTAATACAGAATAATCGTTGCGTGTTTGTCATCCTTAGATATTTTGGAATAAATAAAATATGCGTTGAAGAGTTTAACTTAATGTTTATGTAATGCATATTAACAACAACAGAGGCTTTCTCTACGTTTTGACCTTTTTACTGAAAACACCTACTGTAAATGAGTTCAAAATGGTACAATATTCTACAAATTGATACCCATTTCATGATTGTGAGGTTTGTTTTTGATTCGATTTAATAATAGAACTGGGTATGATGTTTTCTACATTTCAAACATTAATGTTCCGTTGAACAGTTTTGACTTTTCATCCATCATTACAAATTTATGAAAACATTTTATAATCAGTTTATATTTGCCTGACTTGAAACACTGAAAACATATTTTACATTTAACAAGTGCTTTTTCCGGTACAACAAATACAAAGTTATAATGATCGTTGAAGTATATACAATCAGGTTGACAATTAATAATAATGTTGTAATTATAATCCTATGTTCTTAAATTTCAGGTGTGGGTTGACGCTGGTTCTCAAATATTTTTCACTTATTCTATTGGAGTTGGTTCACTCACAGTTCTTGGAAGTTTCAACAAGTTCAAACACAACTCCTACAAGTATGTTATGTAGCTTATAATGTCTACGAAAAATCAAATATCGAAAACCTATTATATAGGCTTGGAATCTCCCTTTTAACCACTAATACACAGGTAAACGTTTTCTGTGTATAAGCCTTCTTTAAGTAGAAACACCTCTTTATGGAGGTTTAACCCTTATTTAAACGTGTACAGCACAAAAACATTAAACGAAAACTTGGTATTGAAGGTAGAAAACGTTATCTCCAATGCATAGCAATTACCAACATGGAAAATAACTCTATGCAATACTACTCCGCAAAAATATATGTACTATATTTAAATCATTCGTGTATATTTATTTAAATTGATGTGAACATGTCAAGCGAAATGCTTTTTAATGAATGTTGATATATGGGCACCAACCAAAAAAAAAATATATACATGTACAGTATGATTGATATGACAACAAGGAAATGTATCATAATTAGCATAAAAGTAATTAAATGGAGGTGACCAAGTTTTAAAGGTAAATGAACTTAATAACATTAACAAATAGTATAACTACAAGTGCAATGAGTGAGGGCTGCTAGTATATTTTAGAAAAAAAATATTTATTTATGGAAGAAAACAAAATTATATTACATTCAGCGTTATGAAATTTTTATATGAACTAGTGAATATTTCTAAGATAATAATATCTGTAAACTTTTGAGATAATTGCATTAATGCACAAACTTTGATATTTGTATTGACAAGCAAACGTGATATGTTGTAGATGTATTTAGCTATAATTTTTCTATTGTCATGTTTCAGAATATCGAAAAATTAAACTGGTAAAAGTCAATGTAAATCTTTTCAATGAATTTAAGTACACGTACGTGACCATACACAGTCAGGGAAAATATACACAGGGCAACGAGTAAAAAAAGTAAAAATAGGTCGGACAATTTGCTCGTTTAAGGGCAGTTTCGAAATGTTTCTTTTATTCACAGAGACTGCATCATTTTCGCATGTACAAATACTGGGACCAGTTTATTAGCTGGATTAATCATCTTTACAATTTTGGGTCACATGGCCTTCGTACAAGAAACGTCCATAGACAAAGTGGCTGAGTCAGGTTAGAAAAAGCAACACAAACAAAACAAGAATATTCAAAACTCAAAAAAACGAAACCAAATTGCCGAATGCTATCTTTTTATTGTCCGGGTACTATACATTTAAATGACAATTACACATTAAATCAATTAAAAAGTAGACGATAGATGTTGTCCAACATACCAAGAGTATCTTAACGATTTCCCTTGATTCCATCAAATATCCACTTGACCACTATTTGTTATAATCCTCGGAAACTATCTTTATCAATATTCATAAAAACCTAAATAAAGGATGATCATAAACCCCTAAATATGTAGATGAGGATTAGTTATCTGTTTAAATATAAATAGACAAAACAATATTGACTGGAGTTATTAGAGTTATCTTATAAATGTTATATATTTCTTCCTGGGCACGGAACTGTTAATCAGAGAAAAAGCTAAGCTGGAGACAAAGTAACGTAAAAACTGTTACGTAGCCTAACTATTGCCTAAATATGTGTGAGAGTTTAAACTACATTTTTCATCTTGTTTCAGTAAAAGAAATGTCCTTTCATCATGTCCAGAGCTATTCTATAAGTTCATGCACAGATACACCATATATAATCATCTTTACAAATAATCATTTCATGATTGGTTAACAATGAAATTGAATTTCTGTTCACAATACTCAAAATTTAATACTACAATTTGACTATTATATTTTTTTATTTTATAAAATCTGTCATCTGAACAGGATATTCGTGTCGTAACCTCTTAGGTGCACAGACACAGCGGACTTTAAAAATGACCTACATAGATTGAAAGACTTGAATTTGTACGGCTGAATGTTTCTAATACATCTGTCATTTTTTTTTTATTTTTTTTTTTTTACGGGGAAAGGCTTTTATTTTTTACTTTACAAATATCAAGAATAAAGTTTTAACTCATTATTTAACAAGAATAATACACTTATAATGAACTTTTAAAAACAGTTATAAATGGTTTAATCAAGTACGCGTACCATTTCTGTTATTTTAAATACTACGGCTCATTTTACTTTCACTTTGTTTTTTTTGTAATATTTTAAATGCTAAGGGGGGAATAAGGGATATCCACATGATACTTATGTTTATTGTTCTAATCGTTATAACATGCATTATACAGGACCTGGACTAGCTTTCATAGCTTACCCTAAAGCCGTATCGATGATGCCAGCTGCTCCATTTTGGTCTATTTTGTTTTTCTTCATGGTGATTTTACTTGGATTTGATAGTCAGGTATGAACATATATATATATATATATAATTGAGAATGGAAATGGGGAATGTGTCAAAGAGACAACAACTTGAACACAGAGCGGAAAACAGCCGAAGGCCACCAATGGGTCAAACACAGCGAGAAAATCCCGCACTCGGGGGCAGGCTCCAGCTGGCCCCTAAACAAAAATGTGTACTAGTTCAATGAAAATGGACGTCACATTAAACTCCAAAACATATAAATGAACTTAAATTAAAAAAAAACATACAAGACTGACAAAAGCCATATATATTTATATATACATGTATACAAGTCTAAATTGAAAACAACGTTCATACCTATGATTGCGTTGGATAAAAACCGAAATTTTTATACGTGTGCATGCAAGACAAATGTCTTGGTAGAGGGGTATAAATACAGCACAAACAACATTTTCCAAAAGACCAAATGAGTGAAAAAGTATATTCTAACAAAACGCATTTTACTAGCAGGTCGAACAACTGATGTTCTTAAACCCTGCTGACTGCCATTGGCGATTGCCAAATAAACAGATCACAAGATGTAACTAAAATAAATCTTATTATTAATGTATTACCAAACAGAAAACAATAAACTTGCGAAAAAGATGGTATACCGCAAAAATGAGGTGCACAAATTTGAACACAATATCCGGATTTCGACAATTAATGTTTCTTCAGTGATGTTAGGAATCGAAACGGTATTCGGAAGGCCATCTAATTCACCCCAATTTAGGATAGACTCTTGAATTTTGAAAGAGTCAAAATAGGATGAACGGATCATATAAACCCGAAAGCAAATATAATACAAGCCCAAACGAAAAAATATAAACAAGTCTAAATTGAAAAAAAAAACGTTCAAACCTATGATTGCGTTGGATTAAAACCACAATTTTTATACGTGTGTATGCAAAACAAATTTCTTGGTAGAGGGGTCTAAAAACAGCACAAACAACATTTTCCAAAAGACCAAATGAGTGAAAAAGTATATTTTAACAAAACGCATTTGACTAGCAGGTCGAACAACTGATGTTCTTAATCCCTGCTGACTGCCATTAGCGATTGCCAAATAAACGGATCACAAGATGTAACAAAATAGATGTAATTATTAATTTATTAACAAACAGAAAACAATAAACTTGCGGAAAAGATGGTATACTGCAAACATGAGGTGCAAAAATTTGTACACCATATATATTCATATTACAACGTTGCTGAAGAATGTGTCGTATTAATTTCTTTATTCCTTTATGAACATGATGTTAATCGATTTGATCAAATTACCCTACTTGGACCGCGCGGCCACTGAGGCCCCTCACAGCATTAGTGCACCACTATTCAAATCTCATAAATCAATTAAGAAAATAATAACGATAACAAGATAATACCGAGGGAAAAACAAAAAATAAGGAGACCTGGTTCGTCGACAGTGCAGCAATTCCTGCTATGCAGCATGCATCAACTCAATGCGAATCCACATTAGTCAAAATGTCACAATCATGAAAAGTACTCAAAATGTAGTACAACATATTAGATGACTATTCTGGTATATAATGATCTGAGACGTAGAAAACATGCTGCTAGTCAGTTAGGTCATAGACACTTTGTATAGGTCACTCTGTTTCATCAGTATCTGTGTCAGGAGCTTAACCATGTGAGTGAAGTTACCTTGGTTTGAACATATAAGAGCGTGACATATTAGTTGAGATCTGAAAAAGCTTTAATATGCGACAGAGCATATGTTTCTGCTGTGAAATGGAAAGTTGACAATTGGAAATATTTATTAAAACGTTAAAACCCGCTGCATTTGTATGCACTTGTCCTTGTTGTTCAGTGGTTGTCGATTTTTGATGTCGTTCATAAGTGTTACTCGTTTCTCGTTTTTTATGTAGATTAGACAGTTTATTTTTCCTGTTTGAATTGTTTTACACTAGTCATTTTGGGGACCTTTATAGCTTGTTGATCGATGTGAGCCAAGGCTCCGTGTTGAAGGCCGTACTTTAACCTACGATTGTCTACTTTTTTTACATTGTGACTTGGAAGGAGAGTTGACTCATTGGTATTAATAACATATCTTCTTGTTTATATATATATATATATATATATGAATAAGGAGATACGTAATTGTTGTCAATGAGTTAGCTACCCATCATAGACAATAATATTGAGAGGAATAAAACAATCTTGTTGAACTACCTGAAATGCTTATCTGGCTATTTAACCGTACCCATGATTGTCTTTAGTAGTATGTAATAACTGATATACATGCACATTTTTCTTGCTCTGGAGGGTATACATTTATCAGTGATAGTCAGAAACAGAATTTCTCTAGGCATTAAATAATAGATGTACAATCTATTTTGAATGTGTGGGGTAGTTATATGTCTACCCGAACTAATCATTGATTAAAAAAATTAGCATATTGTATTACTAAACCTATCCAATACCAATTAAGAAATTAAGAATCCTTTGTAATAAAACCTCTGTTCTTTGCAGTTTGTGGGTGTTGAGGCAGTTGTTACGGCAATAGTTGATCAATGGCCTAGTGTTTTGAGACGAAAATATAGAAAAGAGGCTTTCACGGCGTTTATTTGCTTCCTGAATTTCTTACTTGGACTTTGTATGGTAACACATGTAAGTCTTTTAGTTAATGATTTAAACAACTAGCATCAATATATAAATAAGAAAAGCTAAATGTAAATCAGTCAAAATGTAGAAAATGAAAAAAAATATCAGTACATGACACAAAAAACATACACACACACATAGACACCTATGCGTCAACAGGGTCATTTGTAATACAATGTGTTGGATTAGACCAATTTTACACACTAAAACAGGTCATATTATACCTGACAAATTAACATCTATCGTTTTAAAGCTCCGTATAAAAAAGCCATCGTTCATATCATTTGAAAATTTATTTACGTCGTTTTTCCCGCTCTTATAATCTCCGATTCTAAAGTTGAGATGAATAGGTTAACATTACATTTGTAAATACGATATATACAAACGTATTTATAAAAGCTGAATGATATGGACTCATAATTTATTTTGTTTCAAAATAATATTAGCAAGTTTGCTTTCTTGCCATGTCATTCTACAAATGTCAAAATAATACAATTTTACAGTGTTTCCCTCAATTCAAGTGATGTTTAGTTGATACGCAACACAATATTTAAATGTATCTTAACTAATATCTTACATACTAATGTCTAATAACAACCATGAGACAAACAACAATATTCAAAACACAAAATAGAAAACTAAAGACCGAGCAACCCAAAACCCCACAAAAAACCGGGGTTGATATCAGGTGACTGAGTTTTATCTAAAAGTTTCATATTAAAAATTTTTTGTATTATTTACAGGGAGGTATTTACGTTTTTGAGCTGTTCAACTTTTACTCTACGTGTATCATCATACTGTTAATAGGATTTTTTGAATGTGTTGCTGTAGCCTGGGTTTATGGTGTGTATTGAAAAAATACTAAATTTATAGTTTAGATTCGCAAAACATGTTCTTCTTTAATGTATTATACACATTAAATAATTAGTTAAGTATTGTACAAATATATTTTTGAAATCATTTATAATTTATTTAAATTCAAAAAGGAACACTAGTTCAAATCATGTTCAATTTAAATTCACTTAATCAGTATTTTGACGAAACAAACTTTAGACGGTAAAAATACACATCTTACACGTTAAAACATTTTTAAATGACACGTATGTGTGTGTGTGTTAAATATTAGTATTATTCTGGTTTTTCTTAATATTTAAAAAAAAAACGGTTATATGCTTTATTAGATTAGATATTTTAAAGCAAACACTAAAAATAAATCTCGTTTGGATTAGATTAATGCCAACTCACATTTCAAGAGTGAAACTCACATGAAAGTCCTGCTAATCAAAGTGTTGTTTTTTTTTGTTGTTTTTTTTTATTTTTTTTTTTTTTTTTTATTTTTGCCAGTGTAAATTTAGAAAAACAAAGAAATTTGGCTCACCATACAACCTTCAACGATGAACAAATCCCACACCACAAAGTATAAACAAAAACACAATGCATGAACACTCAACCATTCAACAAAAAAATTTACACGACACCATCTGTCGTCAGCATATTACTAACACGTTTAATCCATGTAATGCATGTTTTAACAACATATTTACAAATCCAGAGATAATCTAAAATTTGATAATGAAATTTGATAATCATATGTTTGTTGTAAAAAGGAGTCAGACGGTTCTATGACAATGTTGAAATGATGCTAGGGCGCAGAATCAATCCATACATGGCTATTTGCTGGACATTTTTGTCACCAATGTTTTGTTTAGTAAGTACTCATAAATTATTCACTTATACTTTCTATGCTAGTTCAGGTACCTTAATTGAAACCAAATTATTTGTACTGTTTTATTTCAAAAGACAAAAAAATAGTATTTCTATTTATGTAAATACAAGTTAAAAGCTCAAACCTTGACTTTTGTAAAAATTATTTGCACACTGTTACTGTTTACTACTATATAGAATTGAAAATATTAGTTATATGACAAACAACCGTCAAAAATCATTCTGCAATTAGTTTCAAACAACCTTATAAAGTGTCTTAATTCACCAGCGACATGTTTTTGTGGTATTAGATCTTTAGATACCATTTTAGTTGTCTGATCTGTTATCTTACCAATTATGTGCGATTGTGACATTTTCAGTGTAAATTCGTATGGCTGGTGATGCATGCGTAGCAAGAGACGCTCTTTT
Organism: Mytilus californianus; assembly: GCF_021869535.1. Classification (NCBI taxonomy): domain Eukaryota; kingdom Metazoa; phylum Mollusca; class Bivalvia; order Mytilida; family Mytilidae; genus Mytilus; species Mytilus californianus. Next base: position 4,011,061 of record NW_026262615.1, read on the forward strand.
TCACGTGTAAGCGGTTTCATGGGTTTTTGTTTTTTACATTGACTTTTCCCCTTCTTATCAATTTACGAGATTTTAAAATCGATTAACCACTGTTGTCGTAATTCAGTAGCAATTATCACTGATATACACAATCTAGAGAGTGTATTAAACTAACATATTTAGTTTGTAAACAATATGATAACAGCTTAACTAATAATATGAATAAAATGTTAGCATACATATGATTGTTACAAGTAAGTAGTAACACATTAAAGTACAAAGGTGGTGATATATCTAAAAACATGTCTGACAAACAAGTAGAAAGTCCCTGAAACGTGGTAAAATAAGAAGTAAAACAAGATTCCGATGAATTCAAGACAAAAACCCTGAGTAAATCACATGAACACCGAACTGAGCAACTAAGGGTTGGGAAAACGTCTCTTTGTTAGGATGCTTTGTCGTCAATGCAAATGCCGATTCAGTCAAAAATGAAGGCACTATGGCACATTCGGTACAAACCCATCAAAATACGTAACTATATTATTGTTAAAATTTAAAAAAAAAACAAAAAAAAACAACAGTTTATACAAGAAGTAAAACTTTTGACAATAAATTTATTTTCATCACAGAAAAATGACATAATTGTTGCCTGGTTGTACGGCATGTAGGGTCACACATAGAAAATGATGGCATACAAATTATGTTTTTAAATAAAACACAATTAAACTTGGAAAGTCAATTAAATGTAATTCATAATCTCATTTTACATGCATAATAACATATAGGATTTCGAATGTAAAGTTCGTTGGCTAGTGATAAAACAAAGACATAATAAAAGTGTATTGAAATAAAAGTATTATGAGAGTATATTTCAGAAATGAAAAAGCATTACAACTTTACGTACGTATACAGTTGCTGTCTCAAGGAGAAAAATCTAACCTTAAAAAAAATCAACAGCTTGTTTGCCTTTTTATTTTTAGGGCATGTTTCTTATGAGCATTATAAATTATTCAAACTTGGAATACAAACGACCATCTGGTGTTTACGAGTATCCAGGTTGGGCAATAGTTATAGGATGGAGTATGGCATCGTTTTCAGTCATGTTCATTCCACTCATGATACCTTTCAATATATGGCGCCATAAGCTAAACTGTCAGGTAAGAAAGCCACTACAGTGATAACAAAAGTATTATTTGTAGAATGAATTTAAATTAAACACTTACAAAAAAGTGTGTATGAATATTATTTTGACATCCAGGTGGATGCACCTTTTATTGTAAAGCAAAGATTAAAAAAACAAAGTTTGTCATGAATGAGGTTATTCTTTTTAAGATATATTCGAACTGTAATTTGACATATTATTTCACGTTAACTTCTGTTTACTTACTGTAATAAATAACTTCTGGTTATTTACTGTAATAAATATGTGGTATCTAAGCAATAAGAACTGAAAAAAAGTATTTAGCAACCATACCAATGATTATACAAATAATGAAACATGAGTTTTGTCTTGGTTTTTTTCTTTTGTAAAAGCAACCAAAATGAACATTCACATTTTGTGTTTTGGTCTTGGTGAATTAATGTCTAATTGGCAATAATACCGATAATACTGCATCACCTGATTATTTTATAAATGGGGCCAGGTGAATAATAAAGGCAACAGTAGTATACCGCTGTTCGAAACTCATAAATCGATGGAGATAAAAACAAATCCGGGTTACAAACTAAAACTGAGGGAAACGCATCAAATATAAGAGGAGAACAACGACACAACAAAAACACAACATTAAAATGTAAGACAAACAGAAACGAACTATAATATAACAATGGCTCATTTGCTTAAGAGTATATCAATTATTCTTAGGAAAAGAAACAAATGCATTCAAATAATTATTTCCATCATTTATACAGTGTTTTTTTTTGCATTTGTTAAATAGTAAGGAATTTAGTATATAAACGATAGGAATATATTGATTATTCATTACAAAGGTGTTCAGGTTGTTTATTCTAATGAGAAACAAAACACAATTAGATTTAAAATTTTTGATTTGCCTAATTTCGAAATGGCCCTATTGATCTTTCAGTAAAATACAAGCTTATCAAGTAGTCATATGGTACCCATTCATACACATGCTACTGGAACAGCAATAAAGCAGTAAAGCACTATTTGTCAATATGCTGGCTAAGAACAAGCATTGCATTTGATTGTTTGTCTCAAGTGTATTAAATCCGAGTTCTGTAGTTGAAAAATCTATATTCAATCGATGGTAAATTGTACTAAAAACAATCTATCAAAAACATTGTGGATATTATATTTGAAACAAAAAAAATATTTTCATTTCAGACTTTACATTTACTTCTAAAACCCCAGGGATTACAAGCCCATCAACTGAGACCAAAGGATAAAGGAGAAAAGAGTATAGGAAATTGTAATGCAAAATCGAAATGCCATGATAATTCGTATGAATGTTCATTAGATAAGCATTATGAAGAAGACATATTAGAAACAAAACTAGCTCTACTGGAAAATGGTACATATGCAAACAATGGTACAAAAGTTTAGAGACAGTTTATGCATCAACTTTTGTAATACTATTGCATATATGTTACTTATTTCAAATGTGATCAATTGCTTATATATAGTGTATATTTTAAGGTATAAAATGTTTGGGTTCATAACATGAACAGCAAAATAACTTATCAAGCAAACGTGATGACTATCTTAATAAAACTAATGACTTGTTTAATGTCTGCTTTAACTGATCCTAGATAGTTAATTTTTTGACCGCACTCATCTGTATTTTAGTATTTAAAAAAACATTTCTGTTAATTTTATACTGCATATATTCTACCTTTAATTTGACCTGTTGACACAATTTGTAATGCATTTCTGTTATTTAATGTTTACTTATTTTGTGTTATATCTCGTCTCACTATTTTTAATATGTACCACCTTTGATTTTGTATGACGATAAATTTTCAGTTCTGTACTCGTACTCTGAACAACAAATTTATTAATTTATAAAAAATATTTACTTCTGTACTTCTAACAACTAAATTTACCTGTGAAAGTTGTTTTATTTAACGCCATGTTGTCCCAGGTAAGAGTTGTCTTATTGACACTCTTCCTAAATTTTTTTTATTACTACCTGTAACGTCTATGCATAGGCATCTACGTTTTAATATTGTATTTATATTGTGCCATAGATCAAACTTATTCGTTCAGTGTATGTTTACTTGTTTTTGTTTAAATGCCTTTCGAGTTGAGCCATTTCAATTGATATTTTATAGTGTGTCTTTTTATGTTGTAATGTTGCACTACTGTCTCAGGTTAGGGTGAAGGTTGGCGCCTGTTAAACCATTTAAACCCGCTGCATTTGTATGCACCTGTCCTAAGTCAGGAGCCTGTTGTTCAGTGGTTGTCGTTTGTTGGTGTGGTTCATAAGTGGTTCTCGTTTCTTCGTTTTTTATATAGATTAGACCGTGTTGAAGGCCTTACTTTGACCTATAATTGTTAAATGTTTATACATTTTGACTTGGATGGAGAGTTGTTTCATTGGCACTCGTACCACATCTTCTTATTTATATATACATCATATTCAGTGTAAATGTTAGTGTTTGCCTTATTCATCCTGCATTGGAGAATTTTAATATAATCGGTTCTTTCGACGGTCAATCGATTAACGGGTTAAATGTTAACAACAATAGTAAACTTACAGGTAAGATGACTATTCTGACGAATCGTCAAAATCACGACCGGATGTAGTAAATAAACGTACAGCGCCACCAAACGGCCGAACTTATCAATCTAGGTATTACAGTCGAAACTTACTGTTATAACCAAGTCACCCTTCCGAATTTTCGAATTACTTTTGGAATAGTTTTTGGTATTAGCATCGATAATACATGCACTTCTTTGTTTTCCTTTTTTTAAATCCATTCAACTGGGCAAACTATTTTCAAAACTATATTTTCGAAGAACGCTTCAGACGCAATAAATTGATAAAGGATTGTTTTCATTTTTTTTCGTCTTTTGTTTTCGAGATTTAAAAAAAAATCATGCGTTCTAGCACGTAATCATTTAGAAAAAAACTAGATCAACTGCAACAGAACCAAAAAGGTATTGTAAAAGTACCTAATTAACACAGTGACTGTAAAATGAATATACGCCAAATATATGGTACAAAAAACGACGCAGCAGATGTTATCATAGCATATTAAGTTTCCCATTGGTCTAGGTAATGTCATATACTCTTCTTTGAGAAAAATAAACGTTCATAGCTGCAACGATGGTAATGAATTCAATCAAACACCTGATATGACTTCCGTCCGTAAAACAGGTACTGTTGGAATACCATTTTACGATGTTTTATCGACAACAATCTTTGGAAAGTCAATAAACATTGAACATTTAAGGGCACAACAACCTTAGGAGATTAAACATTAAGCATATTTATATGAAATGCAAAGCTATTATTTAAATGATGTCAATACTGAAGTACTTGATAAATGGTATTTAAGAGGATTAATGGTTCATCTGCATTTGAAACTATTTACGAGAGTAGACCAAGCATTTCTTGAATCATGTTCATTAGAAGTTTGGAAACTTAAAATTATAAAACACTGTAGAGCACAAACAAGCATGCAAAGAAAAGATATGTATATGTATATGTTACTGAGAATTTAAAGAAACCGATGTTCAAATCTCGTAATGCGTTTAGGAGACTACAAATCGATGTAACAGAGAAAAACTGAAGGAATCGCATGGAATCCAAAAATCAGCACGACCGAGTGAGTGGATAGGGTATGCGTCTCTTGCTATGCATGCATCTTCCGCCACGCAAAATAAAACTCAGTCAAACTCTCACAGTCGAGAAGCAATAGGTAAAAATTAGATCGGACGCCTTAACTTGTATCTAAAGATCTAAGACCACGAGAAAAATATGTCGCTAGTAAGTTCAGACAAGAAAACGTCACAAAGGTCAACCATATTGTGATGTGACCTTTTTAAAATTCATGTAGTGTCGCTTTCATCCCCATAGCTCTGTTGGAACACACTACTGTTTGAAAAACAATCCCAGAAAGCAAGATTTAATTTTCTATAGGAAAATTACTTAATACATGGAATTACATAGTTTTCTTTAAGCTGTGCTTTTGACATTCTGTAAATGTGTGTACTGTAACGTGGAATTTTTGCGTTTTGTAATATTTGTGATATCAGTGTATTTATTTTCAGGCAGAGGCTTAATTTGCTTACTTATTCGTTAGTTTCAGCTCTCAATAGAAATGTTTACCTCAAACGTTTCTGTGTGTCTTACGTAGGTCTTCAATAGTGTCTTTTGTTGTCTTGTTGTATTCTTATATATGCTCTGATCTTTTCAAAGTTCACGACCGTATGGTGACTTTGATAAAAAAAAATCCAGTTTTCAACGTCAGAGTCTGATATCGTACTGACTGATCACAATAGGCTCCTCATGGATACAAAGCGTGGCAACATGCACCATCCGCTGTGCGAATCAAGTCTCAGTTGAAATGTCGCTATAAGAATAATGGATCCTTTAATTGTATCTTAAGATAAAATAACGTTGGTAAGTTGAGAAACATACATATTGTATCGGTCTACCAATTCAGGCCAGTAATTGTAAAATGTGTATAGTGAAGATATCAATAGTTATTCCTTATAACCCTGCTAGAGAAGGTTTTGTATAACAAATCTAAATCACGACCAGGTGTAGCTACGTAATTAAACGTACTGCGCCACCAACGGCCGATAATACAGGCAAAACATACTGTTATAAGCAACACATTTCCGAATTTTAGAATTACTTTTCGAATAGTTTTGGTATTAGCATCGATAATACATACACTTCTTTGTTCTCCGTTTTTCAGTCCCTTTAACTGGGCAAACTATTTTCAAAATAACATTTTCGAAGAACGCTTCGGACGCATGAAATTTATAAAGGGTTGTTTTCTTGGTTTTGAGATTTAAAAAAAATGATGCGTTCTGACACGTTATTATTTTGAGAGAAATCTAGATCAATTGTAACAGAACCAAACAAGTAGTGTAAAAGAACTCAATTAACACTTTAAAATGAATACACGTCAAATATATGGTACAAAAAAAAAAAACGACAAAGCAGATGTTATCATAGCATATTTAGTTTCCCATTGGTCTCGGTAATGTCATATACTCTTCTATAAAAAAAAATATTTGATATTGTATCTTAACTATATACATGTATATAAGATATAGTAAGACGAAAACACAGTTGAGAAACATGCATATTTTATCGGTCAACTTATTCATGATGGTAATTGTTCAATGTGTATAGTTTGAATATCAATAGTTATTCGTTATAACCTTGCTATAGCAGGTTTCGTATTACAGATTAGAGTACACTAGTATAGTGTTGTGTGGTTGTTTTAACCCATCTGTTACCCAAATTCAATTCAAGACTTTATCAACATACCCTGCATAACAACATTTTAGAAATGACTGATTTGGTAAGAATGAATCTCTAAAGAATAGGTTAAATTTCATCGTATTCCTTATTAGATTAACCCTTTCACGATTATGAATAGTTTTGCCTGTATGTATCTTTCCTTTAATATCGGTTAAAAAACAACTAGGGGTTCAAAGTAGTCTATTCCTCCTAGAACGACCCTTCACAATATACTAGAGTAACAAATATCGACCGTGTGAGGCTTTTATGGTTATGAACGTCGTCTAGTACCCCCGTAGTAGTAGCTACTTTGATTAAATAGAAATTAAACAGTTTAATGTGGCTTGTAAGTGGTCGCCATACAATCAATTATCTACAGTTTCAAAATATTGCGCTGATATCAATACAAACACTATTTTCAAAATTTATAAATTAGATTCACCGATTATCTCTTGTGGTCATACCGTTCGGTCCATGAGATCACAATATAGCGATGTGTTTGGTATTATTGTTACATGACCTTCGATATACATCATTCATGTAACGCTTGGCTTAAATTGAGACAAAAAGGTGATAATATGACGGGTTGAGGACGACATTTGACTAAGACGGACACTAAGTGATAACAAAGCTCACATCAATGTTCAGAATAAGTGAAATAAAAAGATACTCGACAGAACAAATCCTATATTAGTGTACAAAATACTCCTGATTAATCTCAGTGAACTAAGAAAACTTACATTTGAGAACATGAATTAAAATAAGCACTGGAAAAGCATCTTTCTCTAAAAAAACGTTATCATTGATAACAAGTCAAGTAAAATAACAAATAGTGTACTGTATAAATAAAGTGCATTATATCAATAATACAGGCACGTGGTAGGTGTGTTTAACTCCAATCTAAATTTACTAGGATTGACAGTTGTCCTATCGAAGGTCAGTGGTTCTCTAAGAGCACTCCGTCTTTCTTCTCAAATAACAATTGACCACCACAGAATATTAATCACAATTGAGATGAAAGTGGCATTCAACACCAACAATCAATCAATCAATTAATCAATCACTATAAACACCATATACTTCAATGCCATGCATATGTTGATAATACCATGTGTGGAGAATCATTTCAAATATATAGTTGATCATAAACATATAATTAAGGATGTGTGGTATGATTGCCAATGAGAAAACTGTTCACATTAGTCCAAATAACGTAGATTTTTCATTTTTATGTCACCGTAAGGCCTTCAATCATTATAACTAGCAAGAAATATAGCATATAGTCAGGTTTAAAAGGCCTCAACATGACACGATGTCATATACTATTCCAGGGCTTGTATGTCCTAACATGATTTCCTTCACTACAAACCAGTAAAGTCTGAAATGGCCTATATATGTACTCGACTGTACTGAATTTTACTCGACCAGTCTGAATTGGTCTGAATTTTACTTGATATTACTCAACCCCAATCTTAACCATACTCGACTGTACTGATTTTTACTTGAACCTTAACTTTGCTATTGAAAAAAGTCTGAACTATTACTCGAACAGTCTGAAACAGTCTATCTTCTTATTTATATGAATCCAACGAAATCATAGGTTTGAACGTTGTTTTCAATTTAGACTTGATTATCTATATATATGCATACTGAAATTGGGCTAAATTTGAGACAAATTATATATATAATATATATATAAACTTGATGAACGAGATTAAGTATGATTGCCATACTTTAATAGGTCGAACAACAAATGTTCGTAAACCCTGCTGACTGCCATTCGGATTGCCAAATAAATCGATGATAATACCATGTGTGGAGGATGTAATAAATGGATCTTAATTATAAATTTAATACTTAACAGAAAACAATAAACAATAAACGTGTGGAGAGAAGAAGAAAACATTAACCGAGACTTGTTACCAGCATGGCCATCCTTCTGTTTACAAGAAATCAGCAAATAAATGTCGTTCATTATCACTGAACTAGTATATATATTTGTTTAGGGGCCAGCTGAAGGACGCCTCCGGGTGCGGGAATTTCTCGCTGCATTGAAGACCTGTTGGTGGCCTTCTGCTGTTGTCTGTTCTGTGGTCGGGTTGTTGTCTCTTTGACACATTCCCCATTTCCATTCTCAATTTTACTATTCAATCTATAAACAGTGTGCTAATGTTCCGAGGACATGCTAGAACAAAGGTAAGCAAATTCAGAATCAAACATGATAATAATATAAAGATAATTGTTGATGATACATTCATTTCTTGTTTCTTAGCTTTAGGCGTGCATCCAGACTTAGTTGGGGTGAGACTACTTCTGTTTCTTTTCAGTGCACTGCCACTGTCACTGGGAGTAGAACGATATTCAATCTATATAGACAAGTTCTTAAAGTCATTCGAGGCAGAATTCGTTAAAGATGTTTTTGAGTGTTCGTATTTCTTACTGTTTGTTGTGATTGATTTTGCAGAATGTAACAGTTTGCACATATATACACATCTTCATTCGTGTCGAGAAATTTGTTCAACAGATCAAAATTAAGGCTGTAAGTTTTTGGCTATTATGTCTACAAAATCCACATCACTAATGTTAGAAACCTTTCTTCTTCTTTCATTTTTCAAATTCTAGTCAAACACGTGCGAACAATGTAAACAAACACTACTTTCCCACTCCATTGCACATCTTTTGTTGTGGGATAAATATGCTCCTCCTTCTTTTGGCGCCATTGTGTATGTTAAAATAATACCCATAATGCAACGCGTCACAATTTTCCGGTCTGACGCATTTTTATCGTGTATGCATTCAGGCGTATATGTAGTGATCGAAACACTACAAACTAGTAAAAGTCTGAAATGGCCTATAACTGTACTCGCCTGTACTGATTTTTACTCGACCAGTCTGAATTGGTCTGAATTTTACTCGAAATTACTCGACCCCAGTCTTTACCATACTCGACTGTACTGTTTTGTACTTGACCCTTATCTTTGCCATTGAAAATAGTCTGAACTATTACTCGACCAGTCTGAAACGGTCTTAACCCATTCTCGACCTGTATTCGACCTATTTTTTTTTTGTCTGAACCATACTCGACCAAAGGTCTGAACAATTCTCGACCAGTCTGAACCATACTTGACAAAATAACCTCCACTTTTTCTAAATTTTAACTGTTAAAATAAATTTTATTTGTTACTGACATGACAACAGCCACAATAAAATAAAGATATATTACAAAAACAATTTTTTACATTCTTACATGATTCTCAGATTTATCGAATAGAGATAATTAAATCAAATTATCTTATATAATATTTTAATTATATTAATTTTAAAGTTTTAGAGTTTTGTTAAAAAAAAGATTTTCTTTTATCTAAAAACCACACCTATGGCATGTGTTTTTTTTTTAAATTAATGTTCCTAAATTCCTAAATAAAAACGACATAGGTTTCATGGTTACATACACAAAATGTACAATAGTTATATAATTATCTTTTAAATGAGGTAACAACAGCCAACAAAATCACTGAAATTGTTCAACCTTATTTTAGAAATATATCTATAATTATAATTTGGGATATATTATATACAATTATGAATATATATCAAAAAGGGATAAAAATTAAAGAAATTAATAAAATTGTTCTTTTGATTAGTGGGGAGGTATAAAGTAATACCTCCTGCTTGGGGCTAACTCATGAAAAAGATCACACCTGGTCAGAGAGTATCAAATTCTAGATAACATTCATTCAAAATTGCAACATCCTGTGAAACTTAATTTTGCAAGACCTTTTGAATTCACTAGATAAATGATACACCAGTTTAAGAAAAATAGGGCTGTTTTTTTACCTGTAAAACACACATGTACTGAGGTTATTAAATCTTTTTAAAGTGCTTCTTGTATGCCATGTCCTTAATTTTGACAAAAACTATTTAAATTTAATTGAAATAAATTGTTACTGTAACTTTGGAACACATTTCCTTTTTTAAAAGTTTATCACAGGATTACTATGGAAGTTCTATTATCATGATTATATTAAATTCATGGTTTAACAAAACAATGGTGTCATTTTTTAAATTTATCAAGTTGCTTTATATGCTATTTTATATATTTATTAAAAAAATGTTCACTGCATTATTAACTAAACTCAACTGACACCATAGATCTATACGAAGCTTAAGTTAATGGTGAAAATTGTCCAGTAACCATAAAATATATCTGAAACATTTAAAAAATTTTGATTAACATTGAAAATGTAAGTCACAATTCAGTTTTGAGATTATTTGATCAGCTTGTTTTATTTTTATTTTAAAGGTGATATATATGTATGTATATAAGTGTTGATGAATATGGTGATGAAGTTATATTATGTTTATTGTGAAACTTTGTTTTCAATGCTATATTGAATACATTTTTTATTTCAAATTGTTGTTCAGATTTCTAGCCAGGGGAAATAACTGTTGTTAAAAACAGTTCCTAAATTGATAAAATACAATAGATAGATACAACAAATAGGTCTAGGTTGGTTAAGACTTGGTCGATTATGGTTCAGACTAGGTCGAGTATGGTTCAGGCTAGGTCGAGTATGGTTCAGACTAGGTCGAGCATGGTTCAGACTAGGTCGAGCATGGTTCAGACGCGTATAAAGTGATTAAGTACTGGTCGAGTACAAGTTCAGACTGTTAAGTATGGTTCAGACTACAGTCGAGTATTATCAAGTAAATTTCAGACCAATTCGGACTGGTCGAGTAAAATCAGTACAGTAGAGTACAGATATAGGCCATTTCAGACTTTTACTGGTTTGAAGTGATAGTGAGCGTAATATAACGACTGGATTATTCTAGTAATAAATTCCCTAATATATAGGAATTTAGTGAATACGATGCTATATATTATACGATGGATTTACGACTCGCAAAAAAAAGCTGTTTATCAATAATGCGATCCAAATTTTCGAATATCAGCCATTTTAGCAAGTTTTCATCTTCATTCAATATATATATCGTGTTTCGTCCTTTAGAATAATTTCCATGGGTGAACATTTTTACAGAAAGTGCCCTTGGAATATCCAAAGGGCAAAACGTCCTGATGAGTGAAAATGAACAATAGAAAATAACTCTTCATTCCTGAAAAATAATGTAGAGTTTGAACAAAAGATTTACGTCACAGGTGTATTTCAATTTTATTTTAGAGATGATATTTATGATAAATATGTTGTTGATGATTATATTATGTATGAAATTTTGGTTTCAGTGCTATATTAAATACATTTTAGATTTCAAATTGTTGTTCCAATGTATAGCCAAGGGAAATAACTAAGAATAGTTCCTAAATTGATGAAATACAATAGATAGATACAGAAATAGGTTTAGGTTGGCTAAGACTTGGTCGAGTATGGTTCAGACTAGGTCGAGTATGATTCAGACTAGGTCGAGTATGGTTCAGACTTGGCCGAGAATAGTTCAGACATTTATAAAATAATTAAGTACTGTGGAGTTTTGAAGTTGTAAACAGACTGTGGAAATAGCAAAATTGTTGATGAACTTTCTGGCTTTTTAGCATATTTTACAAAAACAAATACGTGTGTGTGTGTTGTCAATAAAGCCTGTGGCTTATGTAAAATTATTACTGGTCATTTTGTTGTATGCTGTATTAAGCTGTTTTAATTCATGCAATTATGGTCTTGCATCATATTGATCGGAATTAAGGGTAATTTTACAATAAGTTTTCTATATATGTGGATGGAACGCTACGGTCCTTTAACATTATCTACGTGATCGTATCGAAATTAAAAAAAACATCATAAGCGAGTATAATTAGTGAAAACTTGTTTCTGTTGTTAGTATGCCAATTATTCAATTGCTATTAAATAATCATAAAAAATGACTTACGAATTCGCAAGAATGTAGTATGAGTTCCACTGGTGTACTATTTAATAAACATTCGATTTGAAGTCTACAAGTTTGTCAAAATAATTTGAAGTTAGTTCTAAGCTTGCAAGTTTTCAAGATCTGCTTACCTTTCCGGAGCACCTGAGATCACTCCAAGGTTTTGGTGGGGTTCGTGTTGCTGAGTCTTTAGTTTTCTATGATGTGTCATCTGTACTATTATTTGTCTGTTTGTCTTTTTATTTTTGGCCATGGCGTTGTCAGTTTGTTTTCGATCTGTGAGTTTGACTGTCCCTCTGGTATCTTTCGTCCCTCTTTTTCAACAGTTGATTTCTGGGTGCATATATTTGTTAAATTTTACGTCCTTTGGTTTCTGGTGGAGAGTTGTCTCATTGGAATTTATACAAGATCTTCTTATTTTTGTATATACATATGTTCAAAAAAACTCGAAAGTGAGCGAGGAAACTAAATGAACAACACAAAAAATATTATATATTGATGACACTCATTTATAAAAAAAGATGTGAGTGGAACAGTAGAAAATGTCAAAGATCACTTACCTAGCCTTGTTCAAATAATGACATGTTTTTGTTGTATTAAATAGGAATAACTCGACAGTCCTTCAACAATTGTTGTTCAGTGTTGTATGTATTCTTTTGAAAAAATATTGTTTTTCTTTTTTTTTTCAATGATTTATATAGTCTTTCTTCGACTTATGAATTTTTAATCTCCCTTTGGTATCTTATGTCTCGTTTTTAACGATCATCGAATAATAAAAAAAAATGTTTATACATTGTAATATGTAAAGAAAAAAGTAAAATAACAGAAATACTGAACTCAAGGGAAATACAAAACGGAACATCCCTTAACAAATGACAATATCAAAAACTCAAACACATCATATTCCTGTCTTGGTGGATTAAACCTGGTTTTATAGCTAGCTAAACCTCTAGAGCGTGTGGAAATATACATCTGGTTCCGTTGTTATCAATGTCATATTTTCAACTACAAGAAAGAATAAAAAGCAAACCACTATACTAATGAAAGACGTATGTTAATAAAAACTTACATATTAATAAAGATAAAATTGTATAAAAAGATTATGTTAGCATCATGTGAGTAATTACATGTGATGTATTTCCGTTATCATAAATGTCATATTGATTACAACAACAAAATATGTGTAAAAGGCCAAACCCTCATACGTATATCGGACGTGTATCGATCATAATTTATATATTTAGAAAAATTAATCAGAATTAAAACGAGAGGTATGTTGTTCAACTTGTCGTTAGAACTGAATATCATGATTATATAACGAGTTGTTAAAATTTCTTAATCATTCGATTACAAATATTCATATGATTAGTATGTTCAACTTGTCGTTAACTTAATCCCCCTCATGAAGGTGTATTAAATTGAAATTATACAATTAAGATATCCAATGTGGCTGCCCTACCAATGCGACAAATTGGTTACATGTTGAATAATGAGACATTTTAGAGGTTTGGATCCCCTGGAAAAGTATTTAAGCAATAATCATCAATGACAGCGCTTTCGATTTAGGAGTTGAGCTGAAGCATAAACTTGGAAGGGATAACACTAGATCCTGTGTAAAATTGAGGTCATGGACATTCAACCATTCGAATTTTATACCTGTAAGGTATATTAAATGCCGAAAGAAAATACTAGTTAATTTTTGAATTATCATTCAATCAATTTGTGTCTACCCAGATATACTTGAATAGGGCTAATGTCATTTTTCTAAGAATATTTGTGAGTTTTGGGAAGCTGCACAATTTGCATATTTATGATTTCTTAGTAAGTTAAATTGAATCGTATATATAATGTTTGTTAATGGATAAGGTTATGTATTTTTTCCCCTGATAATTGGGTATTGATTGAATAAAACAGGAAAGACAACAGTAAAATAATAATACAATAATAATGAGTTTGAAAAACTTCGAATTTTTCGAAAAACTAAGGATTTTCTACGACAGGAATAGATTACTTTAGCTGTCCTTGGCACAATCTGGGTCCCCAATGCGCTTAACTTCGTATTCTATTTCAATATTTTAGCTTTTATGATTTAAGCGTCACTGATAAGACTTTTGTAGACCAAACGCGCGTATTGCACTTTTAAGCCTGGTATATATGATCTGTTTATTTACAACAGGTTGATCGATACCACTGCTGGTGGAGGTTTACTTTCCTAGGGTATCACCAACACAATATTCTTCAGAAGATGATGAAATATGATTGATATGGTCAAAACTGTAAATTAAATATTTACAAACCATTCTGAATTTTTCGGGATTATTAGGGATTCAATACCCCCATGTATAAATTACTGCAGCAGTTTTTGCCAGTAGTCAGCACTTCGGTGTTGACATGAATATCAAATATATGGTCATTTTTATAAATTTCCTGTTACAAAACTTTGAATTTTTCGAAAAACTAAGTATTTTCTTATCCCAGGAATAGATTACCTTATCCGTATTTGGCACAACTTTTTGGAATTTTGGGTACTCAATGCTCTTTAACTTTGAACTTGTTTGGCTTTATAACTATTTTGATCTGAGCGTCACTGATGAGTCTTAGGTAGACGAAACGCGCGTCTGGCGTATTAAATTAAAATCCTGGTACCTTTGATAACTATTTGACAAAACCTCTCAAATTTGTTAGTCGTCCTCAATGTGTTTCAACTTCCTGTTTTATTTGGCCTGTTTAACTTATTTGATTCGATGGTCACACACAAAAAGAAACAAGAACAGAGGATGCAAAAATTTAAATGTGTCACTTACATACTTTTATTTCACCTTTATGATTTGTTTTATTCGAGCGTCATTGATGAGTCTTTTGTAGACAAAAAGCATGCCTGGCGTATAAACTATGAAGCCTGGTATCTATGGTGAGTTTATTGAAAATACCGTTGTACAAAAGTAGAAGTAATTCTTTGTATATTGTAAATTCATTCTATGTTTTATCTTATTCCATTAATACACTTCCTATCAAGTTTACCCCCAGCTTTACTTTCTGATAGGAAGATTCCGACCTAAATTTATTTTGGATATATTCAAAAATGAAATTTAAATAGAAAATACATTGTGACTAAAAATAGAAAACGTCAAACAGATGAAAACAGAACAAAAAAAATATTTCATTCTAAAGGAGAAGGTATGATAAGGCAAATGTGTGGCTCCATAAATTTGAAAATTAAAAAAAAAAAATAATAATCTTTCGAATAATATATATATATCAGAAATTCACAGCATCAGTATGAATATTTTTTTATTGTGTCTGATGTGCTACTGTTGTCTAAATTTTCACATCTTTCACGCAAAACTTACCAACAAATGGTAGCCTAATTATTAGATATTGTCCTTAATATTTAGATATCACCCATTCTTTTACCGTTTATCAGCTGTTTTGATTCAAGCGCAACTGATGATTCTTGTGTAGACGAAACACTCGTCTGATGTACCACATTATAAGCCTGGTATCAAGGATGAGGTTTTACAACCACTGAGTTCATGCTTATACTAGTGAACGTTCCGAGATTAATATCCAATGTTTGGCTTTAAGGATGTTCGCTACTCTGTTTCAAAATAACAAGCTTTTAAAAAGACAGTTATAAATTGATAGCATATAAATGAAGAAACTTAAAGAGCAGAAAAAAATGAAGGGTCCGTGTTCTTGTTTTTGAGATATAAGCCATTGAAAATTTGGAGGGAAATAATTCTCTCTCGATTTTTCATGCATTTAACATAGGCACCTTTTTTCTTTCAAAAACGATGAAAAAATAACAAGGATTTTATAAGATTTTCAGAGATGACATTTTAAACTATATGTAATCAAATCATGGAAATAAAGTAGAGGTTGGTGGGCCTAACTTTTTATGGCACTACATGGATAAAACCAGAGGATTCTGAATATCTGGCAAAAATTTTAAAAAAACATGAGGAGTGAACATCCTTAAGAGCTCCTCAACTTCGTATTTGATTCCAAGTGATTCATTGGCCAGGTATTGGCTGTTATCATACATCTTCCTTTGTCAAAAATTGTTTGATCATTGTTTGGTTGTTTCTTAAATGTTCCGTTGCTGATATTTCAAGCTCAGCTTGGACTTGAACAAATTAGACAATTGTATAAAATAGGTACATGAAGGTGCAATGTACAGACCGAAATAAAGGTCGGGAATATTCAACTGCAATTTGCAAAATGTGTTCTATCATGACAATAATATTGCCTAGTACCATACCAACTACGGATCTCATAATTAGTTCTGCAAAAATGATGTAACGGGTAAATAGTGTGACATACCAAACTCCAAAGTCCTAACACGAGACATCGATTAACACATCCGCCACGGCTCCATATTTTTTTTTTTTTTGGGGGGGGGGGGGGGGGGGGGCTTTCTAGAGGTTAGAGTGTAGAAAGAAGTACACATATATAAGATACTCAAGCATTTGGTTTAATATTAAAACAGTTTTAAAGTACATTGTTTAAAATTTAATCACTTGTTAAAAAATTTACAAAATTGAAATAAAATATAATTTGACGATTCGAAATCTCTCAAAGAGGTTTACAATGCCGTCAAGCAAATATAATCATTTTGATTTCTTCATCACTTTCAAAACTGCTGCAAAAACGTTAGTTGTATTATTCGTGATCCTTTCAAATTTTGTACGGGAACTTAGTGTTGTGAATTGTCCATATTTTTTCAACAATTGTATAGCCTCGATACATTCGGAGTGACGTGCATACATTAGCGCAGTTCTACTATTTTTATCCACAGACAACAGTGTTACATCCTGATTCATGAGAGACTTCATCAGCTTTATTTTCTTTGGCATATTGTCACTATCAATTTTAAGCATACTTGCCAACATTAACAGTGTATTGACTTTCGAGTTGCATTTATTAACGTTCTGTCCTCCTTCTATTAAACAAATTTGCCATTTAAAACTTTGTTGAATAAAGAGCGTTTATCAAACAATTATTCCTCATTCATAGTACTGTTCAGATCTACACAACCATAAAAATTAATGTCAATAATTCTGAAGAAAGCTCAATCTTTGATTTTATTGTTTATATTCTTTCTTTGTCTCATTCTCTAATACAGTAGAAATATAAGACAACGCACGTCAGGCATTCTTAAAAAAATCTTCAAAAGATTCTAACATCACCTACCATTAAATACTGCATCACGAAATATGTATATGTTGAAATTGATATTAACATTCAAAGCAATAGTATAAACAAATATCAAGAAGATCGTACAATCTTTGGCTTGATTTTATTTCACCTTTGTCTCGTTTTTTAATATACTAGTAGTAGAAATACAATGCATCACACGTCGCTCTTTTTATAAAAGGATCTTCGAAGGATTCTTACATCTCTTGCAATTGCAGACCACATCACAGAATATGTATATGTTGAAATTGATATTTACATTCAAAGCAATAATACAAACAAATGTCAAAAATATCGTACAATCTTTGGTTTGATTTCATTTCACCTTTGTCTCGTTTTCTAATATATTTGTATTAGAAATATAATGCATCACACGTTGGTCATTTTATAAAAATTCTTCGAAGCTATTAAACATCACCTGCCATTTAAGGCTGCAACATGGATTTTTCAAAGGTTGAAAATTGATATTGACATTCAAAGCAATAGTACATTGGACTTGGACTACTTTTAAACTGAATTTAACCGGTTTGGTTATTCTACACTGGCTAGAGGTATAAGGGGATGGTTGAGATCACACAAAACATGTTTAACCCCGCTGCATTTTTTGTGCCGGTGACGTCCCATGTCAGGAATTTCTTGCTTTTGTTATTGTCCAGTAGAAAGGTGCAATATATGAAGGAATTGTGCACTTCGTGTTAAAAGCACCAACTTTTGCTCAAACAGACTTCTATCTATACTCTTTAATTTTAGATATGGAGGCAAGCTGGAAAAATAGATTACCTCCCGTAAAATCCAATATGGCGGATGCATGTTCTAAACTTAGAAAATTTAATTTTCTTTCAGAAATGTTAGTTTAATTTGACCAGAATCACATCAGATGGTTTTCGGTGTTATTTTGTAATGTTAAAACAGCATTCGGTCGCAATTTTGCGTTAAAATACAAAACAAATGTCGACTTTAAGATAATGCACAAAGGGAGAAGAAGGAAGTACTACAATCATCTATTTAGAGTTTTGGTGACCATTCAAATACATATATCATGAGTAATATTGTTTCATTATCATTCAAGAATAAAGATAGACATACACTTTAAAAATCTACAGCTTAAGTTACAATGCAAACATGACAAAAACTTATTAAGACATCAGGTTATCAATGCAAAGACCAGGAACATCTTCATCGACTGTTGAAGAAGATGACTGGAATAAATCTATGATTTGTCAAAAATGTGACAGACAAATTGCTGCAATGCCCTACATTGAAAAGCTTAAGACGTATTGATAATAATACCGGATATGTGACTATATCGGAATCTCGTAAAGTACAAAGACCTGCAAGGTTTACCGTCTACAAAAATTCTGAATGCATTAAATGCAGGCAGTGGTCTTCAAAGTCCGATGTACAAAAACAATAATAAACGGCATAAAACCTGCTATTTAAAGTTCAATTCAACAAAACTAAAGTGAGTACAAAATAGATATCAAGAGGATACATATGATATGTCAGAACAAACACAGCCAATCGGAACAGCAACTTCACCCGCACCAGCTCACCATGTAAATAAGTAATGAAAGAATATCTATGTTTTTTTTTTTTTCGTAGTTCGAATAAGCCAGTTGAAAACCTCCACGAAGAAATGTTGACATTTGTGTTCGTCACTGTGCGCTAAAGCTTCAGGACACAGCTTTAGAAGCAAATCTTAGTGCTGGGGACCTTGTTGGACAAGACGCGAAATACCATGTTCGATGTCGTGCTATACTATACCGAAAGGCGTCTATATTTGCAAGTGGAGAAGCGTCTGAAAAGGAACGAGACACAAGAATAAACCATGGAATCGCATTAGCTGAATTGATCAGCTCAATTGAAGATTCCAGAACCGAAAAAGATTTAGCACCAGTATTTAAGATGTCAGATCTTACTTAAGTTTATACTGAGCGATTGAGGAAAATAGGTGTTGCCGTTGAAGGTAGAGTTCACAGTAAAAGATTAGAGAATACACTTCTTGCTTATTTCCCTGATCTTTAGGAATACAAACAAGGGAGAGAGAGAGTTTACTTGCTTGCAAAGATAATATAGAACTCGCTTCTCAGAAAGCATGTGATGATGACTTTGACTCAAACTACATTCAAAATTTTTAACGCAGTGCAAATGTTAAGTGTTGTATCGGGGTTTGACGGTAGTTTTCTAGTGAACTGTCAGGGGAATTCGGTTCCAGTTTATATGTTGCTGTATGGACCAGATGTAACAACCGACTCGTAATCCCTGGAAACACTAACTATTGCTCAGATCTTAATATTCAACATCTACAAACGAATCCTTGACACTCCAAAGACATGCCTTCGTGTATCTAGAGAACACTTTTACATATGTATCTAGGGATAATAATGCACTGTCATACAAGAAAAGCGAAGATAGAGTGCTCTCAGTATCCGCTAATCTTACCTATAAAATCAAGAAGATGGATTTATTTGTACACTTTCACTGAAGAAAGGCTTATTTACCACCGCTGCCGTAGATAACATTGACCACAATCAAAATGCAACTACGCCAAAGATTAATTTCATGGTACTGGTATACCATAATTCCAGAGTGTGACATGTGAAGAAAAAGGTGAACAGAGCATAAACTTGCTTCTTCAGTGTACAAAATTGATTGACACTTTCCCTGAATCGTTTGCAAGTGTACAACCTGCTGTCTTGAAGACCAAAGTTCCTGTGATACCATTGAAGGAAGGACTTTACATAGACTGTACTCATGATTTAAAAGAAGCAGTTCAGGAGAAATATAGGCAAGTTATATACTTGCACAATAACACTTTTTTATTGAAATAATTAAGATATAGATTTGATTACAAATCAGCCGGGAACAATATACAATTGCATTAAGGGAACCAACTTATACTTTGTAACCTTTTATAATAAAGCAAAACCACTAAGCAACGAACTGCATTCAGCTACGATTGATTTCGTTGCAGATGGCTGAGAATTGTAGCAGAAACGGAAGAAGATGAAATTGATCATATGTAAGTTGAGTCTTTGGGAGCCTTCCGCTTAAAACAGGAACCAAGTAAGGATATTGCACCATCCATAACAGCTCTAATACCACTCTTTGAAGTGGAAGTGAAATGAGTAGTGATGATCCCTTTGATGTTGTCAATGCACAGTGCAAAAGCATTTTATCCAGGACAAACACCAATAATAGCTTTCGATCAGCCCCTGTTCGCACTTGCTAAACAAATTCAATGGATTTGGCCGGAACTGTATAGCGAATATCAGCTTTTAATTATGTTTGGTGGACTGCACATAGAGATGGCTTTATTTCAAAATAATCGGAGCTTAGCTTGAGTGTTCAGGATGGAAAAGTGCAATTAAATAAGCCCAGGTTGCTGCTTCTAGTACAATAGATGCGTTTCCTAAAGCTATCCTTATAACAAGAACACAATGTGCGCATTAAGCGACAGCTTTTAGTTTATTCATGCTTCTTAAAGCTGCTTACAAAGAATTTCTTAAAAAGGAAAACCAGGATGAGACACCAAATTTTGACGAATGGTGTATGCAAATGTCATTGGATAAGCCACACGTTCATTACTGGTATTTAAACATGAAGCTCGAATTGGATGCTTACCTTCATTAGGGCCATCAGAGAAGGAAATATCAAGCTGTGCATAGATATTTTGAGTAAGATCATTCCTTAGTGTTTTGTGCTTGATCATATTCATTACTCCTGGTGGTTATCAGTTCATGTGCGTGACGTGGCTACACTTGTTTAAACATTCTCGACACTTACACAGAATTTTCTGAAGGAGAGTTTGTAGTTCGTAAGTCAAAGAAAAAAATGTTTCAGCAATAGCTATTTACCATTCACATGAACAGCACAATGCTGTTGTGAAGTCAGATGGAGGCGCTGTTCGGTTAACAAAAAACCCATCAGCCCTCCGAAGATTGATAATTGCTAGACCAGAAATGGCATGATTTGCCAAAGAGTTTGAGAGCTGCATAGATCGATTTTATGATGAGGAAGATATAAATTTTCATGAACAGAAACGAAGTGTTAAAAGGTCGTTTATCCACGATGTAACGTCTTTGGTAATAGTGATAGACTAGTTAGGAAATTTATTTCCGGAAGACAGCAACGAACTGTTTGTTCTAGATACTAAATATATAGCTCCTGTAGCATTTGTTTATACTATTCATCGAATAGAAAAGGTTGGAAAAGATCAGTATGAAAAGTTTATCGAAGCCAGATTTATTAGCCGATCGAAATCTGTCTTTGAACCTATCAAGAAAAACGTACTGCCATTATTTCGAACCCTTCCAGAAAATACACTTTCAACAACAAAAGGGAAAATTGCTGTTTTCATTGTTTCATTTTTTTTTCGAGACTCTATATGTCCTGTTAAACAATAGGAGAAAACTAAGACGATTTCCTCTAACACGAAAATCACATTCATCCACCAGCATCAAATCTGAATGGAAACATTCGTCAAGGAATTAAATATGATTTGCTTTCGAAGTGCTAACAACCATTAACAACACACACAGAAGTTGTACATTTGTACCCAATGTAGATACTATAATTATTGACGGTGCAGCTGTCGTGAATATGCTGAAACCCGGAGCCTCTCGAAATTTTGATGAATATTCCATTCGTGTCCATACATTAGGAAACAGCTTAATGGAGTACAGAGAATTGGTGTAGTGTGGGATACCTACATAGATAACAGTTTAAATAACTATGTTTGTTTTTTTATCTTTTTGACCGAAAATGACAAACTTTTCATAAAATATCCCGAGGTTTTGAAGGAAATCATGCTTAAAGGTAAACAATGTCTACGAAATAATATCAAGGTATATCAAACAGATTTTGGCTACAATATTGTGAGAAATAAATAACCATATGTAGCTGTCAAATGCATGTCCGCCATTTTGATGATAAAACCGGAACTTGATAAAATTAAGCTTGCCTTTATATCTAATTTTGTTTATTATGGTTCAAATTAGCTCTGTACCAAATTGCATGCTTTTCACACAAAGTGCATACTTGTATTCCTATCTGCTGGACTATTAGTCTTGTGAATTTAATTTTGGTTCATTTATATGTTTCGGAGTTTAGTGTGGCGTCCATTTTTGCTGAACTAGTACACATCTTTTTGGAACGACCAGCTGAAGCCCGCCTCCGGGTGCGGAATTTTCCCGCTGGGTTAAAGACCCATTGATGGTCTTGGGCTGTTTTCTGCTCTTTAGTCGGGTTTTTGTCTCTTTAAACCATTCCCGTTCCCATTCTCAATTTTATTTTAATCTTGTAAAAATGATCAAAAAGGGTAAATTAATGTAGTTTACCGATGTTCAAATCTCGTATAGTGATTAGAAAGAGACAAATGAAGGAAGTAAGCAAAATCTGAGGGAATTGCAAAATCTTTAAAAGTCTTGTAGGAACTCCTACACAATCTTATTATCCTTATTAAAAATCGTATCAAACACGAATGCAATTTAAAAAGACATAACTATCCACAGTCTGAAAAGTACAGATTATCATGTTTCCAGCATATTGATACGATAAAATATTATCTGCGAGCAACAAACGAGGCCTTATATTGTGTTGAGCTCATATTTTACAATATGTTAAAATCTGACAATCGATTTATAAGATTTTATTTTTGTGTTTTTATGATAGAAGCAATAGTTGTTCTTCCAGCATATCGGAAGACGAATTGATAATTGCGGAAAAAATACCCAAAGTCGGTTTAAGCATTAGGATGTCGGTGAAAAGTGTAGGTCAGAAATATTGAATCCATGTCAAACACATTTGACGTCACAAATCCAGAATCCGAAATTTTACAAAGATCAAGGTGACACATGAACAGGGATAATGATCTCTGTGTGTGATATTCTAATTAGGGTTAAGATGTAGCTCATTTTATTATACAGTTAAATCTCGTTGTCTCGAACTCGGTTGACTCGAAATCTCGGATGAGTCGAGGGTTTCCGGTGGTCCCAAATTTTGTTTCATATAATTATATGTATTTCGACAATTGTCGAAATTGGATGAGTCGAAATTTAGGTTGACTTTAACCAAATTTACGTTCCCAAGGTTAACAAACGCATTAAAATTGCATTATTTGTTTCGAAATAGTTAATACACATATGACTTTGAGATAACGATGGTCGACTGTACTTGAAGGTAAATGTTTGTTTCACTAGGGGACCAGGTCTTTTACATTTGTTTTGTACTTTGGTGCGATTTTCTCTTTCAATTTAATGAATATGTTTCTGTACTAATTCAAACTTTCCCATTACATGTACATGCCCACTGACGAGAAAAAAAATTTAAAACGAGTTACTGATTATCTAAAAGTACATACCATTCTCTGGCGAACAGACTTTTGATTTTCGTCTTTATGTCATTTGCAAACACTGATTCATACTGCTTGTTATAAAAAAGAGAAGATTTTCAAATATGCATCGATGTATAATTTCCTATTATTTTTCCTTAAATATATCTACTGTTACCATTATGCATACATACTGATCAAAGTGTATTGCCTGGCGGACGTTTTTTTCCAATACTTCATCCTTTCAAGGATGAACTCTTCCATTAAAAGACTAAAATGACATTGAAGCGATTGATTTAATGTATAACTTCATTTCGGCATTTTGACCACTATTAATGTTCTATCTTTCATCCATAAGATTAGAAACAAAAAATAAATAGGGAATAACAAAAACTACTGGCACATTTACTCAAATTGATGTTATACGTTGTTATAAACTTGCAGTGGGGTATGAATATTTGCTACGTGGCGGAAGCCTCACTGTTCCTTTCAAGTGAAAACCTATAGAAACGCGTTGCAATCGGGTTTGTTAAGAGTATGTAGTGATTAAGTGTCATAGTTTCAGGTGTTTGCCTATAAAGTTTTTGTTTTACAAGTTGTTAAGATATTTACGGGGAGGAGACTGTCTGTACTATAACTTCCACTAAGCAACGTCATAACTTTCAAAAGTTCCATTCTTCGGAAGTCATAGTACGGACTATTTTAGTTCCCCCAAAAGTGTTTCTCGTTGAAAGAAGACGAAGAAATATGCCTATAAATTCTTTCGATTTTTGCTTAAATGTCTAGTTGCATATATTTCATTTAGTATATTCAAAACAAATACTAAAGACGTAGTCAACCAAACGAGGACTATTCTAACAACATACATGCGCCAATCTTTGGTGAAGAAAAATTCAAGAAACTTTTTCGCAAAATGTATGTAACATTGCATGAAACAATTTATATATAAAGATTACAAACAAGAAATAGTCCTTGAAAATGTAACACAATGCTACTATATAGTGTATCAAACTATTAGTGTTGCTACTTAACAGCGGTTAAATGTCTAGTCGATTTCCACAAAATATGTATGCATGCAAAGAAACATAACTTATGAAGTTTCAATAATATTTTGAAGATCGTTGTCTTAAAACATAGCTTCCATGTCTCAAGACAAACTCCTTTCGGTTACATGTATTAAGACGTCCCAAGATTCAGAGAGAGCTAAAAAAAATAGGTGAAAAGGAATAGTCACCATATGGTCCTCAGCAGTATATATTTATATTTTAAATCAAACTCATCCTTTTGATAAACAAATAAACATGGAAATATTACGAATGGAGTTAGTAAAAGTTAAAAGGTCTCGCTTTTAGATTATCATGTATTATATTGGTTAATGTTTGGATGAATTCTATCTTTATTAAGTGCAACTGTCATTCCTCGGATGTTGATTTACCTCTTCCTAAAACGAAACTTTTGTATCTTCGTTGGCAATTGTTTAAAGGAAAGTTGAACTTATTCATTTCAATCCAATGATAATTTAAGTATCGAAAAACTAAAAAGGTGACAAAGTCAAATGTTGTAATACTTTTGCAAGATACTAACTGGAATAAGAAAAATCATAAGGGATTATTATTACAACTAGGATACTTGATGATGATACTCTTACAATTTTTAAGTTATATTTTATATGCAAAATAAGGAAATATATTTTATTCTTTTGAACTCCCTAAAGGCAGGCATGCTATAAAGAAACTAAGGTTTCAACTCCCTCAGGCAAAGTTGGCCTTAGATGAATTTGGCTATTTTTCTTAGGTATTTTTGTCATATAGCTCTTCAACTGTTTCGGTACTTATACATCCTCGGATTTCAAATGTTTGGCTTTGAGCGTTCCTGATGAAGGTAAATCAAGAAAAGCACTTTGGACGCATGAAATTATTAAACGTGTTGTTTTCAATTTTTTACAGCACTGGGTCGAAACCTCTGCTGGTAGACTATCAGTCCCTGGGGGTATCATCAGCTTAGTAGTCAGTACTTCGGTACTGTCATGATTTATAACAAACCTTTCCAAAAATTGTCCGTTTATAGATTTTGAAATTATAAAGAAACTAAGGTTTCAACTCCCTCAGGCAAAGTTGGCCTTAGATGAATTTGGCTATTTTTCTTAGGTATTTTTGTCATATAGCTCTTCAACTGTTTCTGTACTTAAACATCCTCGGATTTCAAATGTTTGGCTTTGAGCGTTCCTGATGAAGGTAAATCCAGAAAAGCGTTTAGGACGCATGAAATTATTAAACGTGTTGTTTTCAATTTTTTTGCTGTATGTCATAATTGTTTTTTTTTTCTTTTTTTCTTTATTGTTTTGTACAAAAATCAGGCTTTTTTTGTTTTTGTTTTTGTTTTTGTTTTTGTTTAATTGTATTTCATTTGTCATTTCGATGCCTTTTTCAGCTGTCTTTGCGGTATGGGTTTTGTTGATTGTTGAAGGCTGTACGGTGGGTTAAAATTGCTAACTTCTATATCATTTGGTCTCCTGTAAAATTATTTCTAATTGGCATCCATACTACATCTTCTTAATTTAATAGTGAGGATGGTTGGGGTCATTTAAAAATGTTTATTTTTTTTTTTATCTGTAATTTATAAATTCTTAAATTATAATATATCCAAATAAAACATTATCAATATAGAATGATCCATATAATTGAAAAAGAATAGAAAATTAAATAAATTAATAAATAAAAATCACAGAAATTTGGAATTTTGGAAAAAGCAAAAACAAAAAACAAAAAACAAAAAAGTATGTCTTACTTACAGCATTCATTACAGCTCGCAAAGGATTTTTTATCAATTAATTACGGACAGGCAATAACTAAGAGGAACATAAATGTAGTTAAATGTCTTTATAGCAAACAGATATGTTTTCTATTTTAATATTTTCATTACTCCAAAGTGAGTCTGTTAAAAATTCTTCTTCATTTTTTGGTATAAGTTTATTTTGCATTTCTGTTCATGCGTTACAAAACTCTTTCCAAAAGGGGTTTTTACATCTGTTTGATGGACCTAGAAAAACTAAGTTTTCAATATTAATATTTTCTGTGCTTTCTACTAGCTTTTTGAGTTTTGTATTGCTTTTAACAACCATCAGACCCACGTTAGTTTTAACCCTTTAATATATTCTTCAATATCTAGCATTTTCAGCCCCCCAAATAATAACTCTCTTTTAATCTTGTCAGGCTTGTTTTCCCAAATAAATGAATATATTGTATGAATAAGTTGTTTAAGAGTAGTATAGCATGGTGCTTGTTATTTTAAAAAACAGATGATTTAATTTTGAAATAATTCATTTGATCATTGTTATCTTTCCCACTGGAGTAAGTGATTTTTAGGCCAAATATTAAATCATATTTTCAATTTCCTTTATTTTAGGATAATAGTTCAAGGATACCATTTCTTGCAAATTGACCGACAAGTTTATTTCTAGAAGGGTAAACCTACTGGAACCTAGTGGAATCCCATTCCAATCCCAACTTTACACACATGGTGTCTTGACTATATTTGTTCTTTCCTATTTACACCAATTTTCATATGGAGACCAGACATTTCAGCATATTTATGTAATAGGCGGAGAGATGTATCCAGAGATTCTGGTGTACCGTCAAGAATAATTGACGTGTCATCTGCATATTGAGAGACCAAATATTCAGTATCATCTATTTTAATTCCCTTAATTTCTTTATTTTTTCTGATTTATATTCCAAGTATTTCTGCACATAAAAGAAATATATATGGTGATAAAGTATCCCCTTGTCGAAAACATCTTTGAATTTCAAAAAATTGAGATATAATAAAATTTTGAGAAACTGCAGAACTTATATTTTTGTAAAAAGTCCTTATTCTTGTCCTTAAGATTTCCACATGGTGAAGCTGAAATCATCACTTTGTAAATTTTACGGACGCCATCACGAGTTGGTTGACCGTTATGGAATATCCGTTTCACAGATGATATCGGATATGTTCCTTGTGTCATTACTACAATCCCGTTCCCTTTTTTCACGAATGTGACCTACCGAATTAGACTATTTACCCCTACTTGTGACATTATTACCTATTGTTTTTGTTTGTTTTGTTCACACATCGTTGTCAATATAATGAAATTTGATGCGACTGTCATACAAGTGAGAAGTTTAGCTAGCTTTAAAACCAGGTTCAATCCACCATTTTCTACATAAGAAAATGCCTGTACCAAGTCAGGAATATGACAGTTGTTGTCCATTCGTTTGATGTGTTTGAGCTTTTGATTTTGCCATTTGATTTGGGACTTTCCTTTTTGAATTTTCCTCGGAGTTCAGTATTTTCGTGATTTTACTTTTTACCCGGTGTTTTATTGAGAGGCAAAAATTGAAAAAGTCTAAAACGTTGAAATTCCATGATACAGAGTCAAAAGCTTTTTTCAAAATCTATGAGAAGGAGCAGTTCTTGTAAATCATTAAGTTCTGTATGAAATAAAATATAAATAAGACGAGTATTTTCCTCTACTAGTATAAACCTACCAGGAATGAAACTGGTCTGACCACTGTTTAAAATTTGAGGTAGAACTAATTTTATACGCTCTTCTATGCAGCTTGACGCTAATTTATATGCGGTATTTAGTAAACTTATTGGTCGCCAGTTTTTCATGAAATATCTTGGTTTATCTCCCTTTGGTATACAGGTTATAATACCTTGTCTTTGAGTAATAGATAATTCCCCCTTTTCGTAACCATTAATTATAGAGCAAAATACAAATTTTCTTTGAAAAAATCATTTGTGAAACCATCTGACCCAGGGCGTTTTACATTTTTCATTCTTCGCAAAGCTGTTTTTAATTCACTATAAGTGATTTCACCCTTCAAAGATTCTTTTATGGCATTTATTTAGTTTTTTAATATCAGTATATGGAATTTCACAATTAAGGTTAACATTATTCAAGCGTTCTGTTTTGGTATATAGCCTTTTGTAATAATTGGTTGCCTCCTTTAGCATGTTTAGTATTATATCTGGCTCACTGACAGTGTCCCCTTTTTCATTGACTAATTTTGGAATAGTTTTATTTATAAAATGTTTAGTTTCTAAATTCAGAAAAAGGTTTGAAGGTTTTTCTCCTTCTTCTATCCATTGTATTTTGGATCTGATGTAGGACCCCCTCATTTTTTCTTGCCTTAATACTTTTAGATCAGTTTTCTTTTTTTTCAATTTCAGTAAAGATTTTTTCTGTCAAGATTTGTTCTTCTAGTTTTTTAATATCTTCTGATAGTATTCTTTCTTTTTAACTTTGCTTTTTCCTAAAAGAAGCATATGAAATTGATTTTCCTCTAATTTCTGTTAATAAAGTTTCTAAAAAGAGTTGATCGTTTATAGTAAATTGAATTTCTAAGTCATTTATTTGTTCTAATGTTTCTCTGTTGTATACTAGTGATGCATATTGTTCTTGTACTTTATTTATAGTCTCTTTAACAGTAGCTGAATATTCAATATCATGTAGAAGTGAATTGTTAAATTTCCATAGACCTTTACCAAGTATAAGGTTATTCATCTTTAAATATAACATTATTGGGGTGTTATCAGATCTATAACTCTTAAGAATGTGTACATCATGTACATGTTGATAAAGGCTTGTGATATTAAAAAAAAATCCAATCTTACTTGTTTAATGGGATTAGTTGTTCTCCATGTAAATGTTTTTAGATCAGGGTACAATTCCCTAATGGGATCTGTTAAATCACAACTTTCTATTATATCTGAAACTTTCTCTTTGGCTTTCGGGTTATTTACATTTTGGTAATTATAAGTATCAATATTTTGTTTTGGACTAAATTATAATCTCCAGTTATAATAACTGATTGGTTGTTCAAGTTTTCTATAGTGTCATTAACTCTAGAATAAAACTCAGGTGAATCTTTTTTTGGACATATAAGCTTATCAAAGTTATTCTTTTTCCATCAGTTTCAATATGAATTCCTAACAGATTCCCTTGATCATCTTTTTTTATTCTATGTATTTTGTATTCAAATTATTTGTTGAAAAATATTGCTTCCCCTCTTTTGTTTGTTGCAAAAGAATTGAAAATACAGTCTCCTCCCTATAGATTTTTTATTGATATTTCTTCTTTTTTCTGAAAAATGTTTATCTTGCAAACAATATATGTGGCAATTTTTTGCTTTAAGATAATCAAAAACATCTCTCCTGTTTTCCTTTGAATTTAAACCTTGACAATTGTATTAGACAATTTTTATTCCATTATAACTCATTTATTAAATATTTATTTATATAGCTGAACGAAAACTTGGGATTTGATAAGTGTATTTCGACCGTATTCTCCCATAACGTATATATAAGTAAGTGATAACGAACTCTGAAACGTCTGACCTCCTCTACCTTGTCTGCATTAATTTCCAGCTGTATTCTTAATGCATCATAATTGCTGTACAATAAGTAATAATGTGCCAAAATGAAAAAGAAACATAAAAAATAATACAATAAAAAAGAAAAAAAATTGAGATCATACTGTAACAACAAACGTCTAATAATAATTTATTATTGTTATGAAAAGTAACATATCCACTTGTGTTAAGATTTTTAATACAGAAATATTGTGTGCAATGGGAGATTACTCTATCTAATTGAAATTATAATAAAAATTATCTCCCTTATATAATGTGTATTCATATCAAAATCTTTGATTTATATTAAATGCATTAAATATCAACTGTTTTAGTTGATTAAAATAAGTTTTTGTGTTATTTAAATTCAAAAGAGTCAAACCCAAAGAAATAATGTATTATTTCCATATGTGAAGATAAGAAATATGTGTATATTTAGTTTTTGCTTACAACATGTACAAACATATGTTTGCTTTTCAGTAAAATCAATAGATTTTTGTTTGTTTATATTGTTCATGTAATGTTAACATTTCCAACATTTTGCAGTAGTTTTTTCTTCTTTTTTTTTAAGCAATCAACACACACTTCATAATATTTAATCAAGAGGATAGAAAATCATGTATATGTAACTGAGAATTAATAACAGCTAATTTAAAAAGCTCTTGCAATGCACAAATTAAGCTTGAAGCTAATCAACAAAAAAAAATACATATAAATATATGCTGAGCGCTAGTAGAAAAGTAGTTCATAAAGCATGCTAGGGCTATACGATTGCATCTCTTTTGATTTTTTTTCTACAATAAATTTTAAAGTAATCTTTGTTAATCCAGCATCACTTATTCATTCAAATCATTTTTGTAATAATCTCACCTTCTATCATGGTATTATTTGAGACAAAATAGCCTGTTGTATAAAGTTACATTGTAACAAGGTTTCTTATGATGAACTTTGTGTAAATTTTAAAGTTTTACAGTTTCTATTATCTTTTACCATAAGTTTTAGTACATGTGAGTACTGACCTTACGACCAGTCATTTAAGTGTGGAAAAATATCAGTCGTTAAGCTTTTAAATTTTGATAAATATAATATATATGTATATGCACACGTATAAAAATTGCGATTTTTATCCAACGCAATCATAGGTATGAACGTTGTTTTCAATTAAGACGTATTATGTTTTTTCGTTTGGGCTTGTATTATATTTGCCTTCGGGTTTATATGATCCGTTCAATCTATTTTTGACTCCTCAAAATTCACGAGTCTATCCTAAATTGAGGTAAATTGTATGGCTTTCCAAAATACCGTTTCGATTCCTAACATCACTGAAGAGACAATAATTGTCGAAATCCGGATATGGTGTACAAAAACCTTCGCACCTTTTGTTTGCGGTATATCATCTTTTCCGCAAGTTTATTGTTTTCTGTTTAGTATTAAATTTATAATTAAGACCCATTTATTACATCTTGTGATCCGTTTATTTGGCAATCGCCAATGGCAGTCAGCAGGATTTAAGATCATTTGTTGTTCGACCTGTTAGTCAAATGCGGTTTGTTAAAATATACTTTTCACTTTTTTGGTCTTTTGGAAAATGCTGTTTGTTTGACCCCTTTTACAAGAAATTTGTTTTGTATGCACACGTATAAAAATTACGGGTTTTATCCAACGCAATCATAGGTGTGAACGTTGTTTTCAATTTAGACTTGTTTATATAAATATATATATATATATATATATATGACATATTATGACAAATACATAGTTTAAACTAGTATCTTATATTGGCTATTTTTGAGGGGTGTGAAAAACATTCCTGTTTGTACCAATAAGTAAACAAAAAGGCAACATACCTGCTGGAAAGCAATAAAATAGAAAAAACTGTAATTAAACAAAAACTCAGCAAAATACATACACACAACACAAAAAACGAAATAACATTAACACATCTATACTTACTGGTATGTCAAACCCTAAAAAATATTAAAAAGTTAAATCACAAAAATACTGAACTCCGAGGAAAATTCAAAACGGAAAGTCCCTTATCAAAAGTATTAAATATACATTTTTGTATATTTGTTTATGAACACAAATATTTTGACCGAAAACTTACAGAAAAACAGAGATATTTATCTACAATTTTTGTACCACTTGTTCTACAGCGTACATATACACGTTCTGATCAGACACAGCGGATGTCTTCACGGACGTTCTAGACGTCACGTGCATTTAGACGGATTTCTAGAACCAAGTGTACACCTCTTGCTCTTATCCTTGTTTGTAGTTTTTCTTTAGTCCTGATGTTATATGCTATTTTCGCAGGATCATTACGTGCCTCTTTCATAATAACTGGAAGATCGTTAACAATTCTTATCTTTTTGTTTGCAACTTTGTAAGCATTAGCCATAATACATTGCTTGTCAGCATAATGGACGAACCAAACAATAATTGCATCAAGGCATTTTGTACCAACAACTGGAGCTTTAGCAGGAATCCTATATGCACAGACAGAGTTCATGGAAGAACTGAAAAAGCTAATAATTCGTTTCAGTGTACGATAGGCTGTGACCAAAAACTTTTATTTCTTAAAGCCTTGAGTGCACCAAATATGTGCTTCGTCATTGAAATCGACCGGTTATAGAAATCACTGATGATAGATCCAAAAAGGAAGCAAAGTAAAGCAAAATGCTAGCAAGGGAATCATATCAAATACTTATCACTACTTCTCGGTCGATACTCCAATTGGAGGAAAATCGGTCTTCAGGGTAGCATTTAGACAGTGCATTATATTCGAAAATTTACATTCCATATAATCGTGGTACAGGTATTATGTTTGATTAAAGTTTAAAGTTTATCACACATCTGTTGGCTTAAAAAGATCCTCTAAGTTTTTGTTTTGTTATTTTTTTAAATTTTTGTTGATGAGCATTCCGATACACAAAAAGTAATGAGATATGGGTATTAAAAAGCACGTGATTGCGGACAGACAACACACAACGTTTTTATTTTATTTTATTCTATTTTAAACAATGTAAACAGTGTTGCATCTAACATGCCATCAACATATGTTATTTGCTAATGAGATATGGCATTTGGAACATTATTTGACATTAACTTAGTCTATTTCACTTGGACTTGGAGATTGAAGAACCTAAGACACCAAACAGAGCAAATCATCACAAACATTCTTGTCATCTTACTCTCATCAGACGAAAACACGTAATCATAGTAATGGAGACATGATTCAGCTTTATTTTTATTTTAACTGCCTGGTCTGACTGTTATACTCGTGCTAAAGGGTGTGAGTTTAGCTGTGCTGGATGCTAAAATTTTCAGTCACAAACAGTCGTTCGAGCATTTTGTTGTTACTTTCTTATTCGTGTGGATCCGGTGGGTGATATTGTGCTAAGTTGATGTCTGTTTTTTTCGTTTGTGGTTTGAATTCTGTATTTTCGGTACATTTCACATATGTCTTATTTATGATGTTTGTTTTCATGTGTGTTTACGGTTTGGTTTTTCATGATTTTGCCTTATATTACAGTTATTTTATTTTTATTTTTCTATTTTTTCATATGTGTATAAGGTTAAGATGAAAAATCAGCTATTTCATTTATATGATTTAATACAACTATGTGCACAGGATTGTATTGTTTATACACAGTTTTGATTTAGAAGAAAAACCAACATGGTTAGAAAATACAAATAATAAGTAAACACCATTACAAACAAAATTTCATTTTAATATTGTTGTCATGGTTAAAAAATACATAAAATAACACCATAACAAACTCAATCCCAATTTATATTCTTATACGTGTCTATATATTAAACAAATCTATTTTATTTTCATCAATTTTCCTGTGATAATATAAACGCCACAAAAAATATGTCAATGTGTGACATTGATCCATTCATGTGACGCGCAGTTCATATTTCGTTTGTGGTGTCCTGTTGTGCTGTCCGTTGTTATTCTGCGGTTAACATGTTTTAATGTACTATTATATTATTTATTTATGTATTTCTCTGTGCTGAGTGTTCTAGAGTTTGTTTTTATTGTATTCGTGCTACGTAGTGTTCATGTGTTGTCATTCTAGCTGTATGTTTAGCATTGCCATTTAAGCGGGAGGTTTGGCTAGCCATAAAACAAGGTTCAACTCTCCATTTTTTTCTTAAAATTTCCTGTACCAAGTGAGGAATATGGCAGTTGTTATCACACAGTCCGTTTCTATGTATGTTGGCGTTTGCTTTTGTAGTATAGTGTTTTTGTTGTTACGTTGTTTTCCTGTTATAGTTGATGTGTTTCCTCATTTTTAGTTTGCTACCAGGATTTGTTTTTGCTTAAATGAATTATGACTTTAGAACAGCGGTATACTACTGTTAGCCTTAATTTTTAACAAGAATTTGTGTTGTTTGTTATGTATATTTCAAGCTAAACTTAGACTAGCACAAATTAGTAAAATATAATAAATAGGTACTTGTAGGAACAACATTGGACAGTACGGAATAAAAGATGAGAATTTTGGACTGCCATTTGTAATTTGATTCCATGACGACAGAAATGTAACTAAGTAACATAATACCTATCGGATAACACGTCCGCCGATGTTCCATACCCTGGTGTTACCTCGGAGTATGGGTGTAGAAAATGTTAACAGTTTTTTGAAGCACAATCCTTTTATTTTATTTATTTATACAATGTATACATTTTAAATAATTGTAAAATTTTCACAAAATTATAAATAATATATATTTGATCATTCAAAACCTTTCAAAGTAGTTTGAAATGCCGTCTCAAATGAATACAATCATTTGAATTTATTCATCACTTTCTAAACTGCTGAAAAACAATAGTTCTAACGATCGCGATCTGCCAGATTTCGTACGGGAACTTACTGTGTTGAATAGTCCATGACGTTTTAGCAATTGTATAGCTTCGATACATTCTGAGTGTAATGCATACATAAGCGCAGTTCGTCCATTTCTATCAACAGACGCCAGTGTTGCATCATGATTCAGAAGAGATTCCATCAGTTCTATTTTCTTTGGCATATCACCAATATCAACTTTAAGTTTACTTGCCAACATCAATGGTGTAGCGCCGTTAGAGTTGCAAATATTAACGCTCTGGCCTCCTTGTATTAAAATATTTGCCAGTTTAAAGTTTCCTGAATAAAGAGCGTTTATCAAACAATTATCCATGATAACAGTGATCAGATATAAAAAAAAAGAATAGAAATCAGTATCAATTAACCTAATGAAAGCTCGTGCAATATTTTATTCTATCTTAGTCTCGTTTTCTTATATAGTAAAAAAGTAGGGCATTACACGTTGATCTGAATATCAACACATTTAAGTTGTTTACACGCCATCTGTGGACTACTTTAATCACTTAAGATGCAAAAGTTGACATTTATAATGACATACAAATCAACACAAAAGAATCAACAAGTGACAACAATTTAAAAAAAAAATTGTTAAAAATTAACCAAAAGGGTGAATCATCTTATCACTCGTAATACTCTACATTATTTAATGTCAAACACGTATATATAATCAATGAGAGTACGACAAAGTATTTGTTTTCTACCGGATTGACATATCAAAGTAATGTTCTAACACTATGTACAATCACATTATTTACTAAATATGACCTTAATAGCAGGTATGACTGTATTAACTTGTTGCTGACCTTTTTCACATTTATTTTGTATTAGAGGCGACTCAGAGATTGCAATGTTAAATTAAGACTAGTTCATAACTGATGACCGCATGTTAACATCTGGAAAAAAATATACAGTGCTTTTTTTGTTGTTGTTTGTTATTCATATGAAGACAAAACAAAACATTGTTTTGCAATATACAATCTTGAGTGTTATTTATCACGCCATCTTTCCAGGGTTTAACACATTATTTCAGGATTTAATTGTTTTATAACTATATCAACCAATAAAGGTTTCTCAGCATTTATAACGTAGTTCGATTATATAGGTTATTTTATCATTAATTAAGATAATAAGCGTCGGTCATCGTGGTCATAACTTGGCACAAGAGACAAAGGGATAATAATCAGTTATATTATACGAACAATTGGGTTAATAGAACCATCTTAAATTTTTAGGCATTAATAGTTGCACTTAAAATAGAGTTATGTATTTTGGCATTACTTTATGTGCACAATTTTTTTACAGGAACATGTGAATGACGAATGGAGATAAATATCGACAAACGCCACAGCGAATTAGCATTTTCTTCCTTTTTAAGTTTGGTTTTGACATTTTGTGTTTTGTTAAAAACTCTAGAAAAGATTGATTAAAAAGCAATGGAATGCTGTTAATTATTGATTGGATTTTTTTATGGCTCTACCTTTTATATACATAAATTTGAGAAACAAATGCACTAGAAAATATATTCATAAAAATCTGAAAGATTATCTTGATCTTTTCCTCGATTGTGGCACATTTATACGACCTCAAAATCAGAATCTATGACGATCGTGATAACTTTAACTTTCCAGTGGTCAACTTCCAATATTTCAGCGGTAACATAGCCTCTACCCCATCGTGTGACGTTTACCTCTCTCAATTGATACTTTACGCTCGTGCATGTTTACATTATACGCACTGTTTATGCTGTGATGTGCTCCTTACTTACAGTTATGTGGCAGACCAATTAAAATCAACACTGCATAAGCCATAATTGCGAATTGGCTGACTTACACATTATGTTTGTGTTGCAACTCATATACAACACGTTTCGCAATTTTGGATATCTAGATACCAGAATAGTCTTCTAATAATTTATTTTACCAATTGTGACATTTTCACTGACGAATGTTTATAAAGGCGGGTGATGCATGCATCACAGGAGACGCACCCTGTCTCAATCCTTTTATTATGTGTTTGTTTGTTACCTTAATTTGTCTAATTAGTCGATATATGAGATATGAACATTTGATGCTTGAATTACCATTGAACATTGCTATATGTACGTTCTTTAGAGACTGGTGGATAGTTGTCTCATTTACAATCATACTACATCACCTTAGTTTAATACTTTTATCTTGGTGGAATTATCATACTTTATCCACAGCAAATCTTGCAACAATGTATTGAAAGTATTGCGTATGTAAGAGAGAGAGAGAGAGAGAGAGAGATGGAGAGAGAGAGAGAGAGAGAGAGAGAGAGAGAGAGAGAGATTGTCAGTTATTTAAGGTTATATTTCTCCAAATGAGGTCATTCGCATTTGTACTGTCTGATTATGCCGTGCATTTTAAGAACTTGATTATTGAGTGACGTGTTTGAACAATTTTTACACGTTTATGTCGATTGTACTAATTTTGTTCGATTTCAATTATCTAGTGACAGTAATACAGATTTTTTTTTTAGTATATAAATATCTATTATGCATATTATATGATTAAAATTTGTGTATGCAGCAAATTAGTAGCAACATTATTTTACCGATATAATTTTCTGCATTGTGTTTGATCAAACATTGTACTCTATTTTAGAAATCATTTAATCATGATAAGAGGGCAAGGGTTAGAATAAAAAATGATTTCAAATCTTCTTCAAGACTGCCACGTGCTTATTCAGCGATTATTCAAGTCAGGAACTTTATCAGCGGATGTCCATTTACCTTTATCTTGGGATTTTATGCAATATTAAGACTTTTGCAAAGTAAAAGATCTATGATTATCTCATATTCAAAACGGAAATGAAATTTAGTCGATAAAAAGCTCTAGCAATTGCACGAACTATTGTCTGATGAACTTATATTTACTCCCTTATATGTCTAGTCTTTATGTTCTTTAAATGCTGTCTCATTGATGTTTAAATATACATAGAAATTATTTTATTCAAATGAAGTCACTACAGTACATGATTTTTTGTTTTTGTTTTTCATCAAATGATTAGAGTATTTGCTTTAACAATGTAACATGTTGCATTAAAATTCATAAAACAATACAAGTTTTATAATGTAGTACTCTTGATGTTTTTTGTTTGCATACGAAATACGAGTGACACTCTAAGCAAAACATTTGAAAGGTAACATACATTACGAAATTGACAACCTTTAAACATAAATAATTAAAAAAAGTTGCGCTAACATACATGTAGAACACACAGTAATAATCTTTATATAAGAAATTCAATTTCTTCTGAAACTTTTTCCTAAACGATTAATAGTTGTTACACAATTAACACGTATCAGTGTTCAGAATACCGAACTCCGAGGAAAATTCTAAACGGAAAGTTCTTTAGTAAATTGCAAAAACAAACCCCCATGTAAACAATCTAACCTGCGAATGAATTATAATCATAACTTATCAAAGTTGACCTTTTTGTCATTAAATTAAAGCTCTTCGACTGTTTCGGCCCTTGGCTTTCAAATATTCATTTTTAGTGTTCTTGATGAAGGTTAGTCCAGAAAATCGAATAAAATTTAGAAAGTGTTGTAATTTGTTTTCAAATCTGCGTCGATTCCACTGCCGAGGGCATCATCAGTTCAGCAGTTCGTACTTCGAAACTGAGATGATTTATACATTGTTAAGCTCCATTCTTTGTCATCTCAAATTAAATTTGAAAATTCTAATTTTCGTTAAATAAATTGACTGCATTAAAGATTGTTAAAAGTAAAATAACAAAAACACCGAACTCCAAGGAAATTTCAAAACGGCAAACGGCAAGTTCCTTATCAAATGGCAAAATCAAAAGCTCAAACACATCAAACGAATGGAAACTGACTTGGTACAGGCATTTCCTTATGTGTTTTATATAATTTCCAAATTGCTATGAAAAAAATGTAATGTGTATGGAAAAGGAATACTGAATGTAGAACAAGGATTAGTGATGAGTAAGGAATCATTCTATCTAGGATATTACACTCTGTTCCAATGGAAATCTTTGTATATAGTTTGGAAGATGACATTCTATCTAGGATATTACACTCTGTTCCAGTGGAAATCTTTATATGTAGTTTGGCAGGTGACATTCTATCAAGGATATCACACTCTGTTCCTATGGAAATTTTTATATATAGTTTGGCAGGTGACATTCTATCTAGGGTATTACACTCTTTTCCGATGGAAATCTTTATATATAGTTTGGCAGGAGACATCCTATCTAGGATATTACACTCTGTTCCAGTGGAAATCTTTATATACAGTTTGGCAGGTGACATTCTATCTAGGATATTACACTCAGTTCCAATGGAAATCTTTATATATAGTTTGGCAGGTGACATTCTTTCAAGGATGTTACACTCTGTTCCAATGGAAATCTTTATATTGGTATCGCAGGTGACATTCTATCTAGGATATTACACTCTGTTCCCATGGAAATCTTTATATTTAGTTTGGCAGGTGACATTCTATCTAGGATATTTCACTCTGTTCCAAAGGAAATCTTTATATATAGTTTGGCAGGTGACATTCTATCTACGATATTACACTCTGTTCCAATGGAAATCTTTATATATAGTTTGGCAGGTGACATTCTATATAGGATATCACAATCTGTTCCAATGGAAATATTAATATATAGTTTGGCAGGTGACATTCTATCTAGGATATTACACTCTGTTCCAATGGAAATCTTTATATTTAGTTTGGCAGGTGACATTCTTTCAAGGATATTTCACTCTGTTCCAAAGGAAATCTTTATATATAGTTTGGCAGGTGACATTCTATCTAGGATATTTCACTCTGTTCCAAAGGAAATCTTTATATATAGTTTGGCAAGTGACATTCTATCTACGATATTACACTCTGTTCCAATGGAAATCTTTATATATAGTTTGGCAGGTGACATTCTATATAGGATATCACAATCTGTTCCAATGGAAATATTAATATATAGTTTGGCAGGTGACATTCTATCTAGGATATTACACTCTGTTCCAATAGAAATCTTTATATAAAGGTTGGCAGGTGACATTCTATCTAGGATATTACACTCTGTTCCAATGGATATCTTTATATATAGTTTGGCAGGTGACATTCTTTGCAATGATATTACACTACAAATGTATTTCATTCATAACTTGAATGTGAATTGTCTGTAGTTTTAGCAATAAATGCTCTAAAATGGATCTAATTTATACACTCCTATGAAAATAGGAAAAACACAAACAATTAACATTTTAGGTGAAAGTGTATTTCATACGGGCAGATTAACAGTAGCTCATTTTAATAAATAAAACGAAAATCAGACTTCTCAGTTTTGAAATGGGAGTTACTCGTTGTGAAGTCAATTAAATGTATTGAAATTGACGATTAAACTGGAATACTGACGAATCTGTCATTTAAATGATTAGAACAACGGCATACTTGCATTTATCGTCGACTTTTTTGTTTTGTTTTCCGAGAAAGATCAAATTAAATTACACTGCGCTAACATATGGCAAAGAAAACAGATAATCAGATTAGTATAAAAACATGTACTCAAAACTGCAAAACATGCACAAATTGTGAAATGATTGACCTTTAAATCTGTTTCTATATGCAATATCTTTAAGAACAACACTTTGCAATGATTTGTTTGTAAACTTTAAATAATAATCTTTTAAAATGTGTCTTCAATGCTATATATTTACACATTAGCGTATTTTACTTTCTGTTTCTGGTTGTCACGTGACTTTTCTCTTCGGTCTAAATATAGATTTAGATTTTGTTTTCGAAAACTGACAACTTATGTCTTAAACACATCGACTTTACAATGATTAAAAACAACTTTACATTTACTTTACATTTATTGTTCTGATTAGATCTAAGGGAACATAAATATATTCTTTTGAGCTTCCCCTAATCATTCTTGGTACTTCTAGAGAAGCCTATTTCATCAATACTCATCGACAATCAAAATGTTTATTAAACCGATTATCAACACAGAGTTTAAAGCAAAGAGCTTTATTAACCTGTAAGATAATTCTATTTATTTATATCATGTTTATTCTATAAAATATGGTGTATATTTTATACGTTTTAAAAGAGAATGCTAGTGCAAGACGTGTTTATATTTTCACAAAAGAATATCAAAAAGATTGTAGCACTGATTCAATTATTGTTGTCTATTCTGCAATCATATAAGTTTAAATTTCTGGAATTATTGTTATTAATTTTGAAGTATTTGACTTATACAATTTATAGTTAATAGATTTGTCTCAATGCTAACAAGATCAAAATGCAATTCATATAACGACAGAAGGTCATTTGTCAGATTTGAAGGTAGCCCCTGCTATCAGTCGCAGTCTTTCTTCGACACATTGTATCACTAGGGTTTCTGGACACATTTCCTTCTGTATTAAGGTATCGTTAGCTTTTATATCCTATTAATAGAACATTGTTAAGAGATTCTATCCGCATAGCATTTTGAGCAGATTCTGGTCATTGTTAATGCTAATAGTATAAAGTAAAATCACTGACAATATTCAAGACCTTGAAATCACACCTACATGACATGAAAATACATCGGTGCATTTAATATTAGAGTTGAATAGACCTAAAGATAATGATAACAAAACAAATATTGCACACTGATACCTTACCCAACTGAAGATCTTTGATTTGCGAGAGAAATCCAAAACACAATTTTGATTAATTAAAACATTATAAGTGACAATGGAATTATATGGTAAAGATTCTGAAAATATATCGGTAATTCTGCTAAACATGCTAAAGGTTTTAGGAGAATAAGCATATACAATGATAATTGAGATGTAAATATGATACAATCTACGTCATACCATGATCATAAAAAGTTGAAATCGTTGGTAAAACTGCGTATTGTATTATGTACGTTAATTACTTTTTGCCATTCCCAGTTCCCAAATTGGACAATATATTTGATTGTTGTTATATATATTACTAGTATGCCTGCTTAAAATACATAACATGCATTTTATCTGATAACACAATAACTTTTAAGAATTTTTTTTTTTTTTGTTAATTTTTTACAAAAGTATATCTGAGTTTTATCAAAGAAGTTCACCACAAATCTGCGTAGATAAACAGTCCTCCGGACGCACGAAATCATATAAAGTGTTTTTGTCCTTCCTTGATATGGACTTTTCATCAATCTTTAGTGTGCCGGTTTTTCTTTGTGAATTAGCATTCAGCCTCGAAATGTACTCTGCCAAACAAAAATGGTGGCGCATTTTCTGCAAAATCACTCAGTCAATACTCACAGAAAAGTTGAATATATAATTTGGTGATAGCCTTCAGCAAAATTATAGCTTTAAAGTTTGAACAGCTGTTTTATTAGATCTCATAAAATTGCCTCGCACTTACTCAAAAGTGTTGTAATAGTTTTCCACAAATTTGTACACTAGTGTTCAGATAAATAAAAAAGAAGCTTCATTTCGATATTGCAATATTTTGTTTTGTCATTCCATAGGTACTATATTTTAACTAACAGATTAAAAAAACAATTCCCATGTTGTTTTGTAACACAATATTAAACTTGAAGATTCTTGGATTGAGTTAGTGGAGACTTTACTCAATTGCCTGAAAAAAAATTTGAGTGATAAAAGATACTTTTCGATTTAAAAAAAAAACGTTTCCTCATTGCAGTCACTAGTAAAAGAGGGACGAAAGATACCAGAGGGACAGTCAAACTCATAGATCGAAAACAAACTGACAACGGCATGGCCAAAAATAAAAAGACAAACAGACAAATAATAGTACAGATGACACAACATAGAAAACTAAAGACTAAGCAACACGAACCCCACCAAAAACTGTGGGTGATATTAGGTGCTCCGGAAGGGTAAGCAGATCCTGCTGTAAATGTGGCACCCGTAGTAACTGTTTTCACTACTGAAACGGTCATTATAAACTGAACAAATCTTAAATGTCTGAATTCATCGCAAGGAAAAATGTCAAGATCTTTTTCAGTCGTTCAGTACATGTTCAGTGCATTGGATACCGCGAGCGATCAAGTATCGGACAGTACTGGTTCAGGTAATTAAAAAACGACAACTAGCTGTTAATTAAGTACTGTTAAGAGTGTGTTTGTACAAATCAGTACATCGATATATTAAACGTCTAGTACCGTTCAGCGCAATAAAACAATACAGGGATTGCTTCCCTTTGACAAGCAGAGGATCTTAAAAGAAATCGAAATAAAATTATTTATAAAATAATAACAATGAATGTTTAAATAAACAAATAAATATATGTATAAATATATGTTTGCATGGTGTATGTGTTCCGTGATTATTACTGTAATAAAACAATGATTTGTATAGAAACTTACTTTAAAATCTTTGATATATATAGCAAGAGTTAAAATTATTTATAAATTATTTTTTTATTGAAATAACAAAAATCAAATCGACTTTTTATGATAGGAATGAAAGACTTTCGTATTCGGCTTTGGTCATTCGTTACGGTTATAATGATGAAGAGTCCCGATAGCTTCTGAAAATACCCACTCTATTAATTCGCGCCATTTGTCATTTAATAATATTTACATGCAAATGTCTGATAGCATTTCAAGAAGTAACGTAAGTACATTTCTTTGAAGATACGTTAACTATCTTTAGTTAAAAAAATCATGAGCTGTACAAGAATGTTTGTTTGCAAAATAACTCCTATGATCATTCATAATACCGACAAACATCTACCAAGCATATTAAAGGAGGGGGGTGTATACAGCTGTTTAGGAATCAACACCCTTCATTTTTTTTAAACATAAGCATCGAAATATTAGCGTTTTATTTGTAAAATCATACAATTTCTAACTTCTCGTTGCAAGTACACAAGTGTAAATTTTGTGAAAACTGCAGTGGCAACTTTAGATGTCGATTAATGGACTATTGATCTATGTATAAACTATGATGATGGCTTTTTTGCTTTTATATAAATAAAACAATATTGTGTACCGCACTATCATGTACTGGGGCTTATCGTCTGCACTTAAGCCTTTGGATAAGGAAACAAGCACATTGTTATTTCCTTCTCTTGTTAGGTAATGACTATTTATCATGTTGTATGTGGGCAGTATTTGGAAGAAGAAGAAGAGACAAAAGTATCGGACACTATATGTTCTGTGTGATAGATGTAGTAAAACACTTTGTCCTAAAACACGCTATATTGCTTCAAGTGACTTATTTCAAGAAGTACCGTGCAATGTTTTGGTGTGAAGTCATAACATGTTAATCATACAAATGCAATATAACTGCTTCCATCCACTTCATCCTGAATATGTATTTCATGTAATCATGGTAATTATGATACTGTGATTTATTCATGTTATAATATTATATACTAAGCATCAATAAGATATTTTTAGAGTACATTGTATGTGAAACGAGATAAAGGAAACAAGCCATAAATTCACAACAAAATGTCCACTTTAACAGTGCTTACAGGTGTGATGTCTGACACAATTGTTAGTGTTGATATTTAGGGAGTCAATCATGTCAAATATCATTGACCATATTCATATGTGATATATAGTTAGTCACTGACTCTATATAGCCATGTTTATGACATTGACGATGCGTTTC
The DNA here is from genome assembly GCF_021869535.1 of Mytilus californianus. Taxonomy (NCBI): domain Eukaryota; kingdom Metazoa; phylum Mollusca; class Bivalvia; order Mytilida; family Mytilidae; genus Mytilus; species Mytilus californianus. The sequence goes on from NW_026262615.1 coordinate 4,055,790, forward strand.
ATTTACCATGTTTACATGTATGACATCATTACAGAATACAAGTTTTCCGAAATTTTTACCTGCTCCGCTTCAAATTCAAAAATGATTTTGACCACAAATATCTATAGCTGCATTTTTGTAGGACTTGCTGTATAAAAGTATAACCATATATATATATATATTCTCTTGAAATATAAAATTTTATTTGCCTCATATACTGTAATAAAAATTTGTCCAAAGCATGTAATAAAAAGGCATTAATATATAGTTATTAGGAGGGCCCTGAGGATTAAAATTTTATACTGGAGTGGCAGTTTTATTACAGGAAAAGGAAAAAAAAGTTCAAAATGGCGATTAAATTCCTCTTCAACCGGATCTCAACAAAATGGCCAAAATTATTTCTGTAAAAAAAATCCCAATCTGTCATTTAGTACTTATAGCAAATATACAGGTATAGATTTCAGTTTCGGTCATGTCCGGCAAATATGACCATTTCCAGACCCTTTGTGGGGACCTTTTATAGGCTACTATCATGACTATATATAAGGTATTGATTTTTCATTGACGAAGGCTGTACAGTTGCCTATAATTGCTTCCATCCACATCATTTGAACTTTAGTGCATAGATGTCACTTTGGCACTCTTACCACATCTCCTTATTTTTATTTTATTATTAGTTTATACAAGTATATTGTATATTTTACTAGAACACAACCAAATCCGCAGCAAATTGAGAGTTTTCTTTAATTTCAAAGTTTTATTTGAACCTGTCCTGGTTCTTTTACATGTTTTTATATTTTTCATTTTTTTAAGCAATTGCTTTCCTATGGCATATACATGATATTGCCGTCTTCAATCATGTGACCATGGTGACCAGGATCAATCAAGCCAAAGTTTTTGAGCAGATAACATAGATTCCTCATCTGTCATTAAAAAATCCTCTGTATGTTTTCTAATGGAATGTTCTTGTAGATGTATTTTTGTATTTAAGAGGACAACCGTTTGACTTATCAAAGAACATAGAAGGCCTAGTGAGAAAGTGCATTTTCTATACTTTGTACCTGCGATTTCCTTCTTGATGTTTCATCTATATATTCAACATGTCAGTTTTTGATTTAATATTGAAAATTTGACTGAATAGTACCCTATAAATATGGTTTAATGTTATTCAATTCATGTTTCTTTTTTGAAAGAGGTTAATTTGATCTTGTTCATTCATTAAATCTTTGTTCATTCATAAAATAATCGTAAAATTACAACGCACTTTATAGTCATGATAGTAATGTAAAAATCAAGATCTTCAAACAACGTCAAATGTCATAATGACCCAACACAATGCATGACCATAGTCTTTTCATTGATGGTTTAAAAGTAGATCTCTCTAGCATAGACTGTGTACCAGTTTGATCGTTATCTCTCATGATTATTGGGCTGTATTGCAAACTTGATAATTTTGGAACTTGTTTGGAAAATTGGAATTTTACAAATCATTTGCAAATCGTGATTTCCATTTTCATATGTCTTAGCCTCAGATGAAAAACACGGCTGATTTACAAAATTGAAAGATACAGTACTAAAGGCCAAACAAAAATATATCTGTTTACGGTTACCCGACCGATCCTACTTTTGAGCGCCGTCCCTAAGTCATTTTATTTCCGTCGTAAAGTGAAGAATAAACTGAACTTGTGTCAAAAAAAAAAAGGTTACCCGACCGATCCTACTTTTGAGCGCCGTCCCTAAGTCATTTTATTTCTGTCGTAAAGTGAAGAATAAACTGAACTTGTGTCAAAAATGAAGTTAGTATTGCAAATAATATAAATCAATTGCCTGATACATCCCAATTTTCACAATTGTGAATATAACAGCTGATTTAAGGAAATTCGCAACTTGTGTGATGAAATAAACTCGTTGCCGCCATTGTTTCCCAACCAATTACCAAGGGAAACAAACCAATCATTAAAAATACGGGTAAACTCGGCCCATGATCTACTCGGACCACGGCAAGACGAAACGGCATGACTCAAAATCATGTCACAAAAAATAAAATAAAAAAATAAAATAAAATGGAAATACCGACCTACCTATCCTATTTTTTTTAAAGTATGTAACCTTAAACAGACATATATTTTTTTTTTTGGGACTAACATAATACGCTTGTCTTATTCCTATTAATGCATGATCATCTAAAAAAAACTATATATATAGTTCGGTAGAAAACTTGTGCCAGGAAAGAAGAAATCATCAACTCAACATGCCCAATGGCTGAATTTAAACCAATTATGATATACTTAAAATTAAATTGATAGACACAATAGACCTGATAGAGATATTAAAGCCAGATACATGGATTGTCATGTTAATAATTGTTCAGTAATTATCATTCTACAACATGCATGTACAAGGGAATAATCTGTTGTTACTTTTTCATGAGTTATACATTTCTTCAAATATATTTGCCTCCACTTAGGCACTAGAAGCCGGGGAAACAAGTTGTCGCCCTGTGAAATGTTAAACATTGTGAAAATGACCTTCTGCTAGTAGAGTCTATTATTATTATGTTCGTCCAATTGATACAGAAGTTTTAATTTCATGAATTTAAAAAAGAAAAAGGCCTATGCCATCGTAAATAAGCGACAGATACATCTATAAATAAGTCAGGGTAGTTAGGCTTAGGGATTACATTCCACTGATTATAGAAAATGATAGTGCAAGTGGGGCATCTGTGTACTATGAACACATTCTTGTTTTTAATGTAGTATGTAATTTGACATTGTCATTAAAAGAATTAAACAAAATCTCAATAAGAATACTGTATATGCTGTAAGAAAGGCCGCAGATGTGTGTCAAAAATATGTTTATCTCACTTTACTATTAGTTTTATGTATAAAGCTTCATATTTTAAATATACATGAATGACCTCTTTGCATAATTAACATTAATCATTTCAAGACACAGTTCCATAATCTTTTTTTATGGTTATTTGTTGTTTATTATTCTTTATTTTATTGATATGAGGCCTATAAACTAAATACCTACCTGATTTTCATATAGTTCAACAATTAGGTGATTTTTTTTATTCATTAGTCAGGCACCTATAGGTCCAGATAACTTCCCTTTATAATTATAGGTATGAAATATATATTTTATTAAAAAAAATCAATTTTCCAACTTCAATTTTGTTTTCCTCAGGGATGCAGGAAACTACTTTTGTATTTGCATGTTGAATGATTATGCTAATGATATTGATAGAAATATAGCTATTTGTGCTCTGTTTGCAATAACTTATTAATTAATTGAAAAAGTTATAAAATTATTTGTATGTAGATATAATATATATATTTCTTTCAAATGATGAAATAAATTATCATTCTGATGATATGCCTTTTGAATTTCATTGTCTGGCTTTTGGTTGAAAATCGAAAATGCATGATAAAGGGGAGAATAAAGGTTTATATATCAATGAAAGAATCACAGGTAAACAAATATAAAACAGGCTGTGTCAGGTGTAATTGCCAATGAAAAATCTACCCAACATTCTCATCGGATAGGATCAAATGATTAATGTTAAAGTTTTCAAGACATGCAAGATGGGTCCATTTCTAAAGAACTAAAGTAAAAGGTCAACTTTCACCCCATATGAAATTAATTTAACCCATATATATCAAACAAGTCACCTCTAGCACACTGAGTAACTAATATTGTGTTTCAAAAATATTTGAAAAAAAAATATTGTGATGCCTATATTTCCTACGACTCTTTTATCTACATGCAAAACATTATCCAACTGTATATACTGTACCTGAACTAGCACATACAAAATCCAGCTCAGCAAGTCAATCTTGTAAATGTTCAAAATGTTCAAAGTAGGGTTAATGTCCCATATTTCATCAACATTTTCTCATCCTGAATATGTATTTACATGTAATCATGGTAATTGTGATACTGTGATTTATTTATGTTATAATATTATATACTAATTATCAATAAGATATTTTTAGAGTACATTATTTGTGAAACGAGCAGAAGTAAACAAGCCATAAATTCACAACAGAATGTCAACTTTAACAGTGCTTACAGATGTGATGTCTGACACAATTGTTAGTGTTGATATTTAGGCAGTCAATCATGTCAAATATCATTGACCATATTCATATGTGATATACAGTTTGTCACTGACTCTATATGGCCATGTTTATGACATTGACGATGCGTTTCATTTACCATATTTACATGTATGACATCATTACAGAATACAGGTTTTCCGAATTTTTTACCTGCTCCGCTTTAAATTCAAAAATGATTTTAATAAAATGACAAATGTAAAAATTACTCACTTTCCCTTTAGTGACCATGATTTAGTAAGTGCTAAAATAAATTTTAATGAGATAGACAGGGGACCGGGGGTATGGGTTATGAATGAAAATACTATTAAGAGCGAAGAATTCAAAAACGCCTTTCTCACAATGTGGGAAGATCGTAAATCAAAAATTGTTCATTACAAAAATTTAAAAAATTGGTGGAACGTTACCAAGCACTATATACGGGCGTTATGTATGGAAATATCAGCCAAATTAAATGTAAATGATAAAAAAACTTAAACAAATGGAAAACGAACTTGAGCATCTCAAATCTGACACGGTCAATATAAAATTATCAAAGATTGAGCTTGAAAAAAATATTAAAGAAATTTACGAAAAGAAAGCTGAAGCTGCTAAGATAAGATCTAAATGTAAATGGTTTGAAGAAGGGGAAAAATCTTCCAGATATTTCTTTCAATTAGAAAAATCCAACGGGCAAAGTAAATTGTGGAATAGGATAAAATATGAAGATGGTACCTTTAAATCTGATATCGATTCTATTTTAAATGAACAGCTCAAATTTTACGAAAAATTATTTAAAAGCGAGGGTTGGGACGAGGAAAAGGGTAACTGGCTACTACAGTTTATTGAAAGCACATTAGATGAAAACGAAAAATCAAATTTAGAAAAAAATATAGAATACTCTGAGATTTTACAAGCTGCAAAAAGTCTTAAAATTCACAAGTCTCCTGGTGAAGATGGTATTATAGCCAATTTTTATCAGATATATTGGGATGTTATTAAGGACCAATTTACAGATTTAGTAAATAAAATTTTTGAAAGTGGTTCGCTTTGTGAATAACAAAGTAGGGGGATGATATCTTTACTTTTTAAAGGGGGGGGGGGGGATGGGTATGATTAACATTTTTTCTTTTGTAAAAAGTAGACAAATAAAATGTTTTTACAAGAATTTAAAAAAGAAAACGGTCTATGCCATCGTAAATAAGCGACAGATACATCTATAAATAAGTCACGGAAGTTCGGCTTAGGGATTACATTCCACTGATTATAGAAAATGATGGTGCAAGTGGGGCATCTGTGTACTATGAACACATTCTTGTTTTTAATGTAGTATGTAATTTGACATTGTCATTAAAAGAATTAAACAAAATCTCAATAAGAATACTGTATATGCTGTAAGAAAGGCCGCAGATGTGTGTCAAAAATATGTTTATCTCACTTTACTATTAGTTTTATGTATAAAGCTTCATATTTTAAATATACATGAATGACCTCTTTGCATAATTAACATTAATCATTTCAAGACACAGTTCCATAATCTTTTTTTATGGTTATTTGTTGTTTTTTATGCTTTATTTTATTGATATGAGGCCTATAAACTAAATACCTACCTGATTTTTATATAGTTCAACAATTAGGTGATTTTTTTTATTCATTAGTTAGGCACCTATAGGTTCAGATAACTTCCCTTTATAATTATAGGTATGAAATATATATTTTATTAAAAAAAATCAATTTTCCAACTTCAATTTTGTTTTCCTCAGGGATGCAGGAAACTACTTTTGTATTTGCATGTTGAATGATTATGCTAATGAGATTGATAGATATAGCTATTTGTGCTCTGTTTGCAATAACTTATTAATTAATTGAAAAAGTTATAAAATTATTTGTATGTAGATATAATATATATATTTCTTTCAAATGATGAAATAAATTATAATTCTGATGATATGCCTTTTGAATTTCATCGTCTGGCTTTTGGTTGAAAATCGAAAATGCATGATAAAGGGGAGATTTATCTCACTTTATGAATAAAGGTTCATATATCAATGAAAGAATCACAGGTAAACAAATATAAAACAGGCTGTGTCAGGTGTAATTGCCAATGAAAAATCTACCCAACATTCTCATCGGATAGGATCAAATGATTAATGTTAAAGTTTTCAAGACATGCAAGATGGGTCCATTTCTAAAGAACTAAAGTAAAAGGTCAACTTTCACCCCATATGAAATTAATTTAACCCATATATATCAAATGAGTCACCTCTAGCACACTGAGTAACTAATATTGTGTTTCAAAAATATTTGAAAAAAATATTGTGATGCCTATATTTCCTACGACTCTTTTATCTACATGCAAAACATTATCCAACTGTATATACTGTACCTGAACTAGCACATACAAAATCCAGCTCAGCAAGTCAATCTGGTAAATGTTCAAAATGTTCAAAGTAGGGTTAATGTCCCATATTTCATTAACATTTTCTCATCCTGAATATGTATTTACATGTAATCATGGTAATTGTGATACTGTGATTTATTCATGTTATAATATTATATACTAATTATCAATAAGATATTTTAGAGTACATTATTTGTGAAACGAGCAGAAGTAAACAAGCCATAAATTCACAACAGAATGTCAACTTTAACAGTGCTTACAGGTGTGATGTCTGACACAATTGTTAGTGTTGATATTTAGGCAGTCAATCATGTCAAATATCATTGACCATATTCATATGTGATATACAGTTTGTCACTGACTCTATATGGCCATGTTTATGACATTGACGATGCGTTTCATTTACCATATTTACATGTATGACATCATTACAGAATACAGGTTTTCCGAATTTTTTACCTGCTCCGCTTTAAATTCAAAAATGATTTAAATAAGATGACAAATGTAAAAATTACTCACTTTCCCTTTAGTGACCATGATTTAGTAAGTGCTAAAATAAATTTTAAATGAGATAGACAGGGGACCGGGGGTATGGGTTATGAATGAAAATACTATTAAGAGCGAAGAATTCAAAAACGCCTTTCTCACAATGCGGGAAGATCGTAAATCAAAAATTGTTCATTACAAAAATTTAAAAAATTGGTGGAACGTTACCAAGCACTATATACGGGCGTTATGTATGGAAATATCAGCCAAATTAAATGTAAATGATAAAAAACTTAAACAAATGGAAAACGAACTTGAGCATCTCAAATCTGACACGGTCAATATAAAATTATCAAAGATTGAGCTTGAAAAAAATATTAAAGAAATTTACGAAAAGAAAGCTGAAGCTGCTAAGATAAGATCTAAATGTAAATGGTTTGAAGAAGGGGAAAAATCTTCCAGATATTTCTTTCAATTAGAAAAATCCAACGGGCAAAGTAAATTGTGGAATAGGATAAAATATGAAGATGGTACCTTTAAATCTGATATCGATTCTATTTTAAATGAACAGCTCAAATTTTACGAAAAATTATTTAAAAGCGAGGGTTGGGACGAGGAAAAGGGTAACTGGCTACTACAGTTTATTGAAAGCACATTAGATAAAAACGAAAAATCAAATTTAGAAAAAAATATAGAATACTCTGAGATTTTACAAGCTGCAAAAAGTCTTAAAATTCACAAGTCTCCTGGTGAAGATGGTATTATAGCCAATTTTTATCAGATATATTGGGATGTTATTAAGGACCAATTTACAGATTTAGTAAATAAAATTTTTGAAAGTGGTTCGCTTTGTGAATAACAAAGTAGGGGGATGGGTATGATTAACATTTTTTTCTTTTGTAAAAAGTAGACAAATAAAATGTTTTTACAAGATCATTCACTCAGATGAAGAAACTTGGAATATTTTGGGTAAAAATTGGTTAAAAAAATTTGATGTAACAATTGAAGAAGAGTATTTATTATGTAGATGCACAGATCTATCTAATTTTAGTCTATCATCAATTACATCGTTCTATATAAATGCCCTTAACTCTTTATCAGAACTAAGAAATATATATAAACCTTATACGAAGGAAGAAATACTGAAAACTGACTTCTTTGTAACTATGATATTAAATTTAAAAGAAAATCTCTATATTTTAAATCTTTCATCAAGAGTAAAATATCAACTATTAGTAACATATGGAATCTTGAAACGAATATTTTCCAAAACGGTAATTCTATATATAATCGACTTATTGATAAAAGCATAGCCGAATATTCAAAAATTAAAAATGCTATACCTAAAATGTACATAGATATACTAAGGGGTATACACATTTTACCGAGCCTGCAGGTCAATTTGTTAATTAAATTAGACAACTTAGATCTGTACACAATTTCAGGTATTAAAATAACTCCCAAAAATTTAAAACCGAAAGATATTCAACACCTACTTAATCAAAATACCTTACCTAAGGCACAATTAAAATGGGAAACTGAGTTTGCTGTAAGTATCGACTGGAAATCAGTTTGGGGTAATTTAAGAAAACTCTGTATAAAAAATCAAATTTAAGTTAGTGAATTCCATTGGAAGTCCATTCATAACATTATTTACACCGAATCTAGACTACATCGATTTCAGCATTCTTTGGTTCAAGGCAACTGCCATTTTTGCAAAAATCACATTGAAACACAAAATCATCTTTTCTATAATTGTAAAAAGATCTACCCATTAATATTAGAATTAAAAACTATATTCTCAAAAGTTCACTTGACACATGAATTAATTTTACAAGAGATAAATGTGATCCTTGGTATTTATGACAGGCCTATAAAGGAAATTATATTTGGCAATATTCTAATATGCATAGCCAAATGGACAATATGGAAACTTCGAGATCTAACAAAGTTTGAAAACATCACTTGCAATAATAATAAAATTATTAGACAATTTTATTGTGAACTAAAAGAAAATATCGTTTTACGTTTAAATCATTTACAAATTAAAGAACCAGATATCAATAATGATCTGGTACACTTATTAGATCAGATATATAATAATTAGGTCAAGTGTGTACTTTTACATCTCTTTATTTTTATTCTATTCTATAGTTTATACAAGTATATTGTATGTTTTACTAGAACACAACCAAATCCGCAGCAAATTGAGAGTTTTCTCTGGTTTCAAAGTTTTATCTGAACCTGTCCTGGTTCCTTTACATGTTTTTATATTTTTCATTTTTTTAAAGCAATAGCTTTCATCATGTTCATGCTATGACATATACATGATATAGCCGTCTTCAATCATGTGACCATGGTGACCAGGATCAATCAAGCCAAAGTTTTTGAGCAGATAACAGATTCCTCATCTGTCATTAAAAAATCCTCTGTATGTTTTCTAATGGAATGTTCTTGTAGATGTATTTTTGTATTTAAGAGGACAACCGTTTGACTTATCAAAGAACATAGAAGGCCTAGTGAGAAAGTGCATTTTCTATACTTTGTACCTGCGATTTTCTTCTTGACGTTTCATCTATATATTCAACATGTCAGTTGTTGATTTAATATTGAAAATTTGACTGAATTGTACCCTATAAATATGGTTTAATGTTATTCAATTCATGTTTCTTTTTTGAAAGAGGTTAAGTTGATCTTGTTCATTCATTAAATCTTTGTTCATTCATTAAGTAATCGTAAAATTACTACGCACTTTAGTCATGAAAGTAATGTAAAAATCAAGATCTTGAAACAACGTCAAATGTCATAATGACCCAACACAATGCATGACCATAGTCTTTTCATTGACGGTTTAAAAGTACATCTCTCTAGCGTAGACTGTGTACCAGTGTGATCGTTGTCTCTCATGATCATTGGGCTGCATTGCAAATTTGCTAAATTTGGAACTTGTTAGGAAAATTGGAATTTTACAAATCATTTGCAAATCGTGATTTCCATTTTCATATGTCTCAGCCTCAGGTGAAAAACACGACTGATATACAAAATTGAAAGATACAGTACTAAAGGCCAAACAAACATATATCTGTTTACGGTTACCCGACCGATCCTACTTTTGAGCGCCGTCCCTAAGTCATTTCATTTCCGTCGTAAAGTGAAGAATAAACTGAACTTGTGTCAAAAGTGAAGTTAGTATTGCAAATAATATAAATCAATTGCCTGATACATCCCAATTTTCACAATCGTGAATATGACAGCTGTTTTAAGGAAAGTCGCAACTTGTGTGATGAAATAAACACTTTGCCGCCATTTTTTTCCAACCAATTACCAAGGGAAATAATCCAATCGTTAAAAATACGGGTAAACTCGGCCCATGATCAACTCAGACCACGACAAGACGAAACGGCATGACTCAAAATCATGTTCCAAAAAATAAAATAAAAAAATAAAATAAAATGGAAATACCGACGTACCTACCTTTTTTTTTAAGTATGTAACCTTAAACAGACATATATTTTCTTTTTTGGCCTAACATAATACGCTTGTCTTATTTCTATAAATGTATGATTCATATAAAAAACTATATATATAGAAAACTTGTGCCAGGAAAAAAGAAATCATCAACTCAACATGCTCAATGGCTGAATTTAAACCAATTATGATATACTTAAAATAAATTGATAGACACAATAGACCTGATAGAGATATTAAAGCTAGGTGCATGGATTGTCATGTTAATAATTGTTCAGTAATTATCACTCTACAACATGCATGTACAAGGGGATAATCTGTTGTGACTTTTTCATGAGTTATACATTTCTTCAAATATATTTGCCTCCACTAGAAGCCGGGTAAACAAGTTGTCGCCCTGTGAAATGTTAAACATTGTGAAAATGACCTTCTGCTAGATAATTCTATTATTATTATGTTCGTCCAATTTATACAGAAGTTTTAATTTCATGAATTTAAAAAGGAAAAGGTCTATACCATCGTAAATAAGCGACAGATACATCTATAAATAAGTCAGGGTAGTTAGGCTTAGGGATTACATTCCACTGATTATAGAAAATGATAGTGCAAGTGGTGCATCTGTGTACTATGAGCACATTCTTGTTTTTAATTTAGTATGTAATTTGACATTGTCATTAAAAGAATTAAACAAGATCTCAATAAGAATACTGTATATGCTGTAAGAAAGGCCGCAGATGTGTGTCAAAAAAATGTTTATCTCACTTTACTATTAGTTTTATGTATAAAGCTTCATATTTTAAATATACATGAATGACCCCTTTGCATAATTAACATTAATCATTTCAAGACACAGTTCCATAATCTTTTCTTTTTTGGTTATTTGTTGTTTTTTTATTCTTTATTTTATTGATATGAGGCCTATAAACTAAATACCTACCTGAATTTTATATAGTTCAACAATTAGGTGATTTTTTTATTCATTAGTTAGGCACCTATAGGTCCAGATAACTTCCCTTTATAATTATAGGTATGAAATATATATTTTATTAAAAAAAAATCAATTTTCCAACTTCAATTTTGTTTTCCTCAGGGATGCTTGAAACTACTTTTGTATTTGCATGTTGAATGATTATGCAAATGAGATTGATAGAAATATAGCTTTTTGTGCTCTGTTTGCAAAAAAATATTTGTATGTAGATATAATATATATATTTCTTTCAAATGATGAAATAAATTATATTTCTGATGATATGCCTTTTGAATTTCATCGTCTGGCTTTTGGTTGAAAATCGAAAATGCATGATAAAGGGGAGATTTATCTCACTTTATGAATAAAGGTTCATATATCAATGAAAGAATCACAGGTAAACAAATATAAAACAGGAAAAATTTTATCCAACATTCTCATCAGATAGGACCAAATGATTAATGTTAAAGTTTTCAAGACATGCAAGATGGGTCCATTTCTAAGGGACTTAAGTGATAGGTCAACTTTCACCCCCTATGAAATTAATTTAACCCATATATATATCAAATAAGTCACTTCTAGCACACTGAGTAACTAATATTGTGTTTCAAAAATATTTGGAAAAAAAATATTGTGATGCCTATATTTCCTACTACTCTTTTCTTTTCTTAAAATATGTGTGTCTGTTTATTTGCATATTTAATTGACCAGCTGCTAATTAATAGTCAAATATTTGTTTAAAACACTAGTATTCAATTATACTCGTACGAAGAGTGTTATCCCTTGATTATAAGCAATTCCTGTAGACTGGAATGATAATAACATAACAATGTTTTTAGTGTGTAATGTTGGCTTACTATTTAACAATATTAAATGTTTCCATAAGAAGTCAATGACATGTGCCTTCATTCAGCGTCTCGTCATCCATGTAATTGTAAACAAAGATTTGCCTAAAAGAAGTGCTCCAGCCCCGTGCCAGTCATACATTTCAAATGCGAAAATTGTTGCTGATCTTTATAAATAATGTTAATCAAGAACCAACCGTGATAACTAGGTATTTATAAAAGACAACTAACCTTCATTTTCACAATTTTCTATAGTGTACAAGATGCAATCATGCACAATTCAGTCTGACAACTTCTCAAATTCAATTTGTAAATTGCCAATTGGGGCAATATGCGTAATTGATTTTACATAGTCGGTAATGGTAACGTTTTCCTCTGTAGCACAGTCCATATCGTAAACTTGGATATGCATGATGGCTCATTTTGAAGCTGAGACATTTTCACATATGTGGTTAAATTTTCGGGGTAAGAAGTGTGATTCATTTTCCCGTAAACTAGCACACCCCGAAAATCCTTTCGTGATGCGGCTCCTGGCGGTAAAAAATCCCTTTTTTCACACAATAAGTTCTTTGAAAATTTAATACTTTGCATACATTTAATAACTGAATAGTTTTTACACATTTATTCTATGGTCCTCTACTTTTCATATCAACACAGATGGTTAAACTCAGTCACTTGTTAAAAATAGAAACATGTCCAATATCACTACACAGAGGTTTTTTGGTTTACGCACAACTTTTGTGTTCCTCAATTTTAGGTGCATTAGGGATATTGACCCAGCTAAGTTTGGGGAAATTTATTATTTCAAAATTAAGATAGTCTTGTTTATCATAGATTATGGTACTGAGATGACCGCTTATGTCAAATTCGAGGTAAAAGCTGTCATTTCTAAATTAAGGGAAAAAACACTAAAGTTGCTTTTTTTATTAAACTACTCATTGACGATTTTGAAACAAGAATTTGTGTTGTTTGTTTGACATCTAGTTACGTACATTTCAAGCTAAACTTGGACTAGCACAAAGTAGAAAAAATATAATAAATATGTACTTGTAGGAGCTACATTGGACAGTCCGGAATAAAAGATGAGAATTTGGACAGCCATTTGTAAAATTGATTCCTTGGCCACAGAAATGTACCAAAGTAACATACAACTTGACATACCAGACGTCTAGTACGAGACATCAGATAACACGTCCGCAACAGTTCCATACCCTGGGGTTCCGTCGGCGGAGTACGGGTATAGAAAAAAGTAAAATCACAAAAATACTGAACTCCGAGGAAAATTCAAAAAGGAAAGTCCCCAATCAAATGGCAAAATCAAAAAAGCAAACACATCAAACGAATGGATAACAACTGTCATATTCCTAAATTCATAAAGATTAAAAATAATTTGAAACACAATCATCTTATTTAATTCATTTATATATGGTATACATTTTAGACAGTTGTAAAACTTTCATAATATTGAAAATAAATATATTTGACAATTCAAAACCTTTCAGAGTAGTTTTAAATGCCATCTCAAATGAATACAATCATTCGAATTTGTTCATCACTTTCAAAACTGCTGAAAAACGTTAGTTCTATCGATCTTGATCTGTCAGATTTCGTACGGGAACTTACTGTGTTGAATAGTCCATGACGTTTTAGCAATTGTATAGCTTCGATACATTCTGAGTGTAGTGCATACATAAGCGCAGTTCGTCCATTTCTATCAACAGACGCCAGTGTTGCATCATGATTCAGAAGAGATTCCATCAGATCTATTTTCTTTGGCATATTTTCAATATCAACTTTAAGTTTGCTTGCCAACATCAATGGTGTAGCGCCGTTAGAGTTGCAAATATAAACGTTCTGGCCTCCTTGCATTAAAATATTTGCCAGTTTAAAGTTTCCTGAATAAAGAGCGTTCATCAAACAATTATCCATGATAGTAGTGATCAGATAAAAAAACAACAGAAATCACTATCAATTAACCTGATGAAAGCTCGTGCAACCTTTTGTTTTATCTTGGTCTCGTTTTCTTATATAGTACAAAAAGTAGGGCATTACACGTCGATCTGTTTTTTAAAACATTTGGGATTTACACGCTACAGATGAATTTAATCACTTAAAAAGCAAAGGTTGACATTTATACTGACATTCAAGGCAATACTTAAAAGAATCAAAAAGTGACAACAATCTGTTAAAAATTATCCAAAAGGGAAAATCATCTTATCACTCGTATTACTCTACATTATTTAATGTCAAACACGTTAACATGATCAATGTGAGGACGACAAAGGTATTTGTTTTATACCAGAATGACATATCAAAGAAATGTTCTTCTCATTGAAACATATATTTTATGTATGGAACATGTTTTCCGTTTGATTGTTTTTCTCCTAGAAAAATAAAAAATTGTTGAAAATGCAGGATTTATGTTAAATCATTGCAGTATGCAGGTTTTCTACAAAATGTCAATATGGTTTCATATCTAATGCTGCTCTCAACATGCAACTTCCATAAAAACTCTGATTATCCAGTTAAATATGAAGCAATTGCAAGTAAGTTTTTAAATAAGTTGTGCGTGTGTGTTGTGAATACAAATTTCTATCATTGAACTTATTGGAAAATAGATAATAAATGTTTAACAACTTCTTTCCGGTGCTTAGAATTACCCCATTTAAAAAAAAATTGCAAAATACAAGACCCATAAAACAAAAACACTATAACCATGATAACATTCTGAAATAATATATTCATTTACAATCTGTATACACGTTCGTAATTAACGGGTTCTGGTTGAATGAACATGAATTTCGATCGATTACACACAGATGACGATCAATAGAGTGTGGCACGTGTCGTTAAAACATTTACATGGTAATTACTAAAGATGTGATTATATAATTTGGAATTATTTTTTTAATTTAAAATAACATAGCCTACTTTTATATTTCATGTCCTTTGTGGCAACTGTATCATCACATCAAGTCCCTAGTGCGTATTATTGAGGTGGTCATTTGTGGTATTTCTACGGACGTCTTTATTTCAATATTTTGATTCCTTTCGTATTATATTTTATATAGGCAGTTTATGTAAATGAATTACAAGAACAGAAAAAAAGTAAATTGAAGTCATATTATTAGTCTCCGTTGTATTGTTTTAAAAACTTAACATTCACATGGATTAGTGATTTCTGTGACATATACATGTACATGTACCAAATGTACAAGTTTGTTACTTTGAGGGTTTTTTTTTGTGTGACTTATCTTCGTTTTTGTTTTGTTTTTGTTTAAACACATTTTATTTTCAAAAGTAGCATATGGGATTAAACACAAAATACATAAGATAATAACGAAAAACAAAATAGAAATAGATGTAATACAAACTATAAACAAAAACGAAATTGCAATATAATATTTTTGTAATATGAACAGGCGTGAAAAGTAGGAATTCAGAATTTTAATTGTATGCGAAGTTCTAAATCTTTGTGTAATTCTGATATAAGATTGCACAGCTTCAAAAATTGCTTTACTTTGCTGAAATGTATAAAGGTAACCGTGAACAGCCAATATAAGCTCAATTGGTATAACATATCTTTTTAAAATCAAAAACAATATTTTTCTTTCTTCATTGTGAAATGGGCACTCGAAAAAATTGTAAATACAATCCTCAACAGCATGGCTACAGATGCATGCAGGATTTAGTTCAATATCAACACAGATCTGCATTTAAGCCGGAGCTTCGCATACTTCTGAACCATGAATGATATTAAGTTTTCTACTTACACCACAACTAAAGAAGAAGGGTGGCTGTTTTTATATTTCAGAAAGTCCAGATGTCGGGGTTTAAAATTCCATTCAATAGAAGTTAATGGGGAAAAATATGTTTTGGTTATATCTAGTCTATTACGCGGGGTACTACATAGTTGTTACTAATTCGTAAATCATAATTTGAATTTGACCAATAATTAGGAGCATTAAATCGCAAAGAATATAACACAATGAGCTTTCTTGACTTTCTTCTGTCTACTAGCAATTTCCGGCCTATTTCGAGGTGTCAGACCACCAATTAAAAATCCCATCTGTTCAACCAAATTTTTCAATTTTCACAGCTTTCTAAATATTTTACCTTAAGTTTAACTTAAAAAAAAAACAGGTATATCCTGAATTGTACATGTATCACCTTTCTACATGCCAATTTACAACCCATGTTTAAAGTTTTATAAGAAAATTCTGATCTTGAAAACACAGGTACTACCAAAATAACTCCCGGTTTTCTGGAAATCTTAAATTAGTATACTATGTAGCGCATTAATCCTGAATTTTAAATGCAAACTCATAGACAAGTGAATTTTGGCTCAAAATGGTCTAAATATATTTCGCTTTCACCAAAAGTGACATTTCTGCAAATTTGTTGGTTAGTTTAAGTAAACAATGACATCAAAAGCACTATTTTGTGTCAGAGTAGGGCTACTTTTACATACGTTCTAAATTGGAGGTAGTAATTGGTGGTCTGACGCCTAAACGAAATATGTAGCTTAACGACTGACATGTGTATGCATATTCCATAATTAGTATAATAAAGGTTAAGTTTATACGATCAAGTTTATTTCTTTATAATGCATATTTCAAGTTTTCAAGTAAATATAGGGGAATTAATTGAGAGCAATTTCTTTTATGGATTCTCTCATATATAGTTAGAAACCCTAATTAACTAGCGGTGTTCCGTGTAATAAAATTGAGAATAGAAATGGGGAATGTGCCAAAGAGACAACAACCCGACCATAGAACAGACAACAGCAGAAGGTCACCAACAGGTCTTCAATGCAGCGAGAAATTCCCGCACCCGGAGGCGTCCTTCAGCTGGCCCCTAAACAAATATATATACTAGTTCAGTGATAATGAACGCCATACTAAACTCCAAATTGTACACAAGAAACTAAAATTAAAAATAATACAAGACTGACAAAGGCTAGAGGCTCCTGACTTGGGACAGGCGCAAAAATGCGGCGGGGTTAAACATGTTTATGAGATCTCAACCCTCCCCCTATACCTCTAGCCAATGTAGAAAAGTAAACGCATAACAATACGCACATTAAAATTCAGTTCAAGAGAAGTCCGAGTCTGATGTCAGAAGATGTAACCAAAGAAAATAAACAAAATGATAATAATACATAAATAACAACAGACTACTAGCAGTTAACTGACATGCCAGCTCCAGACTTCAATTAAACTGATTGAAAGATTATGTCTTCATCATATGAATATCAGGCACAATCCTTCCCGTTAGGGGTTTAGTATCATACCATCATAACATATATAAGAAGAACATAACCCGTGTCATGCCAACAACTGGTTTTTAAATAAATGTGTTTAGTGCCGATGCAAAGACCCTATAAGTGAATCAATATTAACGCCAAAATATGCAATCTTTAACGACCTGACAACAGTATCGTAACTATATCCCTTCTTAATAAGTCTATTTAGAGGTTTTGTTAGCTTCAGAGGTGAATACTGACATTTTTGTGCTTTATAAAGAATATTTCCATAAAAAATTGGATGTGAAATACCTGAACGTATAAGAAGTCTGCATGTTGAGCTATATTTACGAATGATGTCCTTATACCGATGATAAAATTTAGTAAATGTTTTGACTAGTTTGTGATATCGAAAACCCTGGTGTAATAATTTTTCAGTAATACATAAATTTCTCTCGTTAAAATCTAAAACATTGTTACATACACGAGCGAATCGTACAAGTTGAGATATATAAACACCGTAAGATGGTGACAAACTGTTTCCAATATTTTTTTATCTGGGACTAATATACATTTATAAAATCTTTTTATGTCCCAGTATTTATATAATACCTTTATTTAATTCCTTAACTTGACCATCAGCATGGCTAAAGAAATTATTGCCAGAGGTACTGTGAGGTGACACTTCCAGGTATTCAAGCGATTTCCTGTCGGGCTTAAAAACTCTTATTACACGTAATTCAGGTTTTGAAAAAAAGACAAAATCCGCCAGAACAGATCTGATTTAAATCCAGGGTCCGTATATGCATAATGGTACTTAAGTTAAGATTTGACCCGAACGGACGGATTTTTCTACATGTTCTACAATTAATTTATACTACGATTGGATATTGTGTTATGCATATATGTCCAGATCTATATAGAACTTACTTTGCTTCGTCGAAAGTACGAATATAGAAAAATCACAGATTTATATTTCAACTAGAATGTTCTACAACAGTTAAAGAAATCATTACAATTGTTAGTTATTTTGTACATGTATAACTATAATGCGAACCTTGTGAAATAGCACGTGATGTCCCAACTAAGCGTGAATTCTTTGGAAAAGCGACGGTTCTATTAATACCTATTGTCAATTTCAAGTTCTGTTTCGACATGCATTGTAATATATGTCACTGGACGTTAAAGTTCCATCATTAATTTCGTCTTCATCAAATATTGCTGTTGGTTTCTTTTCTTTTTTTATTACATATACATGAATATACCACAAGTTATTCCTATGCAATCTCATTTAGATATTTAATGCAAAGTAAATTTTAAAGATGAAAGTCGTATTAGTTCGACCTTCAAACTTAATATAAACTGAGAATATATGTATAACTGCCATATTCCGAATCCGGACATTCATTTGTGTAAATGAAGAAAAGATAACAATGATCGGTATCTGAGTGAATCTACGTCTCAATCAAGCTTCATAAAGATATTACAGAATATTCAAGATTTACAACTTTTCTTGAATATGATTGCCAATGAAATAAACTATGCAGGAGATTTCAAATTAGTCCAATTAATTTGTGTGCGTACTATAACAACTGAAACCGTAATTCTGCTGTAGTGCACGTCGATCGTATCTGTAACAGGAAGGCGTATGGTAACCGTACTACCTTACTAAGTTCAAAAGTACATAACAACCCTTTCTTTGTGCATTATACGCTCAGGAACATACATTTTACTATTTTGCATGGATTGGTAGCAAATGTTACTTTTCAACTGTAGTCCTTAACCAAAAGCGTTGGTTTTTTTTTTCATCTGACAAGCTTGATTTTGGATCAAGTGATCATACAAGTACGGAGGCTAGGATTTATAATTCGGCTAGTCTGGATGACTTCGTGCAATACCCCCGCTCCGTATTCATTATAGTTTTTACATAAATCATTTAAATTTTAGATCCTTCAGTTTGCATATAAATATGATATTTAAATTTCGTATGGCTTAGTACAACCTGCAAAACATTATATTTGATGTCACCAATAGTAAACATATAAAATGAAACAATAACTTACTACCAGTATACCAATATAGACTTTTGTTGTATGATTATACAAACCGAAATCACTACTAGACGAGGGGTTGACACGCTCAAATTAACAAAATTGTGTTTCAAAGAACCAATGCAACAAATTGATGTTATAGGATTTAGTTTAACATTTTAACCTGTTCAAGGAATGTATTACTTGACAAGAACAATTTAAATGTAGGACAAAATCGGCTTACAACACGAAATTTGTTCAAAGAATAGTACCAAGCATGTGACAAAATGACGGGTATATAACAGAGGTATCGCAATTGCAGATGGATTGGTGGATAGTTACTGTTTGTTCAACGTTCAGTGACAAGTATCTCATGCATATTGCAAGACCAAACTAAGTTGGGCAGACGACAAAAGCGAAATTGTGACAAATTCGTTGTTCAAAATTTATTTTCAAGTGTTATTTAGGAAGTCAAACATGTATATGGAAAGTAATTTTACTATTGGTTATTGACCCTAAAACATAACAACAATACAGGCTTATAGTATTTTGAAGCATTTTTGAAGCATTCAAATATAATGAAACGTATGATAATTTTTACGAATAAAAAGAAAAAGCAAGTCGGCCCAAAAATGATTGATTTTTCAAAGAAAAATGTATAGTGTGTTCATTGTAAATTTAAACCAGAATGCGTATAAATGTCTCTATTATAACAGTCACAAACCACTTCTAGAATTAAAAATCAGCGATTTACCATTCATGCAATAATATTTTGTCGAAAGTGATCGAGATGCCCTTATTAGGTAATTCAAATTCTCGGACACTTAATTTTTTTCGAGAACACGTTATAGTTAATATCAGAGCCATATAATACATGTATTATATCTGGGACTATAATACTAAGTATAATAGTCCCAGATTATATTATCTGTTAATATGCATCCTTCTTTTAAAGTCTTGTTTTTCCTAAACACTTTAGGACCGGATATCGGGGGCACTGCCGAAAATAATCTTTCAAAAAGCAAATTTAAGTTTCAACCTTTAAAACTTGTATGTCAGATAATTTAACCACATGACAAGAAATTCTACAATAAACATTGGTCACGCACGACAGATTCCGATGTAAGACACGTGCCGTTACAATAGCCAGTTTACACGCATCAGCGCACACAGGTTTGTCGAATAGGCCAGTTGATTGGAGGAAAGTTACCGAAAACCACGCCTACCTTAAACTAATACCCAATCAAACGCCTTTGACAAAAACATAAATAATACATGGATAAGATTACAGAGATTTGGTTGCGTATTCAATATTTGAAAAAGTTTAGACTCTTAATTCAAACTTAGAAGTATAGAATATGCCCGTAATGCAAGTTTCGCAATTTTACAATAAATTTTATACATAATTTCACCTACCTAGTGAGGAAAAAATACAAATTTTAAAAAATTTGCAAATTAAAACTATTTTGAATTGTTCTCTATGTGTTATAGTAGTCTCAGTCTATTCGTACAAAAAATCACCAGCAATTAAAAAATCAAATATTTCTTTCACCTGTATCCAATCGGAAAAATAATTCATTTTAGTCTTTGAAATAGATGCAAAAGACGACAATGCTCCTTACAGTTAAAACAGTCTACTCCAAATTTCATAGTGTATGCAGAGCTTGACAGATACCCATTACTGTCCTATGTAAAGTTGCGAATGATACATTTCTAGAGTATACGTCTCAATGGAAAAGAAAGTAAAATTTGTGTTAAATTATACAAACTTGTGTTTTTATATTATCCTAATAACGGAATAGAAACTAAATGGATATCATATTTATGAAAAATATTTTTGATAATTACGGTATGATCTGCGGTATGATTATGTCCAATATTATAATGCACAGTTTGTGATAAATGGGTGTCAAAATGTATTAAACAAAAACCCAAAGACCAGTTTCAACAAGAATGCTTTGCTTTTATTGCAGAATCGCATAAAACTTAATGTTATCGTATTTTTAAAAAGAATTAACAATTTGAAAAAATACTTTTCATTTTTACCTTACTAAATTCATTTATATATTATGCAAATATAGATGTGGTAGTCATCACTTGCCGATTGAGTCTGGAAGGTGGAAGGATTTACAGAGAGAAAACATAATCTGCCGTCTCTGTGACACAAACAACATTGGTCACGAGTACCATTACATTATGAATTGTAGAACATTTAAACTATAGAAAGAAGGAATTTTTTACGGAACTACTGTTAATCAAACCCTAATATCTTTAAAGTTGATCAACAGTTTAACTCATCAAATATTGTAATATTAGAAAAACTATGTAAAAGTTATAAATGTGAAAGTTAGTCCTCCAAGTTAATTTAATTGTATCGTTTACACATGCATGTAATAATTTTACCTTATAGTTATGTTCATGTATGTTCTCGATAACTAGTAATTGAAGTTTTATGAGAAATAAAGTATTCGTATTCCTTTAAACCATAAATTACACGAAGACAGCCTACCGGCAAAGTACAAGTGGATATATCATAAAGTATATATTAAATCCTCATCCGTCCTTGTAAATGCAAGACTCTGGATTCTCTTTGATATTTACCTGAGAGATCATAAAAGACAAATCTAACAAGACTTTCAAAGGTGTTTGCCAAAAATGAATTGAAATAAAAGATTTTTGTGTAGACGAGTAACAATATTGCCTTAGCATGATTAGGAAATTTGACCAAATGAATAAAATAAACTTTAAAAAAGTAAGTGCACATCTTTCTAGTGGCGAAAACCACGCATATTGAGTTACGTCGACGAAAAAGAATAAGTACATTAATAATAATTATGAAGTCAATTTCATGAAATTATAGGATTATAATTAGAAAACAATCTTAAACACGATTCGTGATTCCCCATGTATATAGATTAAAACAGATTTATAATTTTATTCTTAAATTAAATTCTGAAATAGAAAGGCATGGCTCTGATACATGACAGTTCAGCGAACACTATTACATGAAATGCACGATGCTATTGATCGAAAACAAAGGTGAGAGATTCAATAAAAATATATCTTCACATGGGAAGAATTTTAGTTCCCATGGGAAGAATAAATGTTCCCAAGGGGAAAAGGTGTTCCCATGGGAAGAAAAATTAGTTCCCTTGGGAACAAAAATTCCCTTGGGAAATTTAGAATTTCCCATGGGAAGAAACTATCTACTAATGTTCCCATGGGAAATTGTAGTTCCGATGGGAACTTTAAAATTCCCATGGGAAAAGTACTTTTTCCGATGGGAACTTTAACTTTCCCATGGGAACTTCGAATATTCCCATGGGAATTTTTAAATTTCCCATGGGAAATGTACTTTTAATCAGCTGTGGTGACAACAGTGACAACGGTGACATGTTGGGACATATGGGGAAATTTAATTTTTTTGATTATCTATCACTTGGGCAAAAAATATTTTTGATATCTTGTAAACCGACAAAGTCAGATTTGCCAATTCTGGAATTGCAAATTTGTCCCGCACAGTGTTATATGCTGGTATTTGCTCCTTACTTACAGTTATGTGGCAGACCAAATAAAATCAACACTGCATAAGCCATTATCGCGAAATGGCTGACCAACACATTATATTTGTGTTTCGACTCACAAGCAACACGTTTTCACAGTCTGGGATATCTAGATATCAGAATAGTCTTCTAATATGTTATTTTACCAATTGTGACATTTTGACTGACGATTGTTTATAAAGGCGGGTGATGCATGCATCACAGGAGACGCACCCGGTCTCAATCCTTTCATCCCTAGTATTTGTTTGTTACCTTGATTTGTCTTATTAGTCGATATGAGCTTTTAATCGACTAAATTGTATCCACGTTTTAAATATATTTTATGAGACAATCAATTGATTGAAACCTTAGTGTCTTTATAATTTCTTTATTTATAGACTGACAATTTTAGAAAGGCTTGTTATAAATCATCTCAGTACCGAAGTACTGACCACTGAGCTGATAACACCCTCGGCGACTGATATTCCACTAGCACGAACACCTGTCTGATGACCTTATGTTACCCCCTTATATGTTTAGTCTTAATGTCGTTTTAATACTGTTTCATTGACGTTTAAATATACATAGAACTTATTTTATTCAAATGAAGTCACTACAGTACTTGATTTTTTGTTTTTGTTTTTGTTTTACTTCATATGAGTATTTTCATTAACATGTTGTATTAAAATTCATAAAAAATAAAAGTTTTATAATGTAACACTATTGATGTGCTTTTTGTTTGCATACAACATACGAGTGAAACTCTATGCAAAACATTGTAAAGGCAACATACATTACGAAAGCTTTAAACATAAATAATTCAAAACAGTTGCGCTAAACACAAAAATACATGTACAACACAGTAATAATCTTTCTTCTGAAACTTTTTTCTAAACGATTCATAGTTGTTACAAAATTAACATGTATCAATGTTCAGAATTTATAACAAAGATATCTCTTATCAGTTATAAGTAGGTCAGTTGATCAAAAGATAGACAGCTTTCGCTACTTAAAACTAGATTCAAAGTGATAGTTATCAATTATGTAACGGAAATAATTGGGTAAATGTGACATTTTCTTTATTATAAAGCGATCATAACCGTACACGAGATAAGGTTTTAATATGTATTGGCAGTGATTGTTTTGTGTAATAGTTTACCCGGTCTTATATACATGTATACAGGAATGACGGAAGGAAAAGGTCAACAAACCAAGCAACGTTTTACGTTTTATCCTGTTTGATTTCGACTCGTAGTTTCGTTTAAAACTCTCCCTTCTAAAAATTAAACAAAACACAATGACTAGCCACTAGTCATTTTGGGCCCTTTATATTTTGCTGTTCGGTGTGAGCCAAGGCGGCTCCGTATTGAAGGCCGTACTTTGACCTATAATTGTTTACTTTTTACACATTGTGACTTGGATGGATAGTTGTCTTTTTGGCACTCATACCACATCTTCTTATTTATATTTGGACGAAAGAATTTAGAAAGTGTTGTTATTTGTTTTTCAAATCTGGGTCGATTTCACTGCTAGTGGACTATCAGTTGCTGAGGGTGTTATCAGCTCAGTAGTCAGTACTTCGGTACTGAGATGATTTAAAACAAACCTTTCTAAAATTGTCAGTCTATAAATTTAGAAATTATAAAGACACTAAGGTTTCAACTCCCTGAGGCAAAGTTGGCCTGAGATGGATTTGGATTTTATTTAGAAGTCCTTTTTGGTCATATAGTTCTTCAACTGTTTCTATTCCTATACATTTTTGGCTTTCAAATATTCGGCTTTGGGCGTTCCTGATGAAAGTTAATCTAGAAACGTTCTTCGTACTCTCTAAATTTAAAAAGTCTTTATTTAGGTTAAGAAAGATGCACTCAACAATGTTATACATTAAAACATGTATGTTTTGGTTTGTTACATGTTAATTACACAGAACCTTATAGTTAAAAGTTTATCAATGTATCAATATATATTCTCCTGACTTACAGGCTCCTGACTTGGGACAGGCACATATAGAATGTGGCGGGGTTAAACATGTTTGCTGACGCCAACCCCTTCCCTAACCTGGGACAGTTGTGTAACAGTAAACAAACTATAATAATCAGTTGAAAAGGGCTTAACTCATCAGATCGATACAAAGCGGGAAAACAACTAACAAACATACAGACCGGACGTGTCAGGGAATTTATACATCCCCATAACAAAAAAGACACAAATTTGAGAGTACTCGCAGTTACTGACAGCTAGTTCAAAGCCAATAACAAATAATAAACACAATCATGTATCTAAGACTTAAATATCAATCAGTACACATCCAACTCCCGATGGATTTATTGAAAAGACTCATTAACAGTCAGATAAAAACATGACCTTGTACATGTGCGATGCCAAAATGCAGGTATCGACAGATTGTAGAACCGTAAATGTGCATATGTATATAACAGTAATATTCAGTTTGGTTTTGATTTACTGATAACAAAATCGATATTCATACAACTAAAAACAATATTCAAAGATCTAATTGCAGTGTTGAATTGGTAACCTTTCAGAATAAGTTTTTTTAAAAGATCGATAAGTTAACCTGGATCGTATCTAAGTTTCCGGGCTAGGTAAACAACCTTTCCGTAAAAATTAGGATATGCTATCCCGTTTGAAATAAGTTTTCCACAGGTTCATTCAAACTTCCAAACCAAATCTTTGTGTATCTAAGGAAGAATTTAGTGAAGGTTTAAAGTAATTTGTGGTAACAAAATCCCTGACTTATCAGTAATGCATAGATAACGTTGATTGAAATCCAAAACGTCACTACGAGTTGTGATATATAAGCACCATAAGATGGTGCCAAATGTACATCACCGTCCTAAAAAAGAAAAACAAAACAAAAGAGAATGAAATATCGATCCTTTTGGTGTAAATATTTGTGTAGAGATTCCCGTGTAAAACTGAAATATTTAAATCTAGGAAAGGACAGTTAATACCCTTTATATTTGATTTATTTAAAGTAATTTCGTTTGGGTAAATTGCGGCGGTAAAAAAATCCTTGATTATTTAATGAAAAACACATCATCAAGATATACGTAAGTGTGGCTGAATTTATCAATTAAATAACAAAAATACTGAGCTCCAAGGAAAATTCAAAACGGAAAGTCCCTTCTCAAAAGGCAAAATCAAAAGCTCAAACACATCAAATGAATGGAAAACAACTGTCATATTCCAGACTTGGTACAGGCATTTCCTTTTGTAGAAAATGGTGGATTGAACTCTTTTTATAGCTAGCTAAACCTCTCATTTGTATGACAGTCGCAAAGAATTCCATTTTTATATTTAAAACAATGTGTGAGCAAAACAAACAGACATAATAGGTAAGCAAACAAAAATTTGGGTACAGCAGTCAACATTGTGTTATAATCTTAATCACTAAAAAAACAAACTACTATACCAACAAAGAAAAACAAATGGCATATAGACACTCTATAGACAAAGCACATAAGCAAAATTAAAAGACAAGAATACATGAAATTACCATAGCACAATAACACAATGCAGTTTACGGAGTTTGACCATTAATAACAGTACACGAACAAGTCTGCTGTTAAATGGGCACAATTTGTGCCCATAGGAATACTCACAACCTCTAGATAAACATTATTGCCGAAATGTACATAAATGTTGTCAAGGAGAAAATTAATAACTTCAATCACTTCATCACACCTCCAGTCAGTATATCTAGCATATTACATATTCTCATTAGAGAAGAAGGCTTTAAATGAGTTGCAGCATATATATTTGCAATCAGATTTTTCAAACGACCATTTAATTGAATAGGAAAACTTGTATTTGTTAATGTGTGGAAGTGTAGTATAAAGAGTGGAAGAGCACCTACATGTCAACCGAATCAAAAGGACCACCAAAAGCACGTAATGCATTTTTTTCACCTTAAAGATTTTGAATGATCTATGAATGATCTATGAATGATCTATCTTATTCGTTGTAATTAGTTCATTATGCTAGATGATCGACATCTTTATACTTCGTGTACATTAAAGAAGATGCAAACTGATATTTATTGATTATAATACAGGCACAATTAGGTTGATGTGCCAATTTAAAGTATCAAAGAAAAGTATATACGAAGAAATGTGTTGAAAGATATTATCATTGGAAAAAGCTACCTTAATTTGAACCGATTTAGTTCTTCGATCTGTTTCTTTTACTGTATAATCATGATAATGGACATTTTGAAAATGTTTTGACTATATTCACACCTCTCCGCCATGATTTCAATAATTAGAAATGACGCACCAATGACTAAATCTTTATAGATATACATCTATGTACAAGCAGATAAAGTTGGAACATGAACTGACAGTTATTTAGATTTTCAAAGGCTTAAATTCTAGAATCTACCTTTGGTGCAATAAAATGGTTTGGTTCCCCCCAGGATCGATTTGGATAAGAGGTTCATAGTCAATGTAGAAAATGATACTGTGAAAGTACTTGTATTCATAGGTATTAATTTGCGTGGTTTGAACAAAAGAAACGTGGATTTGAGTTTTCTGAAAAAAAATCGAGTGAAAATTTTGAAGCCATCAAAAACGAACATTATTATTGATATATTCTTTTATAATGATTTGTGGGATATTGCAAAATAAGGTGTTTATTTTCATTTACATGTTCGTCCTTCATTACTAGCAACGTTCTTCAAATTTTCAATGAAATACTTGCATTTGGATATTGTCTTTTTCAAAGAAGGAAATTGCAAAGTAAACATTTTAATTGATGCACACGTGTACTAAGAAGTGATGACACTAATTAATTTTCAAATGATCAATAGATTTACGATCATCAAAGTTGTTAAAAACTGCGCAATATACATGTCACTTAATTGAGAAAATGGTATATAAAAAAATGTTACAAATGTACTTCGAATTGTAGAATTAATCTTATGAAATAAAAAGGCATTCCAAGTATGTTTTTTTCTTGTGTAGGAATTATGAGAAGGTAAAATGAACACTTCATCACTTCATATCATCACCGGAAGTCTAAATTTTATCGATCAGAACTAATTTTTCATAAGAATTAAACGGTTAAAATTCGTACAGTTTAAGTTTTTTAAATACTTAATGGGTAAAATTCTGTCTGATGTTGTATATATAGTTCCTAGTGCGTTTGCTGATATTAAATGCCCGTATTTATGTAGTCAAACCTACATATGGATCTTTCCATGTCTTGATTTTGACAACAGTTGTTATGTTTCGTTGGTCACTGAAATTCGTGTATAAAGCCATCCACGAAAACCACGAAAATCGGTACCC
The DNA here is from genome assembly GCF_021869535.1 of Mytilus californianus. Taxonomy (NCBI): domain Eukaryota; kingdom Metazoa; phylum Mollusca; class Bivalvia; order Mytilida; family Mytilidae; genus Mytilus; species Mytilus californianus. Next base: position 4,084,162 of record NW_026262615.1, read on the forward strand.
CACGAATAAAAGTACTTTCACAGTACTTTATATATCCCAATGTAAATGTGATATGTATCTAACGGCCTATTTATAAATAGCTGAAGGTCATTTATTGATTATCTTATTTTTCAATCAAGAAAGGAATATGTTGTATTTATAACGTAGGAATATGGAATGGTTTATGGTGTAGATAAGTGGATAAGGTGTGGGGTAGATAATTGAGTAAGGTGTGTTGTAGATAATGGGGTAGGTGTGTTGTAGATAATGGGGTAAGTTGTGGAGTTGATAATAGGGTAAAGTGAAGTGTAGATGATATGGTAAGGTGTGGTGTAGATAATCGGGTAAGGTGTTGTGTGGATAATGGGGTAAGTTGTGGTGTAGATAATGGGATAAGGTGTATTCTGTAATGAGGATTGGTGTAGGCAGGAAGTTTCAACCGACCAAGGACTGTTCACTAATGGAAAAAACAACATCCTAATTAGAAATCAAGCAAAGAATTCATTTCAATTAGTTTTATAGTGTTTACTGTGAATTCATTATGGCTGCTTAATTTCCATTTATTTCATTGTTGTTATTGTTTCTCATTACTTACGTGTCTCGAAATAATATCACTTACAATTTACAGGAAACAAACATATGTCAGAATCATATGAATACAGGATGTACACGTATTAAAAAAAAGTCAAGTACAAATAACCGAAGACACATACATGTCAACCTCGCTCTTAAATGTACCAAAATCTAAAACCTGCAAAAAGAATAGATATATCTATTACAAAGACAATCAAAGATCTGCTATCAACACCAAATTCATTAAATCAAATATCGTTTTTAAAAGGTTTGGCCTCAAGCATCATTGAAATTAAAATTCCATTAAATATTTTCAAACAAATAGATAAAACTTATTTACATTACCGTTCAGATGCGTTTCTGGACATTCTGTACCGTTTCATGTAACGACAATTATCCAAACACTACATTTTACGAAGATATGGATAAAATAAAGGATCGCAGGACAAAGCAATTCTAATGAAGAAACTTACCAAAACAAAAAGCCAAAATGTTAACAAATACAAAAACTCAATAAAAATTAGGTTTCAAACTGTCCGTTTATAAAGTTATAAATTATGAAGGAACAAAGGTTTTAATTCACTCAGACAAAGTTGGATTTGGCTATTGTTTTTAGGATATTTTGGTCATATAGCTCTTCAACTGTATCGGTTCTTATACATCCTTGGCTTTCAAATATTCAACTTTGTGCGCTCCTGATGAAGGCGAATCTAGAAAAGCGCTTCTGACGCATGAAATTTATAAAGTGTTGTTTTCATTTAGCAACTATATTCATAAAGCGTACAAGGATAACCCTAGCCATCATTTAAAATTATGAAACTATTTGATGGTTGCAATTTATAGTTAAACACAAAGTAGCACTACAGTTTATCAAAAACAAAATGATGGGTGTCATATAGTTCCCTCATTCCATTGATTATCCCGCAGTTATATATCGAAGCACCAACTAGCTCCTGCAGTTCAACATTTCTTCATTATATTGCCAACAATGTTAGCTATGTAGAAACCAGACTTTAAACTATGTTGTTTTTAAATGTTTATTCTTACAAAAATTTATGTTTATGTCCCCAAAATATTGTTTCCTAATTTTTTCTCATTTCATTCACTTTTTATAAAGCTATATGCAATAGATATGTTCACTCAAAAGAAATTAATGAAGTTGGTTAATTTCTTTGGTGTTTAGTATACAATGTTATATAGTTTACAAATCGTCATTTAAGGACCAAAAAAAAAATAACTACATGGAATCAGTTGATGGTATCAATTCAGTCTTATTTCCTGTCAATTACTTACTGTTTACAGTTTCTGTCTAATAGAAAATTTTGATCAAATAGATAGAAATGGTAAAAATTTATAAACAAGGACCCCCATCTAAGGACAATAGATCAGAGGGTCTGATTAGGGGGGCCTTCATTTCTGTATTCTTTATTTTTTGGGGGTCATTTTCTTTCTCTTAAAAAACCACGTGTATTCTGTAAAATTTTCATTAAAATCATTTTACTATTAGATTTACTTGTTATGTCATGATCTCTTTATTCTGTACGTGATCCATTTCTGTAATCAGTAATTTATTGCCTAATCCTCTAATTTTTCACAATTATTCTTTATTCTTTTGCACCCCGTTTTTTTTCTTTTTTTATTTTCTTTGCTCATTTTCCTCTATTCATTAACTTTTTTGGCCATTATTCTCTATTCTGTAAACCACATCTAGACCGTCATATCAAGAGTCTATCAATGGTATGGTTTATTCTATTGCTGCTCATTCTTTCCGCTTTTTTAAGTTTTGACATCGATTAACAATACCATTGTGATGTTCTGATCGATCTTTATCATGTATATAGGGAAAACGCTTTGGATATCGAATAGCTTAGACAAGTTTTATTCTTTAGTTGAAAATACTGCAAAGATATCAGTACTCAATGTATAATCTGATGGGGGAAAATATTGCTGTAATTTATGAATGGAAATGATCTTATAAATTAATTTATGTTCAATATAAGATTGTATTAGAACAATACTAGTTGCTATTGATTGATTCTGTAACTGTGTGACTTTCGCCTTAGGGTTTGTCTAGTCACTATCCGTAGCATAAATTGGTTTTGTTATATTTGTTAGACTCACAAAAGCGATAGGGACTCGGTAGTGCGGTGGGAACGCTGCAGTGCGATAGGAACGCTGAAGTGCAATGGCCTTCCTCGAAGTGTGATGGTCCTCTCGCTAATTTGCGATTGTATATATGTAATAATCCTGATTACCATACAAATTAGGATTATGTGATTATCGTATACTGTTTTTATATCACGTGTTAGTACTAGTATCCTGCTTATATTGTAGTTTCATCTATACATTTAATGTACATGTCCTTAAACGGTGTTTGCAACATATGAAATACAATAATATATTAATTTTCATATTATTTATGTGCATAGCAGCACTTTCATACTAAGAGATCGACCACCTATTTAATTTTGCTGCTCAGTCTCGATGATTTACTTATACACATGAAAAGCTGCTTCTAACAAACAAATAGATTTCTACATCGACATGTGAACATGAAAAACAATGAAAAAATAGCTTATGTAATCCATCAACACACTTTGGTGTAGCTATCAACTAGATAGTGTCACAATGCCACCATCGCACTATACCGTGATCAACAACGCACTTCAGCATCAAAACATCGTATTTCAGCGTGATCATCGCTGTTCGGATTACCATAGCGTTCCACAGCATAAGCATCACTTTAATCAAAGGGATATACAGTGTGGGTAATTTTTCCGAAAGTCATATAGCTGTTCTTATAAACGTTTGCTCAAGGCATTTTTGATTTTTTCTTTGAACTTTTAAAAAACATGTTAAATCCCGCCACCTCTTAATGTGCATGTCTCAAGTCAGGAGCCTGTAGTTCAGTGGCTATTGTTGGTTCACATTTGTCATATTTGCTTTTCGTAAATTGTTGTGTTTTAAATCAGGCCGTCAGTATTCTCGTTTGAATTGTTTCACATTTTTAATGTCAAGGACTTCGACAATATGGTATAGGTTTTTCTCATTGTTGAAGGCTGTCGAGTGGCTATTGCTTATATCGACTTTCTTTGAACTCTGGTGAGTAGTTTAGGCATTAGCAATAATTCCACATCTCCTTATTTTCATTTCACAGTCGTGCATGGTTTTGCAATTTTAACAGTACGCCAGTTCCGAATGCGGTAGTAAATTGTTTCTGTCATGTGACTTCCATCCCCACGTGACAAAAATATATTATCTACATGCAGTATTTACCCTGCATAACGACGATCCTAAAGATGTTTGAAACATTAATAGTGCAGGGATACGGCGCGCCTTCTATCTGGTAAAAGACGTCATAAGGGCGTGCGTAATTGACGATCTTTTCTGGTGAAAGGCTAGGTGAGACAAAATTCATAAAATCCAAATAAAAACAGATGAGATTCAACTAAAATGAAAAAAATATTACCGAAAGGACAAACAAAAAGTATCAAACACTACAAAGAAAAGTATAATTTGAGCAACAGGAATCCAACGAAAAACCAGGGATGAACTCTGGTGCTCCAAAAGAGTAGATAGTTAATAGACGGACAATAAAGTAAACGAGAACAACTTTTGATATTTCTTACTTTGGATAGGCACACATTTATTAACCTGATGTTGTACGTACTCCAAATATCTATTCATTTTTAACTGAATCCGTGCAATATTGAGGCAAAAGAACAGTAACAAACAATAAATATCGATCCAGAAAAACCATATGGCTCAAATATTTCACTATGACAGATAAAACGAAATATTTAAAAATATGTGTGTACAGATGAACAAATATTTAATTATACTGTATCAGGGAGTGACTTTGGTACCAATTTACTACTTTTGATTAAAATTATGGTTAAATTAATGGTAAGTATATGTTAAGTTGATATTTTATTGCTTTTGTGTAAGATAAAGTACTTTGGGTAGATACATATAGAGGCGGAGATACCAAAGGAACATGAACTGACAAAGCAATGACAAATAGGAATAAAAAGAAAAGACAAAAACGATCTACAAAATACAGCATATATACCTAAAGTCTTAAGTGCAAAATAGATCCCGCCAAAACCGGGGTGATCTTATGAGCTCCAATCTTAATGTAACTACCCTTTATGTATTCTACAAACAAGATGGATTTAACGCCTGTTTTATTATGCTGTTTCTATATAAACAGTTTTAGTACGGGTTGTAATCTTACATAAGTGCTTTCATGGGATAGATGATAAATTAATCATCAATTTGTTATAATACCACACGTATCTGAAAGGTTTGTCCTCCTGAAACTGTATTGGGGCTGAATATTTAAAAGCACTAAATGTAGTTAAATAATAAATCTATTTCATTTTTAACGACTTTTGAAGGCTGAGTTTGGTATACAAATTTTCTTTGACTGGTTCTTTCCGGATAGTCTGACTATTTAACACCAGAGGGTCATTATGATATATAAATACGCGATCATATCCTGATGGATAGCGCCACTGCTCATATAAGCACTGATGTGGTTAAATTATAAATCTATTTCATTTTTTACGACTTTTAAAGGCTGATTTTTGTATAAAACTTGTCTTTGACTGGTTCTTTCTGTACAGTCTGACTAACACCAGAGGGTCATTAGGATATATAAATACGCTATCATATCCTGGTGGATAGTCTGACTATTTAACACCAGATGGTCATTAGGATATATAAATACGCTATCATATCCTAGTGGATAGTCTGACTATTTAACACCAGAGGGTCATTAGGATATATAAATACGCTATCATATCCTGGTGGATAGTCTAACTATTTAACACCAGAAGGTATTTAGGATATATAAATACGCAATCATATCCTGGTGGATAGTCTAACTATTTAACACCAGACGGTCATTGGGATATATAAATACGCGATCATATCATGGTGGATTATCTAACTATTTAACACCAGAGGGTCATTAGGATATATTAATACGCGATCATATCCTGGTGGATAGTCTGACTATTTTACACCAGAGGGTCATTAGGATATATAAATACGCGATCATATCCTTTTGGATAGTCTGACTATTTAAAACCAGAGGGTTATTGATATATAAATACGCGATCATATCCTGGTGGATAGTCTGACTATTTATAACCAGAGGGTCATTAGGATATATAAATACGCGATCATATCCTGGTGGATATTCTAACTATTTAACACCAGAGGGTCATTAGGATATATAAATACGCGTTCATATCCTGGTGGATAGTCTAACTATTTAACACCAGAGGGTCATTAGGATATATGAATATGCGATCATATCCTGGTGGATAGTCTAACTATTTAACACCAGAGGGTCATTAGGATATATAAATACGCAATCATATCATGGTGGATTGTCTAACACCACAGGGTCATTAGGATATATAAATACGCGTTCATATCCTGGTGGATAGTCTAACTATTTAACACCCGAGGGTCATTAGGATATATAAATATGCGATCATATCCTGGTGGATAGTCTAACTATTTAACACCAGAGGGTCATTAGGATATATAAATACGCTATCATATCCTGGTGGATAGTCTGACTATTTAGCACCAGAGGGTCATTAGGATATATAAATACGCTATCATATCCTGGTGGATAGCACCACTGCTCATATAAGGAGAGTGACATGACCTCTATAGGTAGTGCAATAAATGTATTGTTAGTAGGCAATATATTAACATATCGTCAAAAATACATGTCAACACATGAACTCAAGTTAATATTTTATTTATAAAACTATACAACACATAGTAGAATATTCAAATATATTATTTAGATTAATAAAAAATATTAATAAATAATATGTAGAGCATAGACGAGAGAAACTGAATGTATTAGAATAATAACAATGTGGTTAGCAAATGATGCAGGCACCAGTTAATTATAACCAGAACAGAATTAATTTCGGAAGTTGTCAATGCAGTCAAATTTTATTTTAAAAATCTATAATAAAAAAAATACAGTAATAAAGCTTTGCAGCAAAGGAATTTTTAAGCAAAATACTAATGTATTGAAAGGATTTGCGTCCATGAATTTGATTTAAAAAAATTGATTTGATATATTAGGATATAAAAAGATGAGCATTTACAATTTGATAGAAAAGATATAAAAAATATAATGAAATAGTCATGAATTGAATTATTACATAATCTAACGTTATAAGCTGGACTTATCAACCTTTAATGGTGTGGTACAAGGTATCGCCTGGACACAGTGTCGCGATGTCCATACAAATTATAAGAAGCAGAGATTTTGCTTATTTCTACTCGAATCCCTCGCGATGTCCATACAAATTATAAGAAGCAGAGATTTTGCTTATTTCTACTCCACATTGAATCAAGCTCTTGTCAGCACTTAAGGTAAATGTGTTTGGTGAACGGGTCACAAAATTGTCTATAAAGGATGTGCCATAACAAAAACTGTTGAAATTCTGTGTGTGAGCTCCAATGATGTTCCACCTTCTGCCCTCGCTATATATATATATATATATTTACAAACATGTTTAACACAAGACAAGACAATATGTACAGGAGAAGACAATATGTACAGGACAACCCATAATGATGTAAATTTCACACCCATCCAATCACTCACCCATTTTTACGTATACTCAGACGCACACGACTTTTCAATCATATAGAACTCAGTAATATAAACAATGATTAAGAAAAGACGATTTTGAGTACAATCAGGTCAAACTGAAGAAAAAAATATATATCCTTATATGTTTTATTACAAGGAAAAAAGATAACTCAAACAAGTTTTTCATCTATCGAGTAAACCGTTTTGAAGATTTATTATTTCGAAACACACACACACTCATACAGCTCGAAATAAGCATCATCAGACAAAGTGTAACTACCTTCTATAAAAAGTTTGCTCAGTTAGTTAGGACATAGATCACGCAACATTGCTATATTTATATTTGGACAAATCAGATTCTTGATACCAAGTAGAAGAGTAAATCGATAGTTCGTGTAACGGACGCAATGAATTAATTAGTGCTTAGTGCTTTCAATGCGTTAATCTGGGCAGAAATCGCAAAACCTATTAAATTAGTTCAGCTGACAAGTTATTCCAGTCTCTTAATGTTGCTAGAAGAAAAGAATTGTATGCTTCTGTTCTTGACCTGATAGGTGTCAAGTTTGCATGTCGTCTTAAGTTATAGGGTTGAGATCTCACAAAACATGTTTAACCCCGACGCATTTTTGCGCCTGTCCCAAGTTAGGAGCCTTTGGACTTTGTCAGTCTTGTATGTTTTTTAATTTCAGTTCATTTATATGTTTTGGAGTTTAGTATGACGTCCATTTTCACTGAACTAGTACACAATTTTATTTAGGGGCCAGCTGAGGACCACCACCGGGTGCGGGATTTTCTCGCTGCGTTGAAGACCCATTGATGGCCTTCGGCTGTTGTCTGCTCTTTTGTCGGGTTGTTGTCTCTTTGACATATTCCCCATTTCCATTCTCAATTTTATTAAACAACAACAATCAATAAATCAATTACTAGTAGTCAAAAGAGGTGTTAGTTGGATTCACCATGCACTCACATAAATGAGTAGTTGGGGTATAGTCATATCGTTATATATGAACCATAAGTACAATTTGTTTCATGCATAAAAAACGGTATTTTTCGCATCATTGAGCTTTTGTCTTCATGAATCATATCACATCTCCTAATTTTCATATAATAAACATTTAGCTGGTTTAATGTGTCACTCGGTTACTGTCAGTTTGAAATCTTCCCCACATCTTACTTTGTAAATAATCAAATAAGTAAACGTGATATTTTTTTTTCAAGGGCACACTATGTGCCCTATCCAATCTTTGCTGTTTACTCATTATTTATTTAATATTTCAGTCGAAGCTGTTGTCGATGGTTCATACAGTGTCCATATTTGCTGTTCATTGTTCATAATTCATAAAAAAATTATATTAAAATTGGAGCTGTTCTGTCAGAAGAAGAATACGGACAGAGATGCTGTTCATAGTTCATAATTTATATATTTTTTGAGTTGAAGCTGTTCGATCAGGGGAAGAATACTGACAGAGGTGCTGTTCATAATTCATAATATTTATAATATTTAAGTTGAAGCTGTTCCATCAAAAGAGGAATACGGCCAGAGGTGCTGTTCATAGTTCTAATTTATATAGAATTTAAGTTCAAGCTGTTCGGTCAGGTGAAGAATACGGACATAGGTGCTGTTCATAATTCATAATATTTATGAAATTTAAGTCAAAGCTTTTCTGTCAGAAGAAGAATTCGGACAGAAGTGCTGTTCATAGTTCATAATTTATAAAATATTTAAGTTGAAGCTGTTCGATCAGGTGAAGAATACGGACAGAAATGTTGTTCATAGATCATAATTTATATAATATTCAAGTTCAAGCTGTTCGATCAGGTGAAGAATACGGACAGAAGTGCTGTTCATAGATCATAATTTATATAATATTCAAGTTCAAGCTCTCCGGTCAGGTGAAGAATACGGACAGAGGTGCTGTTCATAGTTCATAATTTATATAATATTCAAGTTCAAGCTGTTCGGTCAGGTGAAGAATACGGACAGAGATGCTGTTCATAGATCATAATTTATATAATATTCAAGTTGAAGCTTTTCGGTCAGGTGAAGAATACGGACAGAGGTGCTGTTCATAGTTCATAATTTATATACTATTTAAGTTGAAGCTTTTCGGTCAGGTGAAGAATACACAGAGGTGCTGTTCATAGTTCATAATTAATTTTCTATTTAAGTTGAAGGTGTTCGGTCAAGTGAAAAATACGGACAGATTTTTGTCACTAATACGATGTAAAAGAGTATGCTTCTTCCTCGTGATACATGAGAGAAAGTCAGGGAGTATTGTCAAAGTAAAGGGGAGATTTGTTACAGATTGGAAACCCCAATGAAGATTATCGTGTCAACAAAATGCTTGAAAATGTCATAAACAGTAACTAATTATTTCCCTTGTTATTAATTATATTACAAGGATCACACACGGATAAACATACAGATCCTGTATCGAATCTTTGCTTACAATGATCTGACAACACCCTTTTACTTCCTGTTCATGAAATTGTTATATCAGCCATAGCCAATGAAATTGCAGCCTTTAAAGTTTACCTTTAATTCAAACATTCAAAAAATCGTGTAAATATTTATTAAGAGCTGTACAATTGTCCAAGAGATGAAAGTTGAATGCAAAAGGCACAAACTTATCATGAATTACTACACAAAGAACATAATCTTTTTATTTCTGCTCCTTTTGATAGATTGATTGGTATTTGCCAAACGTTCAAGAGCAAATATTTCCTGCATATTCAGAACACAGAACGATAAAAATGAGATATAAAAACTGTTTGCATAAAAAAAGTAACTGGCAGAATATCTCTTGTTTATACTGTTATTACCTTCACAGATTTGAGCTTTAAGCTGTTGAGAGAATTTTAGTTAAAACATGAATCAATTACTCTAACAACAAATAATCATCAAATGCATCCAATCTATTACCGTGGTTACTAGAGATGAGTACTTGTACCTTTTTTTTTCTGCCAAAAAGACAATTATTCTGAATGAATGAAATCTTTACACGTTGTATTGCTTCAGTCGATTATTTGGGATAGATGCTTCATCTCATTAAATCTAGAACACGATTCCAGTCATTGGCAGAACTTGTATATACATAATATATATTCTCCCTTTTCAGTGAAAAATGGAGATGGATGGTACATGGGGGCCAAATATGTAAACGGAAAATGGCAGATGGATCTTCGATGTTTTACAAGAATTTCCTAAATACGTTCAAGAAGCATTTAAGACCTACAATGGACAAAACATTCTCACCGGGCGCAAACAGTATTACGAATTACGCTAACATATTTTACGACGTCACGTAAAATGGCGATGAAACCTACAACTGGGGTTCCTTTTCACTTAGGGACAAAAGTCATTTAGGAACGATCTGTGAAATACACAAATGCTAAATATAAGATAAATAAAACTCAACCGTGACCCTTATGCTTATAGCTTATTCTTTAAACAAAGCCGGCCGATTTAAGGAAATTATGTTAGACTTATTTTTCTTTTTATTTTAACTACATGTGTTGCAGGATCTGCTTACCCTTCTGGAGCACCTGAGCTCACCCCAAGTTTTTAGAATTTTATCTGTGACGTCACTTTTATGGCGTTGATACAGTCGTGTGACGGACAGTTCGTGGTTCTGTTGTGCTGTTTTTGTGTGCTGTCCTAGGTTGTTTTATGTGTTTGTTTTTATTCTGTGGTTAGCATGTCGAAATGTACAATTGTATTGTTTATTTGTGTATTTCTCTGTCCTGAATGTTCTTGCATTTATTTGTACTGTATTCCTGTCATGTAATGTTGACATTTTAGGTGTATATTTAACATTGCCATAAAAGCGCGAGGTTTGGCTAGCCACAAAACCAGGTTCAACCCACCATTTTTTTCTTAAAATGTCCTGTACCAAGTCAGGAAAATGGCAGTTGTTATCTTATAGTTCGTTTCTCCGTGTGTTGCATTGTCGTTTGTTTTTTGTTGCACTTCAGTGTTTTTGTTGTTTCGTTGTTTTCCTCTAATGGTTGATGTGTTTCCCTCGGTTTTAGTTTGTAACCCGGATCAGTTTTCCCTAATCAATTTATGACCTTTGAACAGAGATATACTACTGTTGCCTTTATTCAGGCATTCTTTGTTTTTTCAAACAATTTTTTTTCAGCCCAAAAGATTTGATCAAATTTTCACCTCATATGGTTCACCTTTTTTCGTATTCAATTCAGTATGTCAGAGTATATGTTAAGCATTTACATGTTAAGTTGATGTTGATTTATACAGAATATGCATGCATATATCATTTATGACTGAAAGGTTGTTTTGGCATAATAAAGACATTAATAATCAAGTATTGAAATATTCAGTAAAAATTATAAAAAGTGATGTTAATATTTTCAAAATATGTTTCTTGAAGCACATGGCACTTATATGATTTTGGTATCCAGTACAGTGAAGGATGATCAATGTCTTCATCTTTGGTCGAATTTCCGAAGGAACATAGTAAATGGAAGTTTCGTGGGAGTATAGTTGATTTCCAAAGTGAACTGTCAATACCTTATTCTGTTATCAAACAGTTTTTGCAGTGTGAAGAACACACACATCAATGTTGTTCTGTGATTCAGCTGCAATGCAACACCATGATTGTCATGGAAAACAGATTGATACTGAGCTGCGTTTCGGTGATCGATAGGTGAAGCATTAGAATTCAAAGACCGATTAAGTTTTTTTTTAATTCTAATTTATATCAACGGTCTCACAGCCTCATTGGCATTTCTATAGCTGTTTACCATAACCTCTTTCCCAGTAACAATCCAGATATCAGTTCGTTCAAATCGTTGCGGAACTACATGTACTTCTCTTTATTTATTGTTCAAAATGTTATCATGCTAAATGTTCATGCATTATGTACCACTGCACATTAGGGAGACATGTCAAGATCCCCATTTAATCTGTGTAAAATTTAAAATGATGTTGCAACAGCGCAATATTTACTAGGAATGAATATAGATGTACAATTTGACTTATAATGCAAATTTATATTTAAAAATGTAGCTTTGAAAATTTCCTAAAAGTATGCAACAAAGGAAACTTCAACAAGACTCCCTAATAAGCATTATAATGGGTTGGTTATGGTATAGTTTATATAATAATGGGTTGGTTATGGTATAGTTTATATAATAATGGGTTGGTTAGGGTATAGTTTATATAATAATGGGTTGGTTATGGTGTAGTTTATATAATAATGGGTAGGTTATGGTATAGTTTATATAATAATGGGTTGGTTAGGGTATAGTTTATATAATAATGGGTTGGTTATGGTATAGTTTATGTAATAATGGGTTGGTTATGGTATAGTTTATATAATAATGGGTTGGTTAGGGTATAGTTTATATAATAATGGGTTGGTTAGGGTATAGTTTATATAATAATGGGTTGGTTAGGGTATAGTTTATATAATAATGGGTTGGTTATGGTATAGTTTATATAATAATGGGTAGGTTATGGTATAGTTTATACAATAATGGGTTGGTTATGGTATAGTTTATGTAATAATGGGTTGGTTATGGTATAGTTTATGTAATAATGGGTTGGTTATGGTATAGTTTATATAATAATGGGTTGGTTAGGGTATAGTTTATATAATAATGGGTTGGTTAGGGTATAGTTTATATAATAATGGGTTGGTTATGGTATAGTTTATGTAATAATGGGTTGGTTATGGTATAGTTTATATAATAATGGGTTGGTTAGGGTATAGTTTATATAATAATGGGTTGGTTAGGGTATAGTTTATATAATAATGGGTTGGTTAGGGTATAGTTTATATAATAATGGGTTGGTTATGGTATAGTTTATATAATAATGGGTAGGTTATGGTATAGTTTATACAATAATGGGTTGGTTATGGTATAGTTTAGATAATAATGGGTTGGTTATGGTGTAGTTTATATATTAATGGGTTGGTTATGGTATAGTTTATATAATAATGGGTTGGTTAGGGTATAGTTTATATATTAATGGGTTGGTTAGGGTATAGTTTATGTAATAATGGGTTGGTTAGGGTGTAGTTTATATAATAATGGGTTGGTTATGGTATAGTTTATATAATAATGGGTTGGTTGTGGTATAGTTTATATAATAATGGGTTGGTTATGGTATAGTTTATATAATAATAGGTTGGTTATGGTATAGTTTATATAATAATGGGTTGGTTATGGTATAGTTTATGTAATAATTGGTTGGTTATGGTATAGTTTATATAATAATGGGTTGGTTATGGTATAGTTTATATAACAATGGGTTGGTTATGGTATAGTTTATATAACAATGGGTTGGTTATGGTATAGTTTATATATTAATGGGTTGGTTATGGTATAGTTTATGTAATAATGGGTTGGTTAGGGTGTAGTTTATATAATAATGGGTTGGTTATGGTATAGTTTATATAATAATGGGTTGGTTAGGGTATAGTTTATGTAATAATGGGTTGGTTATGGTATAGTTTATATAATAATGGGTAGGTTATGGTATAGTTTATACAATAATGGGTTGGTTATGGTATAGTTTAGATAATAATGGGTTGGTTATGGTATAGTTTAGATAATAATGGGTTGGTTATGGTATAGTTTATGTAATAATGGGTTGGTTATGGTATAGTTTATATATTAATGGGTTGGTTAGGGTATAGTTTATATAATAATGGGTTGGTTATGGTATAGTTTATATAATAATGGGTTGGTTAGGGTATAGTTTATGTAATAATGGGTTGGTTATGGTGTAGTTTATATATTAATGGGTTGGTTAGGGTATAGTTTATATAATAATGGGTTGGTTATGGTATAGTTTATATAATAATGGGTTGGTTATGGTATAGTTTATGTAATAATGGGTTGGTTATGGTATAGTTTATATATTAATGGGTTGGTTAGGGTATAGTTTATATAATAATGGGTTGGTTATGGTATAGTTTATATAATAATGGGTTGGTTAGGGTATAGTTTATGTAATAATGGGTTGGTTATGGTATAGTTTATATAATAATGGGTAGGTTATGGTATAGTTTATACAATAATGGGTTGGTTATGGTATAGTTTAGATAATAATGGGTTGGTTATGGTGTAGTTTATATATTAATGGGTTGGTTAGGGTATAGTTTATGTAATAATGGGTTGGTTATGGTGTAGTTTATATATTAATGGGTTGGTTAGGGTATAGTTTATATAATAATGGGTTGGTTATGGTATAGTTTATATAATAATGGGTTGGTTATGGTATAGTTTATGTAATAATGGGTTGGTTATGGTATAGTTTATATAATAATGGGTTGGTTAGGGTATAGTTTATATAATAATGGGTTGGTTATGGTATAGTTTATATAATAATGGGTTGGTTATGGTATAGTTTATGTAATAATGGGTTGGTTATGGTGTAGTTTATATATTAATGGGTTGGTTAGGGTATAGTTTATATAATAATGGGTTGGTTATGGTATAGTTTATATAATAATGGGTTGGTTAGGGTATAGTTTATATAATAATGGGTTGGTTAGGGTATAGTTTATATAATAATGGGTTGGTTATGGTATAGTTTATGTAATAATGGGTTGGTTATGGTATAGTTTATATAACAATGGGTTGGTTATGGTATAGTTTATGTAATAATGGGTTGGTTAGGGTATAGTTTATATAATAATGGGTTGGTTGTGGTATAGTTTATGTAATAATGGGTTGGTTAGGGTATAGTTTATATAATAATGGGTTGGTTATGGTATAGTTTATATAATAATGGGTTGGTTATGGTATAGTTTAGATAATAATGGGTTGGTTATGGTGTAGTTTATATATTAATGGGTTGGTTAGGGTATAGTTTATGTAATAATGGGTTGGTTGTGGTATAGTTTATATAATAATGGGTTGGTTATGGTATAGTTTATATATTAATGGGTTGGTTAGGGTATAGTTTATGTAATAATGGGTTGGTTATGGTGTAGTTTATATATTAATGGGTTGGTTAGGGTATAGTTTATATAATAATGGGTTGGTTATGGTATAGTTTATATAATAATTGGTTGGTTATGGTATAGTTTATGTAATAATGGGTTGGTTATGGTATAGTTTATATAATAATGGGTTGGTTATGGTATAGTTTATATAATAATGGGTTAGTTATGGTATAGTTTATATAATAATGGGTTGGTTAGGGTATAGTTTATGTAATAATGGGTTGGTTAGGGTGTAGTTTATATAATAATGGGTTGGTTATGGTATAGTTTATATAATAATGGGTTGGTTATGGTATAGTTTATATAATAATGGGTTGGTTGTGGTATAGTTTATATAATAATGGGTTGGTTATGGTATAGTTTATATAATAATAGGTTGGTTATGGTATAGTTTATATAATAATGGGTTGGTTATGGTATAGTTTATGTAATAATTGGTTGGTTATGGTATAGTTTATATAATAATGGGTTGGTTATGGTATAGTTTATATAATAATGGGTTGGTTATGGTATAGTTTATATAACAATGGGTTGGTTATGGTATAGTTTATGTAATAATTGGTTGGTTATGGTATAGTTTATATAATAATGGGTTGGTTATGGTATAGTTTATATAACAATGGGTTGGTTATGGTATAGTTTATATAATAATGGGTTGGTTATGGTGTAGTTTATATATTAATGGGTTGGTTAGGGTATAGTTTATATAATAATGGGTTGGTTATGGTATAGTTTATATAATAATGGGTTGGTTATGGTATAGTTTATGTAATAATGGGTTGGTTATGGTATAGTTTATATAATAATGGGTTGGTTAGGGTATAGTTTATATATTAATGGGTTGGTTATGGTATAGTTTATATAATAATGGGTTGGTTATGGTATAGTTTATATAATAATGGGTTGGTTATGGTATAGTTTATATAATAATGGGTTGGTTAGGGTATAGTTTATATAATAATGGGTTGGTTAGGGTATAGTTTATATATTAATGGGTTGGTTATGGTATAGTTTATATAATAATGGGTTGGTTAGGGTATAGTTTATATAATAATGGGTTGGTTAGGGTATAGTTTATATATTAATGGGTTGGTTAGGGTATAGTTTATATAATAATGGGTTGGTTAGGGTATAGTTTATGTAATAATGGGTTGGTTATGGTATAGTTTATATAATAATGGGTTGGTTATGGTATAGTTTATATAATAATGGGTTGGTTAGGGTGTAGTTTATATAATAATGGGTTGGTTATGGTATAGTTTATATAATAATGGGTTGGTTAGGGTATAGTTTATATAATAATGGGTTGGTTAGGGTATAGTTTATATATTAATGGGTTGGTTATGGTATAGTTTATGAAGCGAAGTATAACCACTATAGAATTAAACACAACAGATATAAAAATACAAATGAAATATTCATGCATTATATCTTCTGACATCAGACTCGGACTTCTCTTGAACTGAATTTTAATGTGCGTATTGTTATGCGTTCACTTTTCTACATTGGCTAGAGGTATAGGGGGAGGGTTGAAATCTCATAAACATGTTTAACCCCGCCGCATTTTTGCGCCTGTCCCAAGTCAGGAGCCTCTAGCCTTTGTTAGTCTTGTATTATTTTTAATTTTAGTTTCTTGTGTACAATTTGGAGTTTAGTATGGCGTTCATTATCACTGAACTAGTATATATATTTGTTTAGGGGCCAGCTGAAGGACGCCTCCGGGTGCGGGAATTTCTCGCTGCATTGAAGACCTGTTGGTGACCTTCTGCTGTTGTCTGTTCTATGGTCGGGTTGTTGTCTCTTTGACACATTCCCCATTTCCATTCTCAATTTTATTATAAAGTTACATATTGAGTAAATATAAATGACCTATGGGCCATGAAAATGAGGCCAAGATTGAATGATATTGTACAAGGTATCACCTGGACAAAGTGTAGACTTTATATCGCGATGTCCATACAAATCATAGGAGCCTGATATCTTTCCATTATGTATTCCACACTGAATCAAGGACTTTGCAGCGTTTAAAGCAACAGTGTTTGGTGCACGGGTCATAAAGTTACCAATAAAGGATATACCATAACTACGACTGTTATAGTAATAATTCTTTGTGTGAGCTCCGATTCGGTCCCAACCTCTTCCCACGTATATTTTGCCATCTTCTCCAATCAAAAAGCTGTATCCAATATCATCATATCCTGTTAAAATGATAAAAATATTTGAATAAGATCGGACTGCATGATCTGATTTTGTTTTACGGATTTGTTAAAACAGATAACTTACTTAGTCAAAGTATACGTAACTGGGCGGTACTTCCATTTTTTATCGGACTTTGTATGCATTTATAACTCTTTTAACTGAATCTGACTTGACAAAATAATATGTTTATGTATATGTAGCATTTAAGTGTCAACACTTATTAAGGCACTAAACGTAATAAAATTAAAAAAAAAAACAGAAAAAAAGGCAATTTTAAACTTAAAATTGTGAGCAATCGAAATCCCGTCTACATAGTTTTGTCTAAAAATTATTTGTTATTGCAATGAATTTAAAGAAAAAAAATTATTTGGTTTTTAACAATAAGTCGCTTTATTGCACATCTGCTGTTTAAACAATTACTCAGATTACAGCATTGCTATGAGTTACTTAGAGTGCATTTCTTTCTAGCACAAACGATGCAAACGACTAAGCGCCCACATGTTTTGATCATTTGTTTCTAACATACGTTTGCAAAGTTTACATAAACTTTGACAAACTATGCACTCGCTAAAAATGCGTCTGCAGTTTGTCGTTTGTCGTTTGTTAGTACAAACGCTACATTTGTTTCTAACTTCAACCTTTAAAATATTAAAATCAATCGGGTCCAGGACCAATCCAGTATATCTTATTATAATCCTTCGTAATTCATCCATTTTCTATGTGCATATATAGAGTAATTTAGAGCTGGTATAACTCTGCGAATGATACATTTTTTTTCTTGTGGAATAAATTTTTCATAATTCATACTTACATGCCTGTAGTATTAGACTTATGTGTGTATTTTAAGAATAGAAATTCATATCTGGTATGTGTTTTTATTACCAGTATTACAAAGAGGTGTTTCGGTTATGGTCATGTAGTCCTAGGCCTATCCTCGTCAAGTATCCCTTATATTTTACCTTTCTTGTAATATTTTAGAATGGTTCGAACATGATTTCACTTATGGGGATACATCTGTTTACCAACAACACGTGCATGCATTATTGAAAGTTCAAAACAGGGTCAGAAAACACGGATTAAACGATGCATTTGTTTCTTCTTTTGTAGCGTTTAGCAAACGATAACAAACGCCACACAACGTTTACAAAATTTTGGTTAGAAAGAAACGCACTCTAAATTTCAAAGGAAAAATTGCAAGAAAAAGTAATTAGATGTTAGTAATAATTTTTTCATTCTTTTTAAAGTACAGTGTATAAGTATACAATTCAAAGGTAAAGATTATATGTTAACGGAACATCATCTTGCTCTCCGAATTTCGGCTCGCTTTGCAATGTTTATTTTGATCGTTGACACAATTACTTGAATTGTTGTGCCGGATTGGTAAACATGTTCATCATTTATGTACATACCTTAACATTTACATATATTTTTTAACATTTTTTGACTTAAGTTTTTGTGTCTTTTTTTCCATCAGATGCTATCTGTATATATATTCTTGTTTAAATATGTCATAAACATTTACCTGATTTGTCTTATTTTTTGAAATGCAATTACATTAATTTTGTACATAAGTGAATAAAATAAATGTAAAGAGACAAGTAATATTATTCAAGGAGTTGTCTTGTATTTTATATCCCACCACAAAATTTTTAGTTTATTATATGTTTATCAATATGAAATTTATTTATTGGAATACACATCTTATTCCTAAAATCTTTTTAAAAAAGTGCATTATATGAAATTATGTTGATGAGTTTTCTCTGAACCAGTACACATTTTAATTAAGGGGCCAGTTGAAACCTGCCTCCGGGTGCGGGATTTTTTCGCTGTGTTGATGGCCTTGGGCTGTTTTCTGCACTTTGGTAGGGTTGTTATCTCTATGACACACCCCCGTTTCCATTCTCAATTTTATTTTTGCAATATTGTTTTCCAATGATTTGGTATACTCTTTCTTATTTGTTTAATTTCAGCAATCTAATTTGTCTAACACTTTAATTTACTCTAGATTTATTCTTATGTGATTTTACTTTTATCATCAATTATGTCATTCATATACATTATATTTTCTTTTATCTAATGATTAAAGATTAGACTGTGCCCATTTTTTCTTAATTTATGTGTTGCCTCATATTATTTGTCGTGTAAATGTAAAAGTTTGACCGCGTCCATATCTTACCATGTTTTAAATATTTCAAATTAAAAATAAAGGAATTGTTTTTGGTAATTATTGTATTTTAGGCTATCCAGATTCGTGTGAATATTCACAAGATTTAGTCCGTACTGGTTCAAGTAAAATATTGATTACATGTTGTAAGTAGAAATCAATAAGTATCGATATGTTAACCAAAAAAGAACGGACAAAATAAATGTAAGATGCAAATTCTTACACGTATGTATCATGTTTTTTGCATACACAACTAAACTTTAAACGATTTATACAGCAAAAACGAATCTGGAAACCCCCTTATAATTTAATTTATTAAAAAATGAACGGATAACAGCAAGAACATAATACTGTAAATTCAGAAATTATTGCGTGCATTTATTATTGCGATTTTTAAAGATTGGACACAAATGCGAGATTTATCATAATTGCAATTCCAGGAAATCTGCATACAGATATATGTATCTGATATAAGAATGCAAGTTCTTATTATTGCGATACTCAATCAGTCCCATTATTCTCAATACTAAAAACCTCGCAATAATTTCTGAATTTTACAGTATTTGATCTGATTGTATTTCGAGATATATAGATGCTATCAATTGAATACTATCGACTTTTCAAACTGCATACAAAATTTCACCTGATCCGACATACCACTCAATTACGTATACATGTAACAGCCACTATGTTCCGTCAGTTACTTTGTTCCGGCGGATCTTTTCAACTAGTTATTTCGTTCCGATGGAACTTTCCAACTAGTTGTTTTATTCCGAGTGCAGTCGAAAAGTTCCGGAAAAAGGAACTTATCAACTAGCCACAAAGTTCCTCTTTGGCAAATAAGTCAAAACCGGAACTAACAAACTAGCCCAAAAGTTCCAACGGAACTTATCAACCAGTCACAAAGTTCCATTTGGAGAATTGATGCAAAGAACCACATGATGAGGGGGGTATTCTTCCCTCTCTTGAGGATACTATGAATACTAAATTTGCATGATAATGCAACTTATTCCGTTTTATGTGAGCTATGAAATACAACTTAAATTTTGCATATTTGTCCCCAAAGAAACCCCTTTCAGTGCGTTGGGTATTCTTGTAAATTAATGATTTGCTCTTATATATACTGATACTCATTATTCCCCCTCTTTCTACAAAAAGGACGAAATATGGTATATTCAGTATCTTGGTTTCCCTTTGAAAGGTTCAAATATAATATGTTGCGCTTTTACTTTGCATCAATTCTCCAAATGGAACTTTCTGCCTGGTTGATAAGATCCGTTGGAACTTTTGGGCTAGTTTGTTTGTTCCGGTTTTGACTAATTTGGCAAAAAGGAACTTTCTAACTAGTTGATATGTTCCGTTGGAACTTTTCAACTAGTCACTTTGTTCCGGTGGAACTTTTAAACCAGAGGAAGAACAAAGTAACTAGTTAATAAGTTCCTCCGGAACTTTTCGGCTAGTTAGTTCTTTCCGCCCGGAACTTTCCAACGTAGGAACAAAAGAGCATTTACATACATGGTATACTGTGCCTAAATACACAAGTCTTCATAAATTGTTTGTTGTGAACCAACTTTCCATTCATTAATCATTTATGGAATCCGATATATTTTATAATATTGTCGTACGAATATAATCTGAATAGTCTGCAAAACATAAATGCTTTTGACGCAGCAAAAAGGTATTTCTTTTTTCTTTTTCTGATATTTTTTTTTACCAAATTAAAACATTAGAGGGAATAAATCAAAGAGTAGTTTGCCTGTATCAGTCAGAAAACAAACAAATATGGTAAAGAAAAAAGGAGCATAGCATGAAATCGGAACAGCCGAATATCAAAATGTTTTTATTGTAAGCAAATACTGAATCCATACACAACCAGAGTATACAAAATAGCTTTAGATAGTTCGTTATAAAATAATGCCGTCATATCTTGTTCTGTCCATACAAATGAGAAATTTAAAAAACAAAAGAACCCTTTCCTTTAAAAATTATACTATGTGCTTATAAGAAACAAAATATTTAATTTATTGGATTTTAATGTTTTCCCATGTTCTCGAGTCATACAATAACATTTTTTTTTTTAGAAAATGAGTTTACAAACTTCAAAACATCAAGAAATTTCTGGTATTAGATTTAATAAATCTTACCTCTCGTATCCATGTGATAGTTTTGTATTTGTGTCATTCGTGTGATGCAAGCAGACGACGATGTACATGGATTGCCATCGGTGTGATGTATATATATGTTGGGTACGGGTACACTTATCACAGAAGAGCTACGTGCTGGTCTGGCTCCCCAGGTATCACGGGAGATAATCGTTATAGTGGTACAAGCATTACCTAAATTAAAATCAAATGGCAAATAATCAATATCTTTTTTGTATTTCTACTCTGGTTATTTTTGTTAAAAGAATATATGCGATCACCACTTTTACATAGATTAATATTTGGGAAAATATATTTATTATGAATAGTCGTAAATATTAGACTGTCGATGTATGTACGTTTTATTTAATATTTATTACATTAGTTGCAATGAATTACCGTGATTTCCAAGTGAATTAAAAACCGATAATTTCACATGTGAAATAAACTCGGTTGTTTCACTCCTCTGACGTCATACAACAATAGGTGTTGTCAAGACGTTGTCGATGACGTCGTATCAAAGCAACTTGTAAATGCGTAGAAAAAGATATAGTTCCTTACATTTTCTACTTTAATTCCATTTAAAAGCCCATTGCCAATGTAATAAAAAAAATAACTAATCAAAGAATTCAAATATCGAAAAATATTCAACTCGTGACCGACCAACACTGATAATAAACTCATGCGCTACGATATTTGAATTCTTCGATTAGTTATTCTATAAGTAAACCGTCTTTGTCGTATGTATATATATTTAGTAAGTGTTACGTCGCTCCATAATTACCTTACATTACGAAAATCAAACGAGAAATGAATACATGTTGTTATGTTAAAGAACATTAAACACTAAGCAATATGTACAGACATCCACTTATAGAGGTCCTTGGTGGGATATGGTTACATTTTTACATGATATTATTACGAACAGATAAAAATGTGTACATAAGTTGTTGTTTTTTGGGTTACTATAACAATTAGGAGATGTGTTATGATTGTCATTGAGAATATCCACCAATGTTCAAATGAAATGGATGAATTCAGTAATAGGCAACCGTACGGCCTTCAACAATGAGAAAACCCATACAGTATAGTCGGCTATAAAAGGCCCTGACATGACAAATATGAAACAATTCAATTGTGAAAACTAACGGCCTAATTAATAACAAAACAATTTACAAAAAACAAATATGACAGACATGAACTAACGACAACCACTGAACTACAGGCTCTTCACTTGGGATAGGCACATACATCATGTGGCGGGGTTAAACATGTTTGTGAGCACTCAACCATACCCCTAACCTGGGACAGTGTTGTAACAGCATAACATAAGAACAAACTATAAAAATCAGTTGAAAAAGGTTTAACTCATCAGATCGATACAAACAAAAACATCAAACAAAACCACAGACAGGACGTGGCAGGGTTTATATCCATCCCTCATCCCTATAACAACACAAAAAGACACCAAGTACAGATTTGAGAGTACTCGCAGTTACTGACAGCTAGTTCAAAGCCAATAACAACTATTAAAAAAAATCATGTATCTAAGACTAAAATATCAATCAGGACACATCCAATATCCAATGAATTTAGTGTATAGACGTCATTAACAGTCAGAGAAAAACATGACCTTGTGCAATGCCAAAATAAAGGTATCGACAGATTGCAGTACCGTGAAAGTACATATGTGCAATATTTAGTATGGTTTTAATTTACTGATAACAAAATCAATATTTTTACCAATAAAAACAATATTCAAATATCAAACTAACGCCACTCTTAGAGACCTTTACTGTATTATTGGCTGCTATTGTTAATAGGTGGAGGAAGCCGGTGAATCCGTTGGAAACCACTGATGTGCAAGGAAACAACTGGTAATCCTTTTCAATTAATATCGCAATCGAACATGCTTCTGCAAGAGCGTTGTTCAAACTCACAACCTCACAGTTGTCAGGCTATTGATTACTGTTCAAACTCACAACCTCACAGTTGTCAGGCTATTGATTACTGTTCAAACTCACAACATCACAGTTGTCAGGCTATTAATTCTGTTCAAACTCACAACCTCACAGTTGTCAGGCTATTGATTACTGTTCAAACTCACAACCTCACAGTTGTCAGGCTATTGATTACTGTTCAAACTCACAACCTCACAGCTGTCAGGCTATTGATTACTGTTCAAACTCACAACCTCACAGTTGTCAGGCTATTGATTACTGTTCAAACTCACAACCTCACAGTTGTCAGGCTATTAATTACTGTTCAAACTCACAACCTCACAGTTGTCAGGCTATTGATTACTGTTCAAACTCACAACCTCACAGTTGTCAGGCTATTAATTACTGTTGGTGAACAACCTCACAGTTGGCAGGCTATTAATTACTGTTGGTGAACAACCTCACAGTTGTCAGGCTATTGATTACTGTTCAAACTCACAACCTCACAGTTGGCAGGCTATTGATTACTGTTGGTGAACAACCTCACAGTTGGCAGGCTATTGATTACTGTTGGTGAACAACCTCACAGTTGGCAGGCTATTGATTACTGTTGGTGAACAACCTCACAGTTGGCAGGCTATTGATTACTGTTGGTGAACAACCTCACAGTTGGCAGGCTATTGATTACTGTTGGTGAACAACCTCACAGTTGGCAGGCTATTGATTACTGTTGGTGAACAACCTCACAGTTGGCAGGCTATTGATTACTGTTGGTGAACAACCTCACAGTTGGCAGGCTATTGATTACTGTTGGTGAACAACCTCACAGTTGTCAGGCTATTGATTACTGTTGGTGAACAACCTCACAGTTGTCAGGCTATTAATTACTGTTGGTGAACAACCTCACAGTTGTC
This sequence comes from Mytilus californianus, assembly GCF_021869535.1. Taxonomy (NCBI): domain Eukaryota; kingdom Metazoa; phylum Mollusca; class Bivalvia; order Mytilida; family Mytilidae; genus Mytilus; species Mytilus californianus. The sequence continues at coordinate 4,108,688 of NW_026262615.1, forward strand.
AGGCTATTGATTACTGTTGGTGAACAACCTCACAGTTGGCAGGCTATTAATTACTGTTGGTGAACAACCTCACACTCAGAGTCACAGTTGGCAGGCTATTAATTACTGTTGGTGAACAACCTCACAGTTGGCAGGCTATTGATTACTGTTGGTGAACAACCTCACAGTTGGCAGGCTATTGATTACTGTTGGTGAACAACCTCACAGTTGGCAGGCTATTAATTACTGTTGGTGAACAACCTCACAGTTGGCAGGCTATTGATTACTGTTGGTGAACAACCTCACAGTTGGCAGGCTATTGATTACTGTTGGTGAACAACCTCACAGTTGTCAGGCTATTGATTACTGTTGGTGAACAACCTCACAGTTGTCAGGCTATTAATCACAACCTCACAGTTGTCAGGCTATTAATCACAGCCTCACAGTTGGCAGGCTATTAATCACAACCTCACAGTTGGCAGGCTATTAATCACAACCTCACAGTTGGCAGGCTATTAATCACAACCTCACAGTTGGCAGGCTATTAACCACAACCTCACAGTTGGCAGGCTATTAATCACAACCTCACAGTTGGCAGGCTATTGATTACTGTTGGTGAACTTTTACCCAAGGCAACAAAGATCCTGGATTCAATTAAAACAATTATAAATAAATGATACCCTATCATATTCCTTATACAAGCTAAAATGATGTACGCTGCTACAGAAATTGTGCCTTTTTACACTCTTAATAGTCTTATATCGGTCATTGAACCTCTAAATAGATTCCATACAGCAATGTTGTAACCAGTGGAGGATAACATGATATATGTAAATTGAACAATTATTGCAATAGTTTCACATCCGTTATTATTGTATCATTAAGTGAAATATTAATAAAGAGGATACTATGATACTGTTGATAACACTAAATAGCCGATTAAAATTCAGCTTCAACCCTACCTTGATCTCCATCACTGTCACCTTTACTACGTGTTCTAAAACACATGTTTACGCAGCTTGGATATATTACAACAAAGACTGTTGTCAATAAAAGTAGATGCATGTTGGTAAGTGTCAAATCAATCCGAGATATCAGGTAAAGCCACAACAGAACTTTGAACACACAAAACGTGTTCAGAACGTTTGATATAAACATCCGTAATCATGCACCGCCTTTTAAACTCATTGATGCACATATTTATATTTGATAATAATTTTATGTGATATTTGGTCAGCCAATAATCGTGCACGGTTTTGATAAGTGAGTCCTGTATAAATTCCCCTTTTAATTTTACGAAGGATTATTTTGTTTTCAACCATAAAAAAATACCCGTTAAAGTAATCTTTTAATACAAAACTAGTACAAACGAAGCGTAAAAGTGTAAACATTTTTTGGGTTTTTAAATAAATGACATAAATTGTATATCATTGATAAATCGGTGTGCTATCCCATAAAATACAAATTTTACCCTCGGATGAAATTAAACATAAGACTTTTATCCATTTCAACCCAAAACCCGGCGAGACTTACATTTGTTTATTTCAATATGTATCGCCATTAAAATTGAGTTACTATTTTTATCATTCCATTTTATCAGTTATCTATCTACAGTTGTTGTATGCATTTATTTTGGTAATATGACATCAATAAATATAAAAACTAGGTTATCTATTCACATGTTTGGGAGATTTTCCAACGTTTACTTTGACTAGTATCAATATGTCCAATTTCCATTAACCAGTGTCATCAAGTGGCACATTTCATGAAATAAACACTTTATAAATTGCGTGCGTTAGAAGCGCTCTTCAGCAAATACCTCTAACAGGAACCCTCAAACCTAAATATTGAAACCCAGAGGAGCTACAACGTTTGGAGCTATATGACCATAAAGGATCTAGACAGAAAAGTCAAATTCATCTAAGGTAAACTTAGCCTGAGGGAGTTGGAAATTTAGTTTCTTTACAAGTTCTTAATTTGCGAACGAGAATTAAACATGTTTTAAATACTAGATCAATATCGATATATGCCTTATTTAGTAAAAGTTTGTGTATCTACAGACTGTAAGTGTTATTTTGATAATATCTTTTAGGTTTGTTAAATAACCTTGAGTCTAATTCCACGCGAAAATGGTAATCTTATTATCTTATATAAAATTAAGAACACTCAATTAGACGTACATGCACACGAAAATATGTCGACATATTCATATAATGGTTGTCAATTCGACTCTCGGGAGTGAACCTGGATATCAAAGTTGTGTACAGGGTTTTATTTTTGTCTGAATAAAAAATAATACATAAAATTGATAACATTTTAGAAAGAAACAACAGACCAAATCAACCACCAGCACTTGACTCCTCCGACAAAATCGACGTTCAAACAGAGACTAATCATAACGAACAACACATGGGTCAGATTGCCTGCCTAGGTACTGGCAGGAAATGTTGTGCGGTTAAACAAGTTTTACGTGCGCACAAACCTCCCTGTTTCCCATCTAGACCATATGTCATAAAACTAAAACACAAAATGAAACAACATCTACAGTGCAGCTACCCACGGACTTATATAAGGAATTAAAACAAACGGAATAAAATTTAATATTAGAGTCAAGATGTGCTTGCTTCTTTTCAAAATAGGATGGGTTTATCCTTCTAAAGCATCTGAGATCACCCCAAGATTCTAATGAAGTTCGTGTCGCTCAGTGTTAAGTTTTCTATGTAGTGTTTTGGTGAACTTGTTTGACTATTCGTCGTTTTCGGTTTTTTCCATTGCGTTGTCAATTTCTCTCGACTCATGAGTTTTAAATGTCCCCTTGGTATCATCCGCCTGTATTTTACATGAAGCTAGCTTATACATATACAGCTGTTGGTTGGATACTACCGATCACGAAAACAAAATGTCAGAAACAACACTTTGTCAGAATGGGTTAAAGCAATCAGGTCTCTGATAAAACGTCGAATCCAAAAGTTGAAACACTGTGTGAATGATCGACCAAATTCCGTATTCAGAGACAAAGAAGTTGTGAAGTGTCTATCATTTCCTCGCGATGAATATATTGTTGTTCCTGCAGACAAAGCTTAAAATAATTTTGTTTTTGTGTGTAAATCGAACTACTACGAGTGTCTGGTAAAATATTAGGAATAAATGAGCACTCAGGTAATCACATATACAAAAACATATTATTTGACAAGGATGAGATTTTGTCGAATCATAAGTCCTTTATGGCTTCAATGAAAATTACATTGAACAGCAAATCTGAGGACTTACCTTGTTTGTATTGGAAACCTAAGCTTCACAAAATTCCGTACAAAAAACGGTACTTTGCCGGCTTATGTGCATCTTCTACAAAGGAATTATTACTTACATTGACAAAAAAAATATGTCCTCAGTGAAAGAAGGTATTCATGAAATCATGTTAAACTGTTTACTCGCGTAGTGATATTAACCATACGTGGATTCTAAAAAACTCTAAAGAATTTCTAGAAAATTTTAAATCGATTTTTCTCTGAAACTAATTCTACCAAAACCTTAGATTTTTCAACTCTTTATACCACAATTCCCCATGTGTAATTGCATAGCAGCATACGCTATAAATTTATTGCTTTGTGATACCATACGACATACTTGGTTATTACACCAAGGAACCAGTGATCAGTATGCTTGAGTGTCTTTTTGACATCATATTTTTTGAATTTGAAGGTAGACGTTTTCAACAAATTGTCGGCATTCCTATGGGAACGAGCTGTGCGCTTCTCCTTACCGACCTCTTCTTGTTTTCATATGAGTCGGAGTTCCTTCAGACACTTGTCAAAAACAAGAAGATCAAAGAAGCCATATCATTTAATTTCACATTCAGATATATTGATGATGTTCTTTCCGTTAACAATCCAAAATTTTCTGATTGGGTTTCATTAACATATCATCTAGAACTAGAAATTAAAGAAGTAATAGACAGGGCTTCCTCCACCTCATTTTTAGACTTATACCTCAAATTTGTATAAGCAGTCATCTCAGTACCAGAATCTATGACAAGCAAGACGATTTTAGTTTTGAAATTATAAATGTCCTCCACCTTAGAAGCAATATACCAAGTTCACTTGCATATGGGACATACATTTCCAAACTCATTCGGTATTCAAGAGCTTGCAGCCGCTACTCAGACTTTATAAAACGTCACCAGTGTCTGGGCAGAAAATTGATGAACCAGGGTTATGTCAAAGAACGTCTCGTCAGTAGTATTACAAGAGACGTTTGGGGAATCCATCTAAGAGTCGAGTTATGTAACAAGAGGTAACGAGATCATAAATAAAGACGGACGCAATAACCGGAACCGAGGAGGAGGGGTGAAGAAGGGAGCCACACCCCCCCCCCCCCCCCCCCCAAAAATAAAGATAAAAAAAAAAAAACGAAAAAAACCACAAAGTTCCCAATGAACAACAATCTATCAAAGGGTACGAGTTATAAAATCAACTATACGATAAGGTAGATAAAAAAAGTATTATTATTATATATGTCTTATATCTACAAATTGAACAGACACAACAATACACAATATATTAATAGGATACGAATAATAAAATCAACAAATACGATAAGGGGGAAAACAAAAGATGATTCTTTATGTCTTATATCTACAAATCGGACAAATAGATATTTTTATTTCTTTATTTAACCTTTAATTATTTTAAATGTATTAATTATTTTATGATTGCAAGTTTATGACCCCTTAAGTGTTATATCATAAATATCGAACAGATAATGATTTTATAACCTTATTTTACCTTTGGAGATTTAAAAGCTATCAATTACGTTACGATAATACTTTTATTACTCTATATGTGTGCAATAGTAGCCTATCTATCCAGTTAAGGAGTTTATAAATATAAATAGAATTATGTAAATTAAACAAATGAAGTATCCATCTCTCGAGTTAAATCGTGTTTAAACAATTCAAATAAATCCATAGGATTAAAACATATTCTAATATATGTCGCTGGACTTACAAAATCAATCAATCAAATTCTTATACAGAATCAATCAAACATGTATGTATAACATCAGATACTTTCATAATTTACTTATTATAAACCATATATATCAATTTTATATCGATCTTTACATCATTCTTTAGAACTGAAAAATCTCTCTAATGCTTTCAGATTTGAGATCTGATTCAGGACTTGAGACCTGCTACATTTAAGTGTAGGTGGTTTATGACTTTTCTTGCTTTTTTTTTTTTAATTCTGTTTTCTTTATTTCGTTGAGGCGATACACATTTATCCATTCTTTTTTTATTGAAACTGAGCAATGATTTTTTTTTCGTTGTATTGTAAGTCATCTGTCGAAAATTCCTTCATAATATCCGACATATCAACACCTCGACATCGCCTTTTTTTACGTAATAAGCACAATACAGTCCACACATTTCCGAATCACTGGGTTCTATCTAACAAGGGGAATAACGAATTTTGGTCCGTTTGTAACCAGGACATTTCTAAAACTTCGTTGTTGGTCCGGAAATGGTCAAAGAAAAGGGTGTTGAAAACGAAATTTCGTCTTTTTCTTGAATCATCGATGTCTTCCCCTTTCCACTCATTTGGGTGGAGGGGACCGGTGGCGCCACCCCACTGTTTGATCGGAATGGAGACATCACCATTGTCTAAGCATTTTGTCTCTTCTCGAGAAAACTCGTGGACATGTCGGACAAGACATAATGGTGTGCATTTTTATAAAGATGACTGTGTTCTTATGAACGAACGAGAAACATGATCGTTTTATAGACGACCTGATTTCGACATCGGCCAAAGATTCCCGAATTAATGGTTTATTTACCGAAGGGACCCATCACAGAAATTTATCGGTAGTGGTATTAAATCAAAAATTTTATTTTGGTAAAGACCCTATGCAGAGGCAAAACTGTCATTACCTCGTACTCTTTAACAATCCCGTAGATCGACTACCAATCATGACTCTCGGACGATTGATGTACCCGTCTCAACCGGATTTCTTTTTGCGAAAGTTTAAAGAGGCTACACAGAAACCGTTCGATTTTTTTTTTGGTTGAATTGAAAGCGAAAACCCCGACATCGTTGAGACTGCGCATTACTGTTTTGCTAACAGGTGGAAGACTCGATATCCCTACCACACCCACGACTCGTGACGAAACCATGGAGGAAAAAGAGTTATCGGAATCTTCCGACATATCGGATGAAGACACGTCAGTGGAAGATAGCTTTGACCCCATGAATGACGGAGAGGATCTTAAAGCTTTTCGGACCTGTGGGCTCGTCTTTGTTCACCTCCGAGTCTTTAACTAAACGAGCTTCCAATGTCGGGAAAGGCTCTCGTAGATGTCTTGAACGGTACATGTCTGTCACCGTTGTCTGTGCAGACGACATACCAGCATACGTGACCCAAAACGTTCGTGGTCAATACGGACAATTGTGACAAAAAGGGAATCATTGGGTTGCTTTTCATTTTCCGGCATCGGATACACCCGATTGCAGAACAGATTAAACCTTTGGTGTATTTGTCGCCAAAAAAATATTTCGACTAATGATTTTGTTTCCATTACTATGTCGTATATTTATTGTATATTTATTTTTGAACAAAAACAGTGTAACCAGTTAACAAATTAGTGTTCATTGTATAGTATCTCAGTTTAACTTGAACGAATGTTACTTTGTACAAATGTATGGGATTTTCTTTTTTGAGCGTGGATTGTGCTCCATATCTATTCGTTGCATCTATGGGCTAAAAAAAGTTAGATTTTTTTTATGCACAATTTGTCTCGCTTAATTGTCATCTCGTGGCTGTTGTGCACTTTTAAAAAAAGCAAACATTTTAACTAAATAAGTAATGCTCTATTGTTGGAAACTGATTTAATTTTAAAGATTTCAATTTTGATAAAAGTTGAAAAGGAATTTATTTAATGCCCAATTCTCTTTTAATTGCTATTAATTTCTTTTGTGGTAGTGGTGAAATATAAAAATATGTTATATAAGTTATTATACCTTTTTGTAATTACGGCAAATTGAAATTACCTAAAGTGTTCATTACATTTGATATAATCCACACCACATACCCATTTCAGTTAACATGTTGAAAAGATATTTATTTTCTATCCAATTCAAAACTCGTGTTTTTTTTTAAAAGTAAATCAGGCCTTTTCTTATTTCTTCTTCTTTAATTTTCAATATTTTCCACGAGATATGTTATAGTCTACTTAACGGTAAAGACTAAATGCTAATTATTGGAGGCAATTCGGTGAGAGGTAGCACATTATTTAGTTTACATTCTTGAATTTTATCTTTGATGGAAAGTTGGCAATCATACCACATTTATATGGTGTCTTCCTTAAAAAGGGTATTAGCTACGAGATATATAAAAAAAATAAAATATGATTTTTTTTTCAATCATTAATGAAAGTAAAAAAGTGAAATAATAATTCGATTTTAACAGCCAGTTTGGATTAGTTTTGTCAAAATAACCAAAGAAACATCGTAAATGAATTATTCACTTGCGAGTGAATAATTCGACCTCATTGAATCCGTATTCATGTGAACTTTAATTAATGCCTATAGCTAGAGATGGGTTACACATGAACTATGGCGTGTTCAGTTATTAAATGGAAAAGGATGTAAACATTGGAAGTGAAACAAGGGTAAACCATTTGGTTGACTGATTCGATCTAGAAAAACTCATTCTTATACAGGTAAAAACGATTATTAACATATTTTTTTAACCTTTAATATGAAATCAAACAGACCTAGAAAAATCCAATTGCAAGAGTTCGCAATCTATTTATATCTATGTGTATGTTTATATCGTGTTATGTGACTGTCGGCAGTCTTCGGGGGTCACCTCGATGGTTAATTAGATGGCGTCTAGACTAAAATACCCATGAAAAGCTGATACATACTATCGAGTCTATGCATCGTAAATTGTTTCGTTTAGACTGTTTGTAGTTTGGATATGCGTTTTGATATGTTATAAGTCGAATATAAGAATTTGAGTCAAATCGGTGAACATGAATTTGACAGCTAATGCCCCATTATTATGTGTATTTTATATGCACAACTGAATGTCTCGGTGGGTGTACGTGTTTTCGATTTAGTCTCCCTTGTACAGCTCTGTGTAAGTGCAATTGTAAATGCTAGAATATTTTCATAAACAGGACTAGTTCTTTAAATTGAGAGAAAATAAAGAGACAAAAACTGTAACAACAACAAAAAATTAATAAAAAAAAGGTTAATAAAACCCATAAAAATACAAACAAATATATATATAATAATATATCTTGTAATATATGTATAATGTCTGCCTTTTTTAGTTTTAACGCGATTTTCCGAATAAGTAGATAAAAAGCAGTCTCCATGTCAATTTTGGTGCTTGAACAACAATGTGGACGATTTTTCACTATTCTGCTGGGTTAATTGTAGCACAGTCAATGTTCACTACGCCTTGAATGCTCAAGTTAGCAAAATAAACTTGATCTTGAGTTTGCTTAATCATCGCTAGTGTTTTATATCATCTGTATAAAGTCTGTCTCATATGAATACAGGATTAAGTTGTCAAGAAGAGAAGCACAGTTGGTTCCCATGTATATACCGATCGATTGTTGAAAAAATCGTCCTCCAAATGTAACAAATATGTTGTCAATTAAAAAAAAAGTATTTTGATTATGTTAGTTTCAGACTTTTGTTTGAATTCAGAGTATTTTTTATCACAGTAAAAGTTATCCCTCCCTAAAACGGATGTCTGTTTTCACGTTGGCCAAACAGTTTTATGAAACAAAATTCTTCCCATTTGTCTTTAGTTTGTAATGAAATTCATCACATTGTGGTGGTTGCTGTCTGTTAATATTATTCTTTTTGTGTGATTAAAATCATTTAATTTCATTATTATTAACTTACTTGAGACCTTAGCTTGTGAGACTGGATGCAACAACAGGTTTACTAACGTATCTCCTTATCAGGTCTCACTTCATCCGTCTAGTAGGTTTATCTGTGCTAAGATTTAACGTCGTTTAATGTTGGCTTTCCAACCATAAAGTCACACGCGTATTTTTGTGAAATCATTTCAGAAATACATGATTTTTTCCTGGTTTGTAATGTCATATGTTATATTACATTGTACTACCAGAGTACCGATGCTGGTGTACTGTCATTTATACCAGTGACATATGCCATAAAGATATGGCATATTTCAAATTATACATGTTGTCTGTTAGGGGACGACCATTTCATTTTCGGGAATTAGGGTGGATCAGAAGGATTTTGAACATAAATAACTTGACCTGGCAAGAACTGAAAAAAAACCAATTAAAATGGTTATTGTGCTTTTCTTCATTGAATATTATGTGAATGAATTGAATTTTAAAAAAAAATGTGCCATTTCTAGTGAAAGCATATACCGGTGAATATAATGATAAAAGAATGAGACGCTTAAGTTTGTACTATGTCTACCTTGAATAACATTTTAAGGTGGCTGGGGTGTCTTCTTCCATCTTGGATTTTGAAGTAGCAGATGACAATTGGTCTAGATCTTTAATGAAATGTGCAAATTTTGAGAGTAGTATGTAATTCATGTGTAAGACTTTTCATGTTAATATGGAAAATAATGTGTTTTATCATATTGACGGCTGTATTTTCTAAAAAAAACAATATTTTTGTTTGATTCATTTTTTTTTTTCAATTTTGCCACATAAGGGGAGATAACTCAGATAGTAGGGGAGATAACTCAGATAAAATAATTTTTATAATAGAAAGTGTTGTAAATTTACCTATTTTAATATGTAGCAAGAAAACAAGTCCGGTGACCCCATTTTTTTCTTTTTCTTATCTGAAAGCATGTTATAAGAGCTATCTTCTCACATTTTATCTTAAAATTCTATGGTGTAGTTTTCTTTTTATCACACAAAATTAGATTTTCCATGCATAATCTATACAAAATCTGACAATTTTGTACAACCTGTAGCGTGACCCATACTTTTTATTATATTTTGGAAAAAAGCATGATAAAAACTACATTTTGACAAATTATTAAAAAAATTGTATGGATTTTAATTAAGACCCCATATCCACCATTATGTGAAAATAGGTTTGTACTTACATGAGCAACACGATGGATGCTAAATGGGGACAGGATCTGCTTACCCTTTCGGAGCACCTGAGCTCATCCCAGTTTTTTTGTGGGGTTCGTTTTGCTGAGTCTGTAGTTTTCTATGGTGTGTTTTGTCTGTTTGTCATTTTCGTCTTTTGCTATGGCATTGTCAGTTCGTTTTTGAGTTATGAGTTTGATTATCCCTTTGGTATTTTTGCTTCTCTCTCTCTTGCATTTAAAACAGGAAGTTTTATTATCATTAATCATTCGCATCATGCCTTCAGTAAACACATACATATAGTACATTGTAGTATATATTATCAATTATAATTAATTACAATGTGTTACAGCTGTGGTATGCCATAAATATACATGATAAAATTTAACAAACAATTAATAACATATGATGGGGGTCCTTTATTTTGTTTATTCTTTAACTTTGTAAACCCTTTTTCTCTTTATTTTGTAAATTATTCTCTATTCTTTATCTATTTTGTCCATTATTTTCTTTACTTTATATTTCAGCCACTCATTGTTCTCTATCATTTATAGTTTTTGTTGTTGTTTTTTGTCTATTCTTTATTTTTTTACATTTTTGCTGCATTTTTCGTCATTTTTCCGCATTCTGTAAACCCCATCCAGACCCTCTTATTTGTATTTATTTGCTACTGGTCATCTGTAACATCTGGTTTTAAAAATAAATATATTATATATATATATAAATTGTTCTTGTTCCTATCAATTGTTCACGGTTGCTTCTTGATATACAAGGTATGTAAAAATTAATATATTTTTATTTCCGTACAAAAGGGGAAAAAATCTTCAAAATGCTATATTTGCTATCTTGAACAGGCTTCTGTCCAAAATTTGCAATATTCTATGAGGGTTTGACAACTTATTGCTTTATAAACAATTTACCATCGATAGTATGAACATGTTAACTTCAAATAACATAAAGATATATTAGTAGGGTACATAACAACGGAGAAAAAAACCCCAGAAATTCTAAATATATTCTGCTTCAAATACGTTTTCATCATGAACAAGCTTTTCAAACTTTCATAAAACTATATGAAGATCTATCAAAACTATGAATGCTAAAACACTTTGTATCAAAATATTGACTGCAAAACATAAATCTATTTCTCGATCAATAACGGTAAAAGGGAAATCATATTTTTGAATTTTTTCGCTGGATGCTATCTAATTTATCAGCGAGACGTTTGATAACATGCAATGACGTTTTGACAAATGTATTGGTGTCTGAAATAATTGTGTGGCGATTTTAAGATTGATTCATATAAGGCGTTCAAAATTTTGACTATTTTCAGATTATTTATTCAACTCATCAAACATATGTTTCAGAATAACTCTAGTATGATTCCAAGAATCCTCATGATATTTTCACACAATGTTTTGTTCATTCATTACGCATATTTAGAATGTACTTAGGTCAGGTTTTGGATTTTTTGTCAGATGTTAAGACTCCTTGGTTTTTCTCTACGACACAGGGTTACATATTTTGTTCCATAACACCCATTTCTCTTTTCACATAAGACTTCAATAGCTCATAAAAAGTCATTTACCAAACTTTAAGCAGATGCTATCTTTCCTTTCTTTCGATTTCAGGCCCAAATAATTCCAATGCAACTATAAGGTAAAAGTCCGAGCCAGCCTTTTCCCGCCATTTACAAAAAAATAAATATCTCGAAAAGGAGCTCCATAACCTATCAATATTTTTTAGCTTATTTTGTACCTTCACTAATACAATCTGACTTATAGTATCAATTTTAAATTCTATATTTTTTTTATTTCACCTAAGTACATTCTTAAATCTAAACACATCAATTAGTGAACAGCTTACATTATGCGCTTCTGGTCAGGTTAATTATTGAACGGCTTGCATTATGCGCTTCTGGTCAGGTTAATTAGTGAACGGCTTACATTATGCGCTTCAGGTCAGGTGTTTTTGTTCATGTGTTTGTAAAATGAAAACGACTATTTTTTACCGCCATTATTTAATTTTTCTATGCTTGATTATATTTATTTCTCTTATTTGTTAATTGAAAACGTTCATTCTTGTCATTGTTTTATGTTTTAGGCCAACCACCATGAGTCTTAAGCTAACAGTTTGTGGATTAGTGTTCGTGGTATATGCAGCATATGGTAAGATACATTGTATATACTTTTTAAATGATATTGGCGATTCGTGTAAAAATAAAATGCATCAGCTGCTGAACGAAATTAAGTATCGTAATTGTACATAATTTGATAAGAATTTGACAAATGATTGTAAGGTTGCGAGTTCGAACCCCTCACAAGCAGGTACGATCGACTACAATCTTAATTGACTAGGATTGTCCGGAAGAAGACTTAGATATTTGTGAATAGGCAAATGTGTATAACAATGATAGTTAGTGTGTTTTTAATTTACTGATCAATATTCATACCAATCAAAACAATTTTCAAAGATTTAATTACAGTGTTGAACTAGAACCTTTTAGAATGAGAATATTTAAGGGATCGACAAATATACTTAGACCGTATCTAAATGTTCGGACTCGGTAAACAGCTGCATCGTAAAAATTAGGATGCTATCCCGTTTGAAATAAGTTTTCTACAGGTACAGCTAAACTTGCAAACCAAATATTTGTTTCTTAGGGAAAATTTACTAAAAGTTTTAAGTATGTTGTGGTAAATAAATCCCCGACTTTGTAATTTGTCAGTAATACTTAGATTACGCTCATTGCAATAAGTCAAAACTGTCAACTGCAAGTCAATCACTGTCAATATAAGCATAATTCTGTTCATCCTTGAAACTGGCATTGTCCTTTGGTCTTTGTGGATCATTGGCACTTAAAGCTCGTCTCCTAATTTTCCTATAATAGATTTTACTGGTTTTGTGTGACACTGGGTTGCTGTCAAATTGACGTCTATTCCAATTCCTATTTTGTAAATAATCAAATTAATGTACGTGATATTTTTTTTCAAGCGCACACTATGTACCTCGTCCAATCTTTATTGATTATAATCTATATTATATTTCTTTTGAAGCTTTTGTCAAACAGTGTCCATATTTGCTGTTCATAATTCATATTATATAATTTTTGAGTTAAAGCTGTTCGGTCAGGTGAGGATTTATATTTTATTTAAGTTGAAGCTATTCGGTCAGCTAAAGATGACGCACAGAGGTACTCTTCGTAATTCATGATTTAAATATTATTTAAGTTGAAGCTGTTCGGTCAGCTAAAGAGGACGAACAGAGATGATCTTCGTTATTCATAATGTATATATTATTTAAGTTGAAGCTGTTCGGTCAGCTAAAGATGACGCACAGAGATACTCTTCGTAATTCATGATTTAAATATTATTTAAGTTGAAGCTGTTCGGTCAGCTAAAGATGACGAACAGAGGTGCTCTTCGTAATTCATGATTTATATATTATTTAAGTTGAAGCTGTTCGGTCAGCTAAAGATGACGAACAGAGGTTCTCTTCGTAATTCATGATTTATATATTATTTAAGTTGAAGCTGGTCGGTCAGCTAAAGATGACGAACAGAGGTGCTCTTCGTAATTCATGATTTATATATTATTTAAGTTGAAGCTGGTCGGTCAGCTAAAGATGACGGACAGAGGTGTTCTTCGTAATTCATGATTTATATATTATTTAAGTTGAAGGTGTTCGGTCAGGTAAAGATGACGAACAGAGGTTCTCTTCGTAATTCATGATTTATATATTATTTAAGTTGAAGCTGGTCGGTCAGGTAAAGAATACGGACAGAGGTTTTGTCACTACTATGATGTAGAAGAGTATGCTCCTTCTCGTGACACATGGGAGAAAGCCAGGAAGTATTGTCAAAGTAAAGGAGGAGATTTGGTACAGATTGGAAACCCCAATGAAGATTATCGTGTCAACAAAATGCTGGAAGATGTCCTAAACAGTAACTAATTATTTAGGGAGCTACCATTTGATTTTTAGGGGGGGGGGGACTAGGATGAAATTTGAAAAAAAAATAGGCAGGACAGGAGTTTTGAGTAAAAAAAAGGCAGGATGAGACACTTTGTAAAAAAAAAAAGGCAGGATGACAATTTATGTAAATAAAAAGTCAGGATTAACTAAAAAAAAAAGGGCAGGACCGAATAGAGTGAAAAAAAGGCAGGACAGAGATTACAAATAAAAAAAAAATGCAGGACAATTTTTCATCCACCAAGTAGTAGTAGTTTTTACAGCACACACGATTGCAAGTTCAATCAATTTTTGGTTATAATTTGAGTGTTACATTTGATTCCAACATTGAAAAGGTCATGTAAAAATATTTACCGAGAATAGTAAAATTTTTGAAGAGTCGAAAGACGGGTTAAAGGTTGAATGATAAAGGCACAAATATATCATATATGCATGGTCGTAGACCGAATGATATGTCTCTTCGTGTTTATTTTTTGACATTTCATATTTCCTATTCATCATTTGGATTTTTTTTTTAAAACGTGTCCAAAAAAAAAATAATAATAAAAAAGGTCAAAATGAGGAAAATAAAATATGGGAAGGGTGAAATACGGACACAGGAGACAGAAAAATTCGGTCTAGCATGGTCGAATTACTAGATCTTAAAAAAAACCTTTTTTTTATTTCTTCTCTTCTTGATTAATTGATTGTTACTTGCTTAAGGATGTTCGCTACTCTGTTTCAAAATAACAAGCTTTTTAAAAGACTGTTATAAATTGATAGATATAAATAATGGAACTAAAAAAGCAGAAAAAAATGAAGGGTCCGTGTGCTTGTTTTCGAGATATAAGCCATTGAAAATTTGGCGGGAAATAATTCTCTCTAGGTTTTTCATATATTTCACATTGGCACCCTTTTTCTTTAAAAAAATGTGAAAAAATAACAAGGATTTTATAGTATTTTTAAATGTGGCTTTTTAAACTGTATGTAACGAAAATATGAAAAGAAAAGTAGGGGTTAGCAGGGAATTTTTTTTAATGTCACTACATGGATAAAACCAGCGGATTCCGAATATCTGGCAAACATTTAAAAACAAAAGGAGCGAACATCCTTAACGTTTAAGAGAAAATATTTCCTGCTTATTCAGAATGCAGAACGAGAAAAGTGAAATTACAAAAAAGATCAGTGCATATAGTTCTCTTTATGTACGAGGGTCTGAATGGGGTTTACAGAATTGAGAATATTTGGCAAAAAGTGCAGAATAAAGGAACAAAAAAATCAAGATTAAAGAAAAATGGACCAAAAAGATAAAAATAGAGAATAATGGACTAGAAATATAGAGAATTAACAAAATTACTAAACAAATTAAGATTACAGAAACGAATGACCCCCATTCACAACCTCGTACACTGTTCTGTTGTTATCTTTAAAGACTTGAACTTTAAGCTGTTAAGAGCAGTTAGTTAAACCATGAATTATTTAATCTAAAATAAAAACCTCATTTTCAGTCACATTGACATGACATGGCTATTAATACCTCTGCCTTGGACTATTTTCGTTTTAGTTTACAACTGATCACAACTGTGCTTTAATACGTCCAGTCTATTGCTAAAGATACGTACTTACATATTTTCTTCTGCAAAAAAATACCATTACCTTTATTTGATTAACTGAATACTTCACAACTTATATTTGTTCAACAGAATATAGGGGATGTTTCATGTCATAAAATTTTCAACACGATTCGATTGTTTGGCAGAACTTGGATTATATATTATCTCCCTTTTCAGAGAAAAATGGAGATGGATGGTACATTGGAGCAAAATATGTAAACGGAGAATGGCGAATGGCAGATGGATCTCCAATGTGGTACATTAATTTCCCTAAATACGTTCAAGAAGCGTTTCAGTCATACTCTTCATCTGACGCAAAACGTATTACAAATTTCGCCGCCATATTTTATGACGTCACGGCGAATGGTTATGAAACGTACAACTGGGGTTACGTTTCACCTAGGGACAGAAGTCAATTAGGAACGATCTGTGAAATACAAAAATGCTAAATATGAAATAAAAGTAAATCAAAAGTGATCCTTATGCTTATATTTCTTATCTCATTCTTTTAAAAAGCCTGATATAACAAACATTCAGTTACACTTATTTTTTTCTTTTACATGCATTTACATGTTTAATGAAACACTCATTTGAAATTAATTAAAAGACCGTCTAATATCTTGCATTGCTAATTCGCCGTTTCAGAATTTAATGCATTCTGGTTAATATTTTCAAAATTGTACACCAAAGCGTGGTGATTGGTTAAAAACGTCATAAACAATCGAAATTCAACCAATGATGTGACGTTATTTTCATTTAGGGGTACGAACAATAAAATTACCCATAGTCCTTTAGATTCTGAAACAGCCAATTGAACCAAGTAAAACCTGAATGCACGTCCGTTTGTTCAGGATCATTTATAAAGTAGTGGAAAAGTAATTTATCAGATTGGCCATAAACAGCAGCATCTGCACATTATTTTGTTGTCAATGAAGCACAGCATCATGGTGCATAGTATTCTCATCCGCCTGTCCCTTTCGCTGTGTAAAACTATTCCGTCGTCCGCCTGTCCCTTACGCTGTGTAAAACTATTCCGCGCGTTCCAAAAGCTTACATACTTCAAACTTTGAAGGACTATTTGTATTGTTATGTAGGAGGCAATACTATATCGCTGGTTTGAATTGAAAAGTTGCGGGAGATATTACAATGTGACCAAATGTGGCTTGTGTCAAAATGGCACATGTTAACGCATGAGATCGTATGTCTAAAGTAGATCATGGTGGCACTCAAGGACAAATTTTCCAAAAGAGTTCATGTAAACTAGGATTGCTAGTCATCATGCTTTAATGCAATTTTATATTTTGCAGTCACCTTATTACTTTGAATGGGACAGTTTGTTTTTGTTTTACAAAATGGTATTTCGTATTCTGATAGTTAAAGCATGTGCAAAGTACTATCGGTGAATTTCAGTGTACATGTAGATACTACATACATGTATGTTTCGTTGCGCTCTTAATGTCTAAATGTCTGGCGTCGTTCTGTAGACGTTCTTTAATTTATCTTAAAGCGCAAGTTTAACTCGCGCAGCAATCTTGTTATCCTTAGACTGATCTTTTATTTTCATTAAAACGTTATCCATTCAAAATGAACTTTACAAACAATGTTGCATTGGAATTTACATTTTAGTATCTTCCCAATTTGTAAGTACACCTCCATTCATTTTCCCATAAAGGACGTGGTATTTCTTTCATTTCATTTATTTGTAAAAATAAAAGTGTATTTAATCAATATACAACTGAAAAATTCATTTTTTAGCTCACCTGGCCTAGAGGGCCAAGTGAGATTTTTCTCATCACTTGGCGTCCGTCGCCGTCGTCGTCTGTCGTCGTCGTTGTCGTCTCCGTCGTTAACTTTTACAAAAATCTTCTCCTCTGAAACTACTGGTCCAAATTAAACCAAACTTGGCCTAAATCATTCTTAGGGTATATAATTTTAAAAATGTATCCGATGACCCCGCTTATCAACCAAGACGGCCGACATGGCTGAAAATAGAACATGGGTGTAAAATGTAGTTTTTGTCTTATATCTCTGAAACTAAAGCATTGAGAGCAAATTTGACATGGCGGTAAACATGTTAATCAGGTCATGATCTATCTACCTTGAAATTTTCAGACGCATCAGACAACCCGTTGTTGGGTTGCTGCACCTGAATTGGTAAGTTTAAGGAAATTTTGCACTTTTTGGTTATTATCTTGAATTTTATATTAGATATAGATAAACTGTGAACAGCAAAAATGTTCAACAAAATAAGCTTTACAAATAAGTTAACATGATCAAAATTGTCAATTGACCCCTTCAGGAGTTATTGCCCTTTAAGTAATTTTTTTACAATTTTTCGTAATTTTTTTTAATCTGTTACCAAAAACCTTCTCCACTTTATCTACTGGGCCAAATAGAATTAAACTTAGTCACAATTTTCAATAGGGTATCGTGATTAAAATATGTATCCGATGACCCTGTCATCTAACCAACATGGCCGCCATGGCTAAAAAAAGAACATAGGGGTTTACTATAGAAGTCTACGGGAAAACTGTAAATAAAAACATTTTCAAATGGTCACAACTTCAAAACCAATTTAAAAATTGATAAGGGGCCTTCAGTTACTATTGTAAAACTACAATGGAATGACCTGCTTTTAATTTAACTACTGAGCCAAACTAAACCAAACATGGCCGCAATCATTATTAGGGTATAAAGTAAAATCACAAAAATACTGAACTCCGAGGAAAATTCAAAAAGGAAAGTCCCCAATCAAATGGCAAAATAAAAAAAAAAAAAAACACATCAAACGAATGGATAACAACTGTCATATTCCTGACTTGGTACAGGCATTTTCTTGTGTAGAAAATGGTGGATTGAACCTGGTTTTATAGCTAGCTAAACCTCTCACTTGTATGACAGTCGCATCAAATTCCATTATATTGATAACGATGCGTGAACAAAACAAACAGACACAATAGGTAAAAATGTCAAAAATAGGGGTACAGCAGTCAATATTGTGTTATCATCTTAATCACTATAAAAACAAACAAATGTAACGAAGAAGCACAAAAAGGCATACATCAAATTTAAAATCCTTATTTTGCATTTAGAAAGTGTATATATGTCTCTGGTAAAATCCACCCATAAAGGATGGAAGGTTTTAAGTACTGGCGTAAAATCGCGCGTTTGAAATTCGCACAGATAGACACCAGACTCAAGCTAGCGAACAATAAGCCAGCGAACAATAAGGTGTATCAAGCTAGCGAACAATAAGCCAGCGAACAATAAGAAATACGCGCCAAACTGATCTTGCCTAAAAACCGAAGACTTGCATTAACATGAAACGTTCTTTGAAATCTGATGACAATCATTTCCAGTAGGAAGACAAAATGCAATACATTTTCAAAAAGACTATTAATTGAAAACTGTTTGTTTATTTATTTATTTATATATTCAAGACAACATAATTGTTCTTGACCACAGGACATCTCTTGTAGGATTTCAAAATTCCTTTTAAGTTCTCCTCTCCCGTTTTTGATTACCTTTGAGTAGAAACGGTTTGTCTTTATAATCATGATAATAGTGAATAAATAAAACAATTAGACCATACTTAACTAGTGTAAAGATAAAATTAAATCCACATGCTTATATCCTTTTGAAAGAAAACAAAATACCGATTTTTGAACGTAAAGTACAGAATTTTGCAGTCTGAATTATAAGTTGAAATAAAAGCTAACAAATATCCACAGTTTTCGTTAGGAATGATTGAAAACTGGCAATTTATTTATTACATTTCAATAGGAAATGTGTTTTATGTGACAATGACACACATGACACGATATCTGAATGGATATAAAGATTTTAGCTACTTTAACAGACAAAATTTTCAAATCAAAGCTTTTCAAGGAGGCATATTTAAAAAAAACTCGGAAAACAGACGGAAAAACCGAAATCAGAAGAACAATTTCTTTACACTGATTAAAATTAACAAGAAGAGGATGCAATCACAACAATACAAACTATTTCATATTAACATTGGAATTATAATCGGGGAAACGGTCCAAAGTTGGGGTAGGGTGACCCAACCCCCTTCCTTCTTTAATCCATAAAAAAGTCCCTACGGCTAAGCTTTTGTCCACACTAGGTACAAATGATAGACAATTGCCTAAGGTTGCCTGGACCCAAAGACCCAGGTGGGTAAAGTTACGGAACTTTTTTAATTGAGGTCCAAAGTTGGGGTAGGGTGACCCAACCCCCTTCCTTCTTTAATCCATAAAAAAGTCCCTACGGCAAAGCTTTTGTCCACACTAGGTACAAATGATAGACAATTACCTAAGGTTGCCTGGACCCAAAGACCCAGGTGGGTAAAGTTACGGAACTTTTTTAATTGAGGTCCAAAGTTGGGGTAGGGTGATCCAACCCCCTTCCTTCTTTAATCCATAAAAAAGTCCCTACGGCAAAGCTTTTGTCCACACTAGGTACAAATGATAGACAATTGCCTAAGGTTGCCTGGACCCAAAGACCCAGGTGGGTAAAGTTACGGAACTTTTTTAATTGAGGTCCAAAGTTGGGGTAGGGTGACCCAACCCCCTTCCTTCTTTAATCCATAAAAAAGTCCCTACGGCAAAGCTTTTGTCCACACTAGGTACAAATGATAGACAATTACCTAAGGTTGCCTGGACCCAAAGACCCAGGTGGGTAAAGTTACGGAACTTTTTTAATTGAGGTCCAAAGTTGGGGTAGGGTGACCCAACCCCCTTCCTTCTTTAATCCATAAAAAAGTCCCTACGGCAAAGCTTTTGTCCACACTAGGTACAAATGATAGACAATTGCCTAAGGTTGCCTGGACCCAAAGACCCAGGTGGGTAAAGTTACGGAACTTTTTTAATTGAGGTCCAAAGTTGGGGTAGGGTGACCCAACCCCCTTCCTTCTTTAATCCATAAAAAAGTCCCTACGGCAAAGCTTTTGTCCACACTAGGTACAAATGATAGACAATTACCTAAGGTTGCCTGGACCCAAAGACCCAGGTGGGTAAAGTTACGGAACTTTTTTAATTGAGGTCCAAAGTTGGGGTAGGGTGACCCAACCCCCTTCCTTCTTTAATCCATAAAAAAGTCCCTACGGCAAAGCTTTTGTCCACACTAGGTACAAATGATAGACAATTGCCTAAGGTTGCCTGGACCCAAAGACCCAGGTGGGTAAAGTTACGGAACTTTTTTAATTGAGGTCCAAAGTTGGGGTAGGGTGACCCAACCCCCTTCCTTCTTTAATCCATAAAAAAGTCCCTACGGCAAAGCTTTTGTCCACACTAGGTACAAATGATAGACAATTACCTAAGGTTGCCTGGACCCAAAGACCCAGGTGGGTAAAGTTACGGAACTTTTTTAATTGAGGTCCAAAGTTGGGGTAGGGTGACCCAACCCCCTTCCTTCTTTAATCCATAAAAAAGTCCCTACGGCAAAGCTTTTGTCCACACTAGGTACAAATGATAGACAATTGCCTAAGGTTGCCTGGACCCAAAGACCCAGGTGGGTAAAGTTACGGAACTTTTTTAATTGAGGTCCAAAGTTGGGGTAGGGTGACCCAACCCCCTTCCTTCTTTAATCCATAAAAAAGTCCCTACGGCAAAGCTTTTGTCCACACTAGGTACAAATGATAGACAATTACCTAAGGTTGCCTGGACCCAAAGACCCAGGTGGGTAAAGTTACGGAACTTTTTTAATTGAGGTCCAAAGTTGGGGTAGGGTGACCCAACCCCCTTCCTTCTTTAATCCATAAAAAAGTCCCTACGGCAAAGCTTTTGTCCACACTAGGTACAAATGATAGACAATTGCCTAAGGTTGCCTGGACCCAAAGACCCAGGTGGGTAAAGTTACGGAACTTTTTTAATTGAGGTCCAAAGTTGGGGTAGGGTGACCCAACCCCCTTCCTTCTTTAATCCATAAAAAAGTCCCTACGGCAAAGCTTTTGTCCACACTAGGTACAAATGATAGACAATTACCTAAGGTTGCCTGGACCCAAAGACCCAGGTGGGTAAAGTTACGGAACTTTTTTAATTGAGGTCCAAAGTTGGGGTAGGGTGACCCAACCCCCTTCCTTCTTTAATCCATAAAAAAGTCCCTACGGCAAAGCTTTTGTCCACACTAGGTACAAATGATAGACAATTGCCTAAGGTTGCCTGGACCCAAAGACCCAGGTGGGTAAAGTTACGGAACTTTTTTAATTGAGGTCCAAAGTTGGGGTAGGGTGACCCAACCCCCTTCCTTCTTTAATCCATAAAAAAGTCCCTACGGCAAAGCTTTTGTCCACACTAGGTACAAATGATAGACAATTACCTAAGGTTGCCTGGACCCAAAGACCCAGGTGGGTAAAGTTACGGAACTTTTTTAATTGAGGTCCAAAGTTGGGGTAGGGTGACCCAACCCCCTTCCTTCTTTAATCCATAAAAAAGTCCCTACGGCAAAGCTTTTGTCCACACTAGGTACAAATGATAGACAATTGCCTAAGGTTGCCTGGACCCAAAGACCCAGGTGGGTAAAGTTACGGAACTTTTTTAATTGAGGTCCAAAGTTGGGGTAGGGTGACCCAACCCCCTTCCTTCTTTAATCCATAAAAAAGTCCCTACGGCAAAGCTTTTGTCCACACTAGGTACAAATGATAGACAATTACCTAAGGTTGCCTGGACCCAAAGACCCAGGTGGGTAAAGTTACGGAACTTTTTTAATTGAGGTCCAAAGTTGGGGTAGGGTGACCCAACCCCCTTCCTTCTTTAATCCATAAAAAAGTCCCTACGGCAAAGCTTTTGTCCACACTAGGTACAAATGATAGACAATTGCCTAAGGTTGCCTGGACCCAAAGACCCAGGTGGGTAAAGTTACGGAACTTTTTTAATTGAGGTCCAAAGTTGGGGTAGGGTGACCCAACCCCCTTCCTTCTTTAATCCATAAAAAAGTCCCTACGGCAAAGCTTTTGTCCACACTAGGTACAAATGATAGACAATTACCTAAGGTTGCCTGGACCCAAAGACCCAGGTGGGTAAAGTTACGGAACTTTTTTAATTGAGGTCCAAAGTTGGGGTAGGGTGACCCAACCCCCTTCCTTCTTTAATCCATAAAAAAGTCCCTACGGCAAAGCTTTTGTCCACACTAGGTACAAATGATAGACAATTGCCTAAGGTTGCCTGGACCCAAAGACCCAGGTGGGTAAAGTTACGGAACTTTTTTAATTGAGGTCCAAAGTTGGGGTAGGGTGACCCAACCCCCTTCCTTCTTTAATCCATAAAAAAGTCCCTACGGCAAAGCTTTTGTCCACACTAGGTACAAATGATAGACAATTACCTAAGGTTGCCTGGACCCAAAGACCCAGGTGGGTAAAGTTACGGAACTTTTTTAATTGAGGTCCAAAGTTGGGGTAGGGTGACCCAACCCCCTTCCTTCTTTAATCCATAAAAAAGTCCCTACGGCAAAGCTTTTGTCCACACTAGGTACAAATGATAGACAATTGCCTAAGGTTGCCTGGACCCAAAGACCCAGGTGGGTAAAGTTACGGAACTTTTTTAATTGAGGTCCAAAGTTGGGGTAGGGTGACCCAACCCCCTTCCTTCTTTAATCCATAAAAAAGTCCCTACGGCAAAGCTTTTGTCCACACTAGGTACAAATGATAGACAATTGCCTAAGGTTGCCTGGACCCAAAGACCCAGGTGGGTAAAGTTACGGAACTTTTTTAATTGAGGTCCAAAGTTGGGGGTATGTCACCTTTTTAATTTAATTCATAAAAAAAGTTGCGCACCATACATTGATACATAATATAGTTCTCAAGCCTTTAACAAAAAGAAAAACGAAATCCGCTTTTTCAAGAAAAAATCAAGTACCCTTAACACTTTTGTTTTGAAAGGTAATCATTTACATAGTTTTTACATTGTCTATACGTTTATTCTACAAAAAATGTTATTTTAGGAACTATTTGACAATTTATTTGAAAAGTTGATAAAATAACAGGGAATGTTGTTTACACTTTTAAATTAGATTATTTAACAAAATATAGAAATTTATCTGCAAAAACCAGCAAAATATAAACAATCAACTGACGACAATAACTAATAAGTAGATCATAATTAGCGGATCATTTTTGTGGAAAATCTTTTGTAAAAGTAAATGGATGATGACGGCGGACGACTACGGACTACAAACAACAGACGCCAAATATTGTAAAAAGCTCACACTGAACCTTTAGACAAGGTTAACTAGAACTTTCCATTAAGCTGGACTAATAACACCGCATCTTGGATTGACTGAGTATTCTAGTTACTGAAAAACATGTTGTTAAAGAAGCTGATAATAATAATTTGGTCTTTTTCCCAGTATGGAACTGTAGATTCATTTGATATATATTTTTCTTTGATTGCGTGGGAAAAGGTGAACCAGTAGTATTGTCTGTCATTTTTTAACCCCCACCACAACCCGTGCTGCTGTGGTTGTCCCAAATATGGTTTTGCCCCGCCCCTTAAAGCCAAATATAGGCATGTACCGCCCCCTTATGTTATATGATTTATGGGCATATCGGCCCCCCCCCCTCCCCCCCACCCGATCTAATGACGTCACCAGAAGTAAGGAAGATGAATCACGACGGATGCATGTTGACCATATTTGGATATGTATATATACTGCCCCCCTTTCCCCCAACCTAATGACGTCACCGGAAGTAAGTATATATATATCGTTTTATTCTGATATAACCTATGTTGAACAGAGGTAAGGAAGATGAATCACGACGGATGCATGTTGGCCATATTTGGATATGAATATAACAGTAGGACTCACGTAGAACCATGACAATTCCACGAGTGAGGGAGGGGGGGGATGGGGGTCGGACCTTTATCGGGACTCCGGGATCGGGTGTTTTTAAGCTCGGGATTTCGGGATTGATACTTTCGGGAATTCTTTTTTCGAATTTCGGGATGTCGGGATTTAAATTTCTTTAAATTCGGGACCTCGGGATTTCATGTTTTTAAGCCAGGGATTTCGGGATCAGGACCCCTCTGACCGCCGCCCACCATTGTATAATGAACGTACCAATAATGTCGACTTTGTTACTCATACGGATGTCTGACTCGTCAGACCTACACAACAAGACCAAATACGGTCAACGTACATCTGGTGTGACTAATAGTATTGTGTAATGTGGTGCGTCATGCCCTGATCTTGCATCCTGATGACTCGTTGTATCGAAATGGTCGGATCGCATCATGACCAAATACGGCGGGCGTGCATTCGATATGACTCATGGTTTTGGCATGGTTCTACGTGAGCCATACTGTTATATTCATATCCAAATATCGTCAACATGCATCCGTCGTGATTCATCTTCCTTACCTCTGTTCAACATAGGTGATACCAGAATAAAATGATATATATATATATACTTACTTCCGGTGACGTCATTAGGTTGGGGGAAAGGGGGCGGTATATGCCCATATATAATATTAGGGGTGGGACATGCCCATATTTGGCATTAAGGGGCGGGGCATGACCATATATGGGACAACCACAGCACCACGGGTTTTGGTGGATGGTTAAAAAACCACAGACAATACTACTCATAAGATTATTCATCTGATGACATGGGCCATCTGGTCTGGGCAAAAGACAAAAGCTTTGCCATAGGAATCTGTTAAGGGTTACATGTAAAATTGGGAGGGGAGGGGTCTCCATACCCTAGTTTTGAATCTCATTTGAAGAAATTCGGTGAATTTACCCACCTCCGCTATCTGGTCCGGGCAACTTCAAGGCCTTACCTATCGTTTGTTCATAGTATGGACAAAATTAAAGCTTTTTCGTAGGAAATTTTATAACAATTAAAGTTTGGACGGAATGATCTCCTTATCCCAACTTTGAACCTCAGTTGCAGTAGTTCCGTGAATTAACTCACCAGGTTCATCTAATCCGGGCAACTTTATGCCATTGAATTTCATCTGTACCTTATGTGATCAAAGCTTTGCCGCGTAGAGAATTGTTTTGACGAATTAAAGTTTTGAGGGGAAAAGGTCTCCATTTCCCAACTTTGGACCTCAGTTGCAAACGTTCCAAGAATTTATCCACCCGGACCATCTGTTCCAGGTAACACGTAGGAAATTGCCTATCATTTGTACCTAGTGTAGAAAAACGCTTAGCCGGAATGATTTTTTGACAAAATTAAACTTGGGATGTGATAGGGTGTGCAAACCCCAAATATGAAATCAGTTGTAGAAGTTCCGGAACTTTACCCACCTGCAGGTTCTTTAATCCAGGCATCCTGAGGTAATTAATATAATTTGTTACTAGAGTGGACAAATGCTTTACCGTGAGAAATTTTTAAGAATTCAAGTTGGGAGATACGGTCTTCAAACTTTGGACCTAAGTTGTAGGAGTTCCGTAACTTTACCCACCTTGGTCTTTGGGTTCAGGCAACCTTAGGCAATTGCCTATCATTTGTACCTTGTGTGGACAAAAGCTTGCCATAGTGATTTTTTATGAATTAAAGTAGAAGGGGGGTTGGGTCACCATATCCCAACTTTAGACCTCAATTTTAAAAGTTACGTAACTTTACCCACCTATGTCTTTGGGTCCAGGCAACCTTAGGCAATTGTTTATCATTTGTACCTAGTGTGGACAAAAGCTTTGCCGTAGGGACTTTTTTTATGAATAAAAATTGGGTGGTGGTAGGATCACCTTATCCCAACTTTGGACCTCAATTAAAAAAGTTCCGTAACTTTACCCACCTGGGTCTTTGGGTCCAGGCAACCTTAGGCAATTGCCTATCCATTGTACCTAGTGTTGACAAAAGTTTTTCCGTAGTGACCTTTTTTATGAATTGAAGTAGGGGGGGAAGAGTCACCATACCCCAACTTTGGACCTCAGTTGTAGAAATTACGTAACTTTACCCACCTGGGTCTTTGGGTCAAGGCAACCTTAGGCAATTGCCTTCATTTGTACTTAGTGTGGGCAAAAGATTTGCCGGAGGGACTTTTTTATAAATTAAAGAAAGGAGGTGGTTGGGTCACCATATCGCAACTTTAGACCTCAATTTTAAAAGTTACGTAACTTTACCCACCTATGTCTTTGGGTCCAGGCAACCTTAGGCAATTGCTTATCATTTGTACCTAGTGTGGACAAAAGCTTTGCCGTAGCGAATTTTTTTATGAATTAAAATTGGGTGGTGGTAGGGTCACCCTACCCCAACTTTGGACCTCAACTAAAAAAGTTCTCTAACTTTACCCACCTGGGTCTATGGGTCCAGGCAACCTTAGGCATTTGCCTATCATTTGTTCCTAGTGTGGACAAAAGCTTTGCCGTAGGGACTTTTTTATAAATTAAAATTGGGTGGTGGTAGGGTCACCCTACCCCAACTTTGGACCTCAATTAAAAAAGTTCCGTAACTTTACCCACCTGGGTCTTTGGGTCCAGGCAACCTTAGGCAATTGCATTGCCTATCATTTGTACCTAGTGTGGACAAAAGCTTTGCCGTAGGGACTTTTTTATGAATTAAAGAAGGGAGGGGGTTGGGTCACCCTACTCCAACTTTGGACCTCAATTACAAAAGTTCCGTAACTTTACCCACCTGGGTATTTGGGTCCAGGCAACCTTAGGCAATTGCCTATGATTTGTACCTAGTATGGACAAAAGCTTTGCCGTAGGAACATTTTTATGAATTAAAGAAGGTAGGGGGTTAGGTCACAATAGTTCCGTAACTTTACCCACCTGGGTCTTTAAGTTCAGACAACCTTAGGCAATTGCCTATCATTTGTACCTAGCGTGGACAAAAACTTTGCCGTAGGAAATCTTTTATGAATTAAAGAAGGGAGGGGGTTGGGTCACCATATCCCAACTTTGGACCTCAATTACAAAAGTTCCGTAACTTTACCCACCTTGGTCTTTGGGTCCAGGCAACCTTAGGCAATTGCCTTTCATTTGTTCCTAGTGTGGACAAAAGCTTTGCCGTAGGGACTTTTTTATAAATTAAAATTGGGTGGTGGTAGGGTCACCCTACCCCAACTTTGGACCTCAATTAAAAAAGTTCCGTAACTTTACCCACCTGGGTCTTTGGGTCTAGGCAACCTTAGGCAATTGCCTATCATTTGTACCTAGTGTAGACAAAAGCTTTGCCGTAGGGACTTTTTTATGAATTAAAATTTGGTGGGGGTTTGTTCACCCTACCCCAACTTGGACCTCAATTGAAAAAGTTCTCTAACTTTACCCACCTGGGTCTTTGGGTCCAGGCAACCTTAGACAATTGCCTATCATTTGTACCTAGTGTGGACAAAAGCTTTGCCGTAGGGACTTCTTTATGAATCAAAATTGGGTGGTGGTAGGATCACCCTACCCCAACTTTGGACCTCAATTAAAAAAGTTCCGTAACTTTACCCACCTAGGTCTTTGGGTTCAGGCAACCTTAGGCAATTGCCTATCATTTGTTCCTAGTGTGGACAAAAGATTTGCCGTAGGAACTTTTTTATGAATTAAAATTAGGTGGGGGTAGGGTCACCCTACCCAAACTTTGGACCTCAATTCAAAAAGTTCCGTAACTTTAGTCACCTGGGTCTTTGGGTCCAGGCAAACTTAGGCAATTGTATATCATCTGTACCTAGTGTGGACAAAAGTTTTGCCGTAGGAAATTTTTAATGAATTAAAGAAGGGAGGAGGTTGGGTCATCCTACCCCAACTTTGGACCTCAATTTAAAAAGTTCCGTAACTTTACCCACCTCGGTCTTTGGGTCCAGGCAACCTTAGGCAATTGCCTATCATTTGTTCCTAGAGTGGACAAAAGATTTGCCGTAGGAACTTTTTTATGAATTAAAATTAGGTGGGGGTAGGGTCACCCTACCCAAACTTTGGACCTCAATTCAAAAAGTTCCGTAACTTTAGTCACCTGGGTCTTTGGGTCCAGGCAAACTTAGGCAATTGTATATCATCTGTACCTAGTGTGGACAAACGTTTTGCCGTAGGGACTTTTTTATGAATTAAAATTGGGGTGTGGTAGGGTCACGCTACCATAACTTTGGACCTCAATTATAAAAGTTCCGTAACTTTACCCACCTGGGTCTTTGGGTCCAGACAACCTTAGGCAATTGCCTATCATTTGTACCTAGTGTGGACAAAAGTTTTGCCGTAGGGACGTTTTTATGAATTAAAATTGGGTGGTGGTAGGGTCACCCTACCCCAACTTTGAACCTCAATTAAAAAAGTTCCGTAACTTTACCCACCTGGGTCTTTGGGTCCAGGCAACCTTAGGCAATTGCCTATCATTTGTACCTAGTGTTAACAAAAGTTTTGCCGTAGTGACTTTTTTTATGAATTGAAGTAGGGGGGGAAGAGTCACCCTACTCCAACTTTGGACCTCAATTAAAAAAGTTCTCTAACTTTACCCACCTGGGTCTTTGGGTCCAGACAACCTTAGGCAGATGCCTATCATTTGTACCTAGTGTGGACAAAAGCTTTGCCGTAGGGACTTTTTCATAAATTAAAATTGGGTGGTGGTAGGATCACCCTATCCCAACTTTGGACCTCAATTAAAAAAGTTCCGTAACTTTACCCACCTGGGTCTTTAGATTCAGGCAACCTTAGGCGATTGCCTATCATTTGTACCTAGTGTGGACAAAAGCTTTGCCGTAAGGACTTCTTTATGAATCAAAATTGGGTGGTGGTAGGATCACCCTACCCCAACTTTGGACCTCAATTAAAAAAGTTCCGTAACTTTACCCACCTGGGTCTTTGGGTTCAGGCAACCTTAGGCGATTGCCTATCATTTGTACCTAGCGTGGACAAAAGTTTTGCCGTAGGAAATTTTTAATGAATTAAAGAAGGGAGGAGGTTGGGTCATCCTACCCCAACTTTGGACCTCAATTTAAAAAGTTCCGTAACTTTACCCACCTCGGTCTTTGGGTCCAGGCAACCTTAGGCAATTGCCTATCATTTGTACCTAGTGTGGACAAAAGCTTTGCCGTAGGGACTTTTTTATGAATTAAAATTTGGTGGGGGTTTGTTCACCCTACCCCAACTTGGACCTCAATTGAAAAAGTTCTCTAACTTTACCCACCTGGGTCTTTGGGTCCAGGCAACCTTAGGCAATTGCCTATCATTTGTACCTAGTGTGGACAAAAGCTTTGCCGTAGGGACTTCTTTATGAATCAAAATTGGGTGGTGGTAGGATCACCCTACCCCAACTTTGGACCTCAATTAAAAAAGTTCCGTAACTTTACCCACCTGGGTCTTTGGGTTCAGGCAACCTTAGGCGATTGCCTATCATTTGTATCTAGCGTGGACAAAAGTTTTGCCGTAGGAAATTTTTAATGAATTAAAGAAGGGAGGAGGTTGGGTCATCCTACCCCAACTTTGGACCGCAATTTAAAAAGTTCCGTAACTTTACCCACCTCAGTCTTTGGGTCCAGGCAACCTTAGGCAATTGCCTATCATTTGTACCTAGTGTGGACAAAAGATTTGCCGTAGGAACTTTTTTATGAATTAAAATTAGGTGGGGGTAGGGTCACCCTACCCAAACTTTGAACCTCAATTCAAAAAGTTCCGTAACTTTAGTCACCTGGGTCTTTGGGTCCATGCAAACTTAGGCAATTGTATATCATCTGTACCTAGTGTGGACAAACGTTTTGCCGTAGGGACTTTTTTATGAATTAAAATTGGGGTGTGGTAGGGTCACGCTACAATAACTTTGGACCTCAATTATAAAAGTTCCGTAACTTTACCCACCTGGGTCTTTGGGTCCAGACAACCTTAGGCAATTGCCTATCATTTGTACCTAGTGTGGACAAAAGTTTTGCCGTAGGGACGTTTTTATGAATTAAAATTGGGTGGTGGATGGGTCACCCTACCCCAACTTTGGACCTCAATTAGAAAAGTTCCGTAACTTTACCCACCTGGGTCTTTGGGTCCAGGCAACCTTAGGCAATTGCCTATCATTTGTACCTAGTGTTAACAAAAGTTTTGCCGTAGTGACTTTTTTTATGAATTGAAGTAGGGGGGGGGAAGAGTCACCCTACTCCAACTTTGGACCTCAATTAAAAAAGTTCTCTAACTTTACCCACCTGGGTCTTTGGGTCCAGACAACCTTAGGCAATTGCCTATCATTTGTACCTAGTGTGGACAAAAGCTTTGCCGTAGGGACTTTTTCATAAATTAAAATTGGGTGGTGGTAGGATCACCCTATCCCAACTTTGGACCTCAATTAAAAAAGTTCCGTAACTTTACCCACCTGGGTTTTTGGGTCCAGGCAACCTTAGGCAATTGCCTATCATTTGTACCTAGTATGGACAAAAGCTTTGCCGTTGGAACATTTTTATGAATTAAAGAAGGGAGAGGGTTGGGTCACAATAGTTCCGTAACTTTACCCACCTGGGTCTTTAAGTTCAGGCAACCTTAGGCAATTGCCTATCATTTGTACCTAGCGTGGACAAAAACTTTGCCGTAGGAAATCTTTTATGAATTAAAGTTTGGTGGTGGTAGGGTCACCCTACCCCAACTTTGGACCTTAATTAAAAAAGTTCCGTAACTTTACCCACCTGGGTCTTTAAGTCCAGGCAACCTTAGGCAATTGCATTGCCTATAATTTCTACCTAGTGTGGACAAAAGCTTTGCCGTAGGGACTTTTTTATGAATTAAAGAAGGGAGGGGGTTGGGTCACCCTACCCCAACTTTGGACCTCAATTACAAAAGTTCCGTAACTTTACCAACCTGGGTATTTGGGTCCAGGCAACCTTAGGCAATTGCCTATCATTTGTACCTAGTATGGACAAAAGCTTTGCCGTAGGAACATTTTTATGAATTAAAGAAGGGAGGGGGTTGGGTCACAATAGTTCCGTAACTTTACCGACCTGGGTCTTTAAGTTCAGGCAACCTTAGGCAATTGCCTATCATTTGTATTTAGCGTGGACACAAGCTTTGCCGTAGGAAATCTTTTATGAATTAAAGAAGGGAGGGGGTTAGGTCACCATATCCCAACTTTGGACCTCAATTTTAAAAGTTCCGTAACTTTACCCACCTGGGTCTTTGGGTCCAGGCAACCTTAGGCAATTGCCTATTATTTATACCTAGTGTGGACAAAAGCTTTGCCGTAGGGACTTTTTTATGAATTAAAGAAGGGAGGGGGTTGGGTCACCCTACCTTAACTTTGGACCTCAATTACAATAGTTCCGTAACTTTACCCACCTGGGTCTTTAAGTACAGGCAACCCTAGGCAATTGCCTATCATTTGTACCTAGCGTGGACAAAAGCTTTGCCGGAGGAAATTTTTTATGAATTAAAGAAGGGAGGGGGTTGGCTTACCATATCCCAACATTGGACCTCAATTATAAAAGTTCCGTAACTTTACCCACCTGGGTCTTTTGGTCCAGGCAACCTTAGGCAATTGCCTATCATTTATAGCTAGTGTGGACAAAAACTTTGCCGTAGGGACTTTTTAATGAATTAAAATTAGTAGGTGGTAGGGTCATCCTACCCCAACTTTGGACCTCAATTTAAAAAGTTCCGTAACTTTACCCACCTGGGTCTTTGGGTCAAGGCAACCTTAGGCAATTGCCTATCATTTGCACCTAGTGTGGACAAAAGCTTTGCCGAAGGGACTTTTTTATGCATTAAAATTGGGTGGTGGTAAGGTCACCCTACCCCAACTTTGGACCTCAATTTAAAAAGTTCCGTAACTTTACCCACCTGGGTCTTTGGGTCCAGGCAACCTTAGGCAATTGCCTATCATTTGTACCTAGTGTGGACAAAAGATTTGCCGTAGGAACTTTTTTATGAATTAAAATTGGGTTGGGGTAGGGTCACCCTACCCAAACTTTGGACCTCAATTAAAAAAGTTCCGTAACTTTAGTCACCTGGGTCTTTGGGTCCAGGCAAACTTAGGCAATTGTATATCATCTGTACCTAGTGTGGACAAAAGTTTTGCCGTAGGGACGTTTTTATGAATTTAAATTGGGGTGTGGTAGGGTCACGCTACCCCAACTTTGGACCTCAATTATAAAAGTTCCGTAACTTTACCCACCTGAGTCTTTGGGTCCAGGCAACCTTAGGCAATTGCCTATCATTTGTTCCTAGTTTGGACAAAAGTTTTGCCGTAGGGACTTTTTTATGAATCAAAATTGGGTGGGGGTGGGGTCACCCTACCCCAACTTTGGACCTCAATTAAAAACATTCCGTAACTTTACCCACCTGGATCTTTGAGTCCAGGCAACCTTAGGCAATTGCCTATCATTTGTACCTAGTGTGGACAAAAGCTTTGCCGTAGGGACTTTTTTATGAATTAAAATTAGGTGGGGGTAGGGTCACCCTACCCCAACTTTGGACCTCAATTAAAAACATTCCGTAACTTTACCCACCTGGGTCTTTGAGTCCAGGCAACCTTAGGCAATTGCCTATCATTTGTACCTAGTGTGGACAAAAGCTTTGCCGTAGGGACTTTTTTATGAATTAAAATTGGGTGGTGGTAGGGTCACCCTACCTCAACTTTGGACCAAAATCTTTATGTCAATTCGTTTCTCGTTCTATTTGGGTGCCACTCTTACACTTATCACTCTTCCTATCGAAATATAGTAAATACGTTACCAGAGTGACGACATACTTTTGAATAATTAGAAAAATGAACTAGTTCTTTGACAAAAGAAGAAAACTGCGTATAATGCTTTTATTTCTAAGGAAAATCTAACAAAAAATACTGGACGTTCCAAAATCAGTCGATTTATTTTTCTTTTCTTTTCAAACGCATATGTAAAGTAGAAGATTTATTTGTATCGTTACATGTACACTAGTTTAGTGTGATCTATTGTTATTAATTGTTTCATTATTATAAAAACAACAAACCCATCTCTAATCAGAGAGCACTAAAAAGAGAAAGGATTACCTAATAGGAATTTTAGATGTCCGGTTAAAAAAAAGTTGTATTAGATACACGAATAACTAATTAACTTTGTCTGTGTTAGAATGGAATTGCATTTCGTTCTCCTACTGGAAATTATTGTCATTAGAATTAAAAGGACGTTTTGTGTTATTGCAAGTCTTCGGTTTTTAGGCATGATCATGTTGGCGCGTTTTCTTATTGTTCGCTGGCTTATTGTTCGCTAGCTTGATGCATCTTATTGTTCGCTGGCTTAGTGTTCGCTAGCTTGAGTCTGGTCAGATAGACATAAAATAATTTTGTCGTTCAAAGTATGAGGGGATACATAAATACAGAGTCACGTAAAATGGATATAACAAAAAACAGACTTAACATTAAAAGCATTATTAATAAATAAAATAAAATAATTGTGTGGTACAAAGAATGACGATATACATAAGTACAGAGTCACGTCAAATGTATATCACAAAAAACAGACTCAACAGTAAAAGTAATATTAATAAATAAAATAAAATAATTGTGTGGTACAAAGTATGACGATATACATAAGTACAGAGTCACGTCAAATGGATATCTAAAAAAAACAGACTTAACAGTAAAAGTAATATTAATAAAGATAAATAAAAGAATACTATAACACGTTATTAAGATGATAAACAACGTCAGTACGCAAAATCTATACTTCAAGACCATCGTGTATTATTTGTGAAGTTGATACGGAATATTTATCAACAAGTTCTTGGTACCTTCCGATATTATACTATTTATTATGATTTTAACCTTATTTTACATGATTTCCAAACCACAGTAGATACAGGTGAGCGACATAGGCTCTTCAGAGCATCTAATCTATTTATGTTATCAACATTCAAGGATATACGTCCATAATCGCAGAAAATGGGCAATTGACTTGTTTTTATTTTTGTTACATAACGTTCAAAGTCTACATCAGTTGGTTTCATTCATTTGTCAAACATTTAATATCTAATGGTCCTGTTTGAATTTTTCGTTAAATCCTAGATATTTTTCCTACGTATATCGCAAGCGTTTGTTTGTTTGTTTTACAGAAATAAAGGAAGGACATCAAATTAAAACCATTATCATTGGCTTTTCAAAATGCTACCACGTGTTCCTGACAAATGTTTGTCAATGCTCTTAAACCATATCTGGAGTCAAATCAAAATATAAATTATTTTGGTCTTTGTTGGAGGCCGTACGACTGGTATTTGTTTAAATCTTCGTCTTTTAAACTTAAATGGAAAATTTTGTCATTGGCAATCATAACACATTCCCTTATTTATATAGTAACTAAAGATAAATGTATTCTGAAATGCAAATCGTTAGCTCTTGTGTTGAATTATTCATTATTAGAAATTGCTCACTTTTAACAGACTTATTCTTCATGTGTCAAAACCAACACGACAAATACTACTAATGTGTGTATTTATTAACACAAGTCAATATAAATAATCAGGATGGACGACGATCGATAACATATGTTAAAAAAATCTTGGAAGTTTTTCTAATACAGTGTCACTTGATGAGAATTACTGATTAAATTTTACAGTGTTTGCATTTTTTAAGCCCCCGCCGCAAGGCAAGGCAAAGGGGGCAATAAGTGTTACCATTGACCGCACGTCCCATTTCATTTGAAAACCAATCTTGAGCGGCGGGATCCAGACACATTCTTCTTTTATTTTTTGACAATATTTTGGTAATATTTTTTTTCTCTCTGAACTAAAAAGTTACAAACTAGAATATAATGGTACTCATCACCTATTTCATTTGAGTCACATACATTACATGTTCTTTCTTCTCTATGAATTGTATGCCAATTCAATTGCTCGATTCAATTGGCAAACGATGATAGCCACATCTGAATTTACATAACAAATACATTAGATATGAATGTAGTATCGATAGATAACGCTCAAAACAGAACGCAGTCTTAAATATTCTTTAACACAATTTTTTTATTTGAATTAAAAATGTCAAACGTCCATTCTTGCTTAAATTAGTTTTTAAGTCTAAGTTCTACACTGTTTTCTATCCAATCCGAGGAAAATAACACTGGGATCTCCTTACATTTGATACTGATTTATCGGTCAGATTCTATTGGACTGGATATCTAACTTTTAACATTACAAAATGGCGTTTCCCTGTACTTCCAATACAATCGGTGCATACTATTTTCTCACAAGTATTGACATAATGTGAATAAAGGCACCAATGCAAACCAGTAAAAGTCTATAATGTCCTATATTGTACTCGACTGTACTGATTTGTACTCGACCAGTATGAATTGGTCTGAATTTCACTCGATATTACTTGACCCCGACCTTAACCAGACACGACTGTACTAATTTGCACTTGATCCTTATCTTTGCCATTAAAAAAGGTCTGAACTATTACTCGACCAGTCTGAAACAGTCTTAAATTGTACTAGATCGTGTTTTTCTCTGACCGTTAATGACGTCTTTATTCTTAATCCATTGGATGTTGGATGTGTATACTGATTGATAAATCAGTTTTTAGATGCATGATTGTTTTTAGTGTTTGTTATTGGCTTTGAACTAGCTGTCAGTAACTGCAAGTACTCTCGGATCTGTACTTAGTATTTTTTTGTTGTGGGGATGTTTAAGTACCCTGCCACGTCCACTCTGTGTTTTTGATAGATGTATATCTGCTTCGTATCGATCTGATGAGTTAAGCTCTTTTCAAGTGATTTCTATAGTGTGCTCTAATGATGTACTGTTACATTACTGTCCAATGTTAGGGAGGGTTGGTGCGCCTTCAAACTAGTTTAAACCCCGCCACATTCTGTATGTTCCTGTCCCAAGTCAGGAGCCTGTAATTCAGTGGTTGTCGTTTGTTGCTGCATATCATACTAGTATTTATTTTTCGTTTATTATTTTGTATATAAATCAGGCCGTTAGTTTTCTAGTTTGAATTGTTATACATTTGTCATTTCGGGGCCTTTTATTGCTGACTTTGCGGTATGGGTTTTAATCATTGTTGAAGGCCGTACGGTGACATATAGTTAATTTCTGTGATATTTGGTCTCTTATGGAGAATTGTCTCGTTGGAAATCATACCACATCTTCTTATTTTACCTATTCTCGACCACTTCTCGACCTATTTTTTTCAGTCTGAACCATACTCGACTTGTTGATGTATATTTCATATGTTAGTCATGATAAATATTTAAAAGATGGCAATGTATTTGGTTTTATCTGTATACTTAATATAATTCTTGAACTCCTAATGTGGCGTTCACACAGTGCCGATTATGTCTCCCGCTTGAGATCAGACAGCGCTAAGACACGAAAAGTGAAAAAGACGGATTACTTTCCTCAATTATCTGGAATGTCCTATCATTGCCTGAACGCTGTAGTATACGTTCGTAACAGATTTTTACGGATCGGAGAGGTCGGCCAAACACCCCCGACAGTTAGGTGCGTCCCGTAACGTTCGGGGGAAACTCAGTCGATTTTGTCTAGTCGGATTACAATCGTGTCTTAGACTATGTCGTGACAGATTCTGCTGTATCGGATCAAAACCGTAACAACGTTCTCTGTTTTCTGGACGGTGTCCTGTGGAACGGGCATGATCTGGAGAAATTTGTTTTTGCTGTTTTTTGCCGATTGAGTCTAGATTGCATCACGAATGCGAATCGTCTTTGCCGAAACCGTTCCGGAACAGTCCCATTATTAATACGAAATTCGGCAATGATACCAACGTCAGAGTCCCGACAATTACAGAACAAGATACGACTGAGTCCAGA
The DNA here is from genome assembly GCF_021869535.1 of Mytilus californianus. NCBI lineage: Eukaryota > Metazoa > Mollusca > Bivalvia > Mytilida > Mytilidae > Mytilus > Mytilus californianus. The sequence goes on from NW_026262615.1 coordinate 4,145,977, forward strand.
CAAAGGCGTTTGCAATGCGGTACAACAGACTGTGATAGGATTGCATTCCGACAATACCTGATCATCCCGAATATGGCGACAGTTTTCCAACGGATATCTTCCGTTAGCGTCGGTTCACTGTCTTGTCACTGTCTGATGTCTGTAGGATCGCAATCGGCAGATTCGGTCGTTTTTTAACATGGAAAAGATAAATAGGATTATAATCGGATTGAGAACGGGATAATCGGGACAAATTCGGATGGAAACGGCTGAATTTGGACGCTTCCTGAACAATATCTGATTGTTATCGTGATTAAATAAATGTTTTTAAAAATTTTAATAAAAGTTTGAATTTCCAGCCACGATTCACAGGATCTGGATCAGACTTTTGACAAATTTTAATCGGGAATAGTCCGATCAAGGACGGCAGGAAAAATCGTGAATGTGTGATCCCGGCTTAAAGCAGAGATCTAGATCGGGTGGGTCGGTTGGCCGGGTATCGTCTTCTTCTATGCATGCGTCACCTGTCATGTGAATCAAGACAGTAAAAAAATCACAACAGGGAACATGATATATCAGTAGATTAAAACTTTGACTACTATCATGGTAATTAAGGAAAACTTGTTTCTCATTAATTGGACCTAAATATGTTTTGCATATTAAGAACAATAACAAATGAACATATCCGAGAAGCAGATTCAAGAAAATGGGTCTAATGTGACGAACTGAGATCTAATATGATTGCAACTGGAAAGATGGATATGTTTGGATTGTGGCAGATATTTTGTCTTGCAACAGGTAACATATGGACCCCACCACATAGAACTGTTTAATCTCTCTAACATGCACACAGCCTGGTATTCTACCTAAAGGAGACATCAGATTTAACATTACCAGTCCGATGTTGTTTTTTTTTCTGCCGAGCTGATGCCTCTTTCAAACATATATCTAATGTCGGGTATAGCAAAGATGGCCTTATTTCTATATACCAGTCAACCTTTATTATCCATTGTAAAAATAAATTCAGCTTTTTTTTATCTCTTTATTGTAGTATTACATTAATTTGTTATAATTTGATATCAAAATTAATGTTATTGTCAGCATAGTGTTAATTCGCAAATTGAACCAAGCTTGCTTCTGTCTCGTGGTGACATATAACCCCAGTTATAGGTTACATACCCATGTGCAGTGACGTCATAAAATATAGCAGCGTAGTTGGTTATTCGCTGTACATCTGGCGTGTCGAGCATTATTCCTATGGGTTCAGTTTGAACATATTTAGGAAAGTTGGTGTACCACATCGGAGATCCATCTACCATTCTCCATTTTCCGTCAACATACTTTGCGCCTATGTGCCACCCATCTCCAGTTTTCTCTGAAATAAAAAGTCCAAATTGTGTCTATGAAAATAAGAGATGAGGTATAATTGCCAATGAGACAACTCTCCACCAGAGACCAAATGACATAGAACTTATCAAGTATAGGTCACCGTACGACCTTCACCAATGAGCAAAACCCATATCGCAACGTTAGCTATAAAAGACCTCGAAATGACAAATGTAAAACAATTCAAACGAGAAAACTAACGGCCTAATTTATGTGAAAATAAACAATGAAAGAAATACAAATAATATACACAGCAACAAAAGACAACCACTGAATTACTGAGGGTGGTAAAGGGGGGGGTGCTTGCACGGAAAAAACGTGAAATAAGACATAATTTCACGTTGAACGTGAAATAATTTCTGTCATGAACGTTGCACGAAAAATAAAGACTTTGATGTGAACCTTTTGTGACTGATTCAATGTCTTCTTTTATATATAAACTCTCTGTTTTACTTGATATTCCCGATTTAGTATAATATGAATGGTTTACGGCTTTTAAAAAAGTATATAACGATCTTCTAAACTATGCATTTTTTTCTTGAAGATCCCTGCCAAGTGTTTGAATTTTATTTGAAAAATACCGAGCACGCAAAATAAGCATTTGAAAATCACGATGCACGTAAAATTAAATATGCAGAACACGTTGAACGAGGCACCTGTTTTGCACGACTGAACGTCAAATAAAAAAGTAAAAACACGTTGAACGTGAAATAAAAAACGGCGATCACGTTGCACGAAAATAACCCTTTACCACCCTCATTACAGGCTCCTGACTTGGAACAGGCACATACTGAATGTATTTGTATATTTTATTGATTTTGTTTAAGTGGGCCTGAAATTTGATTTTCACAAAATCCTTTTGGACTCTTAAGAAGAGAATTCATCCACCTTTGTTTACTTTTCAAAGTGGAGGATTCATAAACAAATTTGTATACTTTACAACCAAGCTGTCTCCGTCAACAGGATAATACGCATGTGCAAATATTGTAAAAAAAAAATCTAATGATTTTGGTTTCACAAGTATATTAATTTTAAGTTGATTTTTGTTTTTATTGATTTGTTATGGAGAACTTCGTACTGGTAATAAACAACAGACAAATAAAACAAATGAAAAAACCTCATTTAAAGTCCAAAGGTGCATATCATTGGTCAATAACGATGCTAATTACTCCAGTAAGATAGCATTATACACGTTATAATGTTGATTAATGATGGCTATTTCAAACAGAGTCCAATCTGATTAAAATATAGATTATGTGTCCAAGCTTTGCTTACAAGGATCAGAAAAGGATTCATTCTACTTTCGGTTTTAAAGACCTTTCGGGATCTCCTGGTTTTGTTGAATTAATACACACCCTCAAAATTTTGAAGGCTGAAATTTCATTGGCTAATGTAATAATTACCAGAATAGAAAGTAAAATGGAGTGTTGTCAGATCCTTGTAAGCAAAGCTCGAACATGGGATCTGTATTTTAACCAGATTGAAAAGGATCGCCAGTAAAAGTAAAAGAAATGCCTCCTTACTGTTTTTCACATCCTCCAGAATTTTTTTAATACGATGATCCTCTGCTGGGTTGTCTATCATGACCAAGTCACCCCCATTTGATTGGCAGTACTCCCTGGCCTTTGTCCATGTGTCGCGAGAGGATGAATACTCAACTACATCGTAAAAATGACAAGGACTCTTGGCACATACCTCCACTGAAAATTGACGCATTTTGATAAACATTAGTTCAACATATAATATATAACAGCAAAGAATATCAATTTCTGAGTGCATTTGTGTCTTTGGTTTCTTTCGCCTCTCTTTTGTTACCGATATATGAATTTTTACAAACTCATAGCGGGACATTCGTACAATTACTAGTACACTCAAAAGAAATCAACGGTTGCATTGATTGCAATACTATCTTAATATTTTATAAACCAATATATATAGCTGTTTCGAGGGGTAACGATCTGCTCCATCACCCTCTCAGGTATGTGTTATTTAATTTTTTATACTGAATGTTCTGTTATTACTGTCTATTTTATTTTTGATCAAGCGTCTCCGTGAAGGGTAATAGAGTATTTGCCATGGGATAGAGTAAATTATCTACCTCGTATAATTCCACCTTATGTAATAATGCTGTATTTTGATTGGATGAGAGACATGGTATTTTTCACCAATTTCTATGTATTGAGATTTTTTTTTTCTCTGCCGGTGTATTTGTCATTAGGGAATTCCATGTGCCATGGTATTTGCTAGCAAATATATATATATATACAGAAATTATATAGTCAAGTGGAAACTCCATATGATATATACCTGATTGCAATAAAATTTCTGAGGTGAGGATGGATACAAAGAACATTCGATGGAATTAAACAATTATATCATGCTTACAAGAGGTATTTGCCAAAAATACCCCTTGTAAGCATGATATATTTGTTTATTAACCAATCAAATCTGTCATTTTGACATTAAGTAATGTATAATAATAAAACTTACCATATAGCAACCCCACAAATAGAAAGACACAAAGATGAAGATTCATATTCTTTCGTCTGTAAAATGTAAACATGAGTACAAAAAGGTAAAAATGCATAGCAGTTTATTTGGTTAACACAACGTGTGTTACTAGTAAAACAGAAACTGTTAACCGTATCGAAGCTTCCGAATTCAGTCCCAGTTTTTATTGCGGTCTTGTTGTTCAACTTTTATTTTTCTGTGCAGATTTGTTTGTTTTTTTTTGTTTTTTTGTTTTTTCTTTACTTTGATTTTTTTTTTTGGTTGCCCCTTTGGTATCTATCCTTTCTCCTTTTGCTGATTGATTGTGGAAAAAATGAATTCAACACTCGAAAAGAAAAATCATCATGCTTGTGATATATATGTCAATAAATTCCTCTTAGTGAATGTGGTGTCTATATGTTATCGAATTCTAGGCTAACTTTAAAGAAGATTTAAGCCACTTAGTCTCCCGTAGTCGATGTGAATGGAGGGCACAAAGTGCCTGCTTGATATTCTTATTATATGGCGAATGACTACGGAAGACCGCTTAAGATCGTGATATAGATCATCAGTAAAGATTATATCAGAGCGATTTCCCGGAATCATTTTGTCTTGGATATATTAGGGATACATAAAGTGTAAAGATTGAATTTTAAAGATCAAGACAGTAAATCGATTAGGACGCACAACAAAACTTTTATAATGTGTTGTTTTCATTTACTACTACTGGGTCGACATCTTTGCTGGTGGACTGTTAGTCCCCGAGGGTATCATCAGCTCAGTAGTCAGTATTTCTGGTGGACTATCAGTCCCCGAGGGTATCATCAGCTCAGTAGTCAGAGCTTCGGTACTGACTGTTCTGTTTTATGCCCCTTTTGTTCATGTAGCTACTAACGTTTCTACGTATCTATACATCCCTGGCTTTGTTCATGTATATACTGACGTTTCTACGTATCTATACATCCCTGGCTTTGTTCATGTAGCTACTGACGTTTCTATGTATCTATACATCCCTGGCTTTGTTCATGTAACTACTAACGTTTCTACGTATCTATACATCCCTGGCTTTGTTCATGTAACTACTCACGTTTCTACGTATCTATACATCCCTGGCTTTGTTCATGTAGCTACTGACGTTTCTACGTATCTATACATCCCTGGCTTTGTTCATGTAGCTACTGACGTTTCTACGTATCTATACATCCCTGGCTTTGTTCATGTAGCTACTGACGTTTCTACGTATCTATACATCCCTGGCTTTGTTCATGTAGCTACTGACGTTTCTACGTATCTATACATCCCTGGCTTTGTTCATGTAGCTACTGACGTTTCTACGTATCTATACATCCCTGGCTTTGTTCATGTAACTACTAACGTTTCTACGTATCTATACATCCCTGGCTTTGTTCATGTAACTACTCACGTTTCTACGTATCTATACATCCCTGGCTTTGTTCATGTAGCTACTCACGTTTCTACGTATCTATACATCCCTGGCTTTGTTCATGTAGCTACTAACGTTTCTACGTATCTATACATCCCTGGCTTTGTTCATGTAACTACTCACGTTTCTACGTATCTATAGATCCCTGGCTTTGTTCATGTAGCTACTTACGTTTCTACGTATCTATACATCCCTGGCTTTGTTCATGTAGCTACTAACGTTTCTACGTATCTATACATCCATGGCTTTCAAATGTTTAAGGTTTGAGCGTTTCTTATGAAGGTAAAGACGGAAAAGTGCTTCGGACGCAAGAAATTTAAGAAGTGTTTTCATTTTGAAAAAAGTATTTTTAAATCTGTTTTATTGATAAAATTGATATAAACTATAAAGAGATTGTTATCAGTGATAGGGTTTAGATTTCAGGTCAGCGAGCCTTAATGCGTTACCGTAGGGGTCACAAAAAGATTGCAATTGTTCTATTCATAGCTACTGAATTAAATATGGTTATCAATTTAGGCATTTTAGAGTTCGGTTCTCGAACCAAAAAAGTGTATGCATGATATGTAACAATTTCACTTACTGGCGATGGGTCGATATTGCTGCCGCTGGACTGTAGTCCCCATTGGTATATGATAATATACCTTTCTTAAATTATTCGTCGAAAATTAAGAACTTTTTAAGAAACTAAGATTAAACTAATCCAGGCAGAGTTTACTTTGATTGGGTTGGCCATTCTTTAGAGGTCCTATTTGAGCATATTATATCTCCACCATAATTTACGTTTTTGAGTACTAATTTATCTTTGGCCTTCAAAGTTATTGAGACTTATTTCTTCTGCACCAAATAAGTACATATGCAACCGTTTGTAGGTATTCAATATATTTCAGTATCAAAAGCAAAATTGTTACCAATAAATATGGTAAAAATAATAAAAATTAAAACAGTTACCTACATGCAATATTCACCATAAACCATTTCTAGCCATTTGCTTGTTGAATGGTTTGTACTGTCTATACATACCGCCATCCGGTTGTCATGTTTACAAATACAATTAAATTTGGTGTCACTTGTAGCTGTTTATATCTTGTGAATTAAAAATTCTAGTTGAAACTCCCTACAGCGTTTTTTTTTCCATCAATAATGATAAATTGAATTTGAGTATTGTGTCGAATATATGTAACATACTAAAAATATACATAAAAACAACTAATAGCCAAACATTGATTTAGCTTATCAGAAACATATATAAAAGGCCCCGAAATGAAATGAAAAATATGAAACAATTCAATTGAGAAAACTAACGGCCTAATTTATAACAAACCAATTTACGTAAAACAAATATGACACATATGAACAAACGACAACTACTGAACTACAGGCTCCTGACTTGGTAAAAAGCACATAAAGAATGTGGCGGGGTTAAACATATTTGTGAGTGCTCAACCCTCCCCCTAACCAGGGACAGTAGTGTAACAGCACAACATAAGAATAACTATAAAAATGTTATGTTTACATATACACCTTTACTTGTCATATTAAAAAAAATCACTTCTTTTATCATATGTTTTTCTTTGAAATTAAATCGAATGTTTATATAATATATCCCTATATTATGAAGAGGGTGGTAAAGGGTTATTTTCGTGCAACGTGTTTTGCCATTTTTATTTCACTTGCAGCCGTGAAAAAAGGTTAGTTGTTCACCGTGTTTCGTGAAATCGGTAAAAAGATCAACGTGCAAGAAATTTTTAATTGTTCGTTCATCGTGAAATGGCAATTTTATTTCGTGTTCTTCCGTGCAGATACACCCCCCCCCCCTTTTTTTACGCCCCACTATGAAGAGAGTGACAGAAAAATATTCATTTATAATAGGACAGTGATAAGCACAGCAATGTACGCTATGATACTTGATTTACGTATACGGTGAATCAGTGCAGAAAGTAACACAGCAGTTGGCATATTTTCCATACATGAGATCAAAACCTTTAGGGAATTCATTTGATTAAATTGTTGATCACTGTAGGATGTGCATTCAATTTATCAAATACTGAAAGCGCTTGGGTCATCATGCTGATTGACCCTTGTCAATATAATTGAATTTTACATAAATTCATAAAAGATATAAAAACCACTGTTCAAGGTTAGGAGAGGGTCACATATTCACATATTTTTTTTTTATAGACTTGGGACGATTAAGAGCCCAACCTATTGTGTAGACACATGCCTATTGTTGAATACTTTGTTACCATATAAAAGTCCTTTCGTTATTTTTAATTGTTGTCTTGTTGACGTTATACGACATCTCCTTTGATTGTTGTCTTGTTGACGTATACCTCACAACTCTTTTGATTGTTGTCTCGTTGACGTATACCCAACAACTCCTTTGATTGCTGTCTCGTTGACGTATACCCAACATCTCCTTTGATTGTTGTCTTGTTGACGTATACCCAACATCTCCTTTGATTGCTGTCTTGTTGACGTATACCCAACATCTCCTTTGATTGGTATCTTGTTGACATATACCCCACAACTCCTTTGATTGTTGTCTTGTTGACGTATACCCAACATCTCCTTTGATTGTTGTCTTGTTGACGTATACCCCACAACTCCTTTGATTGTTGTCTTGTTGACGTATACACGACATCTCCTTTGATTGTTGTCTTGTTGACGTATACCCAACATCTCCTTTGATTGTTGTCTTGTTGACGTATACACGACATCTCCTTTGATTGTTGTCTTGTTGACGTATACCCAATATCTCCTTTGATTGTTGTCTTGTTGACGTATACCCCACAACTCCTTTGATTGTTGTCCTGTTGACGTATACCCAACAACTCCTTTGATTGCTGTCTCGTTGACGAATACACGACATCTCCTTTGATTGTTGTCTCGTTGACGTATACCCCACAACTCCTTTGATTGCTGTCTCGTTGACGTATACACGACATCTCCTTTGATTGTTGTCTTGTTGACGTATACAAAACATCTCCTTTGATTGTTGTCTTGTTGACGTATACACGACATCTCCTTTGATTGTTGTCTCGTTGACGTATACCCAACATCTCCTTTGATTGTTGTCTCGTTGACGTATACCCCACAACTCCTTTGATTGTTGTCTCGTTGACGAATACACGACATCTCCTTTGATTGTTGTCTTGTTGATGCATACCCAACATCTCCTTTGATTGTTGTCTTGTTGACGTATACCCAACATCTCCTATGATTGTTGTCTTGTTGACGTATACACCACATCTCCTTTGATTGTTGTCTTGTTGACGTATACCCCACAACTCCTTTGATTGTTGTCTTGTTGACGTAAACACCACATCTCCTTTGATTGTTGTCTTTTTGACGTATACCCAACATCTCCTTTGATTGTTGTCTTGTTGACGTATACCCAACTACTCCTTTGATTGCTGTCTCGTTGACGTATACACGACATCACCTTTGATTGTTGTCTTGTTGACGTATACCCAACATCTCCTTTGATTGTTGTCTTGTTGACGTATACCCAACATCTCCTTTGATTGTTGTCTTGTTGACGTATACCCAACAACTCCTTTGATTGTTGTCTTGTTGACGTATACCCCACAACTCCTTTGATTGCTGTCTCGTTGACGTATACCCAACAACTCCTTTGATTGCTGTCTCGTTGACGTATACACCACATCACCTTTGATTGTTGTCTTGTTGACGTTTACCCAACATCTCCTTTGATTGTTGTCTTGTTGACGTATACCCCACAACTCCTTTGATTGTTGTCTCGTTGACATATAAACGACATCTCCATTGATTGTTGTCTTGTTGACGTATACCCAATATCTCCTTTGATTGTTGTCTTGTTGACGTATACCCAACAACTCCTTTGATTGTTGTCTTGTTGACGTATACCCAACATTTCCTTTGATTGTTGTCTTGTTGACGTATACCCAACATCTCCTTTGATTGGTATCTTGTTGACATATACCCCACAACTCCTTTGATTGTTGTCTTGTTGACGTATACCCAACATCTCCTTTGATTGTTGTCTTGTTGACGTATACCCCACAACTCCTTTGATTGTTGTCTTGTTGACGTATACACGACATCTCCTTTGATTGTTGTCTTGTTGACGTATACCCAACATCTCCTTTGATTGTTGTCTTGTTGACGTATACCCCACAACTCCTTTGATTGTTGTCCTGTTGACGTATACCAAACAACTCCTTTGATTGCTGTCTCGTTGACGAATACACGACATCTCCTTTGATTGTTGTCTCGTTGACGTATACCCCACAACTCCTTTGATTGCTGTCTCGTTGACGTATACACGACATCTCCTTTGATTGTTGTCTTGTTGACGTATACCCAACATCTCCTTTGATTGTTGTCTTGTTGACGTATACACGACATCTCCTTTGATTGTTGTCTCGTTGACGTATACCCAACATCTCCTTTGATTGTTGTCTCGTTGACGTATACCCCACAACTCCTTTGATTGTTGTCTCGTTGACGAATACACGACATCTCCTTTGATTGTTGTCTTGTTGATGCATACCCAACATCTCCTTTGATTGTTGTCTTGTTGACGTATACCCAACATCTCCTATGATTGTTGTCTTGTTGACGTATACACCACATCTTCTTTGATTGTTGTCTTGTTGACGTATACCCCACAACTCCTTTGATTGCTGTCTCGTTGACGTATACACGACATCTCCTTTGATTGTTGTCTTGTTGACGTATACCCAACATCTCCTTTGATTGTTGTCTTGTTGACGTATACACGACATCTCCTTTGATTGTTGTCTTGTTGACGTATACCCAACATCTCCTTTGATTGTTGTCTTGTTGACGTATACACGACATCTCCTTTGATTGTTGTCTCGTTGACGTATACCCAACATCTCCTTTGATTGTTGTCTCGTTGACGTATACCCCACAACTCCTTTGATTGTTGTCTCGTTGACGAATACACGACATCTCCTTTGATTGTTGTCTTGTTGATGCATACCCAACATCTCCTTTGATTGTTGTCTTGTTGACGTATACCCAACATCTCCTATGATTGTTGTCTTGTTGACGTATACACCACATCTTCTTTGATTGTTGTCTTGTTGACGTATACCCCACAACTCCTTTGATTGTTGTCTTGTTGACGTAAACACCACATCTCCTTTGATTGTTGTCTTTTTGACGTATACCCAACATCTCCTTTGATTGTTGTCTTGTTGACGTATACCCAACTACTCCTTTGATTGCTGTCTCGTTGACGTATACACGACATCACCTTTGATTGTTGTCTTGTTGACGTATACCCAACATCTCCTTTGATTGTTGTCTTGTTGACGTATACCCAACATCTCCTTTGATTGTTGTCTTGTTGACGTATACCCAACAACTCCTTTGATTGTTGTCTTGTTGACGTATACCCCACAACTCCTTTGATTGCTGTCTCGTTGACGTATACCCAACAACTCCTTTGATTGCTGTCTCGTTGACGTATACACCACATCACCTTTGATTGTTGTCTTGTTGACGTTTACCCAACATCTCCTTTGATTGTTGTCTTGTTGACGTATACCCCACAACTCCTTTGATTGTTGTCTCGTTGACATATAAACGACATCTCCATTGATTGTTGTCTTGTTGACGTATACCCAATATCTCCTTTGATTGTTGTCTTGTTGACGTATACCCAACAACTCCTTTGATTGTTGTCTTGTTGACGTATACCCAACATCTCCTTTGATTGTTGTCTTGTTGACGTATACACGACATCTCCTTTGATTGTTGTCTGGTTGACGTATACCCAACATCTCCTTTGATTGTTGTCTTGTTGACGTATACCCAACATCTCCTTTGATTGTTGTCTTGTTGACGTATACCCAACATCTCCTTTGACTGTTGTCTTGTTGACGTATACCCAACATCTCCTTTGATTGTTGTCTTGTTGACGTATACCCAACAACTCCTTTGATTGTTATCTTGTTGACGTATACCCAACAACTCCTTTGATTGCTGTCTTGTTGACGTATACACGACATCTCCTTTGATTGTTGTCTTGTTGACGTATACCCAACAACTCCTTTGATTGTTGTCTTGTTGACGTATACCCAACATCTCCTTTGATTGTTGTCTTGTTGACGTATACCCAACATCTCCTTTGATTGTTGTCTTGTTGACGTATACCCAACATCTCCTTTGATTGTTGTCTTGTTGACGTATACACGACATCTCCTTTGATTGTTGTCTTGTTGACGTATACCCAACATCTCCTTTGATTGTTGTCTTGTTGATGTATACCCCACAACTCCTTAGATTGCTGTCTCGTTGACGAATACACGACATCTCCTTTGATTGTTGTCTCGTTGACGTATACCCAACATCTCCTTTGATTGTTGTCTTGTTGACGTATACCCAACAACTCCTTTGATTGTTGTCTTGTTGACGTATACCCAACATCTCCTTTGATCGTTGTCTTGTTTACGTTTACACGACATCTCCTTTGATTGTTGTCTTGTTGACGTATACCCAACAACTCCTTTGATTGTTGTCTTGTTGACGTATACACGACATCTCCTTTGATTGTTGTCTTGTTGACGTATACACGTTATCTCCTTTGATTGTTGTCTTGTTGACGTATACCCCACAACTCCTTTGATTGTTGTCTTGTTGACGTATACCCAACATCTCCTTTGATTGTTGTCTTGTTGACGTATACCCAACATCTCCTTTGATTGTTTTCTTGTTGACGTAAACACCACATCTCCTTTGATTGCTGTCTCGTTGACGTATACACCACATCTCCTTTGATTGTTGTCTTGTTGACGTATACACCACATCTCCTTTGATTGCTGTCTCGTTGACGTATACACCATATCTCCTTTTATTTACTCAGTTTTTATTTCCGTTTGATGTTTTCAAAATTGATTCATTACAAATCATGACTTAAAAGGTTATCATGCCAAGAAATGTCCTCCGTTGAAATTTTGCTAACATCCCATAGAGCAAATTACACGGATGATTAATATTGACCATTTGGTACGTGGCCGTGTTCTAAGCGACACGTACACGAAGGTCATAATTAATATTTAACTACTAATGGGTGCCGTAGGAGGTCCACCGGAGTTTTGAGCGAAGATTTCTTGGCATGTGAGTAGAGGCAGATTTATTGATTTTATTTCTTTCCAGAAAATGCAGACGGGAGTATTATTTACTAGACAAAATAAAACGAACAAAAACCATTATTTTCCATTATGGAATTTGAAGACTGAAACCTTTACGCCTATGATGTTTATGAGTTCCCCTACAAAAGATCATCATTTGGTAATGATTTGATGAAAGTATGGCCGCTAAGTATTGTCCAGATGGGGGTCTTGCTCCTTGTAGCCTTTAGCTTAGTTTTCCAGAAAAACTTTCACAGAAATCAATTTTTGACACCAGGAATCAGTATGGAGATGAAATTTATGCCAACTAATCAGTTTTTATTAAAATACTCGCACAAACAGTTGTTTGTACATGATAATTCTAAATGATTATTTAAAAATACTTTAATATTTGTAGTTATTTATAATATATATTTTTTCATTGTCATATGAAAGCCACCAATGACTATCATTTTTTTTAAAGGTAAAAAGTAAAATAACAAAAATACCGAACTCCAAGGAAAATTCAAAATGGAAAGTCCCTTATCAAATAGCAAAATCAAAAGCTCAAACACATCAAACGAATGGAAAACAACTGTCATATTCCTGACTTGTTAAAGGCATTTCCTTGTGTAGAAAATGATGGATTAAACCTGGTTTTATAGCTACCTAAAATGTGTTTGTGCTAGTTACCCATTCATATATTTCCGAGCTATCAAACATACAATATGTCATATCGTAAATAGATGTTAACCACATGTGATCATTCATATTATTAGATACGCACATTGCGTTTCGTGAGACTTGACAGCACTGCCTACCGTACGAAATAACATGATCAAACCGAGGATATAACAGAGATAATATCTGAAAAAGTCTAATTTTTGGCAATAGGAAAAACCAAAAAAAAATGTCTTTAGAACCGGTATTTTAATAGCACAAATCGAAGAACACACATTGAGGATCTAGGAACTGTTGTCTGTAATTCAAACAATTGTTAAATGTGGTTACAATGGCAAATTTAAAAATGGTACAAAAAATTCCAGTTCTTTCCTGTTACCAAAGTGAATCAATTTTAAAAGTTTCTAATGGAAATAAGGAATAAGTTTAAGATACTATTTGTGGTTTACTAGTATATCCTGCAATAGTTTATCAAATGCCAATTATTTATTTTAGCATTTGCAATACAAAAGGTTAAGAAATATACTAAAATATAGTCCGATATGTCGGTAACATGAAAGAATCTTGAGTAACCTGACAAGTAACAGGACAGAGTTGGTAACAGGAAGGAATTTTTTTTCAAAACAATTGCTTTATTTCATAGTTTAAGAAAAATACATCATTTCAGATTGGTCACAATTGGAAGATAACAGCAAACAATGTCATTTATCTTTTGAAACTGTATTTGCAAGATGAAAAATCTGCCTAGGTAATGAAAAATTCTAAAATAAATTCCTTTCTGTTACCATCTACTATACTAGAATTGCACAATGTTCTCTGCTGTTATCAAAAGTTAAAAACCTGTCTTTTCATTCAATATACTGTATATTATGTTGAGATTTATTTAATATGATTATCATAACTTATATTAAATGAAATGTTTGACATATAATAGATTAACTTTGTGTTTCATCAGTGAAATTGTCTTTAACATCCTTCCAGTTACTGATTATGGTTATGCTGTTACTTTTTATCAAGTAACATGACAGAATGTAACAGAAAGGAATTATATGGAAAGCCTCAGCTGTCATATATTAGAGATTTACAAAACGTTATGCTGAAGCTTAAAATGTAAAGTTAAGACAGCGTGATGTTGAATTGAGTCACCAAAATGCTAACTCTAAATTACAATATGCAAAGTTGAATTTGCGCAATGTTGACTTGCAATGACAAGTGCTTTAGTCGTGATAGTATAATGATAAGTCACGATGTTGTGATGATATGCCAAACACACGTGACGTTGGGTTTAAAGTACATGATGTGAAGTTGACGTTGCATGATGTTAGCTTGCAGATTGATACTGCTCAGTCATCCACATCGACAGCTATGATAACAAATAAAATGAATAGCTAAAATGTATGGTGCTGCCTTGTTATTAATAAATGTCGAGCTGAGATAGTACGATGTTATATCATTGTGATATTACGATTGGTCTATCATGCAATCTGTTGATTTAAAACACCATGATGCACAGTTGAAAGTATATGATGTTAAGTTAAGATAACACGATGCTACACCACTATATTGAAACGAAATGTTTACCATACAATTTGTTGACTTAAAACAACACGATGCAACGTGTTGAGCCAGAGACATATAATTATATGTCTCTGGTTGAGCTAAGATGCTCTCTTGAAATTACAGGACGTACAGTTGAAATTTTGTAATGCTAAGCTACGATAGCACGATGTTATATCATTATAATGTCACAGTAGGCTTATTATACAATTTGCTCATTTAAAACTACACAACGTACAGTTGAAAGTACGTGATGTTAAGCTAAGATAGCACGTTGTTATATCATTATAATGTCACGATAGGCTTACCACACGATATGCTCGTTTAGAACTACACGACGTACAGTTGAAAGTACGTGATGTTGAGCTATGATAGCAATATCTTATATCATAATAATATCACGATAGGCTTGCCATACAATATGCTCATTTAAAACTACACGACGCACAGTTGAAAGTGCGTGTTGTTGAGCTAAGATAGCACGATGTTATATCATTATAATGTCACGATAGGCTTATTATACAATTTGCTCATCTAAAATTACACCACGTACAGCTGAAAGTACGTGGTGTTAAGCTAAGGTAGCACGTTGTTATATCATTAGAATGTCACGATAGGCTTACCACACGATATGCTCATTTAAAACTACATGATTTTCAGTTGAAACTAGGTGATGTTAAGCTAAGATAGCATGTTGCTATATCATGTGAATGTCACGATAGGCTTATCATACAATATGCTCATTTAAAACTACACAACGTACAGTTGAAAGTATGTGATGTTGAGCTATGATAGCACGATGTTATATCATAATAATATCACGATAGGCTTGCCATACAATATGCTCATTCAAAACTACACGACGTACAGTTGAAAGTACGTGTTGTTGAGCTAAGATAGCACGATGTTATATCATTATGACGTCACGAGAGGCTTATCATACAATGTGTTGACTTGAAACTACACGATGTAAATTTGAAGTAGTTTGGTCTTGACTTGAAACAGTAAAATGTTAAGTTATAAAAACAGAACGTAAAGTCAAAATAAAACAACGATAGGATGACATATACTTGTGCAGAATTGAAGATTTTTGCTGTTGACTTCGAATATAGTACAAATATTAGATCGTTTTATGTTAAATTGAAAGACAATAATGATGCGTAAAACATTACAGAATTATGTGAATTGAAACTGCAATTCTATGGAAAAGAATGAGGGATAAATCCCAAGGATTTTTTCTTCTTCAATTGCAAGTTCGGAGGCAAAATGATTCATTAAGCAAAAGAATTACCCATCGCTATATATTACACTTGAATATAGTTTTGCCGTATATTTTACATGTTTTGTTTGGATTTTTTTTTATGATTAAAAACCAGACTTTTTTTTATGAACAATATTTAAGAAAATATTTATCTATGTTGTGTGTTAATATATACAACATAATATTGTGCTTATAAGACTTATGACTGTGAGGGTCAAATTTTACTCATATAAAATCACATCTATGTAAGAGTTAGCGGAGAATTTGTATATACCACTTCCGTTTTCCACGAAATAGAACATAAGAATCTGGAGTCTTAATCTTAAAAAACAAAGATCAACTGATATGACCAATAATACGATTAGCGTAGGACTGAGAGGGTCAAAGCTATATCAAAATGTGACCCCCACCCCCGGTCTTGTTAGAGGTATCTGAAAATTTGAATTTTCTTTTCCACGAAATAAAGCAAAAAGAATTCATAGGTGGAAGAATCCTACTGCATGGGGCCAACCCAAACATAAAGTATGGTAGATTCTGTTGTATACTTTTCGCTCATACATGAAGTCTTTATGAAACCTAATGAAATTTGACCGAGAGCCTCCAGTCTAAATCGTCAACTTTCAAAAAAAAAAAATACATCATTTACAGCAGTGCCAACCATTTTTCCAGCACCAAGTAAGATAGTGCCCAAGTTTATGTATATATCCACTAGGAGAATATTTTATTTTTTTTAAATTGGTAAAGTCATTAATGGACAATGACCCCTATAACTTATAATAAGAAGCCAATTAATGATTTCTGTCACTTATTTTCTTGTCCATAATGATTTTCTTGGTTCTTTGCAGCTTCTCTCTATCTATAAGTGTTTTCAAAGAAAAAAAAAATCAAAATTCTGTAAAAATTGTTAAAGTCCATGAATTATTTTGGTATTGCTTTGATTAATTTGTAGATATGTTTTTTTTAATGTCAACAGTTTCTCTCTCTCTCTCTCTCTCTCTCTCTCTCTCTCTCTCTCTCTCTCTCTCTCTCTCTCATAGTTTTCATAAGTGTGGTCTAAATTAAAATCGGTAGATTTTTTTTAATTATTTGCCAAAATTTAGTTTATTCTTTTTTGAAAAACATAATAAAAAGTTTGGGCCACAGAGCATTTTGCAAGCTACAGGTTATGCAGTATTGTCAGATTTTGTATAAACTATACATGGAAAACTCAATGTTAGAAAATAAAAATAAAAATTGGGATCACGAGACTCGTTTTCTGTCTACAAAACAAAATAGATAAAGTCCCTACACATTCCATCATTAGAGACGAAATATGCCAAAGGGATTTCAAACTCATAATTCGAAAACAGACTGACAATGCCATAGCAAAAAAATCAAAAAAATCAAAAACGACAAAAAATAATGTTATCCGAGTTATCTCCCCTATATGGAAAAGTTGAAAAACATATGCAAAAAACGTTCTGTATTCAAAAACAAATAGTCGTTTTAATCAGATAAATCTCATAATTTTCTTCATCAAGATGAAAAGTACTACATATGAATAACATTCCTCTCTCAAAATATGTATATTTTTTTAGATCTAGACCGATTGTGTTGAGCTATATGAGAATCTAAGGGAGCTACCATGTGATTTTTATGGGGGGGGGGGGGGGGGGGGGGGGGGGGGGGGGGGGGGGGGGGGTAGCTAGGACGAAAAATTTTGTCCTGCCTTTTTTTAGTTGTAATCTCTGTCCTGCCTTTTTATTTTTCACTCTATTCGGTCCTGCTTTTTTTATTTATTAGTTTATTCTGACTTTTTTTTACATAAATTGTCATCCTGCCTTTTTTTTTTTTGCCAAGTTGCTCATCCTGCCTTTTTTTACTCAAAACTCCTGTCCTGCCTTTTTCAAATTTCATTCTAGCCCCCCAATAAAAATCAAATGGTAGCTCCCTAAAATAAGACGAAATAAACGAGAGAAAAAAGATCAAAAGCCAAACAACAGTATATTAAGCGCAACATATAGAAAATCAAAAACTGAGCAACACGAAACCCTCAAAAAAGGGGTGATCTCAGGTGCTCCAGAAGAGTAAGCAGATCCTGTTTCATATGTGGCACCCGTCACTTGGCGATTTTGGAAATAAAGGAGGAATGTGTTATAATTTACGAGGTAATCCCAAAAAACATGAACTACTGGGTGTCAAATCGATGAACGTGCTTCAAATATGCTCCTTTTCATAAAAAAAGAATTGATGAAAATGTATTTGTATTTAGTGTACAGTGGCAAATATTACATGCATATAAGGACGAGAATATGTAAGTGTAATATGAATATGAATAAATCTTGGCTCTGTACAAGACATATTTTGCTTGCTTAGCCGAATTTTTAACAAACTAGTTGACAAACCGACTCTGACAATCTATGGAAATCCAAATAGCTTCGGTTTTGATTAGTCCAGATTTTTTGGTTTTATTTCGGGGAAAAGGGTGCGTTTTACGTACAGTGGCAAATATCACATGCATATCAGGACGAGAACATGTAAGTGTGATATGAATATGAATAAACCCTGCTTTGTTACAAGACATACTTTACTTGCCTAGCCGAATTTTCAACGAACTAGTCGACAAACTGTCTCGGACATTCTATGGAAATCGTAATCGCATCGCTTTTGATTAAGTCCAGATTCTTTTGTTTTATTTCGGGGAAAAGGGGTGCGTTTTACGTACAGTGGCAAATAGCACATGCATATCAGGACGAGAACATGTAAGTGTGATATGAATATGAATAAACCCTGCTTTGTTACAAGACATACTTTACTTGCCTAGCCGAATTTTCAACGAACTAGTCGACAAACTGTCTCTGACATTCTATGGAAGTCGTAATCGCATCACTTTTGATTAAGTCCAGATTCTTTTGTTTTATTTCATGGAAAAGAAAATTCTAATTTTCAGATACCTCTAACAAGACCGGGGGTGGGGTCACATTCTGATATAGCTCTGACCCTCTCAGTCCTACGCTAATCGTATTATTTGTCATATCAGTTGATCTTTGTTTTTTAAGATTAAGACTCCAGATTCTTATGTTCTATTTCGTGGAAAACGGGAGTGGTAAATACAAATTCTCCGCTAACTCTTACATAGATGTGATTTTATTTGAGTAAAATTTGACCCTCACAGTCATAAGTCTTATAAGCACAATATTATGTTGTATATATTAACACACAACATAGATAAATATTTTCTTAAATATTGTTCATAAAAAAAAGTCTGGTTTTTAATCATAAAAAAAAATCCAAACAAAACATGTAAAATATACGGCAAAACTATATTCAAGTGTAATATATAGCGATGGGTAATTCTTTTGCTTATTGAATCATTTTGCCTCCGAACTTGCAATTGAAGAAGAAAAAATCCTTGGGATTTGTCCCTCATTCTTTTCCATAGAATTGCAGTTTCAATTCACATAATTCTGTAATGTTTTACGCATCATTATTGTCTTTCAATTTAACATAAAACGATCTAATATTTGTACTATATTCGAAGTCAACAGCAAAAATCTTCAATTCTGCACAAGTATATGTCATCCTATCATTGTTTTATTTTGACTTTACGTTCTGTTTTTATAACTTAACATTTTACTGTTTCAAGTCAAGACCAAACTACTTCAAATTTACATCGTGTAGTATCAAGTCAACACATTGTATGATAAGCCTCTCGTGACGTCATAATGATATAACATTGTGCTATCTTAGCTCAACAACACGTACTTTCAACTGTTCGTCGTGTAGTTTTGAATGAGCATATTGTATGGCAAGCCTATCGTGATATTATTATGATATAACATCGTGCTATCATAGCTCAACATCACATACTTTCAACTGTACGTTGTGTAGTTTTAAATGAGCATATTGTATGATAAGCCTATCGTGACATTCACATGATATAGCAACATGGCTATCTTAGCTTAACATCACCTAGTTTCAACTGAAAATCATGTAGTTTTAAATGAGCATATCGTGTGGTAAGCCTATCGTGACGTCATAATGATATAACATCGTGCTATTTTAGCTCAACAACACGTACTTTCAACTGTACGTCGTGTAGTTTTGAATGAGCATACTGTATGGCAAGCCTATCGTGATATTATTATGATATAACATCGTGCTATCATAGCTCAACATCACATACTTTCAACTGTACGTTGTGTAGTTTTAAATGAGCAAATTGTATAATAAGCCTACTGTGACATTATAATGATATAACATCGTGCTATCGTAGCTTAGCATTACAAAATTTCAACTGTACGTCCTGTAATTTCAAGAGAGCATCTTAGCGGCTCAACACGTTGCATCGTGTTGTTTTAAGTCAACAAATTGTATGGTAAACATTTCGTTTCAATATAGTGGTGTAGCATCGTGTTATCTTAACTTAACATCATATACTTTCAACTGTGCATCATGGTGTTTTAAATCAACAGATTGCATGATAGACCAATCGTAATATCACAATGATATAACATCGTACTATCACAGCTCGACATTTATTAATAACAAGGCAGCACCATACATTTTAGCTATTCATTTTATTTGTTATCATAGCTGTCGATGTGGATGACTGAGCAGTATCAATCTGCAAGCTAACATCATGCAACGTCAACTTCACATCATGTACTTTAACCCAACGTCACATGTGTTTGGCATATCATCACAACATCGTGACTTATCATTATACTATCACGACTAAAGCACTTGTCATTGCAAGTCAACATTGCGCAAATTCAACTTTGCATATTGTAATTTAGAGTTAGCATTTTGGTGACTCAATTCAACATCACGCTGTCTTAACTTTACATTTTAAGCTTCAGCATAACGTTTTGTAAATCTCTAATATATGACAGCTGAGGCTTTCCATAGAATTACACAGTACTCTAGTTTTGTCTTTTTATTCGAATTGTGTAGAAGTTTACTTCCATCTACATATCAATTTAATAAGATACTATAAAAACAACATTTACTGTTACAGTGCTGACAATGAAATATTCTCAGAAGGTACACAAAAAGGCTGTAACAGAGGAGAACAACAAAATTATTTTTCTCTAAATTCTGATCTTTGGGGAGTTCGGATTTTTCAAACTGGCTGCCATTCACCTCAGTTTACATATGGAGTCATACATTCAGGAAATGATGCTCTTCTCATTGCATTACAAGAAATAAAATCTTGGTCTTTCAAACGTTTCTACAGGTGAAAAAACCCAGTGGTAACAGGAGGGAAATTATCCCTTGGGACAAATTTAAAAGACCCTTAAAAATGAAAAATTTTATCACATGATTTAGTTAGAACAAAATCAGACCATTAAGTGACAAGTTTTCTATATAATCTATCATATTTGTGAAAATCGGAAGCCTGTTTACTTAATCTAGATATTCTTTGAATGATTTAGTTGAACATTTAAATTATAATATTTTATTAGAAGAAATATAAGAAAGAGTGTTTAATTGGTAATAGTTGGTGCATAATATACTCTAGTTAATACTGAAACTTAAAATTTCCAAAAAGATGCCTGAATAAAAATATAATTGCTGGTGAAAGATGGAACATGGAAATTAGACTTTTTCATATATTGTCTCAACAGCCGAAATGTAAATTTGATTATTCCCGCCAAAGTTATAGCGGAAAGGGGAGGTAATTTTAGAAAGTGAAAGTTGACATCCGATCATGTGGTTTTGTACAGACTATGATAACAAACATTTGTTGGAATCGACAACCCAGAGAAGTCCACGTGAAAAGTCAGAACTTACATTAAAATGGTAGTCACATCATAAAAGGTAAAAGAATATATTTACAAAATAGAATATGTCCTGTTGACAGCCGGATACAGTTCATTCATTCATGAATAAATATTCTGATTGTACTTTCATTTCCGTTTTTTATCGCGTTTTTTTAAAACTCAAAACTGAACTCAAACTCATTTAACTTGCAGTCAAAACAGATGGTTGTGGAATGTTATTTTGTTTTTATGTGTGTATATTTTGTTGTTATGTGTGTATATACATGCTGGTGATATATACAGTCAGGTTAGATGAGTCAAGTACAAATAAACGATTAATACAATATGTTTATTCCAATAACTTGAATAAGACCTTATCACTATTTGGGAATCTGCTACACTTGACCTGAGAATTTGCAACTCTTGAACTTTTGACATCCAACAGCAATCATCATAGAGGGGGGGCAGGAGGTGTTCTAAACCCGAATTCCCAAACTTCAATTTGCCCAAATCCCGAATTCCCAATCTAAAAACATTGAAATCCCATGTCCCCGACAAAAGAATAATCCCGAAATGATAAATATGGCCTCTAACCTCAGATAAACAGGTTAATCATACTTTTTTCATGGGATTACGATGTCTTTTGAATATCTATTGCTATAAAACTGTAAGTTGGCAAGGCATGGTGACCCTCTTGGAGAAACTGGATAACTCTGCCTTTGTAGCATGTGTGTAATGAAAGATGTTTGTATTTTGTAACCGTAAGCCGTAACCGACAGTTTAAAACTGTACTTTATAAATTCCCCAAGTTTTTGTTTGGTGCTTTAATCATTGTTAATGCGGATTCTGATTTTTGATTGTTTGGTTTTTTTGTGGTTAAACGTCGTCTTTCGGCAGTAAAACTGAAATCCTTGTCAATTCAGAATGGAGTCTAACACGATCTGCTTTTAAAAAGAGGATCATATTCTAACTTGCAACCCCAGTGCTGACAGACTAGTATAGTCAGTGATGAGTATAGTTATCATTGTGAGTTATGACTAATTTCCGTGACCACTCGGTATTTTGGTGTTCGGAGCTAAAACAACAACTTTGTCCCCTCCTTTGGTTTTTTGTTTATAAAGCTATTTTTATGAGCTGTTGACTTCAGTTTCAAATTATTGTGCAATAGGCATGCCTCAATAGATCTCAATAAGATAATCTAGAAAGTTTATTGCCACCCATGCAGCTTGTGTCTTTTTTTGTTGGACTGATACATGTCCTCAGGGTATCATTTTTTTGTCGATAAATTCTGGAATTATTCAAGATAAGAATCAAATAAGGTTCTGACTCTCTTAATCAAAATGGAATTTACTCGTTTAATATTTCGTTTGTTAGTTTTATTGCTACATAGTCGGGCATTATATTTTCTGGTCTGTGCGTCCGACAGTCCGTCCTGGATCAGGTTAAAGTTTTTGGTCAAGGTAATTTATGATGTTGTAGAAGTCGCATCAGCTTGAAACATCGTACACATGTTCCTTATGATATTATTATTCTAACTTGTATATCAAATTAGGGTTTTGACCCAAAATTTCATGGTTCGCTGAACAAGGAAAATAATAGTGCGAGTGGGACATATATGTACTGTGGACACATTTTCCTTGTTTATGATTTATTTGGCTTTCCAAAATTATGATTAAAAGCATTCCTGTTGAAAATGAATCCAGCAGGGCGCATTATATGCACTCCATGAATAAGAATGAATACGATGCACATGACCTTGACCGGAATCCAAGTATGTAAAGATGTTTGTGCTGTCCTTAAACCTTAAATTTGACTAAGATCTTAAGTTCCAAGAATGCCCCTAGCACAAATTTGAGCGGAAAATGTATTTCAGAGTTTTATATTTTTATGAAAGTGAAATGTATCAAATCAGTTTTTCATTCATACATGTACATAAAATGATGTAGATCATGTAGACTATTAGTTTGTTTTAAAATCTTCAATAGCAATCCTTCAAAGGACAAGAAATCTTGAGGTTTCGGCCCGATCTGGATATGTTTCTATTAACCACAAAACTAAGTTCAGGAACAGTAGGGTTCTGTGATTTGTTTTGGAAGAATTTAAGGAAAAATTGTCATCCCGACAAGCATGACAAGCAAAAATCCTGATTTCCCGAGCTTAAAATACGGAAATCCCGAATCTCGTTCACAATTTTTCCCGAAACCCCAGAGTTAATTTGTAGGCATCCTGATTTTCCGTATTTAAAAATGGCCAATCCTGACGTCCCGTAAAAGGTCCTGCATCCCCTCACCATAATGCCAACTTTTGAAAATGGCACTGGGTGTCTGTCAAATCTACACCTATGGAAAAAACATGAAAAGTCAAATCAGCATCTAGTCAAATCGGCACCTATTTAAAGTCATATTGCATTTGGTTTTTCAATTCTGCTCTTAATGTTATATTTATCTTTTTCTTCCCTTTTTGTGAGGTTTTGGGTGAATATTTTTTTTTTTTGTATTATATATACATGATATATATCTATACTACTAAAACAAAGAGGTCCAATTTGTTAGCTTGCATGACGTAAAAACAAAGAATAAAAGAATTCAACTTTATATTTAACTAATTTAGGACAATAGTGTTGATTAAAAATTACACCTTTCCAGGCCCTTTCGTTTTCCACATAATTAATATTGCCAATAATGAACAAGTTCCGGGTCGAATCCCATGTACCGATTCCAAAACTATATGTATATATGGGTCTGTCCATTAAGCCATGACATGAAATGGGACATCATAGTTATATTTTAGAATGTGACACAGGTCGAAAAAAAAAATTTATTCAGAAAGAGGATATACCAACATGCCAAAGCATCCAGAAAAATTAGAAAAACCCATACTGTATAGTAGAAAGTTAAGATTGCAGGATAATTAAAAACATTACAATACAAAGAATTCTATTGTGCAATAATAACAATAATAATATCTATATAAGATAATTTTAAATTGTCACAGTTCTCTGCTGTCATGGCCATGATGGCAGTAAGATTGTGTGCGGCATAGTGAATATGATTCTCCTCGTATCTTAACCAGCCAAGCGAGCAGTTATGAAAAATTGGAATTTAACAAATTTGTTTTGATATTTAAGATTAAAGCTTATGATTCAATGATTAAACTATCTACAATGTGTATAAAAAAATTACTCAAATCTTTTAATTAACCGACATGTCCTCTCAAGATATTAGGGAAAAAAACAAACTTTTCAGGATGACTCATGTTACCAAAGTTATAACTTTGATCTCTTGCTCAAGGAGGAATACATTTACGTGTATGGGGTTGATTTGCTTATTTGACTAACCAAATGGAATCATACCGTACAAACAAGTCTGAGAAAAGTGAGACAATGACAATGAGGTCAAGGTCAGATGATACCCGGCGCTAGACAGACATGTACACCAAAATATTGTTGACCTATTGCTTATAGGATCTGAAAACATTTGGCAATTTTGATCTAACCTTTTTACTAACTGTGTACTTACTATTTCCAGAATTGTGTCTTCTAGGTTTTGTTTATTTTGTATCTATAGCATGTATAGACACTGGTCAATTGTTAAAACCAATTATTGACCTCTAAATTTCTTTTGATTTTTTATGTGTCAGTGGCAAATATATAATAATAATAATAATAATAATAATAAATTCTTTATTGAAAGAGGGTAAACTCAGTTAGTTACAATAAACTAATCTTCCCTGAGGCCCTCACATACAAATTACAATACAATCAAAAACAGATATTTACACATAGTTAATTTACAGTCAATTAGTTCAATGTAATATTATTAGCATGATAAGATATAAAGCTGTTCAAGATGTACATGTAGTCAAAAAATCAAATAAAAATAAAAAAGTATACAAAACATTGTAGAAAACATAATCTTATCAGGACTTTGATACTTTGTTTAAAAGTATAAGTGTTTTGAGCTTTACGCATTTTGTGTGGTAGTCCATTCCATAACACTGATCCAGAATAAGCAAAAGATTTCTTAAATAGCTCAGCTTTTGGCTTAGGAACTATCAGATTACCTTGAGTGACACCTCTCAAGGAGTAATGATTATTATCTGATTTCAGTTTAAACTTTTGAGCTAGGTACATTGGTGCTTCCATACACATACATTTATATAGAAGTAAATATTTGTGGTATTTGATTCTATTGTCAAATGGCAGATTCTATATAAGAAATTGAAATGTCTGTCAAAATGAATAAATAGATAAAAATAATAATTACTGTTATTTTAAAGATAATCTGTGAATGTTTTGAGGAATAATGATGTTAGAAGAAATTATAAAAATAATTTTTGGATATGATTGTTTCCGTTTAAAGTAGAAATGATTAAAACAAGTTGAAAAAATGCAAAGATTTTGACAGAATTAACTCCCATTTTTTTACACAATGTTTATGTGTTGCAATGCTTTATGTTGACACTTTTATATTGGTATTTACTAGTGTAGTCTGGTTATTCAAACATCCCTGTTCCCAAATTTGTTACTTTTTTTAGTCAAAAACATCTGTGATATATATTTTTTTTCACTTTCAAATATCTTGCTTTATAGCTCAGTGTCTGTCAATAAATCTTATGTCAGAAACATCGCTGTAAAAACTTTCAAAATCATTGTAGGTTCCAATATATGCCAGTTAAAACTGTAAGTCATGCTGTGCATAAGAAAAAACACATGTTGATTCTTTCATTTAACTTTATTCAAGCAATAGTTTTAACTTATATGTTTCCTACATAAGATCTGTCAAACTTGTTTTCTTATGTCTGAAACATTTGAATGTGCTAACAGTTAAAGTTCTTTGATCTGTAGTGAAATCTTGTTAGATGTTAGGCTGCAGTATTTTCCAGGAGTTTTAAAAATAACTTTCAACTAGGATTTGATTTCCAATGTCAGTCAAAAAAAACAAATATATATTGTCTGTCAAAATATCTTATGTATGAAAAATCTTATGTCAGAATCAAGTCTGTCAAAATCTTATGTCAGAAACTCAATTTGTCTGTCAAATCTTATGTCAGAAATAATAAAGTCTGTCAAATCTTATGTCAGAAAAAATAAAGTCTGTCAAATCTTATGTCAGAAATAATAAAGTCTGTCAAATCTTATGTCAGAAAAAATAAAGTCTGTCAAATCTTATGTCAGAAACAATAAAGTCTGTCAAATCTTATGTCAGAAACAATAAAGTCTGTCAAATCTTATGTCAGAAACATAATATTTAAGGCTTCGTTTATTTAAAAAGGATGATGCTCATAATTTTTTTTTTTGTCAAATTGTCTTTATCTTTATAAGTAAAGCATGTATTCCAAAACAGAAGTTCATTGCTTATGATTTTTGCCTAACGTGCTTATGGGAGTTGTTTCACTTTCTTATATGGAATCTGCCAACTGTCATCCACCCAAGTTCTTTAAATAAGGGGACTGAGGGGATAATGGATCTGCATCTAGAATTAATCTTGCTGCCCTTTTTTGGAGTTTTAAAATTCTTGTTATCCCTTCATTTTTACATTCACCCCAAATAATACAGCAGTAAGTCAACTAGGGGCAGAATATACCCATTGTAATATGTTATCCTTGCATTTATATCTAAAAAATTTCGTTTTTTAGGAAGAAGGTATATTCTGGATGATATATTGGCACAAACTTGGTCAATTTGATTTCTCCAGTTAAGTGTGCTGTCAATTTTAACACCTAATAATTTTTCACATGCAGAATTTTGTAATACTTTTGAATTTATTTTCAAGTTTGGTTGATAAGTCTGAATTGATTGTTTCTGCTTTGTTCCAGTAACCAAACATTTTGTTTTATTTGCATTAATGAACATGTTATTCATTTTGCACCACTCTTCAACCCTGTATAAATCTTCTTGAACATCATCATGTATATTTTCTATGTTTTTCCCTGATTTATGAAGAGTGGTGTCATCAGCATATAGGTCTGTTTCACAATTTTCAATGCATAAGGGAAGGTCGTTTGAAAATAGCACAAACAATAGAGGACCAAGTATAGAACCTTGGGGACACCAAATTTTACATGTTGTTGTTCAGAATAAACATTACAAATTTTTACCTGCTTTGTTATTCAGGTATGACTTGAAAAAACTAACAGTAGCCTCACTAAATCCATAAATTTCAAGCTTTAAACAAAGAATGTCATGATCTACCAAATCAAAAGCTTTTTTAAAATCTAATAAAATTGCAAGGTTTAAATTACCATCATTCATTTCTTGCAACCAATGATATTAATAAGTGCAGTTTGACAAGAATGCTGCGGCCTGAAACCAGATTGTGTAGGGTGTAAAAGTTTAAGTTTAGATAAGTATTTGTACATATTATTAGAAACATGTCTTAATTTCTATTAATTTTGATAAAGTTGGAAGAACAGATATAGGTCTGTAATTTGTTGCTAAAAGCTTGTCACCATCCTTGAAAACTGGTGTTACCTTAGCATTCTTCAGTAAAGAAGGATATTATTAGTTATCTTGGTGTAATCAGGGGTGTACAGAATTTTACACCGTTGTTGAAAATTCATACACCCTGAGGCGCAGCCGAATGGGTGTATGAATTTTCAACAACGGTGTAAAATCCCGTATACCCCTGATTATTAACTCCAATATAACGAATTTATTTCTTATGAACAATTCCTTTACTCATTTTTAAACCGGGATGTAAAATTGAAAAATGGTAATGAAAAATTTCCAGTGTAACATTTTTTCAACGTTGATGTTGCTGCGTATTGTCAAATACTTTTTTTCTTTATTTTTGGGAAATTCAGAAAAAAAATTTTGTTCTTTTGAATTTTCGGGAAAACAAATTTTTTAAAAAAATTAAAAAATAAAAAAAAAAATTTTTTTAATTTTTGTCCTCAAATTTATTTATTATATATATATATTTTTTTTTTTTACATTTTATTTATTTATTTATTTTTTTTTACATTTTATTTTTTTTCTTTATTTTGGCAATTTTTTTTTTTTGGCAAAATTTTATTTATCCCGGGTTGAGCAAGGGTGGGGTGTTATTTACACCGGGGTAATTAACCAATCAGATTGCAGTATTATTGCTGCATAAGAAATAAATACCAGTATCTATCATTCGGTTAAATATGTATGTGAGAAGTGATGCAATAAAAGGGGCACTTAATCTTAGGATTTTTGGTCCAATATTATCCATACCATATGCTTTGTTTATATCGAGTTTTGTTAACTCATTAAATAGCTCATTCATGATCACTGCATGGTGGTATAGAAAACTTATCATGTTTATGTAATTTATTTTTAACAAATTTACCAAGATTACTAAAATCTGCTTTGTTTACAGGTGTATAACTTCCTTGTTCTCTTAATTTTTCAGCACAGGAAGTGAAAAAGTTATTAAAAGTTTCTGCTATTGGTTTTTTACTTTTAGTTGTATTGTTATCTTCTGTGGCTAACTCATATGGTGTTTTTTTAACTTTTGGGTTCAGACTTTGAAGACATTTCTATAAAGTTTTAGGGTCATTGGAGTCTTTTACCATATTTTTATAATAATTCTTTTTTGAGTTATCTATGATTTGTTTAGTTTTATTTCTCCAAAATCTATACTCACTCCATAAACCAAGTGCATTATATTTATCTCTCAAATTCCTAGCGTAAATGATTTCACTGTTATACCATTCAGGCTGTCAGTCCCTTTTAACTCTCTTTTTAACAACAGGAGCATGTTTAAAGCCTTGTTCAACATCATAAAACAATTGTAGACAGTCAGAGGGGTTTTCTTCAAATTCAATTATATGAAAAGGTGTAATTTGCAGATCTAATAAAAATTCATTTTGGTTGAAATGCCCCCACATCTTTTATCTATCAGCTCAGTATTGATGTCATAGCTTATTTTTATCTAATAAGATGATTGTACTTTTAGATAAGTAACTAGTACAGAAAACACTGTGTAACAGTTTACAAGTATTTAGTTAGGTCAGAGAGCTAGTACTTCCTCAATGCATACAATTAATATTAAACAAAAGAAAATTAGTACAAAGCACATTCAAGATAGACGTCAGGTTTAGGAAAAGGTGTTGGTTAGTTAAAAACTGTGGAAAAAAGTGGATTATAATATTATTAACTGATATTCATGATATTGCTGAACAGATTTTTATACGATTTAAGTGAGTTATAAATAATCTCACATTCAATTTT
This sequence comes from Mytilus californianus, assembly GCF_021869535.1. NCBI lineage: Eukaryota > Metazoa > Mollusca > Bivalvia > Mytilida > Mytilidae > Mytilus > Mytilus californianus. The sequence continues at coordinate 4,175,843 of NW_026262615.1, forward strand.
ATCGTTTAATATATATTTCTTTAGAAGAAGAATGTAAAAGAAAGAAAAACTATTCATAAATATTCTCAATCTAGGATTAAATGAAAAAGATATTTTAATTTACTAAAACATTGTAAAACGATATATTTGTTAAATTTAAAAAGTTTACTCTGACAATTTCAGAATGACATTAACAATGATTAATAGTCTCCTTTGTATTTGTTAACATATCACACCACAGTTACATTGAACCTAAAGATATATGCGTACACAGAGATTATTTTGAAGAAAAAAAAATTCTATAAATCCAATCTTTTTTCTTGGCTAACATTTACCGTCAAATCCACAATTGACATGCATTGGGCCACCATTTTGAATTGCTAGAATCCACAAATTTTCCTGTAATACAAAATTATAATCGAAAATTAAACATAACCTGCCTCAAATACGAGGTTTCAATGAGATTTAATCCAAATCTGAATCATACATGTAAAGAAATAACCTTTGGTTTAAGCCTTTCAATTGGATAATTTCATGTTTTGTCATGCATGTCATGACGTTAACCAACCAAAATCAGTAATGAAGTTTCGTGGAATTTTGTTATATATGGTAAATTAATAAATTTTTACAAGCTCTAATGTACTATTTCATTTTGAGATGCATCCGACATGCCAGAATAGGAATAGCAGTACTGTAGCTGACGAGTTGCCACTGTCAATTTGGATTTAATGATCACAAATATCCTTTTTATTGACTAGCTATGTGTCACCAGTAAAACTGCCTTTGCGACTGTCAAATCTCCAATTAACAGTGGCAACTCTTTAAATACGGTATTGTTACTCCTTAATTCTATCATGTCTATAGAAAGCATTTCAAAGCGTAATCTTATTGGTACTGCAAAGGTATATTTTTTGAACTTGATGAATAATAGAAAATGTGTGGTAAGAAACAAAACGAGACAGCAGCCCAATGGCAAATAAACATCAAATGAACTTATCATCGGAACAAGTACATCATCCGTAAATATAAATCAACAAGCAGACATCTTATTCTTTCAGGTATTTCATATCCCATCTTTTATGGTAATATTCTATACAAAGCACAAAAAAGGCATTATTCACCTCAATAGCTAACCAAACCTTTAACAGACTTATTTAGAAGGAATATAGTTACGATACTATTGTCAGGTCATTAAAGATCACATTTTTTGGAATTAATATTGATTCACTCATGTCTACATGCATGGGGGTCTTGGCATTGGAAATAAACACATTTATTCTAAAGCCAGTTTTTGGCATGTTACAGGTTATGTTCTTCTAGTTATATATGTTATGATGGTATGATACTTATAAACCCCTAATGGGAGGGATAATGTGCTTAATTTCATATGATGAAGACATAATCTTTCAATCAGTTTAATTGAGGTCTGGAGCTGGCATGTCCATTTTCTCTTAACTTAGTAGTATACATTTTTATTAACATGATTAAGGGGCCAGCTACAGCCCACCTCCAGGTGCGAGATTTTCTCGCTGTGTTGAAGACCCATTGGTGGCCTTGGGCTGTTTTCTGCTCTTTGGTCATGTTGTTGTCTCTTATTATATAGACACATTCCCTGTTTCCATTCTCAATTTTATTAAATAGCCATTATAGGGCAACACATTTAGTAATGTTATACAATAGACAGGTAATTATACAATTGACAGGTATGTATACAATCGACAGGTATTTATACAATAGACAGGTACTTATACAATTACTACTGTTTTACTGTATTACCATTTGTACTATTGTCTGCTCCTTTTTTATTTACTAAGTGTTTGAAAGCAATGGTGAAGTAATAAGTATGTATAAATACAATAGACAGGTATTTTTACAATAGGTATTTATACCCTAGACCAGTTTTTATGAATACAATAGACAGGTATTTATAAGTACTATATTAAACAGGTGTTTATACAATATACATGTAATTTTTTGTATGAGGCTCTAAATCATTGAGTTTTTAAAAGTAGTGAATAGATTTAGCAGAAACAAAAGTTTTCTATAAACCCCCAATTCTCCAAATAACATATTTTACAATTTTTCATTGCAAATTAATGTTGATTAATTTCAGAAAGAAGTTATGTCTGGAAGAAAATTAGTGGAAGATGAAGATGGAATCCATTTTGTTAACAGTTTTGTTGACCTTCTGTTGGTTATTGGTCTGGATGACAATTCTGGCCTCATCCCATATGACGGGAAGGTAATTTGTTATTGTGTCACCTTAAACAAGGGGGAAAAAAGAGACCAAATGACCTAGACATTAACAATTATAGGTCACAGTACAGCCTTCAACATTTTCAACAGTGAGCAAAACACATACCACAAAGCATGCTTTAAAAGGTCCCAAAAATGACAAATATGAAACAATTCAAAAGAGAAAACTAATGGTCTGATTTATGTACAAAACAATAAAGTCAGGAGCCTGTAGTTCAGTGGTTGTCGTTGGTTCATGTCTGTCATATTTGTTTTTCGTAAACTGTTTATATAAATTAGGCTGTTAGTTTTCTCAATTGAATTGTTTCATATTTTACTTGTTGGGGCCTTTTATAGCCGACTATACGGCACAGGTTTTTCTCATTGTTGAAGGCCATACAATTTTCTATAATTGCTTACACTCATTTCATTTGAAATTTGGTGGACAGTTGTCTCATTAGCAATTATACCACATCTCCTTACTTTTATATTAACTCAACAGATCGATACAAAGCACAAAACTATATAACAAAAACACAAAAGACACAAATTACAGATCTGAGAATACTTGATGTTACCATGGTTACTGAAAACTAGTTCAAAGCCAATAACAACTAATAAAAAAATCATGTATCTAAGACTAAAATATCAATTAGTACACATCCAATATCCAATGGATTTAATGTAAGGCAAAAATAAATAATACATGTGTTTTCGCTAACTCTACCTACCCTAACACTTTTATGCCATTTTGGAATAAGCACTGTTAAAGTCAGACTGATTCCTTAGTAGTAACCAGCTAAAAAATGTCTGTAAAATTAAAAACCAATTGTTCAGATAACAATTGAAGGTTTTTCCACATCAATTAAAATTCTAAGTTATTGAAAAGAAGCTGATGTCAGTTTACTCAAAGTTACTACTGGCGTCCAATGATAGGTTTATGCAAACTGATTAAAGAAAATAAATGTTTTTTATATACTTCTGTCTGAAATAGTGTAGATGATTTGCTATTTCCGGTTTAGAAAAAGTCACTTCTTGTCTTATAAGATAGCTTTATTCACATAGATTCCAAAAATATATGGTTTCTATATACTTTTGCCAATAAAAAGGGAGATAATTTGCTACTTTCGGTTCATTGATGGTCACATCCGGTCTCAAATGAAAGGTTTATACCCGCCTTTTAACAATATATGGTTTCTTTGTACTTTTCCATGAAAAAGTGCAAAAATGGCTACTTCCGGTTTACTCAAGGCCACTTCTGGTTGACAAATTTCAAGGTCATATGTCACTCAACATTTTGTAAAAGACCATATGGCTTATTAATGAACAAAGTTGAAGTAATAATCAATTAACCTTATATTAAACATTTCAGGGGCAATAACTCCTATAAGATGTCATTAGATGGTTTCAGACCAGAAAATACAAAAATAAGCAAAAGTCAAAATTGAGAACATGCCCTTGGCCTTTGACCTTGACCTCATTTTTGTCGAGCCTTCGACTTTTGTCGAAAAAGCGAGACATAGCGATCCTACATTCCGTCGGCGTCGGCGTCGGCGTCGTCGTCGTCGGCGGCGGCGTCCACAAATATTCACTCTGTGGTTAAAGTTTTTGAAATTTTAATAACTTTCTTAAACTATCCTAGATTTCTACCAAACTTGGACAGAAGCTTGTTTATGATCATAAGATTATATTCAAAAGTAAATTTTGTAAAAAAAAAATTCCATTTTTTCCGTATTTTACTTAAAAGTGGACTTAGTTTTTCTGCCAGGAAACATTACATTCACTCTGTGGTTAAAGTTTTTGAAATTTTAATAACTTTCTTAAACTATCCCGGATTTCTACCAAACTTGGAAAGAAGCTTGTTTATGATCAAAAGATAGTATCCAGAAGTAAATTTTGTAAAAAAAAAATCCATTTTTTCCGTATTTTACTTATAAATGGACTTAGTTTTTCTGCCAGTTAACATTACATTCACTCTGTGGTTAAAGTTTTGGAAATTTTAATAACTTTCTCAAACTATCCTGGATTTGTACCAAACTTAGACAGAAGCTTGTTTATGATCATAAGATAGTATCCAGAAGTAAATTTTGTAAAAAAAAAAATCCATTTTTTCTGTATTTTACTTATAAATGGACTTAGTTTTCTGCCAGTTAACATTACATTCACTCTGTGGTTAAAGTTTTTAAAATTTTAACAACTTTCTTAAACTATCCTGGATTTGTACCACACTTGGACAGAAGCTTGTTTATGATCAAAAGCTAGTATCTAGAAGGAAATTTTGATAAAATTTTGTTCCATTTTTTCCGTATTTTACTTATAAATGGACTTAGTTTTTCTTCCAGTCAACATTACATACATTCTGCAGTTTAAGTTTTTAAAACATTTATTAGATTCATAAATTATCCTGGATTTTACCAAACTTGGACAGAAGCTACTTACAATCAAAAGATAGTATAGAGAGGAATATTTTTATTAATTTTTTTCCTCATTTTTGTTGAGCCTGCGATTAACACCAAAAGTAGGCGAGACACTGGGTTCCGCGGAACCCTTACGAATTTTTTAAGTTAGGACCCAGGGACCTCAAATAAAAAGTTTCTAGGGTTATACGGCTAATGGTTTATGAATTAGAAAAACATAACGACAAATTTATTTGGCTACCTGCCCTGAAATTATCAGCCAAACAGGGTATCTGATTTTTAGGTTAATGCCCCTGAATTGATGATTTTACGGAAATTTTGCAGTTTTTGGCTACTATCTTGAATATTATTATAGATAAAGATAAACTGTAAACAGTAAACAGTAAAAATGTTCAGCAAAGTAAGATCTACAAATAAGTTTATATGACCAAAATTGTCAATTGACCCCTTAAGGAGTTATTGTCCTTTAAAGGCAGTTTTTCACAATTTGTTCATCTAGTTTGCTTACATAAAAAAAAAATTCTCATTTGAAACTGATGAATCAATTTCATCCAAACTTCGGATGAATGAGTTTCATAGTATAGTATAAATTTTGTATTGTATTTCCTTGTACATTAAGAAACATAGCCATTATGGCTAAAATGGAACATAGGGGTAAAATGTTTTTTTTTTGCTTTTGAAGAAAATATAACAGATACAAAGAACATTTAAATGGCATTTTTAAGCCACTCATTAATATATACTGAAAGTCAAAAATAATCATTGATGAAAGATTTAAGCAAAAAATTACAGGTGAGCGATTCAGGCTCTTGAGGACCTCTTGTTAGTTTTTATGTATATGAAAAAAAGAAGAATTGGGATAATTGTTAATGTGACAGCAACTCAACAACACAAAAAAACAAATGCCATAAATTTAAGAATCATGCATCTGCTTACAAGGTTGAAAACTGAAAATTACATACACAGTGATGACAGTGTATTTATAAATTTTAATATATTGTTTCTGCTTTAGGAAGAAGACAGCATTACATTAGAAGATTTATTCCTCATACAATATGAACCACAAGTTCTGTCAGCGGCTTCGTCAAAAGTTATGATGCATTTCTTCCCTCATGCACGTCAAGATTTAGACTATCCACGAATTAGACGACAGCTAAAAGATGACTACATCTATAAACGCACAGCGATGAGGAGCATTGATAATTTAACACAATCTAGATTTCATAAGACCGTTAACGTGTCAAGACACACTGCTCCTGTTAGTGTTAGTCGTCACATGTCTATCAGAGGCACGACTATAAAGAAAAACAAGATGACCACTTCTGTCCCAGAATTCCCTGTTTCAGAGGAAGTCATCAAAAGTATAACAACATTTTGTTATCCAGGTAATTGTTTGCCCTTAAATTATAATGATTTTATCTAGTTACTGACCATGGTTATTAGTGTTTAATACTTTTAAAATTCTATAAACATTTTTTATTTTTTATTCAACAACAATATTACACATACTCTTAACATATTTCTTCACAATTCTACGAACATTTATTATTTTCACATTGGAGGCATGATTAATTCACCTTTTTATAACAACATGAACAAGCAAAAGGAATATTGTAAACAAAAATTAATGCAATGTTTTTATTAAATGCCAAAATTGTAATGGAGTATCTTTTGCAACAATTAAAAGTTGAGTGTTAAATTTCTAGAAAAATGTGTTAAAGGTTAAAACTAGTAGATAATCAAAGATAAGTCAGTAAGTGTGCAATGTGTGTGACAATGTTCTATTTACCCCCTGTAAGATAAAGCTAACAATATCCATCAAATTTAACATATATACATAATGCTTGCACGAATTATTTCACAAATAATCTCCAGAAAAAAAGTGTTTAATCCTAATAATTCTCAACCCAAATAATTGATATTTTATGTTTATTTTTTGTTTCATTTTATTCTCTTCACCTTCAAATCCCCAGTTAATATGTCCTTGCTAAATTATTAATAAGGAGTGAGCCACCATATATAGACTTGCTGAAATCCATAAATGTGTGATTAATGCAATTGAATAAAATTTATGAAAAAAATGTCTACCTAAAACAGTGTTCTCCCCAGGATTTTTGGATAACACCAGGGTAATGTGTGTGGACTTCTTGGTGAAATATTTCATGCAATCAGTTGTGTCGCGTCGCGTCGCTTAACTCTAGTTACTGTAGTTTTTATGTCTCTTGTTTTGTTTTAACACTGTGGTACTGTGTTATGTAGACATTGATTCAGAAAATTATTGGTAAAAAAGAAGTAAATCAAAAAACAGTTTGTATACTTTAATATTTTTTTAAAATAAATAAATTATGATTCATAATAAAATATTCATCTGAATTTAAAGTAATTAAATCTTTTATAAAATCCAAAATCAATAAAAATTAAATATCATTCAAAAGAGAACAAAAATGTTCAATTTAAAAAACTTTCTAGTTTCTAGAAAAAAAGTTGTTGTATGTGAAAGGATTCCTGTCATAAGAAGATATAAAATTAACAAGAACAATTGCAAATATTGTTTTATTATTTGAACCAGTTTCTATCTTAGATTTTAATAAAAAGAAATTTTTCATAAATTTTAGAACATTTTGCCATAGATTTCATGTAAATATTAACCTTTCTTGTCTTTGGTGATTATCAAACATTGATACAGACTTAATACTGCCCTAAAATCTAAATTTTTATTTGTCATGAACCATTTAAAAAGAATTCCTAAATCTATAAATTTATCTTTGGTCTATAGATCTATAAGTATAAACCATATTCATTGTCAACAACTAAGTCTCCCTATTTTCCCACCTAAATGACAGGAAGTTGATATAAATAGATTTAACATGTGCTTATGGATAAAATTTGCAAGATTATTTCTGTTATTCATTAATTATGGCTATAGATGTCCAATTTGAAGGTACAGTCATGCATTTTATTTATAAAATATAATAGATTGCAATTAATTGTAAATAAACTTGAATATTCTACGTGAACTAACTGGGTCATGTGATATGTACAGACAGATACTAGTTTGAAACCCAACTATCATGCAATAACTATGTCATAATTAAAGATAATATTGGCCATGGTTTAATCAGAGACATATAATACTATAATATAAGAATTGGAAAAATGTATAGTTGTCCATTATACGTAATGAGCCACCATTATGATGTACAAAAAATGTACCTTTCGGGTCAAGACACTGTTTGTGTACAAAGTATTTGCCGACTTGTCACAGGTCAGTGCTTGGGTGGAGAGTGAAGTCGTAAAATAGTTATCTGTGATCATAAAGTTATGAACTCTTAATTAAAACATAAAAGAATCATGTTACAAGTGTTAATTACGACGATTAAATCCAATCAACAAGGTTAACCTCATAAGGTAAATCGATCACGTGGTGTAAACAATCTGTGTTGAACTGGTTTGAACTGGTCAAATTTCACCTGGAATTCTATACCGCACAGAAAAGATTTAACAAGTCTTTTAAAACTTTACCGATTTACGATTTTTTAACTGAAAATTTTAGCACCACAGAGAAAAATTATACATTGCGGTAAGAACGATACCACCACGGTAAAAAATTATACATTGCGGGCCAGCGGTCCTTTAAGGGCCTGGGGAGAACACTGCCTAAAATAAATCATTAAACCAAGCATTTTATAACATGTAATACTCCTCAGACTTTAAACACTATTATATGCACAAGTTTGACAAAATATCATTGACCTTTCACCTTTACCATGTTTACCTTTTTGGACCCTTAATTCATTCAGCAGAAAATGACAAAAATTCCTTAATTCATTTAAATGTTATTTTGTTTACCTACGATATTTGTTTAACTACTGAAATTCAGAACTTTTTGCTATATATTTTTTTTATCATAGCCAAAATTGCAATGGATAGATTTCAGAAAATAAAAAGTTCCATTTTAATATTTTTAAAATTTGTCAGCATTTATGTATTCTGCAATTCCCAAAATAAAAATTTTAAACAAGTTTTGTCTATTGATCAGCAATCACCAACAATGAGCATGTCTAAATTTCTGAATGATTAGTAAATAATTGTGTATTGCAGATGGTATGAAGGTTTTTCCAGAGAAACTGGAGAATTTTGTCCATTTTCTTGTGTTGACAGATATAATGGGAAATAAGACCTATGCCACATGTTTGACTTTTAACAGAAGATTTATCATAGAAAAGGTTGGTACAGTCAGACTATAACAGATTGGTCCATATTAACTAAGGGCAGTTCTAATACAAATGTTGGGGTCTAAGAAAGCACTTATTTTTCCTTCTACTTGAGATAATTGCATAAGAAGCTTGTAAAACTGAAATTTAAAAAATGCCAATCTTTGCTGCATATTGATAAAAAAATTGGTAAAAATCATGTACATACAACATGTACAAAATCTAAAGATCTTTGGGGTCACCAATTTTTGGAGTATTCAACAAAGTCCTTAGCATGTTACAATTTCCCAAAGCATACTTATTTTTTCACACCTAAGTTATCGAGCACACAGGTCTACTCTTGTCATATGTACATTCATTAGAGAAATATTGTCTTTTCGTGAATATCAAAATTTAAAAGTCTGTCTGTGTAGGTTAAGAAATTAAAGATAACTACTCTTATAAAGTAGGTATCTTTTTACTATTTTTTTATACAATTTTAAGCAAAGGTCGTCATGATTTTTGTACATGTATTTGCGGTCTTCTTGATCTTTTTTTTCCTTGACTTTCTCTGATCTAGCCGAATATATATTTACTGCTAGTAGAAAAATAAATTGAAGTTGGTACTCAGGAATTTATTCGCATAGAAACATTTTAAACCAATTTTAAGTCAAACTTCTATAGCCTGCTGTACTCGTCGTTTGCTACTTAAGGAGGGAAATGATAACAAATGGAAGTTTTGTTTTTATTTCAAATTATTTCTGTTTTTACAATTTACGAGAATGCTTTCCTGTGAATCCATAATTGATAGCATCCTTGCTAAAATGGGACAAATATTGAGAAGATCTAGTGTTTACAGGGGAGGTAATATTTTGTCACTAGATTTCCCACTGGGTACAACATACCACACCAACCACTTACAGTCAACTCCTCTCAAAAAATTAGAAACTGCAAACAAAGACAAGATTTACTATTTACAGCTATTTTCCTGTTTGTTTATTCAATACTGTGCTCACAAATATTTTTTCTGGTCATGCATGGGCAGATTCAGGTGGGGTGCATTAGGCATGCACCCCCAACCCTGTATTTAAAATTTGGAGAAAAAATTTTTTTTTTATTATAGTAATCTGAAAAGGACTAGTTATGCTGCTAAGTGTTTGAAAAATGAACTAAACGGCTGAACTTGACTTAAAATTTTATTGTGCCTCCGCCTTAGGCAATGGGGGCATTAAGTGTTACTCTTGTATGTCCCTCTTTCCGTCCCTCAGTCCATCCCATTTTTGTTTCCGCAAAAACCAGCAGATAGAGTTTGAATTTGAGCAGTGAGTCACTTTACCATGTTTACCGTTCTAAGAGTTACGCCCATTTTTAACTTGAAAAATTGCAAAGCTTGAACTGGGGCATGCATCTCCTTGGACACATTCTCTTTATTGTTCATTTTTATGCCCCGGCCGTAGCGGAGGGGGCATTAAGTTTTACCCTTGTCCGTCTGTCATGTCTGGACGGACGTACGTGTCCATACCTCCCAAAATTGGTTTCCCTTCTCTAACTTGAGTTTGCCTTAACCAAATGTTATGAAACTTATACACAATGCTTAATACTTCAAAACACAGATCAAGTTGAATTTAGTAGCGTCACTTTAATCATTATCGAGTTATGCCCCTTTATAAATGGAAAAATTGCAATATTTTTAGTTTGCATTCTGTTACTTAAGTTTGACCCAATCAAACATTATGAAACCTATTTATATTACCTTAAAACACAGATCAAGTACAAATTTGGGTAGAGTCACTTTTATCGTTCTTGAGTTATGTCCCTTTATAATGTTGTATGCAAGCGGGGGCATCATCTGTGTCCATGGGGACATATTCTCCATTTATTTTTTTTATGTTTTGATGATCAAAATTGCTGTTTTTGTTTAAGATCTATACAAAAGTTATTTACTAAGAAATTTAATGTATGGCAGAACGAAAATGTCTTTATTTGTTTTTTTTGTTTCTTCCTCAAGAAAAATAATGTAGGTAGATAGGTAAGATTTCTTTTTATTTTTCTAATTGTTTTCAAAAGATGAGTACAAGGAGAGACCACCTATCTTATTGGAGTTCAGCTGTGTTTTTTAGTGGGTTTCGTGTTGCTCAATCTTTAGTTTACTATGTAGACATGTTGTTTATAGAAATAAGAAGATGTGGTATGAGTGCCAATGAGACAACTCTCCATCCAAGTCACAATGTGTAAAAAGTAAACAATTAAAGGTCAAATTACAGCCTTCAACACGGAGCCTTGGCTCACAATGAACAGCAAGCTATAAATTTGTCTTTTTGATAATTTTTCAGTCTTTGCCATGGCATTGTCAGTTTGTTTTTGACTTATGAGTTTAAATATCACTTTGGTATCTTTCGCCTCTCATGTAAATTTGATCAACTGATAGAACTAGTAACGTTTGATTTACAATTTTTGTAGGAAGAAAAGTCAAAGATATGGATGAACCTTGACACCAGTTCAGATGACCTTGAGAAACAACAAGTTAGATGTTATATACCACACTGCTGTGTACTCATATCAAAGTTTCCATATTTTACTGTAATGAAAGATGCATTATCATAGTGAGTTTATATAAATAAGAAGATGTGGTATGAGTGCCAATGAGACAAATCTCCATCCAAGTCACAATGTATAAAAAGTAAACAAATATGAGTCAAAGTACGGCTTTCAACACAGAGCCTTGGCTCATACCAAACAGCAAGCTATAAAGGTGTAATACCTCCATTGATTTACCCCTATTAGTCTTTGTTAAATTTGCACATTTCAAAAAATTGTGCAGAATTTATCTTTGTTTCAAATAAAGAAATACTTAGCATGAGTAAAGTTTTATCCTGTCCAGTACTATAGAAAAAATTTCACATAACATTTCATTGCATATAAGAAAATAACCATCACTGGAAGTTAACATATCAAATTTTCCCCCTTTTTTAACCTGTGTTCAAGCTTTAGTAACCATGTAACCTCAAGTTTCCAAAATATTCTATAGAAACCCCAAATAAAAAAATAATGGTGCTTTGAAATACCCAAGATATATGTTTATGACCCAGAAATGTTTTACTGCAATGAAATGTAGGATCAATTACCTACAACTGTCAAATTCAAGGGAATATTTTTTTTCGACCTATTTTCGTATGCAACCGGATGTGACGTACTATGATTTGGAGGTATTACACCTAAAGAAGACTTTTTTGTTAAATAAACTGAATGTGACTTTTTTCCTATGTAATACTGGTTATTTCAAGCATTTCTGTCAAGTTTTGTCATAATCAGTTCAATAGTTTGAGAAAAATCTAATGTAATGTAAGACGACATCTACAGTGTTTCGAGCAAAATTTCTTCGAAAAATCCAAACCAAGTCGCATCATGATAGAATATAGTGTGGACCAATAAATGATCAAATATTTATCTCATCTGCCTACAAACAGTTGAATATGATACAAAAGATGACTTTAGGATGATAAATACTACTGATGGATCTCTTTGTCTTCCTTATAAGGTCTCTTTTGGTCCATTTATACCTCTCATTTCCTCAAAATTTCTACTTTCTAGGCCAATAAATAAAATTTTTGGGGTAACTTTCACTCATTTATGATAGAAATGTTATACAATGTAATAAATGATTAACTGAAGTATTCAAGCTGAATGAACTATACGTATAAAATTTTACTGTCTCCAAGGAGGTTTCAATTAGTCCTTACGTAAAACTTAAATTTACGCCGTGTTCCAGAGAGGGACATAAAAAGCTTCTCTTTTGGTGAATAATTTGTTGTTACTGCTTTAAAAATAATTTCATTTACTTAAAACTATATAGTTTTTAAATTTCTTAGGAAAAATTTTCTAGTATAGCAGAATTATAAGAAATAAGGAGAAAAAGCTCCCCAAAGCTCTAAGTATGGCTTGTTCTGTCAACTAATATTCAGGGTAAAGTCCTATTTCAAGGAAATTTTCTCATAAAATGTGTTTTGGAGACTCAATCCACTCAGAATATTTCATTATTTGTAATATTTCACTTAAATAGCAAGAAATTTTAACACATGAGAGTACTCACAAGGTCAAAGGTGCATGTACAGCTTCCCATAAAGGGCCCCAAAATGACTAGTGTAAAACAATTCAAACAGCATACATTTACAGATTACATGTGGAAAGGTGATTAGGAACTCTTGACAGCATTCTCATTTAACAGTTTTTTTGTTATACAAAGGAAGAGGTTTGAATGAACTTAAATTTACTCATCACTCTTTTCACAGAACCTATACTGAACAGTATGACTTCATATTAAGTTAGCAATTGAAAAATGATGAGTTATAAGTGTGTTGGCTTATTTTATTCTTTCAAGCACCTTCTTATTGTTTTCCATAACTTAAAAATTTCAATTGGGGGTATATATGCTAAGCATGACAACGTGTGCATTCTTGTTTAGTGTTTAGAAAACACATTTTAATTATAATTCAGACTATAAAAATGTAAGAACTCGTAATTTTTGAGTGACTTAAACATAACATAAGCCATGCACTGTCCATGACTTTGTTATCTTGATTGTAGCATGGTATCTCGCATGGAAGCTGACCCAGAAGAAATGTACAGCCATATAAAAGATATTACCCATACACTGACCATGACTCTTTTCTCTTGATTGTAGCATGGTATCTCGCATGGAAGCTGACCCAGAAGAAATGTACAGCCATATAAAAGATATTACAGATACACTGACCATGACTCTTTTCTCTTGATTGTAGCATGGTATCTCGCATGGAAGCTGACCCAGAAGAAATGTACAGCCATATAAAAGATATTACCCATACACTGACCATGACTCTTTTCTCTTGATTGTAGCATGGTATCTCGCATGGAAGCTGACCCAGAAGAAATGTACAGCCATATAAAAGATATAACCCATACACTGACCATGACTCTTTTCTCTTGATTGTAGCATGGTATCTAGCATGGAAGCTGACCCAGAAGAAATGTACAGCCATATAAAAGATATAACCCATACACTGACCATGACTCTTTTCTCTTGATTGTAGCATGGTATCTAGCATGGAAGCTGACCCAGAAGAAATGTACAGCCATATAAAAGATATAACCCATACACTGACCATGACTCTTTTCTCTTGACTGTAGCATGGTATCTAGCATGGAAGCTGACCCAGAAGAAATGTACAGCCATCTAAAAGATATAACCCATACACTGACCATGACTCTTTTCTCTTGATTGTAGCATGGTATCTCGCATGGAAGCTGACCCAGAAGAAATGTACAGCCATATAAAAGATATTACCCATACACTGACCATGACTCTTTTCTCTTGATTGTAGCATGGTATCTCGCATGGAAGCTGATCCAGAAGAAATGTACAGCCATATAAAAGATATTACCCATACACTGACCATGACTCTTTTCTCTTGATTGTAGCATGGTATCTCGCATGGAAGCTGACCCAGAAGAAATGTACAGCCATATAAAAGATATTACCCATACACTGACCATGACTCTTTTCTCTTGATTGTAGCATGGTATCTCGCATGGAAGCTGACCCAGAAGAAATGTACAGCCATATAAAAGATATTACAGATACACTGACCATGACTCTTTTCTCTTGATTGTAGCATGGTATCTCGCATGGAAGCTGACCCAGAAGAAATGTACAGCCATATAAAAGATATTACAGATACACTGACCATGACTCTTTTCTCTTGATTGTAGCATGGTATCTCGCATGGAAGCTGACCCAGAAGAAATGTACAGCCATATAAAAGATATTACCCATACACTGACCATGACTCTTTTCTCTTGATTGTAGCATGGTATCTCGCATGGAAGCTGACCCAGAAGAAATGTACAGCCATATAAAAGATATCACCCATACACTGACCATGACTCTTTTCTCTTGATTGTAGCATGGTATCTCGCATGGAAGCTGACCCAGAAGAAATGTACAGCCATATAAAAGATATTACAGATACACTGACCATGACTCTTTTCTCTTGATTGTAGCATGGTATCTCGCATGGAAGCTGACCCAGAAGAAATGTACAGCCATATAAAAGATATTACCCATACACTGACCATGACTCTTTTCTCTTGATTGTAGCATGGTATCTAGCATGGAAGCTGACCCAGAAGAAATGTACAGCCATATAAAAGATATTACCCATACACTGACCATGACTCTTTTCTCTTGATTGTAGCATGGTATCTCGCATGGAAGCTGACCCAGAAGAAATGTACAGCCATATAAAAGATATAACCCATACACTGACCATGACTCTTTTCTCTTGATTGTAGCATGGTATCTCGCATGGAAGCTGACCCAGAAGAAATGTACAGCCATATAAAAGATATTACAGATACACTGACCATGACTCTTTTCTCTTGATTGTAGCATGGTATCTCGCATGGAAGCTGACCCAGAAGAAATGTACAGCCATATAAAAGATATTACCCATACACTGACCATGACTCTTTTCTCTTGATTGTAGCAAGGTATCTCGCATGGAAGCTGACCCAGAAGAAATGTACAGCCATATAAAAGATATTACCCATACACTGACCATGACTCTTTTCTCTTGATTGTAGCATGGTATCTAGCATGGAAGCTGACCCAGAAGAAATGTACAGCCATATAAAAGATATAACCCATACACTGACCATGACTCTTTTCTCTTGATTGTAGCATGGTATCTAGCATGGAAGCTGACCCAGAAGAAATGTACAGCCATATAAAAGATATAACCCATACACTGACCATGACTCTTTTCTCTTGATTGTAGCATGGTATCTCGCATGGAAGCTGACCCAGAAGAAATGTACAGCCATATAAAAGATATTACCCATACACTGACCATGACTCTTTTCTCTTGATTGTAGCATGGTATCTCGCATGGAAGCTGACCCAGAAGAAATGTACAGCCATATAAAAGATATAACCCATACACTGACCATGACTCTTTTCTCTTGATTGTAGCATGGTATCTCGCATGGAAGCTGACCCAGAAGAAATGTACAGCCATATAAAAGATATACAGATACACTGACCATGACTCTTTTCTCTTGATTGTAGCATGGTATCTAGCATGGAAGCTGACCCAGAAGAAATGTACAGCCATATAAAAGATATAACCCATACACTGACCATGACTCTTTTCTCTTGATTGTAGCATGGTATCTCGCATGGAAGCTGACCCAGAAGAAATGTACAGCCATATAAAAGATATTACAGATACACTGACCATGACTCTTTTCTCTTGATTGTAGCATGGTATCTCGCATGGAAGCTGACCCAGAAGAAATGTACAGCCATATAAAAGATATTACAGATACACTGACCATGACTCTTTTCTCTTGATTGTAGCATGGTATCTCACATGGAAGCTGACCAAGAAGAAATGTACAGCCATATAAAAGATATTACCCATACACTGACCATGACTCTTTTCTCTTGATTGTAGCATGGTATCTCGCATGGAAGCTGACCCAGAAGAAATGTACAGCCATATAAAAGATATCACCCATACACTGACCATGACTCTTTTCTCTTGATTGTAGCATGGTATCTCGCATGGAAGCTGACCCAGAAGAAATGTACAGCCATATAAAAGATATTACCCATACACTGACCATGACTCTTTTCTCTTGATTGTAGCATGGTATCTCGCATGGAAGTTGACCCAGAAGAAATGTACAGCCATATAAAAGATATAACCCATACACTGACCATGACTCTTTTCTCTTGATTGTAGCATGGTATCTAGCATGGAAGCTGACCCAGAAGAAATGTACAGCCATATAAAAGATATTACAGATACACTGACCATGACTCTTTTCTCTTGATTGTAGCATGGTATCTCGCATGGAAGCTGACCCAGAAGAAATGTACAGCCATATAAAAGATATTACCCATACACTGACCATGACTCTTTTCTCTTGATTGTAGCATGGTATCTCGCATGGAAGCTGACCCAGAAGAAATGTACAGCCATATAAAAGATATAACCCATACACTGACCATGGCTCTTTTCTCTTGATTGTAGCATGGTATCTAGCATGGAAGCTGACCCAGAAGAAATGTACAGCCATATAAAAGATATAACCCATACACTGACCATGACTCTTTTCTCTTGATTGTAGCATGGTATCTAGCATCGAAGCTGACCCAGAAGAAATGTACAGCCATATAAAAGATATAACCCATACACTGACCATGACTCTTTTCTCTTGATTGTAGCATGGTATCTCGCATGGAAGCTGACCCAGAAGAAATGTACAGCCATATAAAAGATATTACAGATACACTGACCATGACTCTTTTCTCTTGATTGTAGCATGGTATCTCGCATGGAAGCTGACCCAGAAGAAATGTACAGCCATATAAAAGATATTACAGATACACTGACCATGACTCTTTTCTCTTGATTGTAGCATGGTATCTAGCATGGAAGCTGACCCAGAAGAAATGTACAGCCATATAAAAGATATAACCCATACACTGACCATGACTCTTTTCTCTTGATTGTAGCATGGTATCTCGCATGGAAGCTGACCCAGAAGAAATGTACAGCCATATAAAAGATATAACCCATACACTGACCATGACTCTTTTCTCTTGATTGTAGCATGGTATCTCGCATGGAAGCTGACCCAGAAGAAATGTACAGCCATATAAAAGATATTACAGATACACTGACCATGACTCTTTTCTCTTGATTGTAGCATGGTATCTCGCATGGAAGCTGACCCAGAAGAAATGTACAGCCATATAAAAGATATTACAGATACACTGACCATGACTCTTTTCTCTTGATTGTAGCATGGTATCTCGCATGGAAGCTGACCAAGAAGAAATGTACAGCCATATAAAAGATATTACCCATACACTGACCATGACTCTTTTCTCTTGATTGTAGCATGGTATCTCGCATGGAAGCTGACCCAGAAGAAATGTACAGCCATATAAAAGATATCACCCATACACTGACCATGACTCTTTTCTCTTGATTGTAGCATGGTATCTCGCATGGAAGCTGACCCAGAAGAAATGTACAGCCATATAAAAGATATTACCCATACACTGACCATGACTCTTTTCTCTTGATTGTAGCATGGTATCTCGCATGGAAGCTGACCCAGAAGAAATGTACAGCCATATAAAAGATATAACCCATACACTGACCATGACTCTTTTCTCTTGATTGTAGCATGGTATCTAGCATGGAAGCTGACCCAGAAGAAATGTACAGCCATATAAAAGATATTACAGATACACTGACCATGACTCTTTTCTCTTGATTGTAGCATGGTATCTCGCATGGAAGCTGACCCAGAAGAAATGTACAGCCATATAAAAGATATTACCCATACACTGACCATGACTCTTTTCTCTTGATTGTAGCATGGTATCTCGCATGGAAGCTGACCCAGAAGAAATGTACAGCCATATAAAAGATATAACCCATACACTGACCATGGCTCTTTTCTCTTGATTGTAGCATGGTATCTAGCATGGAAGCTGACCCAGAAGAAATGTACAGCCATATAAAAGATATAACCCATACACTGACCATGACTCTTTTCTCTTGATTGTAGCATAGTATCTAGCATCGAAGCTGACCAAGAAGAAATGTACAGCCATATAAAAGATATAACCCATACACTGACCATGACTCTTTTCTCTTGATTGTAGCATGGTATCTCGCATGGAAGCTGACCCAGAAGAAATGTACAGCCATATAAAAGATATTACAGATACACTGACCATGACTCTTTTCTCTTGATTGTAGCATGGTATCTCGCATGGAAGCTGACCCAGAAGAAATGTACAGCCATATAAAAGATATTACAGATACACTGACCATGACTCTTTTCTCTTGATTGTAGCATGGTATCTAGCATGGAAGCTGACCCAGAAGAAATGTACAGCCATATAAAAGATATAACCCATACACTGACCATGACTCTTTTCTCTTGATTGTAGCATGGTATCTCGCATGGAAGCTGACCCAGAAGAAATGTACAGCCATATAAAAGATATTACAGATACACTGACCATGACTTTTTTCTCTTGATTGTAGCATGGTATCTCGCATGGAAGCTGACCCAGAAGAAATGTACAGCCATATAAAAGATATTACAGATACACTGACCATGACTCTTTTCTCTTGATTGTAGCATGGTATCTAGCATGGAAGCTGACCTAGAAGAAATGTACAGCCATATAAAAGATATAACTCATACACTGACCATGACTCTTTTCTCTTGATTGTAGCATGGTATCTCGCATGGAAGCTGACCCAGAAGAAATGTACAGCCATATAAAAGATATTACAGATACACTGACCATGACTCTTTTCTCTTGATTGTAGCATGGTATCTCGCATGGAAGCTGACCCAGAAGAAATGTACAGCCATATAAAAGATATTACAGATACACTGACCATGACTCTTTTCTCTTGATTGTAGCATGGTATCTCGCATGGAAGCTGACCCAGAAGAAATGTACAGCCATATAAAAGATATTACCCATACACTGACCATGACTCTTTTCTCTTGATTGTAGCATGGTATCTCGCATGGAAGCTGACCCAGAAGAAATGTACAGCCATATAAAAGATATAACCCATACACTGACCATGACTCTTTTCTCTTGATTGTAGCATGGTATCTAGCATGGAAGCTGACCCAGAAGAAATGTACAGCCATATAAAAGATATAACCCATACACTGACCATGACTCTTTTCTCTTGATTGTAGCATGGTATCTCGCATGGAAGCTGACCCAGAAGAAATGAACAGCCATATAAAAGATATAACCCATACACTGACCATGACTCTTTTCTCTTGATTGTAGCATGGTATCTCGCATGGAAGCTGACCCAGAAGAAATGTACAGCCATATAAAAGATATTACAGATACACTGACCATGACTCTTTTCTCTTGATTGTAGCATGGTATCTCGCATGGAAGCTGACCCAGAAGAAATGTACAGCCATATAAAAGATATTACCCATACACTGACCATGACTCTTTTCTCTTGATTGTAGCATGGTATCTCGCATGGAAGCTGACCCAGAAGAAATGTACAGCCATATAAAAGATATTACCCATACACTGACCATGACTCTTTTCTCTTGATTGTAGCATGGTATCTCGCATGGAAGCTGACCCAGAAGAAATGTACAGCCATATAAAAGATATCACCCATACACTGACCATGGCTCTTTTCTCTTGATTGTAGCATGGTATCTAGCATGGAAGCTGAACCAGAAGAAATGTACAGCCATATAAAAGATATAACCCATACACTGACCATGACTCTTTTCTCTTGATTGTAGCATGGTATCTCGCATGGAAGCTGACCCAGAAGAAATGTACAGCCATATAAAAGATATAACCCATACACTGACCATGATTCTTTTCTCTTGATTGTAGCATGGTATCTCGCATGGAAGCTGACCCAGAAGAAATGTACAGCCATATAAAAGATATAACCCATACACTGACCATGACTCTTTTCTCTTGATTGTAGCATGGTATCTTGCATGGAAGCTGACCCAGAAGAAATGTACAGCCATATAAAAGATATTACCCATACACTGACCATGACTCTTTTCTCTTGATTGTAGCATGGTATCTCGCATGGAAGCTGATCCAGAAGAAATGTACAGCCATATAAAAGATATAACCCATACACTGACCATGACTCTTTTCTCTTGATTGTAGCATGGTATCTGGCATGGAAGCTGACCCAGAAGAAATGTACAGCCATATAAAAGATATTACAGATACACTGACCATGACTCTTTCTTCTTGATTGTAGCATGGTATCTCGCATGGAAGCTGACCCAGAAGAAATGTACAGCCATATAAAAGATATTACCCATACACTGACCATGACTCTTTTCTCTTGATTGTAGCATGGTATCTCGCATGGAAGCTGACCCAGAAGAAATGTACAGCCATATAAAAGATATAACCCATACACTGACCATGACTCTTTTCTCTTGATTGTAGCATGGTATCTCGCATGGAAGCTGACCCAGAAGAAATGTACAGCCATATAAAAGATATTACCCATACACTGACCATGACTCTTTTCTCTTGATTGTAGCATGGTATCTCGCATGGAAGCTGACCCAGAAGAAATGTACAGCCATATAAAAGATATCACCCATACACTGACCATGACTCTTTTCTCTTGATTGTAGCATGGTATCTGGCATGGAAGCTGACCCAGAAGAAATGTACAGCCATATAAAAGATATAACCCATACACTGACCATGACTCTTTTCTCTTGATTGTAGCATGGTATCTCGCATGGAAGCTGACCCAGAAGAAATGTACAGCCATATAAAAGATATTACCCATACACTGACAATGACCCCTGTTCCACTTGCTGGCAGATTGGCATTGGTATTGTTTTAGCTATTATACATGTCACTATAATAGAATTTACACTTTTCACTCGCATTGCTTGTCTTTGCAAAAAATAAAACTTTTTTTTTCTTTAGATTGCATATATTGTCGTACATGCATGTGAATAAAACTTGATTTTGAAATCAGTACATCTCATGTATATTTCATAATTTCCACCTGCAAACCATGGACATCCTCAAGAGTTCTGGAAATAATTTTTTCCTTGATCGTCACTGAAGAAAATGTGCTGGTCCTCACTATTATTTCTATTGCAAAATTCCAAATTTGTGTGGGTTCTTTGCAAAATTTATGTGGTCAAAACCTTTAGACAGCCATTTTTGGAGAACCCTGTTACTTGATATTTAACATAAGATTTCTTTGAAAATATTGCAAATGTTTGATTTTTCGCTTCCTACCACGGAGGAGTGTACATGATAAAATCATATTCACTGTAGTGTTTACGTCAATAATAAGACCACACAAATAACCAACGTACATCCTCAACAATAGACAAGTTTCATGTTTTTATGCCCCTACTGTCACCGGAGGGGTATTAAGTGTTGCACTTGTTTGACCGAACGTACGTCCTTAAATTGGTTTCCTTTCTCTTACTTTAGTTTGCATCAACCAAATGTTAATAATTTATTTGCAATGCTTATTACCACAAATTGCAGATCAATTTCAAATTTGATTGGTGTCACTTTTACCTTTCTCCAGTTATGCCCCTTTATAACGTAATATGCAAGAAGGGGCATCATCTGTGTTCCATGAACACATTCTCCATTTATTTGACTTATATATATATATATATATATATATATATATCTTTGTATTTATTAATAAGGTTACAAAATGCTTATTGCTATTGTGCTATCTCTTTTTATTTTGCTTTTATGTTTTAAGTCTTTTCGATCATTACCATATTGGAAAAATGTGAAGCAACCAAAAAATCTTTGTTGACATATATACCTACATGTAATTGAAATATTTCCTTTAAAAATCCTTTTGTTTTTTGGGAAAGACGGCTTCAAGCCGTCAATTCCCTATGTGGCTGGCCAGACTTCCAAGCCTTTCATGTCACTCATTTTGTTTTAATAGTTGTGGAAAACACCTCAAAATTTCATACTGAATTGATGAGAAGGAGACACACAAATGAACAGATTGACTTAAAACTCTTTTTTACACATTTGCCTTCTGTTTCTCATTAAATTATCGTATCTTGACCTCTCCTTTACATTATTTACGTTTCTTTTACTATCCGGTAAAATCAGTATTACGAAATAGTCTAAATATATCCAACCTAGTGTCAGTAGTGACGTCATGGTTGGAATTCCACACTAGGTAGAAGCAGGGATATCCTTTACTCATTATTAAAATCAATGCTTTGATTTGTAGGTCAACTTTCGCGGTAAACAATGGGGATACATGGGATGGGGGAGAGAAATGGCAGTTTCCATTCTTTACTGTATTGAGAATCTCTCCTCCAATACAGGAGCACCTCAAATTGATAATTATCCACCTAATGAAAAGTTAATGTATCTGAACACTTAAAATGTGATATTTATTATATGATAAGTAGTGTTCCATTAAAACAAAATTTTGTGTACCAACATAATCATTGTAATGGTAAAAAAATATATAAAATTTTCAAATGGCTTTTTTTAGTTTAAACATATTTATATGGAAATTTAAAACTGAAAAGACTTTTCAGTCCTCACTTTATTGAGAAAAAAATGAAAATCTTAGGAGCACTGTCACAAAAAATGGAAAATGACCCTAGCTTGCAGTTCAGTGGTATACAATAAAAAATATATATATTGTTGTAGTTATTATTGATAGAATTCAATTGAATTTTAGATAATTATCTTTTAACTTTAATGAAATGTTTTGAATTAGAAGGTGCCAATCTCTTTTATTTGGCCAAATTGACTCTATGATTTTTTTGACTAAGGAAATGAAATTACATTAACCAACAGTTAATTTCAATATTATCAATCTTTCTACATGTTTTTGCTTATTCTCTGTATGAAGACTATCAAAAGATACAAAAAAAAATTAGAAACATTGGCCGTCTTTTCCCTCAGAGCTCTTCAGCTCTTTGATTTTGTTTTTATGTCAGGTTTGTTGGAGATCTTTCACTTTTGAAATGATAAGAAAACTCACAATTTTACATTAAGAGTAGAATTTTAGTATTCTCTTAATTTGGGTGGAAATTTTTCAATGTCTTTCTCTCGAAAAGGTCCTTGATACATTTTCAATTGATTTTACATATCTCTTTCAGTTTCTGAATTTGAATTTCTTGATGTAATTCAATTTAAATCCATTTTTCCTTTTTTATTCATCATGAAAATCCTTTGTATGTCAACTCAGATTTCTTGGTAGCTTTACATTTTTCTGAAATTGTAGCGGTCAAAAGGAACTAATTTTTCTTAACTCATTACAACAAACTTGTTGTTTAAAATAGCAAAAGAAAAATGCTCAATGAATAATAAATGTTGAATTTATGTTATGGAAGGGAACCTAATTCAACTCAGTTTTCTGTTTCAGAATGCCACTTTACACATTACAATACTTTATTTGCAGGAAGTTGAGATTGACGGAGAATCTTTATTTTTGTACCCACCAGAAAAACCAGATAAACCTGTTATAGATATACCTCTTCATTTAGTCTTCCTGTGTTTCAATAGCAACGAGATTTTGAAAATTCTTTCTGCCATTTTATTGGAGGAGAGGATAGTGTTCATTTCATCTAGTTATGCTCTACTGACCACCATTATGCAGGTAAATATTTTCAAAAACAAATGTCTCTCAATTCAAAGGTAGAATTAGGTTAAAAATACTCAATTTGGTTCATAGTTGCCAACCTCTTGCATTGAGAAGTCGCCTCATGACGTAAAAAATAGAGTAGAAATAAATTCATGCAGATTTCACCAAGAGCTTTTATGGTAAATATTGGAAACAAAATTACTTGGGTAGAATATTTAAAAAGGTTAAAATTAAATACAAAAATTGTTTCACTATAATAATAATTTCAGGACCTGATAATTATTTAAATTTAATGACTCTTCACAATTTAAAGCCTCCTAAGTTTAAATTTTTACAATTACTGCTATATGTTCCATTTTATACATCAGTCTGTCTATATGCAAACATAACATACGATTACTCAAATTTGCTTTAACGAATTCTCATGAAATTTTAACAGAATATTAGGATTGACAGAAAACACTTACTTTTAAATTTCAAATTTTTATTTATCTGTCATTCCAGAGTTATGGGACTTTTATCAGTATAATTTTAGGCAATATTTATATTCCTTAGGAATCTTAGGATATATCATCTTGTGACTTTTTTCTAAATATGCTAAAGGGCCATTTTACTGACTTCTGATTTAAAACCTTCTATAAAATATTTCATTTTATTCCTCCAACAATTCCTATAAAGTAAACCAACTAATTTTGCAAACGATTTATTTTCTCGACTTTTGCGAGTAGAAAATTAACTTGAATATATATCGTCGCGAAAATTTAAAACTTGGATCTTTCTTTATTTTAACTACATCAAGTGAATTTAAAAATGGCAAAATTAAATCGCAGTGAAGTGGGCTAGAAAGGGCTAAACGTGAAATAAAGTATCTGCGAAAATAAGTTGGTTTACAGTAAGCAAAAGAAGAGTGTACATTGTGTTCAGGCACAGCTGTTTATTAGTTACCATGTGTTGTGAGATTGCTGTCTTATAGATGTCTTTTACATTTATAAAATAATTATATGAATTGCATTTTCAGAGTTTTCTATACTTTATTCTACCCTTTGAATGGAGGTATTCCTTTGTCCCCATTCTGACCATAGAAGCGTTGGAACTGTTAGAAGCACCAGGGACATTTATGATGGGGTGCCATAAAATACACAGAAAAGAAGTTGAACAGGTTTGATTAGTTTAAATATTAAAAAATGGTCTATTTTTTTTTTCGGCGAATGATTTCATACAAAAACAGAGGTTAAAAAAATAACACTTTTCAAGGATTTGACATTTTATATGGCAGGGATATATTGATGTTATATATGATTTTAATTTTGAAAGTAGATAAGACACACACTTAAATAATGGTCAGTCCACGGGCTAGGAATCACTTATCTGGTGAGATGGAAATTTTATAATGAAACAAAATTGTGATAATGAAGTTAATTAAACTTAAAATTGTTAATCAGGTGAACACATCAGAAATATTTCAAGAAAAATAGAGAAGAATTCAGAATTCAGCAAGGTTTGAAAATAGGTCAAGTCTGAAATCTTAACCATATTAATTTGTTGATAGACCCTTGAGAATAAAGTATTCAAAAGTAATGAATCTATACCCTATTAAATTGATAATTTTTATTGTAATATTTTTTGGAAAGTTTTCAAAGACGTGGGATGTTTCAATGCAGAGATATCATGGCTTTTTTTATTCTAAACCGATTTTTGTAAGATGATAATAAGTAAAATAATGGACTTTAGATAATTTTGGAAAGTCAGATCTATGAATTAAAGGAACCATCAATTCCATGGAATCAAAGTGTTTGATTTGTCGTCTTCTAAGATTTTGTAAATTATGTGTCAGGACTTTTATATTAGAATAAATTTGAGAGAGTAGGAAGGGAAGTTCCATTTTTGGATATGGGTAGTGGGTCATTAAATAAATTAATCCTTGTATGCATGTCCATTTCATGTATGCAAATTTTCTCAATGAAAGTATGTCAGTTGTAGAGCCCTTTTGGTAGTTCTTTTCTACCTTCCAACGTCTGATTTAATGGAATTACCCTCAGGAAAACTTTGGGGTGTGTGTTTTCAGATGGAGTTTTTTTTTTTTGGTTGATATACATTTGCAGATGCCTTGTATTACCATTTGATGTACTGTGGATTCATTATTATTTGTTGGATACCAATTTTCATTGATTTCGTGGGTACAAGTGAACCATGAAAATAAATTGTTCAACGAATGACATATTCTATATAGGCTTGTACGCAGACTTTGACAAAACCACGAAATTCAAAATCTACGAACATGCAAGTTTTTTCCCTAATCCACAAAAATTGCTACCCACGAATATAAATGAATCCACAGTATGCAAATTTTCTCAAAAAAGTATGTTGTTTGTGTTGTGTTCTTTAGGTGTAATACCACCAAATCATAGTACGTCACATCAGGTTGCATACGAAAATAGGTCGAAAAAAAATATTCCCTTGAATTTGACAATTGTAGGTAATTATACCCCCGCTTTAAAAAAGTGGGGTATACTGTTTTACCTCTGTCTGTCCTTCCGTCAGTCCGTCAGTCCGTCCGTCCCATGAATATTTTCGTCGCATTTTTCTCAGGACCAACTTGACAAGGATTTCTGAAATTTGGTTTCAGGGTTAATATAAGTAAGTTACACCGTGTGATGCATTTTCAGATTCATCACTCAACAACTTCCTGTTTACCGACCACTTGTATTATTTTACACATGATAGCCAAGTTGAAAATTTTCGTCACATTTTTCTCAGGAACTACTTGACAAGGATTTCTGAAATTTGGTTTCAGGGTTTATATAAGTCAGCTGTACCGTGTGATGTGTTTTCAAATTCATCACTCAACAACTTCCTGTTAACCGAAATATTACGGCTGGGGTATCATCAGTGAGCAGTAGCTCACAGTTTTACTTGTTAATCCTACATTTCATTGCAGTAAAACATTTCTGGGTCATAAACATATATTTTGGGTATTTAAAAGCCCCATTTTTTTTTTATTTGGGGTTTCTATAGAATATTTTGGAAACTTGAGGTTACATGGTTACTAAAGCTTGTACACAGGTTAATAAAAGGGAAAAATTTGATTGGTTAACTTCCAGTGATGGTTATTTTCTTATATGCAATGAAATTTTATGTGAAATTTTTTCTATAGTACTGGACAGGATAAAACTTTACTCATGCCAAGTATTTCTTTATTTGAAACAAAGATAAATTCTGCACAATTTTTTGAAAAGTGCAAATTTAACAAAGACTGATAGGAGAAAATCAATGGTGGTATTACAGAAGCCTTTTGAAAGTTCCATCCTAACCACCCATGTCCGTTATAATGGAATAACCCTTAGGATAACTTTTGAATGTGTATTTTCAGATAGAGGGAGTTGTTGTGGTAGATATAGACGACGGTTCAGTGACTGTTAACCCTGTTATAGAAATGACAACAAACCAGTCCAATAGTATAGAAAGTTTACATGACATACCAGAAATACCAGATGAGGCTGCCAAGTTATTTTCTAAAGTCTGTAAGAGGGCGCTGTATCAGCATGACTTAGTGGAGTTACAAAGGTATTTTCTAAAGTCTGTAAGAGGGCGCTGTATCAACATGACTTAGTGGAGTTACAAAGGTATATTCTAAAGTCTGTAAGAGGGCACTGTATCAGCATGACTTAGTGGAGTTACAAAGTTATTTTCTAAAGTCTGTAAGAGGGCACTGTATCAACATGACTTAGTGGAGTTACAAAGGTATATTCTAAAGTCTGTAAGAGGGCACTGTATCAGCATGACTTAGTGGAGTTACAAAGTTATTTTCTAAAGTCTGTAAGAGGGCACTGTATCAGCATGACTTAGTGGAGTTACAAAGTTATTTTCTAAAGTCTGTGAGAGGGCGCTGTATCAACATGACTTAGTAGAGTTACAAAGGTATTTTCTAAAGTCTGTAAGAGGGCGCTGTATCAGCATGACTTAGTAGAGTTACAAAGGTATTTTCTAAAGTCTGTAAGAGGGCGCTGTATCAACTTGACTTAGTAGAGTTACAAAGGTATTTTTCTAAATTCTGTAAGAGGGCGCTGTATCAGCATGACTTAGAAGAGCTACATTTTTGTACAAAGGTAATTAGGGGGAATCACCAGTTATAGTCCCTTAACAAAAACTACAGAGCAACAGATTCCTTACCTTTACCTTAATTCTCCAGGCCTCCATGCTGAAGCAACAGATTCAATAGACTATTTTTACCGACTTTTGTCTCCAGAGTTTATAATTTTTCAACAGGTTACTTACTAAGTGGTATGTTATTCTGGTACTCAGTCATGTAAAAGCAACTAAAAGAAGGAAAATCATTCTTACAATTGGGGCAAAGGACAAGGTACCATAAGTATCAGAGAAAAGCCCCAATTTTTGTTTAGATTAAAGACCATGTGCCATAAATTATAATACTTTACTGTGGATTTATTATTATTCGTTGGATACCAATTTTGTGGATTTCGTGGCCTCAAATTTCAGGTTCATCTGATGAAAGATTTTGGTCACTTTTTAAACACTTAAGTGTCTACTTCAGTCGATTCAATTAGTTTATGTGACAGATTTGAACTGATTTTATCATTAAAGACGCTCAGATTCAAGCTTAGATATGAAAAATCTATCAAATATGCCATAATATGTCACTTTTCAGATGGTTTTTGTCAAAAATGAAAGTGGCCGCATCCGTGTTCACTCTCAACCTTTATATATGTTATGTATTATCATCAAATACAACTTGCATTTAAATATTAAGAATGAACACAAATGCGGCCACTTCCATTTAAGACGGAAACCGTCTAAAATTTAACTCAAATGCTAAAATTGTGAAGATTTCCGTAATTTAGCATGACTTAATGATGCTAGTACCCGATATATATGCATTGTATTGTCAAAAACTGTCCATATTTATGTAGCAGAAGTATTCTACTTTCCAATAAATAGCTTAAAGTTTACATTTTAGCAATTTTGTAAAACTGCTATATTTTTGGGCCAAAAAGGGGTCTTACTGGACCTACTCCTTTCCTAAAGATATTTATGCAGACTTTGGCAAAACCCCGAAATCAAATATCCAAGAAAATGCAAGTTTTCCTCAATCCACGAAAATTGGTACACACAAAAATAAATGAATACACAGTATGTATAAAGTCTGAAACCTATATTTTTGTAAACTTTAATAGTTCTGTCAACTTTGTCTGATTTAATTCATGTTTTGTTGTGGTAAATGCCTCCAGATTTGCGAAAAGGGAAGAAAAATGGCAGTTCTCAAAAAAATAAAATGTGAAAAAGTTCAAGGTTAAAAATTCAAGTGTTGACTGATAAGAGAAAAATTCTGAGAAGCCTGAAAAGAATAAACAAGATGGATGATATCGAATTTTATAATTTCTTTGGCAATATATTTTTGCCAATTATAAATTTTCTTTTTTGCCACAACTTTATTTTTTACAAAATGCAATGATGGCCATCAATAGCAGAAACCTTGTCTCAAACATTACAATAAATGAATGGAACACAGATAAAGACATATTAAAAATCAGAGATAAATACTGTCACAAATCAGGCAATGTCAAATGTAACTTGAACAACCGCCTGTGTCATTGTGTATTGACATCAGAAGTATTTTCATTTCAAGAATTTTGTTTTACTTCTCAACAGGCCAGTGTGCTTTGACATCAGAAAGAGAAGAAAGATGGAGAAACTAAAAGTACAACAGTTGAATTCAAACATCACTGCAGGATGTTTGGAACTCATGGTTAATTTATATAGGTAAGTATTGTTGTAATACCATAAAACAGAGAAGCAAAGGACACAGGCTATCCACCCTGAGACAAAATCAGTACATGAAACTTATACACAATGCTTATTACCACCAAATACAGATCAAGTTTGAATTTTGCAATGTTTGGGTGGCGTCACTTTCAATGTTCTTTAGTTATGTTTCTATACAAATGGAAAAAATGCTGAATTTGCCATATATTTACAAGTGACCTTTGCCTCATGGACACATTCCTCTTTTACTGAAGAAGGAAACACTTATTAGTTAATTGTTCTACATGTGTGTTGTTGGTTAAAAAAACTAACATACCTACTAACCCCTGCAAGGCATGGACAGGCAACAATAACCAATTTTTTTTTTAATGATGGCCTGGACAATGGTGGGGAAAAGGGGGGGGTGTTGTTGATTACTTTTTTACTTATAGTAGGAATTTACAAATTTAAGAATATATGGAAAGGAAACATATTGAGCAGTTTTATGATTTATGACCATACTTTTTTTTCTGTTGTAGAGGTGTTATGTCAGAAATTCGATTAGAACATCAGAGATTTAACAAGCAAGCATTCCTTGACAGCATACAGGGCCTAGATAAAAAGTTTTATGAAAGAGTAAGTTGGTATAGATGTAGAAAATATCCACTTTTTTAACATATTTTGGGTGAATATGATGTGACTGTAAATTCTGAATTTTTTGTGTGCATTTATTATTGGGATTGTTGAAAAATGGATGGAAATACCAGATTAAAGTATTGCAATTTGACTTAATGCCTTCAAAATGTAAAATATTTTTGTGAAACCTATCTAGTGGTAATTTTCACAATCATAAAACTGTCAGTAGAATTTCTGAATTTTTAGTGCTCGCATTGTTATCCATACATCTGTCCATCCAGAAACAAATTAAAGTTTTTGATTCACGTAGTTTACAATGAAGTTGGGGGAAAGTCAACTTGTAACTTAGTACACATTATCTTTCTCAAATGAATTGTTTCACATTTACCATGTTTGGACCTTTTATAGCTGACTATGCGGTATGGGTTTTTCTCATTGTTGAAGGCTGTACAGTTACCTATAATTGCTTACATCTACTTCATTTGAACTTTGTTTGATAGTTGTCTCATTGGCAATCATACCACATCTCCTTATTAGTCCCCTACTGAAGAAGTCGAGGGGACTTTAGGTTTGCACCCCTTCCGTCTGTCTGTCTGTCTGTCTGTCCATTGGTCAGTCCAGCAAATCAGTGAAGATATTGATTTGATAATTGGTATCTAGTTTTATCATGACAAGTTACAGACCAAGTTCGAATTTTGTTTGGGTCTGATGATTTTGTGCAGAGTTATGGTCCTTGGACTTAGAAAATTCACTTAAATAATCAGTTTTCCACACTTTTCTTCGTCATGCTTGAAGATATTGATTTGATATTTGTTATATAGGCTACACCATGACAAGTTATAGATCAAGTTAGCATTTTGTTCCAGTTCAATTAATTTTTAACCAGTAGGGGACTATGTATTGCCATGCAATACTCTCAGAATGCTTGTTTTTATATATGTTCATCTAGCATGTATCATATGACCTTGACCTCATTCTCTTAGTTCATTGGTCAATGTTAAGTTGTTTTAAGTTTGGCAAGTTTTTCAGATATGATAAGCAATAGGTCAACTTTATATGGTGTATGGAATGGTTGAAAGGTGTACATTTCTGTCTGGCAGGTATTGTTTGATCTTGACTTCATATTCATTGTTCATAGGTCAATGTTCAGGTTTCCTGGTTTGGTCCCTATAACAGGGTTAATCTGACCTTGGCCTTGTTTCCATGGTTTGTTGGTCAACATAAAGTTTGCATGGATAGGGCTGTTTTTTTACGACTGCAAAAAATGTTTTGCTTTGGTATAATGCTATCATGTTATCGTCGGAAAACTTATTTGGTTTCAGGACCATAACTTTAGTTTTAAGTTAATGGATCTCTATGAAATTTTACCAGAAGGTTCAATACCACAAAAGAAAGGTTAGGGTTGATTTTTGGGGTTATGGTACCAACAGTTTAGGAATTAGGGGCCAAAAAGGGGCCAAAAACAAGCATTTTTGTAGTTTCCGGACAATTACTTGTGTTTAAGTGTATAGATCTCTCTAAAATTGTACTACAAGGTTCCATACCATAAAGGAAAGGCTTGAATTGAGTTTGGGGGTTATTACTCCAAGGGGGGGTTCAAAAAGTTTGGGGGGAGGGGGATTTTTTTCCCGATTTTTTCTGGGGGTTCATATCTTTTTTCTTCAAAAATTTGAAATTTGAAATTTTTTGAAAAGTTTCAAGAAGAAATCATCAATTGCACAGTATTGCACAATAGCACAGTTTTGCGCAATAGCAAGAAATCTTTAATCGACAGTATTGCAAAATAGCACAGTATTGTGCAATAGACCCAAGACCACAATTAATGACCCCGCTTTTCATTGTCCACGAATATAGTTCCTTTTAATTAAAGTGTATTTTTTCTTAATTTATTTTCTTTGCCTTCCTCATTCATTTCCTAGTTTTTTTTGGGTGGAAATGAAAGAAGAGAGGTGAAATAAAATTTTGGATGTTGTATTTTAACTGATTTTGATCTAAAAAGAGTGATTAGGCCAGGTGCAAAAAGGTAATATTTACAGTTTTCGGAACATCTCTTGACTTGTCCATAGGGGTATGGATGTGTATTGGCTAAATTTGTAAGAGTGATTAGTTCAATCTGTCTGAATGTTGGATATATTTTTGGACTAGTACTGTACTTTACACACACAAAATATTTGACAAAAAGATTTGATGCATTTTTTTTAATGAGACAAAACGTTATAAAGAACTAATAGAGGAATTTAATTGTGGTCTGTGGCCAATAGCAAGAAATCTTCAATTGTACAGTATTGCGCAATAGCATAGTATTGCGCAATAGCAAGAAATCTTCAATTGAAAATAAATACAAATCTTTTATCCAATTTCAATGGGATTAATTTAAAGTCTTTAATTTTTTGGGGTTCTAAAGTTGTATTACTATTTTGGAAATTGGGCCCCATTTTTAAATTGGTCTACATTGAGGTAAAAAAAGTCCAAAATTAAACTTTGTTTGATTTCATCAAAAACTGAATTATTGCGATTGTATGATATGCCGAATCTTATTGTGAATTTATATTTTTTATTTTGGGTCCTGTTTTCAAATTAGTCCATATTAAGGTTTGAAGGGTCCAAAATTAAACTTTTTGTTTGATTTCAACTAAAATTAAATTTTTGGTGTTTTTTTATATGCTGAATGTAACCATGTTGTTAGATTTTGGATATCAGACCATTCTAGATAAATTAAATGTCCCATTTAAAATTTTTTAGATCTTTGACCACATTTATTTTGTGTCAGAAACCTATATTATGTCAAAAATTTGATCACAATCCATATTCAGACAGTATCTAGCTTGAATATTGTGTCCAAACTTGCCCCAACTGTTCAGGGTTCGACCTCTGCGGTAGTATGAGGCTGCACTCAGCAAAGCATTTTATTTGGATACTGTAAGCAATAGACTAACTTATTTCGGTGTATGATTGTTAGATGTACATATCGATCTGGCAGGGTTCATCTGACCTTGACCTCATTTACATTGATCATTGATGACTTAAAATTTATGTATTTCTTGTCATCTTGTGTAAAAAAACCTTTATTGTAAATACTTTCATCATAAAATCAATCATGAACTGTAAAGCAGGGGAGACATTTCAGTGTGTGTACTTATGTCTTTCATAAATGCAATGAAAAAGACAAACAACAGTCTACAAACATAACACAACATAGAGCATTCAAGACTGAGCAAAACACAACATAGAGCATTCAAGACTGAGCAAAACACAACATAGAGCATTCAAGACTGAGCAAAATACAACATAGAGCATTCAAGACTGAGCAAAACACAACATAGAGCATTCAAGACTGAGCAAAACACAACATAGAGCATTCAAGACTGAGCTAAATACAACATAGAGCATTCAAGACTGAGCAAAACACAACATAGAGCATTCAAGACTGAGCTAAATACAACATAGAGCATTCAAGACTGAGCAAAACACAACATAGAGCATTCAAGACTGAGCATAACACAACATAGAGCATTCAAGACTGAGCAAAACAACATAGAGCATTTAAGACTGAGCAAAACACAACATAGAGCGTTCAAGACTGAGCTAAATACAACATAGAGCATTCAAGACTGAGCAAAACACAACATAGAGCATTCAAGACTGAGCAAAACACAACATAGAGCATTCAAGACTGAGCTAAATACAACATAGAGCATTCAAGACTGAGCTAAATACAACATAGAGCATTCAAGACTGAGCAAAACACAACATAGAGCATTCAAGACTGAGCATAACACAACATAGAGCATTCAAGACTGAGCAAAACAACATAGAGCATTCAAGACTGAGCACAACACAACATAGAGCGTTCAAGACTGAGCAAAACACAACATAGAGCGTTCAAGACTGAGCAAAAACACAACATAGAGCATTCAAGACTGAGCAAAACACAACATAGAGCATTCAAGACTGAGCAAAACACTAGCAAAAACTAGGGTTGAACTTAGGTGCCTGTCCCAAGTCAGAGCCTGTAATTGAGTGGTTGTTGTTTGTTGCTGTTTCTTATATTTGTTTTTCGTTTATTGTTTTGTATAGTTTGTTCTTGTGTTGTGCCGCTGCACCTTTGTCTCAGTTAAGGGGGAGGGTTTGGCCACCAGCAAACTAATTTAACACCGCCACATTCTGTATGTGCCTGGCCCAAGTCAGGAGCCTTTGATTAAGTGGTTGTTTTTGTTTCTGTGTAACATAATTGTTTTTTTGTTCATTATTTTGTACTTAAATTAGATTGTTAGTTTTCTTGTTTGAATTGTTTTCAATTCGGGGCCTTTTATAGCTGACTATGCAGTATGGGTTTTGCTCATTGTTAAAGGCTGTACGGTAACCTATAGTTGTTAATCTCTGTGTCATTTGGTCTCTTGTGGAGAGTTGTCTCATTTGCAATCATTTTTATATTAGGTGCTCCAGAAGGGTTAGCAGATCCTGCTCCACATCTGACACCCATCATGTTTTCCTGATTATGTTGATAAGTTATATCAGATGAGTAGGCACAACCTTCTCATTCAAAAGTTAAAATCTTTCAGTAAAAATGAAGTAAAATGATTTATTAGTTCTAAAAATATACAACAATGTCCATGAATATTTAATTATAATAATTATATTCTATAAAATAAAATGATGTAGTATTCTGCAATGTACATGACTGTTTAATTATAACAAAATTATAAGATATAATACAACAAAAATATGAAAGGAGGAGGTTTGATCAGGCCACTTTTTGGCCCCCTTCAATTCAAAAATATAGAAATATAAGAAATCTACCAAATAAGATCCTCAGACGTTTGTTAAACATTAGTCTGTCAGATATCAGTGTGAATATTTAGAATTTTGTCATTCTTCAAATGTCTTGCAAAATTGAAATTAACTGCCCAAATAGCCTCTTTTTGAGATCATTCCATTAAATGTTTTGATATAAGCCAAGGCTTTACCCATACATGTATTGTGCTCCAAGTTGTATTTTACTAAGATGTTAATGTGTATAAGATATATTTCTGGGTAAGACCTTTGCTCACACAATGCATCTAATTTATCAAAAAAGAGTTGGAAAAATGGCCAATTTAGGTCAAATATGTAAATTTGAACATATGACATCATAGTGACATTACTTGTGACCTTTCTGCATTGAAATTATTTTATTATAAATTAATGTTCATTTATCAATATAATTAACAAAATTTTGAAAGTTAATTTATAATTTTAACTATTTTTAGAATTTCAGAGGCCAGATAATGGCACTTTTATAATCATACCTCCACTTTTTTAAAAATGATTACAGGGGAAATACTAGTATATTGAATGGTAAATTCACAGATAATCCAAACATTTATTGTCACTTTGTATCCAATGAAATGTTCTGCATTTAAGTGTTCTGCCGTGGATGCAAACACATATATATATATATACTACAATATAAAACAAAATAACAAAGAGACAAGTTTATTTCTTAGCAGCATTAATAACATTAGCGGTACAAATCTTACTGCCATGGTGTATTTTTACAATATCTGTTTAATGCTGCTCAAGGTCAAAATATTTGAAAATCAAAAACTAAATGGGGGAATTAATAAAAATCATATACCAAATAGAAAATTACTGTAAAATAGCTTTTCCTCCAAAACCATTTTTCAGCTGTAAGTTAATTTGACTTGAATTATTCATGGCTTAGGTTATTTATTGTTGAGATTGCTGTCAGAATGATTACCAGGTGAGATACTTAGACTCCTTCAAGCCTACTATTAACAGCAATTTTAAGCTATCTTGTTTTGTGGATTTCAAGGAATACCTTGATTTCCATGTGACAACTTTTATTCTAATCAACATGATCAACAAAAATCAAGTTATTAATACAAGGAAGTTTACTATAAAGAATAATATGCTTGTTTGACAATAGGTAAGTGTAATCTTATTTCCTTAAAAAAGTTAAAAAAAGAAGTCGACTATACTGCTATGTGGCAACTAGTGTTAACAAAATACTTCATAAGTCAGGCATCGTCATCAGAGTTGACACAGTCTGAATGCAGCAGTTGTGAAGTTATGTACATCTTCCTGTGCAGCAAGATAAAAATAATGTCTTGCTCTTTCTCTCTCACCTAACATTTGAAAAGCTATTCCCAGTAAAATTAAATGATTAATATGAGCCAATGGAGTATCTCCTATTTCTAATGTTTCTGATAACTTATTTATACAATCTCGACATGATTCAAAGTCCTGTAAATGGTAAAAACATAGAAAATTCAGAAAATGTGCAAATGATAAGGAATAATGGGCAATACCGCTGAAAAATTCCATCAGGGTAATACCAGAAGACTGAAGTTCCTTTGGAATGCTGGATGAATAAGATTCAAACATTTTAAGTATAACTATTGGAGATGGGAATGTCTTCAACGATAGTATAAACCTCAGTTTCTCTGTTTGTTTCAGTGTAATCATTGAAAAAGATGATTCATCTGTACATTTTGACATTGTGTAATTTATTATATCTATTGATGTTAAATAATGTTTGTGAACATAGAAGAAAGAAGCTAATTTCAGCCACCCTGATACAGCATCTGAATGTACTCCAACCAACAACTGGCTGAGCTCACATTTGTAGTTTTTGTATTGTTTTTTATTGTTTGGATTATTTATAAGTGGTAGTGCAAAAGGTATCATTTGATATGTAATTGCAAGTGACTTTTTATAGATACATCGAGATAATTCTGTTTTACAATGATGTAGCAAAGTACAGAAACTGTTTAGGGTGTTTAGAAAAGGTGCAATGAGAACTTGCTTATTTATTGTTTTCGATATTGAATGAATTTCACACACTTCACAAGGAAGTCTTTTGTAGTCATGGTAATTATGCAAAGTCTGAGATGATGAGAAAATCTGAACTCCTATTTGATAAGAATTTTTAAAGATGTTAATTAATGTGTTCCTGTTATTTCTGTTGAACCTTAGATAGAACAAGTTATTCTCAGGAATGAAATAATGTAACAATGTTGAATATTCTATACAGTATATTAACCTTTGTAAACAAGCCATAAAACAGGAGATGATATTGTCTGGTCTCCAGACTGAGGTTTCAGTTTCTTCTGAAATCCAAAACATTAGTGTTTTCAGAAAGTATGAACACAATAAACCTTTTAAATCTTCATTTCTATCTACAATTTCTTTCAATAATATTTTTAACATAGCATAGCATAGTAACTGGGTATGACTAAAAGAAAATATGAGTAGTTTTTCTGCTACAGAAAAAGATATACGCCATTGAAGATTCTCGTTAATAGATTCCTTGTTGCCAATTGGAACAAATAAAACACCACATGAAGTTATTTTGGAAATAAGTTCCAGAGAAGGCCATCTTGCACGTGATCTAGAGATCCATGGTTGTGCTTGAGATACCCACTGATTAGCTTTAAGGCAAAATGCAATATCATACATATCATTAGAGCTAGATATGCAAGGACCATGAATTTTATTGGGTATTTCCGGAAAAATCAGTTTAGCACTACTATTTATTTGCTGTTTAAATAGCTCACTTGAAAGTAGGTTCTCTCCTCTGTGTTGTACAGTTTGTTTAATAAGATATTTTGTCGTGTTTGTAGTATTATAATTGTCACATAAGCGTAGATGTGTATAACAAGGAGGTGTGTCATCAGTATCCATGACAAACACTGTCCTCCCATTCTGGACACAATCTTTATCCGATTCATATACTGCAGTGAAAGTAAAAGTGAACATCACATCAAGATCACTACCTTTAAGATCTAGTCCTTCTCCCTTACTTCCACTGCTTATTTGTTGATATATTTTGTTGGAATATTTGATGTCATCACTTAAAAATGTCAGTCGTCTTGCTGTTACTAAGTCTTCTGATCCAATCTTCTGACACAAATATTTATAGAAATGCAATGATTCAGTTTTACTGTGAGACATTGTCCCTGATGTTGTAGGGATTCTAAATGGTGGATCTTTATGTCCAAATATTCTCTCTTTATTTGTGTAATAGTTTCTGGACTGTCTAAAGTCTTTTTCTCTTTTATGGTTTTTGGGTAGTAAGGTCTTATTACCTTGAACTTTGTGTACCAATAATTTCTGGACAATACTGTATGATTGTCTAGGTATTCTCTCTTTCCTTGTAATGCTTTCTGGATGGTACTGTTTGATTTTCTAGAAAGTCATTTATCCTTGTAATGCTTTCTGGATGGTACTGAATTATGGTTTAGATAGTCTTTATCATTCTTAAGGTTTGTGTTGTTTTTTTTTGCTGATTTTCCCTTTAAATAAACAAACAATTTTATATTTTACTTTAGTGTAGAACTACTAATTGGGGCCTGGTCAGAAAAAAACATACAAGAAAGTACTACATATTTCATACAAAATAGTTCCTATGTATAGCGGTAGTTTTGTCAAAAAATAAATTTTTTGGTAATTTTGGTTTCAAATGAAAACTTAAGGACTTGAGATCACTGTATAACCCTTTTTAAAAGTTCTAATTACAGTCACTGTGGTGAATTGGTAACCTTTTAGAATAAGTTTATTTAAAGGATCGATAAGTTTACCCTGATCATACCCCAATCATATCTAAATTCCAGGCTCGTTAAACATC
Source organism: Mytilus californianus (assembly GCF_021869535.1). Taxonomy (NCBI): domain Eukaryota; kingdom Metazoa; phylum Mollusca; class Bivalvia; order Mytilida; family Mytilidae; genus Mytilus; species Mytilus californianus. The sequence goes on from NW_026262615.1 coordinate 4,214,913, forward strand.
AACGTAAAAATAAGGATGAGCTTTCCATTTGAAATAAGTTTTCTACAGATGCTGCCAAACTTGCAAACCACATCTTTGTATCTATGGAAGAATTTAGTAAAGCTTTTTAATACTGTAAGTCAAGAAATTATTGCGTGCATTTATTATAATTGCTATTTCGGAAATAAGGATAAAAAATGCAAGAAAAATTATTGTGATGTCAGGAAAATTTTCCTACAGCTATATGTATATGTATTGGATATCAAAATGCAAGTTCTTATTATTGCGATACTCTCTCAGTCGCAATATTTGCATTGATAAAAACCTCGCAATAATTTATGAAATTACAGTAAATTGTGGTAGTAAAATCACTGAACTAATAGTTTACCAGAAATGTATAGTTTAAGGTAATTGAAATCCAAAACATCATTGCAAAGTGACCAGTACAGACACAGGCATAGTGAAAAAGTTTGGATATATAAACACTGTCAGACTTGCTAAAGGTACATCACCGTCCAAAAAAGAAAAAAATAAATAATAGGGGAAGAAAATTCATCCCTTTTTTTATAAATTTTTTTGTAGAGTTTCTTGTGTAAAACTAAAATATCTTAATCCCAGGAAAGGACAATTATTGAGGTTAATATTTGATTTATTTAAAGTATTAATTAGTTCCCTTGGGTAAATTTCGGCAGTATATTTAGAGAATTCTTAATTATTTAAGGAAAAAATGTTATCAAGATAACGGTAAGTGATGTTGAATTTATCAATTAAATGGAATTTAGATAATTCTTCATTTAACAAATGGATCTAGGGGGGCTGCACAAATATTTTTGCCCCACCTAGGGGCATTATGTTTCTGACCGTGGATCTGTTTGTCCGTCTGTCCGTTTGTCCGTCTGTCCCGCATCAAGTTAAAGTTTTTGGTTAAAGTTTTTGGTCAAGGTAGTTTTTGATGAAGTTGAAGTCCAATCAACTTGAAACTTAGTACACATGTTCCCTATGATATGATCTTTCTTATTTAAATGCCAAATTTTTTACCCCAATTTCACGGTCCACAGAACATAGAAAATGATAGTGCGAGTGGGGTATCCGTGTACTATGGACACATTCTTGTTTAAATTGTATTATTAACTAATCGTTGGGTTGACATTTTGTTTTATTATTAAGATATCTACTGGATCTGACAAAGTTTTCAGTGTAAGGTTGTACCTACAGTAAGGGAAAAACTAGAGAACACAAACACACAAAATGAAGTTAATCTGGTTGTCAAATCATTTCAAATAATTTTTCCTTGTTACAAATTTGATTAATATTTGTATATGGTTTGTTTTTCATATCATGATATTTTTAGAATAATTTGAAATGAGGAAAGTTTGAATATTAGAAATTTATACTTTATATAAAGTGAAGGATTTTCTACCAAGGTTCTACCTAAATGGGTTTTCCAAACTTTGTCATTAAGTTAAGTGAAGAATTTTTTTCTTAACGGAAGTACTTTTAAACTAGGAAACAGAACGCTACCATAATTTCAGTATCACATCTGAACTACTTGTATACTTAAATGTTTATTATTGACATGAAATATTTATATTTAGAAATAACTGGATCTTAAAACATGTATATACCTTTAGACCTAAGGTGCATTGGATAGTTTCCCCTTTCTTAAAACACGTATACATTCTTTAATTTTTATTTTCAATAATTTTAAGCAGAACAAACCCCACATTTTGTGCAAACAAGTATAGCAATACTTTTCAAATTTCTATTAAAATTATTGATGTGTCTGTTCATCCAGTTATTAAATCTGGAAAAATGTGTGCGACTTTATTGATGAATGAAATATGCAGTTATATAGCCTGTTCACTAAGCTAGGTTACACTTGCCATTTACCTACACAGTCTTAATATGAAAAGATAATTCTTTTCTAGTAATGGATCTTTTCCAGTCAACCATGTTTTGTTCCTGGGAGAGACCCCCCCCCCCCCTGTCTCTTTTGTGTCAATAATTAATATCACATTATCACTCTGGTCCATTTTTATTTCTAATAGATATTACAAAACCTTTACAGTGGATTAAATGTTTTGTTTCTTTGGAGTATTGTCCTGTCCCCCTTTATTATAAATTGTAAAATATATCACTATTCAGATTTTTTTTGTTTTTGTTTTTCTCTCTCATTTGTCTGTCTTTTTTCAACATAGGGTTTTTGACTGCCCAATGGTAGCTTCATACTTGTTTCTTAAGTATGATATTTTAAACTGAATACCCTTTCACTAATGGCATGACGTTTTCAATTTAAGGATTTTTGCATTATTTTATATTGAAACAAAGCACCCTGGTATCAGTACAGCCCTAAATTCATTTACCCATAACATATTAACTTTACTTACCTTTTAATTAGACTACAGTCATTTACTTGTTTTCATCTGGTACCTAATTTACAGGATCGTTTCAACTCTCACATAGAAAATGCTTCTTATACAATGAAATTACAGAATATATAGGTAGACAATCTCAAGTTTCCAAGTAGAGTTATATTGATAAAAATTTAAAACAAAAACCCATTGAGATTGATGAAAGATAATGATAAGGAAAACCCACTGAAATTAAGTATTTATTTCCTTTCATTCATTCATCACAAAGCACTTAAAATATAACATTTTCTAGTGCAATATATTTTCAAAAGGGTTTATAAGTATATTGGAACTATGGAAAAAGTATTGGTAACAATTTTGATTAATAACTCCAGTATCCCGTTTATTGAATTGGAACACATTTAAACAGGTGAACAGTTAGAAATAAAAGTACAGGTTCTATATGTCCCTCCAAACATACTGTTGAACCCTCGAAATAAGAATGTTATTTGACCTTGACCTAATTTTTTAAGGATCATTGGTTGACTTGGTTACGTCTGTTTCTCAGATACTAGAAGCAACAGGTCAATTATATTAATATTGTGAATGGAAAGTTTGTAAGGTGGACAAATGTCTGCCTGGTAAAGTTCATCTGACCTTCACCTTATTTACATTGATCCTTATAATGATAAGTTACGTGGTCCTAAAGACTTTCAACATAAAATTCAATCATGATCTGTCAAGCATGTCAGAATAGGCACTCTTGTTATATAAGACAATTGTATTGCCATAATAACTAATATTGATATGATAATATCACTACCATGCATAAATCAATATATGAAATATAAGCAAAATTAGAAATAAAAAGTCAATGTTTTGTTTTAGAGTAACTTAAAATATGTGATAAACAGATTTTAACATGTAAGTTTCCAATGTTCCCTTATGTATGAGCCCTTCATCTGAAAAAGCCCAGGAGATTAGGCCATCTAGCTGGTACCAGGAGTCCTCCATCTTAATAAACCCAGGAGAATAAGCTCTCTGGCTGGTACTACTAGCCCTTCTTAATGAACCATTGAGATTAAGCCCTCTCGCGGGTACCTGCAGGAGCCCTCTATCTTAATAAGCCAAAGAGATTAAGCCCTCTAACTCAGGTACCAGGAGCCCTCCATCTGGATAAACCAAGGAGATTAAGCCCTCTGGCAGGTACTAGGAGCCCTCCCTAATTAACCCAGGAGATTTAGCCTCTGGGTTGTACCAGTGGACTTTCATCTTTATAAGCACAGTAGATTAAGGCCTCTGGTTGGTACTAAGAGCCCTCCATCTTAATAATTGCAGGAGATTAAGCCCTCTGTCTGGTATCAGGAAATTTAAATCTTAATGAGCCCAGGAGATTAGCCCTCAGGCTGGTACCAGGAATCGGGATCCCTCCACCTTGATAAGTTCAGCTGGTACAAGGGGCTCTTTATCTTGATGAGCTTATGGGATTCAGCTCTGGCTGATACCAGTAACCCTCCATCTTAATGAGCCCAGGAGATTAGCCCTCTGGCTGGTACCAGGAGCCCTCCATCTTAATGAGCCCAAGAGATTAAGACCTTTGGTTGGTACCAGATCTGAGCCTTCCATTTAATGAGCACAGGAGATGAAGGCCTCTGGCTGGTACTAAGAGCCCTCCTTCTTAATGAGCCTAGAGGAGGGACGACAGTGTAGGTGCCATGTGCACAACTTTTCATGTCACATGGTACGATTTCAGCTTCCGTTTGGCAATTTTAAATATTGGAAAAGATCGATTTGTACGTGTTTTAAAATCAAATATACTCTACTGCATTCAGGGAAAATGAAGCAAGTTTTCACAGAGAAAGATTTACTGATGATCGAAAATAAGCTTAACATACAAAAAATTAATGTATTTTTTACTTTTTTTGGTTAATTGTATCTTTGAAGATTATATTCTGTAATGGCGGGAATTTTATTCGATGTCTATAAAAATATGAGGCACAAGTTTTTGTTAATATTTTGTTAGTTCGCCAGTAAAAGTCATTGAAATTTATGAAAGTTAAAGAATATTGTTTGTACAACCTTACACATAAAAGGTCTCCTTAAATCTCCATCCGTTGCTGCATAGTACGATGCTAAAAAACGACGATTTTCAAATAAAATGTCCAATATATTTGTCAAATACATCAGTAAATACGTAACCCTAAGGCATAAAAACTACTTTTTTGTGTATTTTGATTATATTCAAGATAAAATGAAAATGTTTCACCCGAAAAACCATGAAATAAAATAACTTTTTAAATTTAGATAAATTTTTGAAATTGTTTATAAATTGTGTATTGGTCAGCTTTGTTCTCTAATTGTGTTTTCTCAGGTTTTTTTTAATTTTTAAAATATTTTGTACAAATAAATGAAGAACGAAAACAATATTTATAATTTTGTAATCCTGAAATAAAATTTGGTCCCAAATAAAACTTAAAATCAATCAAATGAATTCAATTAATGTCCATGCCGTAAGAAATAAGCCCTCAGGGATAAAAATGACAAGTATATGTATATTCCCGACAAATAATTATAATTACCAAATTTGTTTATTATGTGTACATGAATGTATATTGTATAACCATTACAACTGTATATAACTTTTTATATTTATAATCTCAGTTAACTAAATTCGATTGTCCTGGTGATGTTCACGCCACGAACTGATATTAATAAATGACACGTTTTCACAGCGACCGATTGATAATATAAGACAAATCTGCATGCCGTGTGCAGAGTGTCGTCCCTCCTCTATAATGAGCCTAGGAGATTAAGCCCCATTGCTGCCACCAGGAGCCTTCCATCTTAACAAGCCCAAGAGATTAAGCCCTCTGGCTGGTATCAGGAGATTTTCATCTTAATGAGCCCTGGAGATTAGCGCTCTCGCTTGTACCAGGACCACCCCTACCTTAATAAAACCAGGAGATTAAGCCCTCTAGCTGGTACTAGGGGCCATCCATCTTAATGAGCTTAGGTAATGTAGCCCTCTGTCTGGTACCAGGAGACTTCCATTTTAATGAGCCGAGGAGATTAGCCCTTTGCCTGGTACAAGGAGCCCTCCATCTTACTGAGCCCAAGAGATTAAGACCTCTAGCTGATACCAGATCGATCGATCTTCATCTTACTGAGCCCAGGGGATTAAGACCTCTGGATGGTACCAGGAGCCCTCCATCTTAATGATCCCAAAAGATTAAGCCCTCTCGCTGGTACTAGGATCCCTCAATCTTAATGAGCTTTGGAGATTAAGCCCTCTGGATGGTACCAGGACAGGTATAGAAAATGAAATTTGATAATCAGTTATATGTTAAACATGATATAATGTTTAATACTGAATGCTAACCTAGTTTGATAAACATTAATTAAAGATATACTGTCAATTCCATACTTCCTTTTAAAAATTTCCTTGTATATTTCATTCACAGAAAGTTACATTTTATTTTATAATTTCAATTTCAAAGAAAAATGGTAATAGAAAATTTTAGTTGAGATAAATTAGAATGGAATAGTTAATAATTTACTATTATCACCTTTTTTGGCAAGATTCACTCTGAACTTGATCATACTATATAATTGCATGTTATGATCTTAGTGAGACAGGCAGATATATCCAGACTTGTAGCCATAGGGGTTATATGGGGTAATGATGCTTTGACTTAAATAGTAAAAAATTCAATCTCAATTTTGACTTTAATTGTCTATTAGTTAAGTCTAATATTTTTTTCATGGAAAGATGTTGGTTTAGGGGGTAATGGTTTGTTGTTTTCTTTCTTTCTTTTTTTTTTTTTGGTGGGGGGGGGGGGGGGCTTCATCTGCACTGGCTACATGTGTGATATCATTGCTTTGATAATTGATTATTACAGAAATAAAGAATATTATGAACTTCAAAGTGTTTATTGAGATGTAAAAACAAATGGTTTCTGGATGAATGTTTGAGTATTCCTTTATCTTCAAGACTTTCAACTTAAATCAATCTATTAGATGTGATTGCCATACAAACTAATAATAATAAGATAATATTACCACCATCCCTGTACATCAATTTTATAAAATACCAGAAAAATGAGAAGTAAAAAGTTTCTGTCTACTTTTGGATGTGAGTTAAAATATGTGATCCACAGATCAAATTGTCCCTTGTATCAACCCTACATCCTAATAAGTCCAGGAGATTAAGCCCTCTGGTTGGCTCCAGGGCTGATATAAAAAATGCAATTTGATAATAAGTTATATATATAACATGATAAACTGTTCCTGAATGGTGTGCTAGCTATATATATAGATGGATAATAAATGTTATGAAAAATATTGAGTTTCTTTCCTACTTCCTTGAAGAAATTTCCTAGTATATTTCATTCATTGAATTCAAATTTTGTTTTAAATTTTCAATTTCTAAGAAAAAATGATGAATGAAATATTTAGTTTAGATTAATAAAGTATGTAATCATGACTGGCTAGTTACATGAGTGATTTCATTGCTATAGTCATTGATTATTACAGAAATAAAGAATAGTAGGACAGAGTTTAATGATAATTAAATTAAGCCTTCTCCCTCACAAACTAAATTTCTTAATCTTAAAATAATGTTAAGTTTGAGAGAGAAATGCCAATACACATAGATTTACTTTGCTAAAAAACCTTTTCTACACATTATTCCAACAAAATGGACTTAAACCTATGTCAACAGTTTGTTTTTAATTTTGATGTTGTTTATAGAGTTTTTAAATTAAGATAGGATCAAGTGAACTGTTTGGTCCTTTATATAAACTTATGAAGGGTACAACATGTGAAGCAGGATCTGCTTACCCTTCCAAAGCACCTGATATCATCCCCCAGTTTTTGGTTAGGTTGGTTTTGCCCAGTCTTTAGTTTTCTATGTTGTGTTTTGTGTACTGTTATTTGTTAGTCTTTTGATTTTTTAGCCATGGCGTTTTCAGTTTATTTTCGACTTATGATATAAAATAAGAAGATTCAGTATGATTGCCAATGAGACAACTCTCCACAAGAGACCAAATGACACAGAAAATAGCAACTATAGGTCACCATACGGCCTTCAACAATGAGCAAAACGCATACGGCATGAGTTTGAAGGTCCCTTTGGTATCTTTCACCTCTCTTTTATTCTACATGTTCTAAGAGGTTATCAATTTTACAGTAATTTAAAAAGTAAGTTGTCTTTATTATGATAATAACATTGATTTATATGCTGCTCCCCAAATATTTTTCAGCATATGAAGAGATCATTTTGCCAGTCCCTCTGTCAAGTTCAGTCTTCCCTGAACAAATAATTGATGGATGATTATTTGATTATTTCCTGCTTTATTATTTTAAATTTTATTCAAATGGAAGATATTGGGTACGGGAAGAAGCAGAGTGATTTTCTAATATAATATAATATAATATAATATAATATAATATAAGATTGTTTTTGGAGATAGTTTTTAGATGGTTTCTGCAGTTACTCTTACTTTATTGAAATGATACTTATATATTAAAGGAAGGAGAAGACGGGCTCAATAGGTCAAAGTTTAAGGTCTCTGTTAGTTAAAATGGGAAAATTAAATAAAAAATGATTACTGCAGGTGGTAACCTGACTTTTTCTTGCTGGATTTGAATGAAACTTATACAGATTGACAAGACAGGGATTTGGTAAACCTGAGGTTGTCACTGTAACTAAAACAAAGACAACAATTGGTTTCAAGATGGTATCCAACCAGGAATTGTAATCAATTCATACTGGTGAAAAATTAGCCATAATCATGATAATAAAACATATCTATTTGTCCCTCTAGACATAGTAGTGTTTTGTACTTTTGAAATAAATGTTTTCTATCGTTACATGTACAGGTCATGAATACTAGTGTCAGCTTTTATTTACTTGTTTATATCTGTAGTGTGTGCTCTAACACAAAATGTATCAGTCTGTCATTTTAAACTAAGCCCTTTAATTATACCCTCGATTTAAAAAAGTCCCCCGCTTTAAAAAGTGGGGTATACTGTTTTACCTCTGTCTGTCTGTCCGTCCGTCCGTCCGTCCCATGAATATTTTTCGACGCATCTTTCTCAGGAACTACATCATAAGGATTTCTGAAATTTGGTTTCAGGGTTTATATAAGTCAGCTTATATTGTGTGATGCATTTTCAGATTCATCACTCAACAACTTCCTGGGCGGGCTATCATCAGTGAGCAGTAGCTTGCAGTTTCACTTGTTGTCCAGTAATATGCATTTTATGCAATCATTTTTAAGTGTTACATTAATTTTATTATATATAGTAAAATGAGTTTAAATTTAATTCAAAATTGAAAAGTGTGTTCACAGAAGGTTTGCTCCAAAAAGGGACGGTACCTCAGATTAGTCTTTATTAGGGATGTCAGATGGTGGAGAATTACTAAAAGAGTACTTGTTGACTTTACAGAACTTTACTCAAGTAATTAACTCACTCGGAAAATATCTGTAAAATGGAAACACAGAATTATACTCATTTTGCGTATTGTGGGTCAACATTATTATCACTGATATCTAGGACTAGATAATAGTCACAGGAACTTAAATATACCATAAATAATGGCTCATTTACTACATGTACTAATAATATAAACAATAATATAATCAATAATTTAATAAACACCTATTGAAAAAGTCAAACCAGATCAAACAATATTGGTTGGTGACACCAAGAAAACACATTTTATGATTAACCATGGGGCGATGATAATTTTATTCCTTCTCTAAAGTTCACCACAGGGTGAAACAAATTTATTCTTATATAGAAATGAGTTGGTTTTTCAACTTTGTTACGTCCTAAAGATAAACAATATTTGCTCTGATGGTATATATGTGGTGGAATGGCAAAGACATGTTTAGCCAAAAGTGTAAGCTTAGAAAAGCTGCTCTTGTGCATAGCCCACCTTTTTTTTAGTGGAATTTTTAATAAATGACAATTAAGAGTAAACTTTTGAAATATATTTTAATTTTGATTAACCAAAGATAAGTATTTAACTTCACAAGAGGTGCTTTCAATAAAAATCTATTTTACTTTAACCGATTAGTTGAATATCATTTTATTTTGGTATTTGACCCTTTGAGTATTATCAAGCGATCCATTGACATCTCTAGCCTTTAGTAGTCACAAGCTTGAAAAAATGTAAATTCATAGATTATTATTGCCAAAAATTTCTTGTTGATAGATAAACAAATTATTAATAAACTTGGATTCCAATTTGCAACTCGGTCAGCATACATGTATTCTCAGGCAAAATTGAGCTTAGTTGACTAGGCATAGGCTATTAGTTTTTGGTCCCTTTTGGTCATAAAGCTCCTAAACCTTTAAGTATTTATACATCTCTGGCTTCAATTTTCTAGGTTTGAGCGTTGGAGATGGAGATAAATCAAGAAAATCGCTTCTGACACACGAAATTTAAATAGTGTTCTTTTCATTTATTCAATTTTGTTGTCTTTATTAGGCATTGAATACAGACATGTTTAAGATATTCCTGAAAAGCAGAATGTCACAGAAACAGGATTACTGGTCACAGCTAGAAGTGTTAACAAGACCACAAGTTAAAAAAGCAGGGGGATCAGACAAACTTGCCAACAGGTAAAATAAACATCTGATAGTCAGCAGGTGTAAAAAGTCTGTTATCTTATAAATGGTGGTACTGATCATAGCATCATAGCATAGGTACAATATCAGTTTCTTATAAATAAAAGGACATGTGGGGTGATCGTCAATAAATCAACAACCCAACAACAAAAATAACCATAAAACAACAGGAGGCCTGCATCATACAGTCTGTTTTATTTCATATATTTGTTTGATTTTTCATAATGCCATTAGGCTAAGAACAGCTTAAGTTTGTCTCGTGGTAGCGTGTTCACCTCAAGTACAAGAGGTTGTGGGTTCGAACCCTGGCCAGGTCAAAACAAAGACTTAAAATTGGTATTTTCTGCATTTCCGCTAAGCATGTAGAATTTAGGAGTAGGAGATATATAAGACTGGTTAGCTCGAAGTCAGAATAATGTGTCCCAGTAAGCTGACATGTATCAGTTCCAAGTCAGAATAATGTGTACCAGTAGGCTGAAATGTATCAGTTCCAAGTCAGAATAATGTGTCCCAGTAGGCTGACATGTATCAGTTCCAAGTCAGAATAATGTGTACCAGTAGGCTGACATGTATCAGTTCCAAGTCAGAATAATGTGTACCAGTAGGCTGACATGTATCAGCTCCAAGTCAGAATAATGTGTACCAGTAGGCTGACATGTATCAGCTCCAAGTCAGAATAATGTGTACCAGTAGGCTGACATGTATCAGCTCCAAGTCAGAATAATGTGTACCAGTAGGCTGACATGTATCAGTTCCAAGTCAGAATGATGTGTCCCAGTAGGCTGACATGTATCAGTTCCAAGTCAGAATGATGTGTCCCAGTAGGCTGACATGTATCAGCTCCAAGTCAGAATAATGTGTACCAGTAGGCTGACATGTATCAGTTCCAAGTCAGAATAATGTGTACCAGTAGGCTGACATGTATCAGTTCCAAGTCAGAATAATGTGTACCAGTAGGCTGACATGTATCAGTTCCAAGTCAGAATAATGTGTACCAGTAGGCTGACATGTATCAGCTCCAAGTCAGAATAATGTGTCCCAGTAGGCTGACATGTATCAGTTCCAAGTCAGAATAATGTGTACCAGTAGGCTGACATGTATCAGTTCCAAGTCAGAATAATGTGTCCCAGTAGGCTGACATGTATCAGTTCCAAGTCAGAATAATGTGTACCAGTAGGCTGACATGTATCAGTTCCAAGTCAGAATAATGTGTACCAGTAGGCTGACATGTATCAGTTCCAAGTCAGAATAATGTGTACCAGTAGGCTGACATGTATCAGTTCCAAGTCAGAATAATGTGTACCAGTAGGCTGACATGTATCAGTTCCAAGTCAGAATAATGTGTACCAGTAGGCTGACATGTATCAGCTCCAAGTCAGAGTAATGTGTACCAGTAGGCTGACATGTATCAGCTCCAAGTCAGAGTAATGTGTCCCAGTAGGCTGACATGTATCAGTTCCAAGTCAGAATAATGTGTACCTTTAGGCTGACATGTATCAGTTCCAAGTCAGAATAATGTGTCCCAGTAGGCTGACATGTATCAGTTCCAAGTCAGAATAATGTGTCCCAGTAGGCTGACATGTATCAGTTCCAAGTCAGAATAATGTGTCCCAGTAGGCTGACATGTATCAGTTCCAAGTCAGAATAATGTGTCCCAGTAGGCTGACATGTATCAGTTCCAAGTCAGAATAATGTGTCCCAGTAGGCTGACATGTATCAGTTCCAAGTCAGAATAATGTGTACCAGTAGGCTGACATGTATCAGCTCCAAGTCAGAATAATGTGTACCAGTAGGCTGACATGTATCAGTTCCAAGTCAGAATAATGTGTCCCAGTAAGCTGACATGTATCAGTTCCAAGTCAGAATAATGTGTCCCAGTAGGCTGACATGTATCAGTTCCAAGTCAGAATAATGTGTCCCAGTAGGCTGACATGTATCAGTTCCAAGTCAGAATAATGTGTCCCAGTAGGCTGACATGTATCAGTTCCAAGTCAGAATAATGTGTACCAGTAGGCTGACATGTATCAGTTCCAAGTCAGAATAATGTGTCCCAGTAGGCTGACATGTATCAGTTCCAAGTCAGAATAATGTGTACCAGTAGGCTGACATGTATCAGCTCCAAGTCAGAATAATGTGTACCAGTAGGCTGACATGTATCAGTTCCAAGTCAGAATAATGTGTACCAGTAGGCTGACATGTATCAGTTCCAAGTCAGAATAATGTGTCCCAGTAGGCTGACATGTATCAGTTCCAAGTCAGAATAATGTGTACCAGTAGGCTGACATGTATCAGTTCCAAGTCAGAATAATGTGTACCAGTAGGCTGACATGTATCAGTTCCAAGTCAGAATAATGTGTACCAGTAGGCTGACATGTATCAGTTCCAAGTCAGAATAATGTGTACCAGTAGGCTGACATGTATCAGCTCCAAGTCAGAATAATGTGACCCAGTAGGCTGACATGTATCAGTTCCAAGTCAGAATAATGTGTACCAGTAGGCTGACATGTATCAGCTCCAAGTCAGAATAATGTGTCCCAGTAGGCTGACATGTATCAGTTCCAAGTCAGAATAATGTGTACCAGTAGGCTGACATGTATCAGTTCCAAGTCAGAATAATGTGTCCCAGTAGGCTGACATGTATCAGTTCCAAGTCAGAATAATGTGTCCCAGTAGGCTGACATGTGTCAGTTCCAAGTCAGAATAATGTGTCCCAGTAGGCTGACATGTATCAGTTCCAAGTCAGAATAATGTGTCCCAGTAGGCTGACATGTATCAGTTCCAAGTCAGAATAATGTGTCCCAGTAGGCTGACATGTATCAGTTCCAAGTCAGAATAATGTGTCCCAGTAGGCTGACATGTATCAGTTCCAAGTCAGAATAATGTGTCCCAGTAGGCTGACATGTATCAGTTCCAAATCAGAATAATGTGTACCAGTAGGCTGACATGTATCAGTTCCAAGTCAGAATAATGTGTCCCAGTAGGCTGACATGTATCAGTTCCAAGTCAGAATAATGTGTCCCAGTAGGCTGACATGTATCAGTTCCAAGTCAGAATAATGTGTCCCAGTAGGCTGACATGTATCAGTTCCAAGTCAGAATAATGTGTCCCAGTAGGCTGACATGTATCAGTTCCAAGTCAGAATAATGTGTCCCAGTAGGCTGACATGTATCAGTTCCAAGTCAGAATAATGTGTACCAGTAGGCTGACATGTATCAGTTCCAAGTCAGAATAATGTGTCCCAGTAGGCTGACATGTATCAGTTCCAAGTCAGAATAATGTGTCCCAGTAGGCTGACATGTATCAGTTCCAAGTCAGAATAATGTGTACCAGTAGGCTGACATGTATCAGTTCCAAGTCAGAATAATGTGTACCAGTAGGCTGACATGTATCAGTTCCAAGTCAGAATAATGTGTACCAGTAGGCTGACATGTATCAGTTCCAAGTCAGAATAATGTGTCCCAGTAGGCTGACATGTATCAGTTCCAAGTCAGAATAATGTGTACCAGTAGGCTGACATGTATCAGTTCCAAGTCAGAATAATGTGTACCAGTAGGCTGACATGTATCAGTTCCAAGTCAGAATAATGTGTACCAGTAGGCTGACATGTTTTCTTGCTGTCTACTACCTTGTGAACTTCCACATTAAAAATTGGGCCCAGCTTGTCAATCTAGTACAAAACAGGGTTAGTATTCATATTACATTATAGAAATAAGGAGATGTGGTATGATTGCTAATGAGACAACTATCCACCAAAGACCAAGGAGATGTGGTATGATTGCCAATGAGACAACTACCCACAAAAGACCAAGGAGATGTGGTATGATTGCCAATGAGACAACTACCCACAAAAGACCAAGGATATGTGGTATGATTGCCAATGAGACAACTACCCACAAAAGACCAAGGAGATGTGGTATGATTGCCAATGAGACAACTACCCACAAAAGACCAAGGAGATGTGGTATGATTGCTAATGAGACAACTATCCACCAAAGACCAAGGAGATGTGGTATGATTGCTAATGATACAACTACCCACCAAAGTTCAAACGAAGTTGATGTAAGCAATTATAGGCAACCGTATGGCCTTCAACAATGAGAAAAATTCATACTGTATAGTTGGCTATAAAAGGTCTGGACATGAAAAATATGAAACAATCCAATTGAGAAAACTAACAGCCTAATTAATAACAAAAGAATTTACAAAAAACAAATATGACATACATGAACCAAATTATCAACCACTGAACTACAGGCTCCTGACTTAGGACAGGCACATAAAGAATGTGGCAAGGTGAAACATGTTTATGAACTCTTAACCACCCCCTAACCTGGGACAGTGGTGTAATTACATGTTCTAGTATTGAATATATGCAGTTAGTTTGGCACCGGACATTAAACAGCCATTCATCATCATCATTATGAGGTAAAGTATAGATGTCAATAAGATTTGTTAGTTTTGTTATACTTTATTCTTAAAGAAACTATTAATTGTACATTATTACCCCAGGACTCAATTTTTTTTCCTCTAAATTAACCTGCTTAAAGTATATGTTTTTTAATCTGTGTGCAGATTTTTTAGTTTTTGCATATATCATCTCTACAAACGTAAAATTGATTGTGTGAACTTTTCACCTAATTTCTATTATTACAATTCTATATGTCCATAGCTTACTGTGGATATTTGATTTTGTGGTTTCGTAAAGTCTGCATACATGTGTCTGTAGAAAATTCGTTGAACTTTTAAAATCATGGTTTACCTTGCCCCATGTAAAACACAAAAATTGGTATCCCACGAATAATAATGAATGCACAGTATTATATATTTATGTAGTATAACTTATTATTGAAGACACATGATCATTATAGGAGAGCTCAGCTGAAGAAACAAGTATCAGTCACATTCTTACCAGGTTTACTTACAAGGAAAGAAACAAAGATTTTCAAGTTACCACGGATACAACGCAGCTTAAGAACATACATAATCAATACTATAGATCAGCTATCTGATTGTTGGCAGGTAAGTCACAATAGATCAGCTGACTGATTGTTGGCAAGTTAGTCACTATAGATCAGCAGACTGATTGTTGGCAGGTAAGTCACTATAGACCAGCTGACTAATAATGGCATGTAAGACACTATAGATCAGATGACTGATTGTTGGCAGGTAAGTCACTATAGACCAGCTGACTAATAATGGCATGCATATATATATGTAAGACACTATAGATCAGCTGACTAATAATGGCATGTAAGACACTATAGATCAGATGACTGATTGTTGGCAGGTAATTCACTAAAGATCAGCTGACTGATTGTTGGCAGGTAAGTCACTATAGATCAGCAGAATTATTTTTGGCAGGTAAGTCACTATAGATCAGCAGAATGATTGTTGGCAGGTAGGTCACCATAGTTCAGCTGACTGATTGTTGGCAGGTAAATCACTATAGATCAGCTGACTGATTGGTAGCAGGCTAGTCACTAAAGATCAGTGGAATGATTGTTGGCGAGTAAGTCACTATAAATCAGATGACTGATTGTTGGTAGGTAAGTCACTTTGAACCAGCTGACTGATTGTTGGCAAGTTAGTCACTATAGAACAGATTGTTGGCATGTAAGTCACTTTAAATCAGCTGACTGATTGTTGGCAAGTAAGTCACTATAGACCAGCAGACTGATTGACCGCATGTAAGTCACTATAGATCAGATAACTGATTGTTGGCAAGTAAGTCACTATAGATCAACTGACCTTTTGGTAGCAGGTAAGTCACTATATATCAGATGACTGATTGTTGGCAAGTAAGTCACTATAGATCAGCTGACTGATTGGTAATAGGTAAGTCACTATAGATCAGATGACTGATTGTTGGCAAGTAAGTCACTATAGATCAGCAGACTGATTGGTAGCAGGTAAGTCACTATAGATCAGATGACTGATTGTTGGCAAGTAAATCACTATAGATCAGCTGACTGATAGTTGACAAGTAAGTCACTTAAGATCAGTTACCCTTTTTTGTGTTTTGGGCAAAAAATAAAGAAGATAGAGAGAAACTGTAAATGGAGAAAATTATCAGCAATTCAAATCAACAAAAAAAAAGAGATTTTTGTCAGGAAGTAGTCTATTGTAGACTACAATTTAGGAGAGTATCTATTGTCGAAGATGTACATAGACCTAGGTGAACAATACAGACTCTTTAGAGCCTCTAGTTAGGTTTTAATAGCATTATTTGTATGCAACATTTCCAGAAATTGCAATCATTGATATTGTTTGTCCATTATTATTATAAAATGGCAGTAATGAATGCAAACATTTCTGAATTTAACATGTTTAAAGTGTTTGAAAATATTTTTTTTCAGAAAAGTAATGACCTTCAAGATCGTGCCTCTTACTTATATCTACGAGGAGCATTTTACCTAGCTGATCATAAAGCAATTGAGGCTTTAGGTGATTTAACAAGACTGGCAGAGATAGATATATCATTAGTACCAGAACTGTAAGTTATATTCAGTAGGCAGAGATAGATATATCATTAGTACCAGAACTGTAAGTTATATTCAGTCGGCAGAGATAGATATATCCTTAGTAATAGAACTGTAAGTTATATTCAGTCGGTAGAGATAGATATATCCTTAGTACCAGAACTGTAGAGATAGATATAGCCTTAGTACTAGAACTGTAAGTTATATTCAGTCGGCAGAGATAGATATATCCTTAGTACCAGAACTGTAAGTTATATTCAGTCGGTAGAGATAGATATATCCTTAGTACTAGAACTGTAAGTTATATTCAGTAGGCAGAGATAGATATATCCTTAGTACCAGAACTGTAAGTTATATTCAGTAGGTAGAGATAGATATATCCTTAGTACCAGAACTTAAGTTATATTCAGTCAGTAGAGATAGATATATCCTTAGTACTAGAACTGTAAGTTATATTCAGTAGGCAGAGATAGATATATCCTTAGTACCAGAACTGTAAGTTATATTCAGTAGGCAGAGATAGATATATCCTTAGTACTAGAACTGTAAGTTATATTCAGTAGGCAGAGATAGATATATCCTTAGTACCAGAACTGTAAGTTATATTCAGTAGGCAGAGATAGATATATCCTAAGTACCAGAACTGTAAGTTATATTCAGTGGGCAGAGATAGATATATCCTTAGTACCAGAACTGTAAGTTATATTCAGTGGGTAGAGATAGATATATCCTTAGTACCAGAACTGTAAGTTATATTTAGTAGGAAGAGATAGATATATCCTTAGTACCAGAACTGTAAGTTATAGTCAGTCGGTAAAGACAGATATATCCTAAGTACCAGAACTGTAAGTTATATTCAGTCGGCAGAGATAGATATATCATTAGTACCAGAACTGTAATTTATATTCAGTGGGCAGAGATAGATATATCCTTAGTACCAGAACTGTAAGTTATATTCAGTAGGCAGAGATAGATATATCATTAGTACCAGAACTGTAAGTTATATTCAGTAGGCAGAGATAGATATATCCTTAGTACCAGAACTGTAAGTTATATTCAGTCGGCAGAGATAGATATATCCTTAGTACTAGAACTGTAGGTTATATTCAGTCGGTAGAGATAGATATATCCTAAGTACCAGAACTGTAAGTTATATTCAGTGGGCAGAGATATATATATCCTTAGTACCAGAACTGTAAGTTATATTCAGTAGGTAGATATAGATATATCATAAGTACCAGAACTACATGTAAGTTATATTCAGTCGGTAGAGATAGATATATCCTTAGTACCAGAACTGTAAGCTATATTAAGTAGGCAGAGATAGATATATCCTTATTACCAGAACTGTAAGTTATATTCAGTAGGCAGAGATAGATATATCATTAGTACTAGAACTGTAAGTTATATTCAGTCGGTAGAGATAGATATATCCTAAGTACCAGAACTGTAAGTTATATTCAATAGGCAGAGATAGATATATCATTAGTACCAAAACTGTAAGTTATATTCAGTCGGCAGAGATAGATATATCATTAGTACCAGAACTGTAAGTTATATTCAGTGGGTATAGATAGATATATCCTTAGTACTAGAACTGTAAGTTATATTCAGTAGGTAGAGATAAGATATATCCTTAGTACCAGAACTGTAAGTTATATTCAGTAGGCAGAGATAGATATATCCTTAGTACCAGAACTGTAAGTTATATTCAGTCGGTAGAGATAGATATATCCTTAGTACTAGAACTGTAAGTTATATTCAGTGGGCAGAGATAGATATATCCTTAGTACTAGAACTGTAAGTTATATTCAGTGAGCAGAGATAGATATATCCTTAGTACTAGAACTGTAAGTTATATTCAGTAGGTAGAGATAGATATATCCTTAGTACCAGAACTGTAAGTTATATTCAGTCGGCAGAGATAGATATATCATTAGTACCAGAACTGTAAGTTATATTCAGTCAGTAGAGATAGATATATCCTTAGTACCAGAACTGTAAGTTATATTCAGTCGGCAGAGAAAGATATATCCTTCGTACTAGAACTGTAAGTTATATTCAGTAGGTAGAGATAGATATATCCTTAGTACTAGAACTGTAAGTTATATTCAGTAGGTAGAGATAGATATATCCTTAGTACCAGAACTGTAAGTTATATTCAGTGGGCAGAGATAGATATATCCTAAGTACCAGAACTGTAAGTTATATTCAGTAGGCAGAGATAGATATATCATTAGTACCAGAACTGTCAGTTATATTCAGCCGGTAGAGATAGATATATCCTTAGTACCAGAACTGTAAGTTATATTCAGTAGGCAGAGATAGATATATCCTTAGTACAAGAACTGTAAGTTATATTCAGTCGGTAGAGATAGATATATCCTAAGTACCAGAACTGTAAGTTATATTCAGTCGGCAGAGATAGATATATCCTTAGTACCAGAACTGTAAGTTATATTCAGTCGGCAGAGATAGATATATCCTAAGTACCAGAACTGTAAGTTATATTCAGTCGGCAGAGATAGATATATCATTAGTACCAGAACTGTAAGTTATATTCAGTGGGTAGAGATAGATATATCCTTAGTACCAGAACTGTAAGTTATATTCAGTCGGCAGAGATAGATATATCATTAGTACCAGAACTGTAAGTTATATTCAGTGGGTAGAGATAGATATATCCTTAGTACCAGAACTGTAAGTTATATTCAGTCGGCAGAGATAGATATATCATTAGTACCAGAACTGTAAGTTTATTCTGTCGAATTTTGTTGTTATGAAAACCCAGATGTGCAAAGTAATTTTTTGAAAAAGGCTGCTAAGCTTAGTGAAGTTGACAAAAGTTTTGTAAATATCCTTGAAAGAGCAATTTTTATGTCCCATTTATGGGCATTATGTTTGTCCGTCTGTCCCGCTTCAGGCTAAAGTTTTTGGTTAAAGTTTTTGGTCAAGTGCTTGATGAAGTTGAAGTCAAATCAACTTGAAACTTAGTACACATGTTCCCTATGATATGATCTTTCTAAATTGAAGGCCAAATCAGAGTTTTTACCCCCAATTTTACGGTCCACTGAACATAAAAAATGATAGTGCAAGTGGGGCATCCGTGTACTATGGACATATTCTTGTAACATATATTTTACTGAATTAAACATTTGAGATTGCTTTATCAGACTAATGGTAGATTAAAAAAAACCATATTTGTACATTCATTGCTACTTCTATATCTGTTTCTTTAAACGAGAGTCTTGTATAGGACTACTTTTTACAAACGTTTGGCCAAAGGATACATTTGATGCTTAATTTTATTTTTGAAAATAGTTATACAATTTGTATGTTGAATTGATTTAAGGAATGACTGTAATATTTTTAGCTCACCTGGCCCAAAGGGCCAAGTGAGCTTTTCTCATCACTTGGCGTCCGTTGTCCGTCGTTGTCGTCGTTGTTGTCCATCATCGTTAACTTTTACAAAAATCTTCTCCTCTGAAACTACTGGGCCAAATTTGACCAAACTTGGCCATAATCATTATTGGAGTATCTAGTTTAAAAAATGTGTCCAGTGACCGGCCAACCAACCAAGATGGCCGCCATGGCTAAAAATAGAACATAGGGGTAAAATGTAGATTTTGTCTTATATCTCTGAAACCAAAGCATTTAGAGCAAATCTGACATAGGGTAAAATTTTTTATCAGGTCAAGATCTATCTGCCCTGAAATTTTCAGATGAATCAGACAACCCGTTGTTGGGTTGCTGCCCCTGAATTGGTAATTTTAAGGAAATTTTGCCGTTTTTGGTTATTATCTTGAATATTATTATAGATAGAGATAAATTAAAAACAGCAATAATGTACAGCAAAGTAGGATCTACAAATAAGTCAACTTGACCAAAATGGTCAGTTGACCCCTTAAGGAGTTATTGCCCTTTATAGTCAATTTTTAACCATTTTTCGTAAATTTTTGTAATCTTTTACAAAAATCTTCTCCTCTGAAACTACTAGGACAAATTTAACCAAACTTG
Source organism: Mytilus californianus (assembly GCF_021869535.1). Classification (NCBI taxonomy): domain Eukaryota; kingdom Metazoa; phylum Mollusca; class Bivalvia; order Mytilida; family Mytilidae; genus Mytilus; species Mytilus californianus. Next base: position 4,235,377 of record NW_026262615.1, read on the forward strand.
TCCACAATCATCATTAGGGTATCTAGTTTAAAAAATGTGTCCGATGACCCCGTCCGTGAACCAAGATGGTCGACATGGCTAAAAAATAGTACATAGGGTGAAATGCAGTTTTTGGCTCATATCTCTGAAACCAAAGCATTTAGAGCAAATCTGACCATGATAAAATTGTTCATTAGGTCAAGATCTATCTGCCCTGAAATTTTCAGACCAATCAGGCAACACGTTGTTGGGTTGCTGCCCCTGAATTGGTAATTTTAAGAAAATTTTGCAGCTTTTGGTTATTATCTTGAATACTATTATAGATAGAGATAAACTGTAAACAGCAATAATGTACAGCAAAGTAAGATCTACAAATAAGTCAACATTACCAAAATTGTCAATTGACCCCTTAAGGAGTTATTGCCCTTTATAGTCAATTTTTTACAATTTTCATAAATTTTGTAAATTTTTACAAAATATTTTCCACTGTAACTACTGGGCCAAGTTCATTATAGATAGAGATAATTGTAAGCAGCAAGAATGTTCAGTAAAGTAAGATCTACAATCACATCACCATCACCAAAACACAATTTTGTCATAAATCCATCTGCGTCCTTTGTTTAATATGCACATAGACCAAGGTGAGCGACACAGGCTCTTTAGAGCCTCTTGTTTCTGTCTATGATGAATACATAAAAAATGTGGTGCACACTGAATAACCTGGGTAGCAGGTTATTTTAAAGTGTGCACCACATTTTTTATGTTGTTTCTAATAGTCAGAAAAAATATTACAGCCATTCCTTATAATTTAATTCTAAATTCCATGTTAAGCCGGAGTAAATCATGAAAAAATGTTGATGATGTCATGGTCACATAACAAAATTATGACTATTAGCTGATCAATAGACAAAACTCTGTCTGCCAATCAGAAGATGCGTTACATTCAAAATAAATTATTTCAGTATGGTGAAACAAGCCTACCAGAAGATACCAGAGGATGAAAAATATGACATTTTAATGAGACCAGGCATACAGCATCTCTCTGAACTGTTACATTTGGAGAGTGATGGGAGCCAGTCTCCAAAAGTACATCATAAGTTTGAGGAACCTGTTAAACTTCCTGACCATGATCTCAGTTAGTAGTTTGTTACATATAAAAAAATATGATAGAAAGTGTTCTAAAATAATGTTTGTGAATATATACTAATTTATTTGGTAGAAAATAAAAACAAAAAAGAGACAAAGAATTTGCAAGATACAGTTGAATTTTCTTCACTTTAATATGATTACGGTAAACTTAATTAAATTTTAATATTTTGATTGATCAGTCATAGGTTTAATATTATGAAAGTTTTTTGAAGATTTTTCCTGATTTGGTTTTCATAATTATTTTTTAAAGAATTTTCATAGTTAGTGTATGCAATTAGATTTTGTAATAATTTGCTGATTCATATTAATGTTAAGACTTTTAACAATTTTTTGTGATCATATTGTTAGTTTATTCTGAATCTTTTAGATTTTAAGGGAGCCTTCTATTACTTATGTAATTAGAGATCAAGATTAGACAACATTTTTGTAGAATTTGAACAATTTCCTAATATTTGTATGTATGGTATCAATTAGAGAGAATTGTTTTTTTTTAGATTTTGAAGAATTTAGACGATTTGTTACTATGTTGGAGATGACACAAGATATGGAAACTGTGATGAGACTTTTCCAAGCATTAGAACTGAACCAACATAATGGATGTAAGTATCAGTCACTCATTCCCATCATGCATTAGAACTAAACCAACATAATGGAAGTAAGTAAAGGTCAACCATTCCCATCATGCAGTAGAATTAAACCAACATAATGGATGTAAGTAAAGGTCAACCATTCCCATCATGCAGTAGAATTAAACCAACTTAATGGATGTAAGTATAGGTCAACCATTCCCATCATGCATTAGAATTAAACCAACATAATGGAAGTAAGTATCAGTCAACCATTCCCATCATGCATTAGAATTAAACCAACATAATGGATGTAAGTATAGGTCAACCATTCCCATCATGCAGTAGAATTAAACCAACATAATGGATGTAAGTATAGGTCAACCATTCCCATCATACATTAAAATTAAACCAACATAATGGATGTAAGTATAGGTCAACCATTCCCATCATGCATTAGAATTAAACCAACATAATGGAAGTAAGTATCAGTCAACCATTCCCATCATGCAGTAGAATTAAACCAACATAATGGATGTAAGTATAGGTCAACGATTCCCATCATGCATTAAAATTAAACCAACATAATGGATGTAAGTATAGGTCAACCATTGCCATCATGCATTAGAATTAAACCAACATAATGGATGTAAGTATAGGTCAATCATTCCCATCATGCATTAGAATTAAACTAACATAATGGATGTAAGTATAGGTCAACTATTCCCATCATGCTTTAAAATTAAACCATTCCCATCATGCATTAGAACTGAAACAACATAATGGATGTACGTATCAATCACCCATTCCCATCATGCATTAGAATTAAACAAACATAATGGATGTACGTATCAGTCACCCATTCCCATCATAAAGATTTTCCGTGATTTCTACATATTTAGATAGTTTTTCATGTGTGTTTATTATAAGATTAAACACATTATTTTTAAGAGGTTATTGATGTGTAAACCGGGGCGATTAATCCACAAACTGAATAAAAGTCCAAAAAGACCATTATGTTAAGTTTGTGAGTAAGAGCCCTGGTTTACACATCAATAACCTCAAGAAAAAAAGTGTTTAATTCTTATAATTCTTAAGCCATTGCCCAAATATTCGCTATTTCAATTTAATTAATTTTTTTTGTGTAATGGCTACTGTAATTACCATCAAATGCACAATTGACAGGTAGTAAATAAGGAGTTGGCCGCCATATTGACTTTCTAAAATCCACAAATGTTCGATAAATAAAACAGAATCTAAAAACTTCATTTTAATGAGATATTATTCGAATTTGAAGCGTACAAGTAACAAAATAATTCGCTTGTTTTCATTCGTATGACGTCGTGTTTTGCCATGACGTAAATTCGCCTTACTAATTTGTGAAATTTCGCAGAATTTTATTTAAATTTAAATTTATACATTTTCGAAGCTTAAATGCATTATTTCTTTTTTGTTATCTCTGCATTAGAATAGAAACAACTGTTATGTATTTGTTTTTCAATCTCATTTGCTGAAAATCCCCGGATCCCTGCATTCATTTGTGTCGCGCATGAATAGATCATTCGCGCATGAATAGATCATTCGCGCATGAATAGATCAGAGTGAAGATTATGAAAGTAGTTTTGGAAACATGGTTTATCGAAGTGTAAACCAAGGAAAAAATTCTAATTGACCAATCCAATTCAAGTATTTGTAGATATGCAAATCATATAAGAATTATAGAATTTTATTTCCTAATAAGACAATGTATTGACAATTGATCTTGCAATCTTGCCTATCCAAGCTGCTAGATAGATAAAGATATCCCCCAAAAAAACATGCTATTTTGATTTTATGTCAGATATATTAAACTTGATGTTTATATAAAACAGTAGACTCTGGCAAATTTGATACTCAAAATGTCAGCAAAAAATATCATCTTAACCAATATACTGTAAATTCAGAAATTATTGCGATGTTTATATTATTGTGAAAAATGTGACACGGTTATAATCGCAATAACTTAAACTCGCATTTTGAAATTTTTATTATGAATTAACCAGGATTTTTCTCAATATCGCAAAAATTAAAATCGCTCTATAGTCTAAAATGTCAAAATCCATTAATAAATGCACGCAATAATTTCTCAATTTGACAATTAAATGAATATTCATTGTCTCTTCTGCAAAAACTAAGATGACCTAATTCTGAGATGTTCCTTTGATGCATACTGATTATAATTTAAGACTATAAAGTGGACATTGGAACATTTGAGACATTTAATCATTTATGACATAATTTTAGACAATAAAGGGGACATTGGAACATTTGAGACATTATATAATTTTAGCAAAAGAGTGGACTTTGGAACATTTGAGACATTTAATCATTTATTATATAATTTTAGATGATAAAGTGGACATTAGAACATTTGGAACATTAATTCATTTATTATACAATTTTAGACGATAAAGTGGACATAGGAACATTTGAGACATTTAATCATTTATTATATAATTTTAGACGATAAAGTGGACATTGGAACATTTGAGACATTTAATCATTTATTATATATAATTTTAGACGATAAAGTGGACATTGGAACATTTGAGACATTTAATCATTTATTATATAATTTTAGACAATAAAGTGGACATTGGAACATTTGAGACATTTAATCATTTATTATATAATTTCAGACGATAAAGTGGACATTGGAACATTTGAGACATTTAATCATTGTTATCAAGAGAATCTGGAGCATTGTCTGATGGTAGAGGAATCCATTTTAGATCATGAAGAATATGTACTGAAGTTGTCTTTACTCTGTAAAACTGATGTTGGGTCTGGCAGAATTGTGCTTACTAATAAAAGGTAATAGATATATATTCCATGTTATCGCTATTTTAAGAAATTTTTCTTTGATCTTACAGACTGAAAATTTTCTTTCTGAGCACAGTAGAGTGATATGAAAAATTATCACTAGAAACTAAGGGCGCACATGCTGTTTTCAATGTAAACTTCAATGTCGTCATAAGCAAAATAGTGATAAACAGATTATAATTGGTCATCTCAACTGTTTTTCTCACTTTCAACATACCGGCTTAAGCGAGAAAATCAATCTTGTTGAAATATTTAAAGATAATCAATAATTATTTACTGAAGAAATAATCATTTAGTGTAATCATGGGTGCAGCACATTTAAAACTACTAGGGGACATTTTAGGGCAGACATTAAAGCCCATCTTAGCGCCAAATTAATCCATTCACCTGTATTTTAAATAGCCCTAATATATGTTTGCTATTTCGAAACACTGTACTCCACATTATCCACACCTGTGAGGCCTCTCAGGGTGTCAAAGTAATCACATAATCACTAATTTTTTGTCAATATAATCACCTAATCATAAAAAAAATTTTCAAACATGATAATCAAATAATAAAAAAACAGTCCTAGATTATCAAATAATCAAATAATCATGAAATATTTGATCTGGTAATCAAATAATCACTATAAAAATGGCCAAGTAATCACATGATAAAAACCCCATGAGAAGGCTCACCTGGTTGCTATTATTTTCAGATTATTGTTTATGAAGGATGGTTCAATGGAGTGTACAGAAGTTACAAAGATAAGAGATATTGTCCTGATTGAGCAGAAACAACTGAAGTCTTTCTTTAAAACAATCGATGTACTTAGGATTCACAAAAAAGGTTTGTTGCTTGTTTAACCTAATTCAGAAGATAAAAAGAAAAATGTAAAATGAAATAAACTCAGATCAAGAATGAAAAATTCAAGGAAAAAATAGTTTTAAATTTTGGCAACAGTATTTTACTAATGTTCAAATCTCAGAAATTTTGAACGATGTTTATTCATCAAATCAAATTCTAAAATCAAGCAGTATTTCACAATAAAGTGAATAAACTGTTTAAATTATTTTAATATAATTGAGTGATTTCCTTAGAAATGCCTATTTTGATCTCCTGGCGTGTCATTCAGATTAAAAATGATGTTGCAAATTCAATTATTATCATACTGTAAATTAAGTAATTATTGCGATGTTTTTATTATTGTGACAAAAGCGACAGGGTTATAATCGCAATAATTTAAACTCGCATTTGAATATTTTTATATAAATTAAACAGGATTTTTCTCAATATCACTGAAATTAAAATCGCATTTTAGTCCAAAATGACAAAATCGCAATAATAAATGCATGCAATAATTTCTGAATTTACAGTATTAAGCATGTTCATCTCATGCTTTATGTTTCAACTTTAGTCAAAACTTGTTTTCAAGATGATGCAAAGTTCACAGCCTGGTTGAAGGACGAAAGGGATCATTGGTTTGTACTGCTACAAGAATTATGGGCTGGCAAGGTCGTTTCTATTGGAACTAAGGACATCATGGCTGCAAACAAAGCTGCCAATAATGTACAACTTGTTGATGCTTTTCTCAAAAGGTATGTTCTTGATCACTGGGTCTCTGTTCCTTTGACATTTGATGTAATGCCTGGGAATGATATACCTATTTGAGATGGTCACTGATAGTGACGTTCCCTTGTCTCCATCTTATGGTGTTTATATATCGCAACTTGTTCGAATCGCTCGTGTATGTAACAACGTATTTGATTTTAAACGGACACTAGCTATGAGATATGAAAATAAATAGAATATGATTTTGTTTAGGTCAATTATTAATATAAGCTAAATAATGAAATAATAATTCGTTTTTAGCAACAAATTTGGTTCAATTTTGTCAAAATAAGCAAAGAAACATTGCTGATGGATTATTCACTTGCAAGTGAATAATTCGACCTCATTGAATCTGTATTCATGTGACCCTCAATTTAACCCAATAGATAAAGATTGGTTACGTATGTATAAATCGTGGCCAGCCATTAAAAGCAAAAGAATGTCAACATTGAAAGTGAAACAAAGGTGAACCATTTCATTGACTTATTCGATCCACAAAAAAATCATTCTTATACAGGTAAAATAAAGGCAACAGTAGTATACCGCTGTTCGAAACTCATAAATCGATAGAGATAAAAACAAATCTGGGTTACAAACTAAAACTGAGGGAAACGCATCAAATATAAGAGGAGAACAACGACACAACAAAAAAACGATAATTAACTTTTTATTTAACCTATAACATGAGATCAAACAGACCTAGAAAAATCCAATTGCACGAGGTAGGTAGTTATTTATACTTATGTTTATGTTTATATTGGGTTATATGACAATAGGCAGTCTCAGGTGGTCATCTCGAAAGTTAATTTGAGGGTGTCTAGACTAAAATACACACGAAATTGTGATATATTTTATCGAGTACATGCAGTGTTAACTGTTTATTTCAGACTTATTGTAATTTGAATATACGTTTTAGTATGTTATAAATCAAATTTGAGAATTTGAGTCAAATCGGTGAACATGAATTTGACAGCTAGTGTCCCTTTAAGGAAATAAATCTCTGTTTTACTGAAAATATGAATCAACATGCAGACTTCTTATACGTTCAGGTATTTCACATCCAATCTTTTATGGTAATAATCTTTACAAAGCACAAAAATGCAACAGACTTATTCAGAAGGGATATAGTTACGATACTGTTGTCAGGTCATTAAAGATGGCATATTTTGGTATTAATATTGATTCACTCGTAGGGTCTTTGCATCAGAAATAAACACATTTATTCTAAAACCAGTAGCTGGCATGATACAGGTTATGTTCTTCTCATTTATTTTATGATGGTATGACTCTAAACTCCTAACATGAGGTATTGTGCTTGATTTTCATATGATTAAGACATAATTTTTCAATCAGTTAAGTTGAGGTCTGGAGCTGGCATGTTAATAAATGCTAGTAGTCCTTGGTTAATTTATGTCATTTTGTTTAGTTTCTTTTGTTACCTATTCTGGCATCAGACTCGGACTTCTTTTAAACTGAGTTTTACTGTGCATACTGCTGTGTGTTCGTTTATTCTACATTGGTTAGATGTATAGGGGATCATCCCCAGACTCCCATATCAGCCCAAGACATAGTTGAGGTGCTGGGTGTGCAAATACGGCTTGTTTTCTTCCGGTCGTTACACATATACAAAAAGCACTGTATTAGGCATGAAGTATATGATAAATGCTAATAATCATGGAGTATAAGTTGGTGATACAGTTTGAAAGAAAACTCAAAGGAGTTGTACAAATGTTAAAAAATGTTAAGAAATCCAAGAAAAAAGAAAACCAAATAAGTGTAGTTATTGAATGATTAACACTATATATTTTGTTTCAGTTCTCAGGACCAAGACACAACTCATCATGAAAATCCTATGCAGGCTGTGATAGAACTCTGTTTTTACACACGATACATGAAGGAGAAAAGACACGAACTTCCACGAGAAACGCTAGAGACATTAGTCAATAGGATTGACCCTTGTTCTGGAGAAAGTCTGAGACAAACTGTTCAATCATTATTGTACACTCCTGGTGGTAAGTTACAAAGCATTATTAGCCAATAGGATTGACCCTTGTTCTGGAGAAAGTCTGAGACAAACTGTTCAATCATTATTGTACACTCCTGGTGGTAAGTTACAAAGCATTATTAGCCAATAGGATTGACCCTTGTTCTGGAGAAAGTCTGAGACAAACTGTTCAATCATTATTGTACACTCCTGGTGGTAAGTTACAAAGCATTTAAAGATAGTTTGTTGACTTCTAAATACATTTATTTTGTATTTACATTGTGTTGCTGTCTCCAGGAAGCTATATATGAAAAATTGGGAAACTACTGTTTTATTTTGGAAAAAAAATTGACTAAAAGGACATCCTTTGTTTTTCTGTTACGACAATCATTTAAAAATTCACAGTATAGTATAATCGTATGTGTAAAGGGAGGTGTACTCTGTTGATTTTGGGAAAATCTTCTTTTGCTCAATACACCTTATCGCTATTTATTCCATTTTGGATGAGGTCTGAAATTACACAACTCTTTCAAACCAGTTGAAGCTATCTGGTGCCCTGTTTTAACAATGTGCTATGTATAAAATTTTTCAAAGAGTTATGTTTAGTCATTGTAAATTGACTTCAAACAAAGCATTTTTCTTACTTCAATTTGTGTTTAAATAATTGGATCATATCACTAGTAACTCGAATTTAGCTTGAACGGACAAAAACGCATTAACGACATTTAAAAAAGATTAATGAAAATTGAATAAAGATTGACAAAAATTATAAATTATTTTTAATGCATTTCAATCCATATCAAATCATTTTAATACCAGTAAAATAGATTCCCTTGCGGTCATTCAAGTTAATTTGAGATGTGGTTAAACTGCGTCAAACTAATTAGCCACGCCCCCGTTAAACGGAATCAAACTGATGTTAAGTCCTTTTAAACTTTAAAGTGTCCGCCTTTTTGTAAGGTAAATCACTCAAGCAGAACAGCATCCTCGTGTATCTATCATTAATCCGCTCCGAGCGTTATCGATTTAAGATATTTTACTGGTGGTTAGTTTATATATGTTTTCCAATATTTATGTTATACGTAATGTTTTTTATATGTATATTGGAATGTATAATGTTATACAAGTGGTGAGACTTTAATAAAAAAAATTGAATCTGAATATATAAACATGCTTCACAATAAGATAAACGAATGAACAATAGATATATAACTAAATTTATAAATATTGATGCACGATTTAAAAAGCACAAAGTGTTAATCTGTTAAAAATAAAATAGCTCTTTATATCAAATTATTCGTTTTCAATATTGCTTACTAATATGAAAACTCGTGGCATGTAAGTAAGGTATGGTCTTTTAAATATATCTGCGAAAAATAAAAAACTGGAAAGATAATAAGAAGGTCGTAATTGTGCTCATTACAAACCTAAAAGTGAAAGATGTTTTTTAATCAATAGACAATAAGTTTTAATAGATGTATATTAAATTTTTCGGTAAGAAAAAAACATTAACATTTATACCGACATTTAAAATAGCTTGTAATTAAAAACATTTTTTTGTTAAATAACAAAATTGATCTAGATGAGCTTGACATTTGTTGAATTCATTTAGTAAACAGTTTCGTCTTGCTAAAACTTGTAATTAAAGTAACAGCTCAATGAACTTTTAAACCTGTGTAAAATTGTAATACCGGTCATTGGTTAAAAATGTGTGTTATTTGTGAAAAAGCAGCAAACGACAAATGAAATTTGAAGTGGGTTTACGAAGGGATTATCGTTATGTCCGCATGTAAAATAATTCTTGCAAGAAATGAACATTTGACGAACTGGACTGGCTATTAAGCCCTCGCACGGTCGGCCCTGGCCCAAAAGGAATATTAAAAAAAACCCTTATTTTTATATTTGCGGCATTCAAAAACGTTTTTAAGACCAAAAGGTAGCTTAAACATTGTAAAGAACGTCGGATAAAATGTTTCAGTCATATAATTGTGTAAGGCATATTCTAGCGGTAATGCATATTTTAGCGGTAATTACTAGATAAAAAAAAATAATTGGCTATTCTAACTTCCCAAGTTTAATCTAGGTGCTCTCGTAGGCCACGTTTAATATTCAAATAAATTTCATTGGTCGGGATTTCATTATGTGTTATATGAAATTATCTTGAAAATAATTGCGGGAAAGGGCTGTTAAAGTGCGAGAAGAAAACTCTTTTTCTTTTTTTGCGGAAACGTGAACGAAGGAACGTGCTACAAATAAAGACCTGCGATTGTTTGTCAATAACTCAAATTTACAAAATAGTAAAATATAACTTATGATCAATGTCAAAATTATTGGAAGTTTTGTGATCATGACATCACCTATGTTATGTAGTATAAATACTCGAATTTGTCAATTATACCACATCTTCTGATTTGTATATTAATCATGTCAAAATACGAAAATGGAACGAATAAACGTTGTGCACGATGTTCCTACAACACGACGTTACACTAAAAATGCCGCGTCAAAGAGGATGTTTGACTTCGATTAATTTTTGCAAGTTTTATTCGTTTTTTTATATGTTGTTGGTTGATTCTGGTTCTGTTCTTTTTGTGATGTCATTTTATCATAAATTACCTCAAGTTGTGGAAATTGATTTACTAATGTTTACCCTTTAAGTTATTTCGCCGAAAAATGCAGTACTGTCGCAAGTAATGTAGGAAGGAAAAATGGGACGGAAGTACATGTATACTGTTTTCCATAAATAAATTAATTTTTTTAGATGTACAAAACTTTTATCATAGGATGTTTAATTTCATGGTGCAAATCATCTGTCATTTTAAAATCTCTATATCTTAATTCAACCCAAATTCAAATATATCTGATACTCTGCAAGTAAATCGAAACATTTTTACCCTTGGTTAATTTGAATAGAATTGTATTTTCCCTGGCACATAATTTGTCGAAATACACCGCTTCAATTACTTGAACCTTGGCTTGAGAATTATTTCCCAAGTCATCTAAAGTTGCTTGCATAAATTGTTTAACTTCTGATATACATTTTGAATATAGTAATCTACTCCTGGATCGTCCGTAAAAAAAATATTACAATCCCGGGTTTTATAAATTCAATGACACGGTTTTCGTCGCTGTTTGTCTTTCAATTACCTCCATTTCATGCACAAGTTTATATTGGCGAAAAGTACTGGCTTCGCAAGTGCAGGAATTACTTTCATCACGACAGTTATAACATGAATAGCAGGACAAATCGCGAAGTAAAGCATTCCGTGGACTTGTATTAAGTCTTTTAATATTGATGAATGCACCTTACTGAAGTGACGACTTTAAATGATCTATTTCGGAGTACTTCCGCAACATAAATTAAAATTCGCATTTTATATTTAGAGAACGGTCTTGGTGTCTCCAATTTGTCTTTGCAAAAGTTGAACGAAGTTCATGTATTCGTTCATGTAATGAGATTTTTTTTCCATTTCACCATTCTTTTAAATAAATCGTTAAAAGCTATAAACGATTAATAAAAATTGCAAAATTTAACACGTGTCGAATCTATGTCCCCGGCCGGAGTCTATAGCAACATGCAATATTCTTTTTTTTTGCGGCAGCCATCATCATCTTTTTTTAAATTTCACCACACGATTTGTTTCAATTATCATGAGCATTTAATTGAAACTTTAGCACATGTAACGTCGAAAATTAGCGTTTTTCGGATTTTTCGACGTTTTCAGACGTTTGGACAAATTGGCTACCGTTTTGTATGTGTGGAGGCATTTTATTCCTTTAACACCCAAACATGTAGTTAATAAGAATAGAATCTTGGCATTTTGTACTCTTCGTGTATCTAACTTTTGTTTTGATCAATTATAAATAACTTATTGAAATATCAGTTAAAAAATACGCGTTAATTGCTTTGAAAAATGAAATATCAACTTGGACAAAATGGCTACCGCTTGAAAAACGACTGTGTAGAGAAGATTTTATAGAATCTGCAATATTTGAACTCACGAACAATGAGGCAAATATTTGTACTTTTGATAGATGTTATTATTGTGTTACTCTTTTTATTTATTTTCTGCTATATCTACTTATAAAATTCACTTTCAGTCGTTGAGTTAACGAAAAACGTAGTTGGACATTTTTCTTATTCAAGCTTAATATGCAGCCACCAAGTCAAATGAAATTTGGCAAAATAACGACTTTAACGCCACAGAGAACCGACACATGTCGTTGTTCCTGCCAAGTTTCAGGAAGATCAGAGAATAAGAAATAGGATTACTATATATAAGAGTTAAAACAGTTTTTCATAAATGTAACGTTTTTTTTTCACATAGCTTTGTTATTTTAATCCTCAAATATACTAGATATTACTTAGTATATGATCAAGAGCTATAAAAATATAATTTAAAACATATACTGAATTTGTTTTAATAGTGGTTCGTGTTTGCTAACATTTTTATTTTGTTTTGCGGAGGAAATTTCGAAGATTCTGTTTTAAATCCTAGGGGTTGTAGGAACAGCGTGCGTAACGTTACAGTGAAGTATTGTGTCCATGCATGACTATATCAAAGTCGCGTACATATACGAAGAGAAGATGCGATAAAGACGTAAAAGAGACAGCAACTCAACCACACAACATACCAGAATGTGTACAGTTAGCTCTTGTGTGCATCCTTTCCTTAGGATTTGACTTTAAAAGATATAACTACTTTTGCCTTAACATACCGGAATTGTACTATTTTCTCGGAAAAGTAAGGTATTTATTTCCGGAAGCATAGACTTTAATTGTGGAAACGTATTCTTTTTCCCGGGAAAGTAATGCCAAATTTTATATGAGCAGTGTATTTGTTTCAATGCCAGTATATAAAGCATTAATTTAACTAGTGTTAATGTCTATGGATGTATTAGTTACAGTTGCATACTAATTGAGAGGTCGTCCTTTTTTATGTTCTTCGTGTGGAAATTATTCTTCCTTCAGCATGCATCTTTACTTTGTTCCTCTAATGAGATCCTCATTTACCCTTACATTATAATAGTTTGTGGACCCGTATGTATTTAGGGAATGGCACTCTCCGTGTATCGTACGTAAAAAAAAAAACTTTCGTATATTTTACGTTTCAGAGTCCTACATGTATGTTGAATTTTACTCAGAACTTAGAAAGTTGATATCAGCGCGGATTATGCTTAAAGTTAACCTTTCATTCTATATGTCAGATAACCTACTTGTTTTTATGTAGGATTGCTGTCTGATTGACGAATAGCCGTAATTTTATCTCTATATATTTTTTTTAAAATTTTTTTTAGGGATGCATCCAATTGCACCTTTTCATTTGAAATATATTTTCGTGACGTAACCTCAAAAGATTAGCCACTTCAATAAAAAAAAATGTAAGCGAAAATGAAACCTCTTCTCGCATGTTGCACTTTGTGTAATTGTTCTCTTCGACAAAATTAAATATAAAGAAGCCACAATTTGGTTCCTAAATTGATATTTTTTAAAACCCGGGGCCTAAAGCTAGGTAAAGCCTATCTCTTGATAAAGTTTCTTAAATTCGGCAAATTTTAGAGACCGACCGTGCGAGGGCTCAGTCTGTATAGCCATTCAAGGTCGTTAAAACTTTGATCATCCTTGTAGAGATTTTTTGAAAATACGATGGTTGATGCCTTTTTCGAAACTAAAACATGATCAAATATAATTGGTGGCCTTCTGTTTTCATGTTGTTGTCTCTTTTACATATTCCCCATTTCCATTCTTAATTTTAAATAAAGTAAAAAATTATGATAAACAAATGTATTCTTGTTGTCAGATCAAAATACATTTAACAAGCCAGTGCGATAAAATTGTATTCGTTACTATTACGTAAAATATATATCACGATATCTCAGTAGCATGGGTTCGAATCCCGGCGAGGGAAGAACAAAAAATTTGCGAAAGCAAATTTACAGATCTAACATTGTTGGGTTGATGTTTAGACGAGTTGTATATATATATATATATATATAAGTCCTGTGTCCAAGTGAGAAATAACTACATGTGGTTTGTATATCAGGGGAGAATTGACAACGGGTGGTATGTATACTAAAATGTTTCGTCTTCCATTATACATGACGTTGTGGATGAAAATTATTGACAAAAGAATAAAGAAAACAGAAAATAACCAGACAAATACATAGAAAAGAAAATGATGAGGTTCTAGAATACATGGAATAAAGAATGATCGGCAAAAGGTATAACGAATAGAAAAAATTGGCTTAAATGATAGAATACAGAATAATGAATCCCGATTCAGACCCTCACAATCTGACGGTGACATTTAGCTTTAGGGCAATTATGGGCAAACGACCAACAACACAGTGTTTTTTTATGAAAGTTCACATACAAGCTAATTTTTACAAAATCAACCTGAATATGTAATAAAAACTATATCTATATCTTCATGTGTTGAATTTTAAAGATAAACGGGTTTGAAGTTTTCGACATTTACTAAAAATTTCGGTTTCTTGAACATTTCTGTCTCCTTAAATTTTGTTTCAAAAGATAAACATATGCGGATTTCGGTAAAGAGATAAGGAATATCTTCGTTACAAAATTGGGCTCTACATTTGTGTAACAATCCTTATCAAAAATCTTTTTTGTTAAAGAAAGAAATTGATTTTAGAAGAGAAAAAAAAACGGCATTTTTGTTGTTTATTTATCTAGTTGAAAAAAGTCGGTTATTTCTTCATAAAAGTTGGAACGAATAATCTTCATTAGAGACATATAGTAATTGTATGGGTGTATAACGTTTCCGCATTTTTAGCAAAAATCCAGTTCACGTTTCCACATTTTCGTGCATTACTTTTCCGAAATAAATAGATACCACTTTTCAGCATTTTTACCTGTATTTCACCTGTAAAAAATGGTAATAATGATATATCGGTATAAGAATTTATTATCAAATATGGTCATCTCCTCCCGACACAGATACCAAAAGAAACACAACTGGGCCGGAATCGTTTCTCCCAGTTCTATCCTTGTCACACAATTATATTTATTTTTATGGACGTTTTGCAGAAGATCCAAACAACAACTTACATCAAAATTCGGTATTTACCAGCAATAGCATCAGTTCGTAAAAATGATCGCGAACGTGCTGAATTCGTATCCGAACAGTTTGTCAAGTATGTTAGAGAATAGAATACGAGGTTAGACTTTATAAAGTCAGTTGGCTACAAGTTTACCGCTTTAAACTGTGCTACATGTACTGTATAATAGTATACTGACGCTTAAAATATATATAAACTTTTAGTGCTGAACATTGACTTTTAATTGATATATGACCATGTGTGATTTTTTTCATTTTAAGTTGATACATTTGTAGTTTCATTTTAGTCATAAAGACTTATCCTGCTCGAAGTCCTACTTCCACCCAGTTGGTGAGTAAAAGGGGGAGGGGGGGGGTACATTAAAAATTTAAATGCGGAAACGTAAATAACCTTTAATAAAATCAATGTAAAAACAATGCGGAAAAGAGTACTATAAAAATGCGGAAACGTAAGAATTTTAATGCGGAAACTTAGTGCCAAAATGCGGAAACGTAAAACGCCGAATTGTATTATATGTCTCTGTCTTCATACAGTATCATGCCAAACGCCATTTTTAAAAAGAGGGGGTCCATGTTCTCGTTTTTAAGCTAATGGTTAAATCCCAAAAAGATGCATTTTTTCCCGATATTTCACAGTTTGACGTCGCGAAAAATAACATTTTACGGAAGCAAATAATCAATTAATGTGTCGATAAAAAGAACGCATTCTACAATATATAAAATTCTGTCAAATATCATTTCCTGGGTCAATATTATAAAGTTCATCCGAAAAAGTGATAAGACTGATAATAACATACTAATTCAATTTCATGCAATTAGGTTTTAATGCTAAAAGTTTTAGAAGAAAGAGTTAAATGTCTTCTTTAAAATATTTAGATTAATTCTGCGAAAACATCAGAGAGAGATAAAACAAAAATGCATGCAACCAATTGAATAAAATGGAGAATGGAAATAGAAAATGTGTCCGACAACAATCCGACCAGAGAGCAGAAAAGGCATATAAGGCACAAAATTTGCACCATAATTGAGTTACCTTGTTTTGTAACCCCCATTGACATAATGGTTACATTGGTTACAATGGTTACACTCATACAAACTATCATAAATCATATTATTCAGAAATTCTTTTTGGGGATCATTAATGTACGTCCAGTGGCATATATATAACATGCATGTCGGAACAGGAAAATTGACATAAGGTACTATTAGAACCATGTTCACATTATTATACATTAGACATATGTCTCTGATTATACCCAACAATTGTGATGATGACGAATTTCTTAAACTGTTCGAAATAATCTAACTGAAAGATAAATCTGTAATTTTACTTTGTCCATAACTTCGACGAACCAAATTAAAGCGAGTAATACTTCGACCTGTTTTAAAATCAGATTGGTTTTGAATGTTTCTCTCGTATATTCAATCTGTATATACATGTATATATTCTAAATTGAGACTATCTATTATTATTATAGTTCCATAACATTCTTTCAAGGCGTATAAACCAATGATCGACAAGTGCATTTTGTGAAATCATTTATAAAGTGTATGTTTCAAATGTCCATATCTATTGACAACGAGTATATACCCTTGGAAAATATGTAAATAGATTTTTATTTTATCAGATTTTTTGGGGGGAATTATTAAGATTTTCTTAAATATCATTCTTAACACCAGAAACGTTATTTATAAACAAGCGTATAAGTAATGACTATAGTATATCACTATCGGACACGCAAGACAAAGATGTATATTACACCTGATATTTTCAAAATGGAAAGTTACAAGTTATCGGCCGTGTACACTGATCAATACCCTCAGAGGTCAAGTGATGCACCAACTTGCTTTATGTAATTGTGTAATAAAAGTTTTAAAGTCCGACAGGAAATCGCTTGAATACCTGGACGTGTCACCTCACAATACATCTGGAAACAATTTCTTCAGCCATGCTGGTGATCAGATGAGGGAAGATCCGAATTTATTTAAAGAAGTTTACAAAACCGTTTTACATAGAGAAATTATGAACAAACTAGACTTTCGAAAACATTTCTACACGGAACACTTCTTTATGACTTTGAACTTTGACTTTTTAACTAATTTCCATTAATATGACTTTTTTCAAAAACTTAATAAAAAATTAGTTTCAAAACGATTCCTTATTTAAAATTTAAAAAATATGTTATTATTTTAATGTGGCACGCGCTCTTTTTGTGTGATGTCTAATCACCTTGTTAATTGATCCAATAAATCTTTAAGAAATAACTTCAAACTAAAAAAAAATAATTCTTGTGTTTTCGTAATTAGAAGAGATAAAGAGGTATTGATCTTAAAGTCATATGAAACCTCAAATTAAAAAATATGCATATGTTTTTTATAACAAAATGGATAGTTGTCATTATTAAACTTATGTACAAGTGTTCTACAAGTGCTCAATATCCATGCTTCTTTGTTGATTGATTTGTTTGACAAACACCATCAGATAATATAATATCTTGTATAAACTAAATTAACACATATAAGGTTCTGGTCTTATTAAAATAATGTCACTTAAGTCTCGAGAATTATTCGTGTATTTGGGCTTTTGAACTCCGCTGCATTTGTTTGCATCTGCCCTTACCTGCTGTTTAGTGGTTGTTGTTTGATTATGTATTTCAAAAGTCGAATATATAGACCGTTAGTTTTTCTGTTTGAATGGTTCTACACTGGTCATTTTGGGGCACCTTATAGCTTGCTGTTCGGTGTTAGCCAAGACTTTGTGTTGAAGGCAGTTGAGTAAAATTGTATAGTTTTACACGTATGAATTTAGTAATGACTAGCATAGCACTATCAGACTCAAGACAAACAGTGTTCATGTATATTTGGTATCCGGTATACGAGTACGGGGCGCATTTAAAACTGTTTAAGCTAAACGAAATTTAAATTTTCCAGGCGAATTAGACCAAAAAAAAAAGATATGTTTTAATGTGAATTTTTAAACGTTCGGGACGGAATTGGTTCAATTAAATTTGCTTAACGTACCGTGGCAAATATTATTGCATATTCTCGACGAAATTACATTTTTGATCAGACGATACCTTCATATAGATTAATGTTTGCGTACAATATCTATTGGCATTCATCAAACATGCTCATTTTGGTCCCTTTATTGGCTATTAAATAACTACCAGCTTTCTCGTTTTATTTCAAGCAAAATAATTTTTTTTTAATCACAGTCACTTTTTTTTTTATCTCAAGAGCTGCTGCGTGTTTACAAATAAAAAAAAGAAATAATTATACTTTTCGCTGCATTTTAAAAATCTGGCATCATTAACTATAAAAAACTTAGTTTACACATGTATTTGTCATTATTTAATTTTAATGTGAATATTTGTAAGAGGTACATTTTTACTTTTCTGACTAAAATCGATAACGCTAGCTCGGAACGGTTAAACGATAGATACACGCGGATGCTGTACCGCTTGAGTGATTTACCTTACAAAAAGGCGGACACTTTAAAGTTTAAAAGGACTTAACATCAGTTTGATTCCGTTTAACGGGGGCGTGGCTAATTAGTTTGACGCAGTTTAACCACATCTCAAATTAACTTGAATGACCGCAAGGGAATCTATTTGACTGGTATTAAAATGATTTGATATGGATTGAAATGCATCAAAAATAATTTTTAATTTTTGTCAATCTTTATTCAATTTTCATTAATCTTTTTTAAATGCCGTTAATGCGTTTTTGTCCGTTCAAGCTAAATTCGAGTTACTAGTGTATACTATACAAATTTCTCAATGTTCACTTCCTGCACGTTTTCCTCCCTCAGCTCATTACTGATGACCTTTGTTTTGTGACAATTTACCCAAACTGGAAGTTGTCTAAATGACTTTTTTTTCCCGGAATGGACTAAATAGAGATAAGTTGTACTGGTAAGAGCGCTGACTTTAATTCTCAAGGTTGCGGGTGCAAAAACAAAATTCCACACAAAACATTCATGGAATTTCACTTCAATGACTCTAAAAGCAACTACTACAAGCACATTATAAAGGTGTGTATGTGGCAGTTTGTATGTGGCTCAATTCTGAAACGGCTGAATGTCATTTACTCTGTATTAATTTATTTTCGGGGGTACCATTTTTTGTGGATTGAGGAAAACTTGCATTGTTATTAACATTTGATTCCGTGGTTTTTCATGTGTCTGCATGCAAGCCTATAAAAAATGTGTAATTCCTTGAAAATTTAAATTCTTGGTTCACCTGTACCCAAGAAACCTATGAAAATTGGTATCCAAAGAATAATAATGAATCAGCAGGAACTATTAATATAAGATATGAGGGTCCATTTCTCCAGGACTGATCTCCTTTTTACACACACACCAGTCATTCAATTTAAGGCTGTTTTGTTAGACTTTTTTGTTTTAATGCCCTCAAACATTTTTAAGCTCACCTGGCCGAAAGGCCAAGTAAGCTTTTCTCATGACTTGGTGTCCGCCTTCCATCTTCATCGTAGTCCATTAAGTTAAAACTATAAAAATATTCTCTTCTGAAACTGCTAGGCTAAATTTAACCAAGCTTGGCCACAATCGTTATTGGGGTATCTAATGATGATTTTTACTAAAAAGTAGCCATTGTTGCAGATGAACGACACAGGCTCTTTAGAGCCTCTAGTTTTAATTTTGTCTTCCTTACTTTATACTTTTTAGGTTATTCAAGAAACACATGCGATGCTAACAGGGCGTTTTTCATTTTTTTTTCTGTGTACACTTAAACATTTCTTGTCATGTTTGTGAAAAGGATTGCCTCTGTTTAATAAAATTTCGGGGTGGCTTAATTGCAAACTTTTACACTGATTTTTAAACATTGGTTATTCTATTCCAAGGTATAGATTACCTTAGCTTTATTTGGAATTTTTTTTTTTAATTTTCGGTTTTTAATGCTCTTCAACTTCGTATTTGATTTGGTCTTCCAACTGTTTTAATTCCAGCTTTATTGATGAATCTTATATAGACGAAATGCACGTCTTATGTACAAGATTATAAGCCTGGTATTTTTGATGGGTTTTTAATTGATGACTTACATTATCTTTCAGATCCCCAACAGCATGTTTTACCGAGACTCTGGTGTGGTATGGGAGATGGAAAAATCAAAATATTTGATGCAATGGCATGGAACTTAGAATCACACTTTATACAGACGAAAACTGCTGTGGTAAATACCGGTATATGAAAATCAGAAAATGTGGTATGATTGCCAATGAGACAACTCTCTACCAGAGATCAAATGATGTAGAAATTAACATTTATGGGTCCCCAAATGTCCTCAACAATGAACAAAAGCTACACTGCATAGTAAGCTTTAA
Organism: Mytilus californianus; assembly: GCF_021869535.1. Taxonomy (NCBI): domain Eukaryota; kingdom Metazoa; phylum Mollusca; class Bivalvia; order Mytilida; family Mytilidae; genus Mytilus; species Mytilus californianus. The sequence continues at coordinate 4,255,932 of NW_026262615.1, forward strand.
AAGGTCCTGAAATGACAATTAAGTATTTATATAGGCAGTTCATGAAGTAGCTGTTGACGTTTAGGCCTTTCATTTTGTTGAGATATTTATTTAAAATAAAGATGGCATGAATCACAACATCATATTTGATTCCTTAATGTAAAATCTTTAGTGGCATGAGTAAATATGTTAAACTGTGTTGATAATGAACTTATTAATGACCATTGAAGGTTTACATACAGGATTTGTACTTCTTCAACACCTACTATAAAACAGCCGACATGGGGTAACTGGCATATTTCAATTAGTTAAGAACATTTAAAATACATAATAAACCTGTATATTATACCTTTAATGTATTTGAAAAAAGTTATCTCAAGAAATAGATCTAGACATAGATTCTGTGCTGTTCAGGGTTGTCAAAAAATTAACAATGTCCTGAGGTTAAGGTTGTCTCAAACTTGCCAAACCCTGTTTGAATACTGACACAAAATCACTACATGCAAATGAATAGACCAGACATCAAGGAAAAGCTCTTTTATTGCTTCTATTTACTTCCAATTTTTCGTCTACGGGCTGTTCCACAGTTATTGGGTGTACGCTCAAATCTATTAAATATGAGTAGTTGCATTTTCCAAAGAATTTGCTAAGAACTATAAGTAGAATGAAGTTGTGTAAAAAAGTAACAACCATCACCCCTCACCCCCATGCACTTAAGTTTGGAACAGCCCTAAGTGTAATTCATTATTACATTGTAGATGTGTTTGGCTGATGTTGGTGGGAAACAAATTTGGGCAGGATCTTATTATATCTACATCATTGATGTACAAACCCTGAGATGTAACAGAGCTCCACTGACCGACCATGCTGACTCAGTTGTCAGTATTGTTGTTGTTAATGATGGCAGGTAAGGGGAAGTAACTGTCTAAAAGACTCATCACTCTTTCATAATATAAAACCAATTTAAAAGCTATTGAAAATATAAGAAAACATGATTTAGAAGAAAACATGGTTTAATTTGGTGCCTGGCTTTAAAAAGGCACAGTACTTGATAAACAAATCAAAATTGAAGAGTTACCTTAATTTTTACAGGAGTTATGGGATTTTGAACATTGTATTTGTCTCGCCTTGACGGAGTCAAAAAGCGAAACATAGGTATGCTGTTTTCGGCGCGGCAGCCGCGTCAACAATGTATTAGTTTGTGATAAGGTCTAGGTTATGGTGATCCACTAGTGGTAGGTCGATGATATTTGGTATGCAGTTGTATTAGGATTGGCATATCTCATTTCCATGGAGATTAATTGGCCTTGCCCCCTCACTCATGGTCTATTGACTTTGAAACTTTTGTTTGGTTTACATGTATTTGTTTGTGATTAGGTCAGTTCATGGGGAACCACTAGTGGTAGACCAATGTTAATTGGTATGCAGTTGTATAAGCATTGGCATATCTCATTTCCATGGGAATTATTTGGCTCCGCCCCCACAGTCATGGTTTATTGACTTTGAAAAATTTGCTTAGTTTACATGTATTAGTTTGTGATTAGGTCAGTTCAAGGGAAACCATTAGTGGTAGGCCAATGTTAATTGGTATGCAGTTGTATAAACATTAGCACATCTCATTTCCATGGTGAATATTTTGCTCCGCCCTCTCAGTCATAGTCTATTAACTTTGAAACTTTTGCTTAGTTTACATGTATCAGTTTGTGATTAGATCAGTTTAAGATGAACCGCTAATGTTAAGTCAATGATATTTGGTATGCAAATTTATGGGCATTTGTAAGTCTCGTTTCCACGGAGATTATATAGCCCCACCGGCCCACCCCCTCATCATGGTTCATTGACTTTGAAACTTAAACATAGTTTACATTTTAATGTTTGTGTTTAGGTTTGTTTAAAGGGAACTACTTAGGGCTATTCCATTAAAATGTATGTGGGAGGGTAGGAAGGGACTTTCAAAATATCCCTACAACCAAGAACCATTTTTTAGATAATTTTGCATAATGGTAATAGACGCATACTGAAAAAAGACCCATGACCCACATTCAATAGTTAAACTTCCCTTCCTACCCTCCCACATACATTTTAATGGAATAGCCCTTATGATAAGCCAATGGTATTTGGTATGCAGTTGTATTAGCATTGGCACATCTCATTTCCATGAGAGATTGTTTAGCCATGTACCTTCTGTCATGGTTCATTGACTGAATATTTGCATAACTTACATGTTAAAGTATTGCTATTTCAATTTCAACATTTGCATCATCAAAATTACAAAAAGGCGAGACATATCTTTGTGTTAACAGTTTATTTGATATTCTAACAATGACACCTTGTGAACGCAACTTCCATGAGACATTTTAACAGAAAGCTCTCATACTTAGTAGGACTGTTTGCCATCATGTGTAGTTGACCATGCATATTGTACCTCATTTTGATTCAAATATTTTTTGGGGTATTGTAACTATATAACTTTTTTGCAAACCCAACACCTCTGAAATTGTTTCACAGAAAGCTCTCATACTTACTTGGTAGGATTATTTTCCATTATATGTGGTTAACAATATTGCACCCCATCTAAATATAATTTTGAAATGACCGTTTTTTACAGGAGTTCTGGTACTTAGACACTGTTCTACAAAAAGCCCTTAAACTTTGTAGTATTGTTTGCCATCATGTGTAGTTGACCACAGGATACCATCATTTTAATTTGGGCCTTTTTATGGGAGTAATTTATTTCCTCATTTATACAACAGGGGACATTTTGCCACGGAATAGCATATCTTTGTTTTAATGTATATATGTAGGTATTTATACTCAGCCAGTATATTGATGTTTAAAATATATATTATTTTAGATCTGAAGAGACATTAATTGTCGAAATGTGGATATGGTGTACAAATTTTTTCACCTCATCTTTTCAGCAAGTTTATTGTTTTCTGTTTGATATTAAATTTTGTTACATCTGGTGATCCATTTATTTGGCAATCGCCATGGCAGTCAGCAGGGTTTAAGAAAATTCGTTGTTCGACCTGCTAGCTATAGTCAAATGTGTTTTGTTAAATTACACTTTTTCACTTTTTTGGTCTTTTGGAAAATGTAGTTTGTGCTGTATTTAGACCCCTCTACCAAGAATTTTTATATGCCCGTCAATTTTTGACGGGACGTATTATGGTATACAGATGTCCGCTGTCCGTCCGTCCGTCCGTCTGTCCGTCTGTCTGTCCGGCGTAAACATGTCGCACCGTAACATCAGAACGACTTATCCAAATTTTATGAAACTTAACATAGTTGTTTCTCATGATGGTCAAACGATCTGTATACTTCTTGGTGAAAATAAGATTAAAACTTTTTGAGTTATGGGACTTAGTAACTAAAACAGGTGTGTGTTTTGTTTTCACATGTCGCGCCGTATCTCAAAAACAATTTATGATTATTGCTTAAAACTTTACACACTTCTTAGTTATATTAATCTTAAGATCTGTATACTTTTTGGTGATGATTCAAAATTTTATTTTAGAGATATTGAGTATTTTGTTAAAAAAGGGGGAGGGGTTTTTCCACATGTCGCGCCGTATCTCAAAACAGTTTATGATTATTGCTTAAAACTTTACACACTTCATAGTTATATTAATCTTAAGATCTGTATACTTTTTGGTGATGATTCAAAATTTTGTTTTTGAGTTATTGAGTATTTTGTAAAAAAAGGGGGAGGGGTTTTTCACATGTCGCGCCGTATCTCAAAAACGATGTATGATTATTGCTTTAAATTTTACACACTTCTTAGTTATATTAATCTAAAGATCTGTATACTTTTTGGTTTTGATTCAAAAGTTTATTTTTGAGATATTGATTTTTTTTTTTTTTAAAGGGGGGTTTTCACACGTTGCTCAAAAACGATTATGATTATTGCTTAAAATTTTACACACTTCTTAGTTATATTAATCTAAAGATCTGTATACTTTTTGGTTTTGATTCAAAATTTTATTTTAGAGAGTTTTTTGTAAAAAAAAGGGGGTTTTCGCATGTCAGGCCGTATGTCAGAAACTATTTATGATTATTGAATAACAATTCACACACAAGACGACGGGCGTATCATGCGCTCATGGCGCAGCTGTTTATTTTTTTTGCATGCACATGTATAAAAATTGCGGTTTTTATCCAGCGCAATCATAGGTTTGAACGTTGTTTTCAATTTAGACTTGTTTTTTTTAGATATGTATACACAGCCAGTGCTGATGGTGACATTCTGAAGTGGGATGTACAGACAATTACAGTCGTAGATAAATGCAGTGAGAAAATCAAAGATCTGAGGAGGCTCAAATTCTGTAATGGTTTCTTATGGTGTGGTAAGTGGCTTTTCATTAGGAAAACTTAAATAAATGGAGAATACTGTAAATTCAGAAATCAATGTGTGCATTCATTTTTGTAAATTAAGAAAAATGAACAAAAATGCAATATTGATTATTGCAATTTAAGAAAAATAATTTGCATACAGATTTTGTATCAGAAATTAAAAAATTAAAAAATTACCAAAATAAAAAATTAAAAAAAATGTCCAAAAAAAAAAAAAATAAAAAAAAATAAAATGTCAAAAAAAACAAAAACAAAAAAAAATATAAAAAATAAAAAATAAATAAATTTTGTAAAAAAATTAAAATTTTTTTTTTTTTTATCTGAATTTCCCCAAAATAAAGAAAAAAGTATATGACAATACGCAGCAACATCAACGTCGAAAAAATATTACACTAGAAATTTTTCATTAGCATTTTTCAATTTTACATCCCGGTTTAAAAATGAGTAAAGGAATTGTTCATAAGAAATAAATTCGTTATCTTGGTGTAATCAGGGGTGTACGGAATTTTACACTGTTGTTGAAAATTCATACACCCATTCGGCTGCGCCTCAGGGTGTTTTCAACAACGGTGTAAAATTCTGTACACCCCTGATTACACCAAGATAACTAATATTATTATTGTGATACTCACCTAAAAGCATCACAATAATTTCTGAATTTACATTATTTAATCTTGTGCTATGTCGATATTTTACCCCTATATCTATGATACCATGGTAGGGGTCTGTAGTTAAGCCTTATATCCATGAACACATGATAAGGGTCTGTAGGTACGTCTTATATCCATGAAAACAAATGCATATTGGTTTTCTGCACCAAGTTGGGCATCATCAAAATATGTTCAGTAAAAGTAAGAAATATTGTTTAAAGATTTCGTCAATAAACCAAAATATTGCCACAATGTGGTCTTCATTAAAGCTACTAAAAAAATTAATTCCCCTTGGTTAAAAAATGGCGTTGATCACAGTACATGTGAATAGACTGAAATTTTGGGAAATGTTCAAGTCTTTATCCATCTTTGGTGGATCATACTTTGGGATAAATAACTTAGATCTTTGGTGGATCACTTGGTCAAAAGTTAGTTTTACTGCAGTTTTTTTTCTAAAATGAGTATATCCCTTAGCCCAAGTATCAGCTATTGGCAGTATTTGACATAAAATGTTAGCAGCCTTTAAACCATCATCACCAAAACAAGCAAAATACAAATTATCCAACCAACTTCTACTTTAAATCCGTATAGTAACTCGGCTAATGCGCCTACAATGTGTTCAGAACTTACTTAATAAATAGTTATCAAAGGTACCAGGCTTATAACTTGATACGCCAGACGCACGTTTCGTCTACATAAGACTCATCGGTGACACTCAGATCAAAATAGTTAGAAATGCCAGTCTTGGTGGTCTCAGGGTAGCCAGCTAACCTATAATGTGTCGTTGGTTTCAACCTAGGCCAGGTCAGGCTAGAGACTTGACAAGTTGACGCTTGATATTAGCTGCTTCTCCTTTTAAGGTTTTGCGTGTATTTAAAATACTAGAACTTGTATTAAGGTGCAAAAACTCCAACATCATGTTCTCAAAATTCAAAATTTCTGTTTAAAAGATGAATTTAAATTGTTGATGTCTAAGCAATATCCTGTCATCAGGATTAGGAATAAGGTTGCCAAGTTCTTAAGGGGCTGTAAAAATTAGACTCCAGTAGAAATATTCTGTATGAAAGATAGATTGTAATTGATATCATGATTATAGGGACCAAGGTTGCTGTGTACAGGATAGACTTGAGTATGAATTTGTTACAGAAATATCCAGTTATTGTTCAGAGATCGAGTCAAGCTGACATATCTCGGGAAGTATCTCCAGAAATTGATAGTTTCCATATAAGTGAGAGTGGAGAGGTAATTTTAACTAATAGCAAAGATTTATTAGGTGAGAACATATAACCTGAGGTCAAATGCAAGTTGGTAACATCCCTTGGTGTCTGTTCACAATCTACAATTTTTCGGAAAAGAAATTCCCACAAATCAATGTTGCTACCATAACCAAATGTGTTTTCAGTAATGCCATCCACCAAAATCTTAATAAAACTCTTATCCTCAAGTCCAGTTCTTTCCTTTGTCCAATAAATCAGTTCATATCATTAACAAAAGATTTAATACATGGACCTACCGACATACGAAATTACAGGCCAGTATTTTATGTTAATGATTTTCTCTGTAGCTAGTAAGCCAAGGACTGTTAATTACCTAAATGTTAATTAGTCCTTGATGTAAATATCAAAGTTAAAATCAGATAAACTCATTTGTTTTACTCTTAAAATCATTTCCTCCTAAGTAATAAGTCCATCTAAGCTAATATACAAATAAGAAGTGGTATGATTGTCAATGAGACAACTCTCAACCAGAGACCAAATGACATAGAAGTTAGCAACTATAGGTTACTGTACACTCTTCAACAATGAGCAAAACCAATCCTACAAAAACCAGCCTAGCAAGCTATAAAAGAGATCATGCTTTCATATTACTGTTAATCAGATTGTGCACAGCTTATGCACAGATGTTAGTTGAGCATTTTAGTCTCCATAGAACCTAATATTAATGTGACTTTTATTATTGTTTAGCTCAGTATTCTGTAAAAACAATATTAACTCTTAATTTTTAAGGTTTTTGATATTTTATTACTGGACACAAACTTAAGATGACCTTAAAAATTCTTTGTTAAACATCTCTTTATAGCAAATATAGTATGATATTGTATACAGGGAAACACTGTGCAAACTGAACTTATATGACGGTTAGTTTTTGTTGTAAGGTTAGATTTACCTCCATGTACTAAAACATTGTTTTTATGCCCCACCTACAATAGTAGAGGGCATTATGTTTTTCGGTCTGTGTATCTGTTTGTTCGTCTGTCAGTCTGTCCTGCTTCAGGTTAAAGTTTTTGATCAAGGTAGTTTTTGTTGAAGTTGAAGTCCAATCAACTTGAAACTGAGTACAAATGTTCCCCATGATATGATGTTTTTAATTTTAATGCCAAATTACAGTTTTGACCCCAATTTCATGGTCCACTGAACGTAGAAAATGATAGTGCTAGTGGGGCATCCATATTCTATGGACAAATTCTTGTTTAATGTTTTAGTACAAATTAAACTAAAGGAATGATTTCTCATCCTTCTGTGATTGTAGATATGGGCTGGCTATAGAAGTTCTGGTATTATATTGATATGTGATTTCTTATCCTTCTGTGATTGTAGATATGGGCTGGCTATAGATGGTCTGGTATTATATTGATATGTGATATCTTATCCCTCTGTGATTGTAGATATGGGCTGGCTATAGATGGTCTGGTATTATATTGATATGTGATATCTTATCCTTCTGTGATTGTAGATATGGGCTGGCTATAGACTGTCTGGTATTATATTGATATGTGATATGTTTTCCTTCTGTGATTGTAGATATGGGCTGGCTATAGACGTTCTGGTATTATATTGATATGTGATATCTTACCCTTCTGTGATTGTAGATATGGGCTGGCTATAGACTGTCTGGTATTACATTTATATGTAGACGTTTTGTATTATATTGATATGTGATATCTTATCTTTCTGTGATTGTAGATATGAGCTGGCTATAGATGGTCTGGTATTATATTGATATGTGATATCTTACCCTTCTGTGATTGTAGATATGGGCAGGCTATAGAAGTTCTGGTATTATATTGATATGTGATATCTTATCCTTCTGTGATTGTAGATATGGGCTGGCTATAGACGTTCTGGTATTATATTGATATGTGATATCTTACCTTTCTGTGATTGTAGATATGGGCTGGCTATAGACGGTCTGGTATTATATTGATATGTGGTATCTTATCCTTCTGTGATTGTAGATATGGGCTGGCTATAGATGTTCTGGTATTATATTGATATGTGATATCTTATCCCTCTGTGATTGTAGATATGGGCAGACTATAGACAGTCTGGTATTATATTGATATGTGATATCTTACCTTTCTGTGTTTGTAGATATGGGCTGGCTATAGACTGTCTGGTATTACATTTATATGTAGACGTTCTGGTATTATATTGATATGTGATATGTTTTCCTTCTGTGATTGTAGATATGGGCTGGCTATAGACGTTCTGGTATTATATTGATATGTGATATCTTACCCTTCTGTGATTGTAGATATGGGCTGGCTATAGACTGTCTGGTATTACATTTATATGTAGACGTTCTGGTATTATATTGATATGTGATATCTTATCTTTCTGTGATTGTAGATATGAGCTGGCTATAGATGGTCTGGTATTATATTGATATGTGATATCTTACCCTTCTGTGATTGTAGATATGGGCAGGCTATAGAAGTTCTGGTATTATATTGATATGTGATATCTTATCCTTCTGTGATTGTAGATATGGGCTGGCTATAGACGTTCTGGTATTCTATTGATATGTGATATCTTACCTTTCTGTGATTGTAGATATGGGCTGGCTATAGACGGTCTGGTATTATATTGATATGTGATATCTTATCCTTCTGTGATTGTAGATATGGGCTGGCTATAGATGTTCTGGTATTATATTGACACTACAAACCAGTAAAAGTCTGAAATGGCCTATATCTGTACTCGACTGTACTGATTTTTACTCGACCAGTCTGAATTGGTCTGAAATTTACTTAATAAGACTCGACTGCAATCTGAACTATACTTAACCATTTTATACGCATCTGAACCATGCTCGACCTAGTCTGAACCATACTCGACCTAGTCTGAACCATACTCGACCTAGTCTGAACCATACTCGACCTAGTCTGAACCATACTCGACCAATTCTTAACCAACCTAGACCTATTTTTTGTATCTATCTATTGTATTTTATCAATTTAGGAACTGTTTTTAATAACAGCTATATCCCCTGGATAGAAATTAAACAATTTGAAATTAAAAGTGTAAATAATATGGCATTGAAACCAAAATTTCACAATAAACATAATATAACTTCAACACTTACATATATATTTCCCCTTTAAAATTAAAAAAAAACAAGCTGATCAAAAAGTCTCAAAACTTTATTGTGACTAATATTTTCAATGTTATTCAAATTGTTTTGAATGTTTCAGATATATTTAATGGTTACTGGACAATTTTCACCATTAATTTAAGTCTAGTATAGATTTATGGTGTCAGTTGAGTTTAGTTAATAATGCAGTGAACATTTTTTTTTTTATCAAAATATATATAAAATAGTATATAAATCAACTTAATAAATTTAAAAAATGACACCTTTGTTTTGTAAAACCAAGAATTTAATATAATCATGATAATAGAACTTCCATAGCAATCCTTGATAACCTTTTAAAAAAAGAAATGTGTTCCAAAGTTGCAGTAAAAATTTATTTCAATTAAATTTAAATAACTTTTGTCAAAATTAAAGACATGCCATACAAGAAGCACTTTAATAAGGTTTAATTACCTCAGTACATGTGTGTTTTACAGGTAAAAAGAAAGCCCTATTTTTCTTAAACTCGTGTATTACTTATCTAGTGAATTCAAAAGGCCTTGCAATTTAAGTTTTACAGGATGTTGCAATTTTGAATGAATGTTATTAAGAATTTATTACTCTCTGACCAGGTGTGATCTTTTTAATGAGTTTGCCCCAAGCAGGAGGTATTACTTTATACTTTACCACTAATCAAAAGAACAATTTTATTCATTTCTTTAATTTTTCATCCCAATTTGATATATATTATATATAATATATCCCAAATTATAATAAGAATAGATATATTTCTAATATAAGGTTAAACAATTTCAGTGATTTTGTTGGCTGTTGTTACCTCATTTAAAAGATAATTATATGACTATTGTATGTAACCATAAAACCTATGTAGTTTTTATTTAGGAATTTAGGAAAATTAATTTAAAAAAAAAAACACATGCCAAACAAGAAGCACCTTAATAAGGTTTTATTAACCTCAGTTAGGTGTGGTTTTTTGGTAAAAGAAAATCTTTTTTTTAACAAAACTCTAAAACTTTAAAATTAATATAATTAAATTATTATATAAGATAATTGATTTAACTATCTCTTTTTGATAAATCTGAGAATCATGTAAGGATGTAAAAATCTGTTTTTATATATATCTTTATTTTATTGTGGCTGTTGTCATGTCAGTTAAAAAGAAATTTATTTTAACAGTTAAAATTAAAAAAGTAGAGGTTATTTGGTCAAGTATGGTTCAGACTGGTCGAGTATTGATCAGACCTTTGGTCGAGTATGGTTTAGACTGAAAAAATAGGTCGAGTACAGGTCAAGAATGGGTTAAGACTGTTTCAGACTGGTCGAGTAATAGTTCAGACTATTTTCAATGGCAAAGATAAGGGTCAAGAACAAATCAGTACAGTCGAGTATGGTTAAGACTGGGGTCAAGTAATGTCAAGTAAAATTCAGACCAATTCAGACTGGTCGAGTAAAAATCAGTACAGTCGAGTACAGATATAGGCCATTTCAGACTTTTACTGGTTTGTAGTGTGATATGTGATATCTTATCCCTCTGTGATTGTAGATATGGGCAGACTATAGACAGTCTGGTATTATATTGATATGTGATATCTTACCTTTCTGTGTTTGTAGATATGGGATGGCTAAAGACGGTCTGGTATTATATTGATATGTGATATCTTATTCCTCTGTGATTGTAGATATGGGCTGGCTATAGACAGTCTGGTATTATATTGATATGTGATATCTTATCCTTCTGTGATTGTAGATATGGGATGGCTATAGGCGGTCTGGTATTATATTGATATGTGATATCTTATCCTTCTGTGATTGTAGATATGGGCTGGCTATAGAAGTTCTGGTATTATATTGATATGTGATATCTTATCCTTCTGTGATCATAGATATGGGCTGGCTATAGATGGTCTGGTATTATATTGATATGTGATATCTAATCCCTCTGTGATTGTAGATATGGGCTGGCTATAGATGGTCTGGTATTATATTGATATGTGATATCTTATCCCTCTGTGATTGTAGATATGGGCAGGCTATAGACGGTCTGGTATTATATTGATATGTGATATCTTACCTTTCTGTGATTGTAGATATGGGATGGCTAAAGACGTTCTGGTATTAGGTCCGCTACACAGTTATCGTCTTTTGATTTTCGTTGTCCACGAATATAGTCCCTAGTGTGGACAGTGTGTTACTTGTTGATTTTTTTTATACCCCTTCCAAATTTATTTCTCCATGTTTTATGACTCAAATAGTAAGTAGGGGGGTGAAATGACACTGTAAAAAAATTTGGGTCATGAATTTTAAAGTAAAGTAGTGATTTGGTCCAGCTGAAAAATGTTAAAAATTAGCACTTCGGAAGCTGTCAAAAGATTTGAAGACCCCCTTAACATGAAATTGTCCATATTTTGAGTTAGAGCCGATGAAGTTTTCTATAATTGTGATATAATTTGTCCCAAAAGTAGTACAGCACACTGTAAAAATATCATTGAGAAAGCGCAGGTGGAATTTTTTAAAATTCATTTATTGTCTAAAAGAAATGCACTACGAAATAACTGTGTACTCGGACCTAAGAGGTGAAATCAGGAAATATAGAATCTGTACTTTGGCAACTTCCCTGAATGATTTGATGGTGTCAATTTATCAAATAGCATAAAACTAAAGGATTTAAACTTTTATTTGATAGAATTTCTGCAAAAATGACCAATTTTGGCATTTTATGGTCAAAATAAGCATTTCATAGCTTTTTCAATTTTGATGCATAAGTGGCATTCTGACTTTCTATCTGACAGGTTTTTATGTGTCAATATTTGTGTTTCTATGCTTCAATCCAGTTGTATTACTCATTTGTGAACTCTGAATCTACAGAAAAGAAGGTTATCTCGGACAATATGTGCAAAATGTGTTGTATATATGATCCTCGTCTAACGCCCTGTTTGGATCAAGTTAAATGTGAGGAGCTTGGAACATAAAAGTTGAAGTCCATTATAAAGACCTAACTAAATTTGTATAAAAAGCACTTAACAATGTCTTTTGTACCTGTTTTATGTCACAAAATATCTTTCTTTTCTTCTGTAGGATAGCAAGTGGTTCAAATATAAGCCTGTTGAGACTAAAATTGCATGCATGTTTTTCACTAAAAAGTGAAAAATCTTTGTAACAGACCATACTGTCTGCAAAAAAAGTTGAATGCAAGAGTCTTTTTGTGCTCAGATTTATTGTATCATGTCACCTGAGTATAGAAATGATAGAAAAGACACAAAATTTTATTTCCTATAGCTTCAATATGCATTTTTAAATGTAAATATGTGATACGGCCTAAATTGACCCTAAATTATTTTCAGTCTTACTTGGCCTAAGACCCTTTTAAACTAATGTGATATGTTATTTGTAAGTTTTCTTTCCATTTAAAGTACATTGAATACATATGTAAGGATTATTTATAACCAAAAAGCTTTACAAATTTAAAATTGCTGGAAAATATTACATCTTCATGTAAGGCCCCCCTTCATTGAAAAACCTCCATTTTTAGCCACAGGCTCATATAAATTTGACTTTTTAATAATTATGATTAGTCTGATAAATCAAATGAGTACTCTATTGCTTTTAATACATAATATATTATATATTAAGGCATTTCAAAAGTATTTTTTTGCAATATTTAAATTTTTTAAGCCCCAAATGTTGATAGTTGAAAATTTTCAATTTTAACGTCTAAATTTAATACGCAAAGTTGAATATAGAATTAGTCATATTGTCTATAATATAAATCCTATTGCCATGAAACTTTGTAAGCAGTTTTATAATTTAATAAGCTTTGGTCATACCAAGTTTCATTAAGATTGGTCAACTTTTTCTACCCTATTAGGTCGGGTACACAGTTATCGTCCTTTGATTTTCGTTGTCCACGAATATAGTCCCTAGTGTGGACAGTGTGTTACTTGTCGATTTTTTTTATACCCCTTCCAAATTTATTTCTCCATGTTTTATGACTCAAAAAGTAAGTAGGGGGGTGAAATGACACTGTAAAAAAATTTAGGTCATGAATTTTAAAGTAAAGTAGTGATTTGGTCCAGCTGAAAAATGTTAAAAATTAGCGCTTCGGAAGCTGTCAAAAGATTTGAAGACCCCCTTAACATGAAATTGTCCATATTTTGAGTTAGAGCCGATGAAGTTTTCTATAATTTTGATATAATTTGTCCCAAAAGTAGTACAACACACTGTAAAAATATTATTGAGAAAGTGCAGGTGGGATTTTTTAAATTTTCATTTATTGTCTAAAAGAAATGCACTACGAAATAACTGTGAACTCGGACCATTATATTGATATGTGATATCTTATCCTTTTGTGATTGTAGATATGGGCTGGCTATAGAAGTTCTGGTATTATATTGATATGTGATATCTTATCCCTCTGTGATTGTAGATATGGGCTGGCTATAGACGGTCTGGTATTATATTGATATGTGATATCTTATCCTTCTGTGATTGTAGATATGGGATGGCTATAGGCGGTCTGGTATTATATTGATATGTGATATCTTATCCTTCTGTGATTGTAGATATGGGCTGGCTATAGAAGTTCTGGTATTATATTGATATGTGATATCTTATCCTTCTGTGATCATAGATATGGGCTGGCTATAGATGGTCTGGTATTATATTGATATGTGATATCTTATCCCTCTGTGATTGTAGATATGGGCTGGCTATAGATGGTCTGGTATTATATTGATATTTGATATCTTATCCATCTGTGATTGTAGATATGGGCAGGCTATAGACGGTCTGGTATTATATTGATATGTGATATCTTACCTTTCTGTGATTGTAGATATGGGATGGCTAACGATGTTCTGGTATTAGGTCCGGGTACACAGTTATCATCCTTTGATTTTCGTTGTCCAAGAATATAGTCCCTAGTGTGGACAGTGTGTTACTTGTCGATTTTTTTTATACCCCTTCCAAATTTATTTCTCCATGTTTTATGACTCAAATAGTAAGTAGGGGGGTGAAATGACACTGTAAAAAAATTTGGGTCATGAATTTTAAAGTAAAGTAGTGATTTGGTCCAGCTGAAAAATGTTAAAAATTAGCACTTCGGAAGATGTCAAAAGATTTGAAGACCCCCTTAACATGAAATTGTCCATATTTTGAGTTAGAGCCGATGAAGTTTTCTATAATTTTGATATAATTTGTCCCAAAAGTAGTACAACACACTGTAAAAATATTATTGAGAAAGCGCAGGTGGGATTTTTTAAATTTTCATTTATTGTCTAAAAGAAATGCACTACGAAATAACTGTGTACTCGGACCATTATATTGATATGTGATATCTTATCCTTCTGTGATTGTAGATATGGCCTGGCTATAGAAGTTCTGGTATTATATTGATATGTGATATCTTATCCCTCTGTGATTGTAGATATGGGCTGGCTATAGATGGTCTGGTATTATATTGATATGTGATATCTTATCCTTCTGTGATTGTAGATATGGGCTGGCTATAGAAGTTCTGGTATTATATTGATATGTGATATCTTATCCTTCTGGGATTGTAGATATGGGCTGGCTATAGGCAGTCTGGTATTTTATTGATATGTGATATCTTACCCTTCTGTGATTGTAGATATGGGCTGGCTATAGACGTTCTGGTATTATATTGATATGTGATATCTTATCCTTCTGTGATTGTAGATATGGGCTGGCTATAGAAGTTCTGGTATTATATTGATATGTGATATCTTATCCTTCTGTGATTGTAGATATGGGATGGCTATAGAAGTTCTGGTATTATTTTGATATGTGATATCTCAGCCTTCTGTGATTGTAGATATGGGCAGGCTGTAGACATTCTGGTATTATATTGATATGTGATATCTTATCCTTCTGTGATTGTAGATATGGGCTGGCTATAGACGGTCTGGTATTATATTGATATGTGATATCTTATCCTTCTGTGATTGTAGATATGGGCTGGCTATAGACGTTCTGGTATTATATTGATATGTGATATCTTACCCTTCTGTGATTGTAGATATGGGCTGGCTATAGACGGTCTGGTATTATTTTGATATGGGACAGCACACGAGGGAAACTGAAAGAAATAATAGAATTACAGAAATGTGAAGGAATAAGTTCTATAGTACAACAGGAACAAAAGGTTTGTTACAAGGCTGAATTTACTTAAGGAAAAAGATCGTATATTTTATAACTTCATATAGATCTTGTACAACAAGTTACAAAAACTAAAACCTCATGAAAGATACTAGGTGCTTAGTTTAGTATGCTAAGAACACCTTATATCTTCATTCGTCAATGGCACTAGAATCAAAGCAGAAGGATGGCCAATTCAACCAGATAGTTGAAAGAAATTGACTTTATGTAACAACTTTTCTCATTGACTTAAATTTACTGTCAAATCCACAATTGACATGTCTTGGGCTGCCATTTTGAATTACTTGAATTCTTTACTGTTCAATTAATACAATAGAATCGAAAATAAAATATAAGCTACCTCAAAAAGGCTGTTTCAAATTAGATTTTATCAAAAACAAAATTGCACAAGTAATGAAATAACCTGCAGTTATCATTTGTATGCCGTCATCATGGTGATGAGGATTAATGCACCAAAATCATTCATGAAGTTTCACAGAATTTTTGTTTATCTTAAATTTCTACATTTCTACAAGTTTTTTTGTACAATTTCTGTGTGTTATACATTAGGATAGTGATAACAGTACTGTAGTTGAACAGTTGCTGCAGTCAATTGAGATTAGACACTCACAAATAATGCTACTCTACGCATCCCCAGTAAAACTGTCTTTTAGAAATGTCAAATTGCCCAATTGATGGCGGCAACTCTTCAGCTTTAGTACTGCTATTCCTTAAATGAAAGGCACAAATACCAAAACAAGTTATATATTTCATGTGTTTATATACAGGTGAAGAAATTGAATTAAATCTACTTTAAATTCAGAAATTGTTGCGAGGTTTTTGTTATTGCGAATAATGAGTGAGTATTGCAATAATAAAAACTTGCATTCTGATATCTCAAATTGCAATAAACAGTATTGGATTTTTGTCTATACATCAAAAATCTCAATGATAAATGCACACAATTTCTGAATTTACTAGTATACAAAACATTTAGAAAATAGAGTATAAGTGACACATGTAGATTTCCCCATAGGTTTGGGTCGGGAGCAAAGATGGTACCATACATATTATCAATACGGAAACAAGAAAAGTAGTCAAACGTCTTCAGGCACATGATGATGCAGTCAGGGCTTTGTGTTGTGCTGAAAACAGATACATTATAAGCGGGGCAGGAAGTCGTGATGGACGTATTGCAATGTGGAGTTCTACAGACACAAAGACAGACTCAGGAAAATTTATACTAGATGAATAAATATATTTCATCCTTCATTTACAATGTAATATTTTCCACTCAAGATATCTTGATTTTCAATTTTCAACATGTTAAATTTAAGGTGCATATCAAAATTGAAATTTAACTATCAAATTGGAGAAGTATTGTAACTCAGGAGCAAATTGAGAGTGAAATTGTTACTTCCATTTGTATTTGAGTCTTTCAAATGTGAAAACTCTGTTTGGATAGGACAACAATGATAGTATTGGTAAGATTCTACCAATAGTGTGATGTCATAATGAAATTTTTTTTCATCAAAATCCAGAATTACACCAGTTTAGTACTGGTCACAATTTCAGCTGCTTATTGGTATAATTATACTGTACAACTTGACTGAGGACTATTTGAAAGCACTCAACAATATAGGCAGTGGAATTTGTTCACCCAAGAAAATTCATATTTCCCAAGGGCAATGTGATTTTTGGATGGTGATGAAATCTTCATATCACCCCAAGCCAAGGGAATAAATGTTATATTCCACTGCCTATACTTTTTTAACATAACAATAATTAATATACAATTTTTCTTATCGGTTGCTTTTATAACTCTACATGACATAAACGTTGATAAATAGCATAGATCAAAGTTAATGATTTGTTTTATGACATGATTTTATCTGTATTGTTTTACGTCTGAAATAATTTTGAACATGATGATGACTCAACTGTCAAAAAATGTACATTTACCATGTTTATGGTCAAATGTGTCTATGTGTTCAGAGGGGAATATGATAGTGGAAGTGGAATATGAAGTTTTGTTCAATGTCACATGGAATAGCCTCAACCAAAGAAATGTTGATTTTGCAATCAATATTTAGATACAATGGAATAATATATGATATGTGTTTATAAAGGTGCTATACATTTCATTATGCATGAAAATACTCGGAAACATATGAGTCTATTTTGACAGTCTTCTTGATTAACCACTTGCCCTAGGCCTATATGGATCAGGTCAGTAAAAAGTTTGTTGAGGTCATTAAAATTTTCATCATAATAATGATAATAATGGAGTAGAAAAAAGTTATTGTGACTATGTATAAGTGTCAAATATAATGTTAATTACCTCTTATGGATTTACTTGTAGAAATGGTATGGCATTTTTTAAGTGTGAATTGGAAAACTTTTTTACAACCTTTCACACTATAGACTTAAATCAGTTTTAATCTTTAGTTTCAGTATACAGCAGTTAATACTCCCCACCACTATGTTATTAACAGTCTAGATTATCACATTTTACATTTCAAGGATATTTTTACATCCTTTTCATTTTGTTATTTTTAATTGGAAATTTGCTTATGTTGTTGGCAGCATATATCAAGTTATTTTGTCTTTCATTGAGTCTTTAGTTTTTTTAAAGGGTACAAGAGTAAAAATATGAAAAAAAAACACTGCAATTATAAGTCACTCATATTCCATGCCTAAAAATGCCTTTGATATTTTTAAAAAAATGTTAAAATCCCAGTAAAAACCCTAAACTTCAAATTTTGATGACAGTGTTTTAAAAATTAAATTATTTCTGTTTGGCATTTCTAACCTCCCTGTCAGTTCCAGCATCAATAGAATAAACTACTGTCTGGTTTCTATACAGGGAAGCTTTCCAGAGGTCACAAGTAACATGGTTTCTTCATCTTTGTCCATACTGTCTTAGAAAAAAGACAATGATGGGAAAAATTCTAGTAAATCCTTAAAAAGTTTTATTTTAAAAAACAGTGGTAATTCAGAAATTTTTGTGATGGTTTGTTCTCACAAAAATTGCGACGCATTTTATATTTTGATAGCATTATTTGTTAGCAGCATTTTCTAAAATCACAAATATTTAACTCACATTTGTGTTCATTTTTCATCAATCTCAAGAATAAATGCAAGCAATAACTCTATAGATTGCAAGATTTTACAGTAATTGATCTATTGACAAAATTTCACTGGTTTTTATCAGTACTCTTGAAAGGCATGATATTTTTGGGTTTGTACCAGTTTGTATATGTTAAACTTTGTTTATCTCTACAAATACAAAAACAAAAATATTCAAAGAAGAAAAACAAAATTACATTCAACAATTTGCCCTTTTTTCTTTTAACAAAAATGATATTACAGAGGTTTTAGAACACACAGCAAATGCTATTGCCAATGATTAATATTTAATTTAGAATTGAAATAATTGTAAACCGCCAATAATTACAGATCAGTTAACATGGTTAACATAATTCCTTAACTTCTTTTATATATAACATAATATTTGGCCTTCTTTTACTTTAAGGGTCCCAACCCATTATAGAGCTTTACTAAACTGTCCTTAACCCTAAATCTTACAGTAAACCATACTATGTACCTTACCCTAACACAAACCCTTACCCTAACCTAGAACATCCTCTAACCTGATCTTAACCATAATTGAACCTTAACCCTAAAGCCTAAGTACCCCTAAGGTAAAAAAATGCCAAATAAATAGGTACATTTATATGTTGGTTTTTACTTGTTGCTTTATTCTTCCCGCTGTATTGTTTTCGTTTATGAAAATGTTGCATTATATATATATAAATATCATTAAAGTAAACTTTTCAATCTTGTTTAACTTAAAATAATGTAATTTATTATATGTTGTTAATCTATGTAATGATGTTAATGTTTAGAAAAAATAGATTGTTAATGATTTTAAATGATGTAAATGTATAAACAAAATGTTTTTTAAATTTGTTACGAATTTATGCAAATTTGTTACGAATTTATGCAAATGTGTTACTAATTTATGCAAATTTGTTACTAATTTATGCAAATTTATTACTAATTTATTCAAATTTGTTACTAATTTATGCATTTAATATTGTTGTTTTGATAAGACTTTACACTTGTTGTTACATTTTTCCTTGGATTTTATATTGATTTGTAAATATCTGTTATTTATGGAAGGCCAAAATTCCATATTCATTTTGAATTGGTATCATATATAAGTATCCATATTCATTGGTTATTGCTGTTAACTAGATAAAATTATTTTTATACCCATGCTCTGAAAGAGGGGGTATATCGTTTTACCCCTGTCTGTCCCTATGTCCGTCTGTCTGTCTCTCTCAGTTTCCGTTGCATTTTTCTCAGTAACTACAAATCATTATTTGTTATATGGTTTCATTTTAATTTTTAACATGCCCCCGCAGTAGTGGAGGGGGCATTAAGGTTTACCTTGTTTGTCCGAAATTGGTTTCTGTCCTCTAACTTTAGTTTGCCTCAACCAAATTTTATGAAACTTATACACAATGCTTATTTCCACAAAACACAGATCAAGATCAATGTTGGGTGGCATCACTTTAACAGTTATGTTGCTTTATAACGTTCTATGCAATCAGGGGCATCATCTGTGTCCCATGGACACATTCTCCATTTTTTCTACAACTTCAATATTTGCTGTTGTTTTATAAGACTAGTTGCAGCAACAAAAATGAATGATTTTCTTATATAAAGTGAATGAATTAAATCTTTTATTAGTCCCCTACTGACGAAGTCGAAGGGGACATTAGGTTTGCACTCTGTCCGTCTGTCCATCCGTCAGTCCGGCAACTCAGTTTTCTACACTTTTTTTCTTCGTTCTTGAAGATATTGATTTGATATTTGGTATACAGTTTTATCATGACAAGTTATAGATCAAGTTCGAATTTTGTTCCGGTCTGATGATTTAGTCCAGAGTTATGGTCCATAAAAAAACTCCATAACTAATGTTAGAGTAATATGTTAAACCATATATCTGTACAAAGGGAGATAACTCATTTTTTAAAAGACATTCTTTGGTAAATTGTTTGAGGAATTTTGTCGCATGTTTATATGTTATTTTGTATAAACTAATTTTCTGAATGCTACATGTATATATATATATATATTTTTTATTAAGTGAAATCCTTTAATTAGATAATAATCTATTTTTATTAAGGTATATATTTCATTACATTACATTGTGTAGATAAAAGTTGTTGACATTTTGAAACTGACATTATCAAGATGCTTGATTTCTTGATTGACAACATATTTGTTACGTTTGGAGGACGTGTTTTTCAACGGACTGTCGGAATTCCAATGGGAACCAATTGTGCCCCTCTTCTTGCCGACTTGTTTCTTTATTATGCTTCGTACAGGAACTTCTTAGGAAGAAAGATAAGAAGTAAGCAATATCCTTTAACTCTACGTTCTGCTATATAGATGATGTTCTCTCACTAAATAATATAAAATTTGGTGACTATGTTGAACAAATCTATCCCATCGAACTAGAGATAAAGGATACTACAGATACAGTTAAGTCTGCCTCATATCTTGACTTACATCTAGAAATTGACAATGAGGGTCGGTTGAAAAAAAAACTTTACGACAAAAGAGATGATTTCAGCTTCCCAATTGTGAACTTTCAATTTCTATGTAGCAACATTCCAGCAGCGCCTGCATACAGAGTATATATCTCCCAATTGATACGATATTCCCGGGCTTGAGTTTCCTATCATGATTTCCTTGATAGAGGATTGCTGCTCACAAGGAAGCTATAAAGCCAAGAGTTCCAAATGGTGAAGTTGAAATCATCCTTTCGTAAATTTTACGGACGCCATCACGAGTTGGTTGACCGTTATGGAATAACCGTTTCACAGATGATATCGGATATGTTCCTTATGTCGTAACTACAATACCCTTCCCTTTTCACGAATGTGACTTACCGAATTGGACTATTTACCGGATTTGTAATAACATAAGCAACACGACGGGTGCCACATGTGGAGCAGGATCTGCTAACCCTTCCGGAGCACCTGAGATCACCCCCAGTTTTTGGTGGGGTTCGTGTTGCTTAGTCTTTAGTTTTCTATGTTGTGTAATCTGTACTATTATTTGTCTGTTTGTCTTTTTATTTTTGGCCATGGCGTTGTCAGTTTGTTTTTCGATCTATGAGTTTGACTGTCCCTCTGGTATCTTTCGTCCCTCTTTTATAGATAAGTTACAAATCTATATTAGTTTGTGATAAATGAAAGAAAAAATATTTGGAACTATTAATTATATTTGATTGTAATTTGAAAATAGATATACATTGTATTACATCATATCTAATTTTAGAGAACTATTAATCGTATCTAATGTTAGAGTGTTATAGGTTTTCCACACTTTTTTTCATCATGCTTGAAGATATTGATTGACAATTGGTATATTGTTTTATCATGACAAGTTACAGATCAAGTTCAAATTTTTGTTTCGGTCTGTTAATTTTGTGCAGAGTTATGGTCCTTGGACTTGAAAAAATTCACTCATATATTCAGTTTTCCACACTGTTTTTAGTCATGCTTGAAGATATTGACTTAATATTTTCTTTTTGTTTACACCATGACAAGTTATAGAACAAGTTAGCATTTTGTTCCAGTAAGATGAATGTTTACCCGGTAGGGGACTATGTATTGCCATGCAATACTCTCAGAATGCTTGTTAAACTGTAATTTGCATTTTAGTCAGGGTACATAATGGCCTTAGGGATCATAGATTTATTCTTATGCGGAAGCTCAGAGCATGCTTGAAGGATGCCAGAGCTTTTGAAGCAGGCTCTTCTCAGCAATTTATGTAAAAATCATCATGTTTCATTAAAAACAGCAGGATATGTCAATCAAATCTATAGCATCCTCTGGGCATGCTTGGAGCTTCCTCGTAAATAAATCTATGATCCCTTACACATGTCATTACTTTATGTCTTGAAGGACATTGCATTGAAACATGGTAATATCCGGGTTGTCTCTTAGATAAACAGACCTATCATTCTGAAAGGAAATAACTTCATATAGGTAATATATATATAAATGTTAAGGTGACTTTTTGAAATTTTTGTTTATAATGAATCGAAAAATAATTTCTTTTATACAAATAAAATGATGAGGCACACAAAACTGCCCAGTGGACCTAGACATAGACCATTTGATCATGTTAATTTAACAGGATAATATAACACATCATTGAAAAATATATACTATTTTCATTATCTCATATATATATATATATATATATATATACACATTACCATTAAGTTTATTTTGCTGTTATTATATTGTTATACTGCCAATAATATGAACAATGCAGCTATGTATAAAATATTTGTTTTAATTTTAAGAAATTTTTGTATTGTTAATTTTTTAATTTGAAAATAACATATCATGTAGGTACTGGTGCCTTCCAACAAAATATCTGAATAATACATTAGTATCAAAGTTTTTACCTATATTTTAAAGGTAAGTAACGTCTTAATTTTTACTTTTTAGCTCACCTGGCCCGAAGTGAGCTTTTCTCATCACTTGGCGTCCGTTGTCCGTCGTCCGTTAACTTTTACAAAAATCTTCTCCTCTGAAACTACTGGGCCAAATTTAACCAAACTCGGCCACAATCATCATTGGGGTATATAGTTTTAAAAATGTGTCCGATGACCCCGACAACTAACCAAGATTGCCGACATGGCTAAAAATAGAACATAGGGGTATACTGTAGATTTTGGCTTATATCTCTGTAACCAGAGCATTTAAAGTAAATCTGACATAGGGGTAAAACTGATTATCAGGTCAAGATCTAACTGCTCGTAAATTTTCCGACAAATTTGACAACCGGTTGTTAGGTTGCTGCCCCTGAATTGGTAATTTTAAGGAAATTTTGCAGTTTTTGGTTATTATCTTGAATATTATTATAAATAGAGATAAACTGTAAACAGCAATAATGTTCAGCAAAGTAAGATCTACAAATAAGTCGAATGACCAAAATTGTCAGTCGACCCCTTTAGGAGTTATTGCCCTTTATAGTCAATTTGTAACTATTTTTCGTAAATTTTTGTAATCTTTTACAAAAATTTCTTATCTGAAACTACTGAGACAAATTTAACCATACTTGGTCATAATCATAATAAGGGTATCTAGTTTAAAAAATTTGTCCGATGACCCCGCCTTCCAACCATCATGGCCGACTTGGTTAAAAATAGAACATAGGGGTAAAATGCAGTTTTTGGTTTTTATCTATGAAACTAAAGCATTTAGAGCAAATCTGACAGGTGGCAAAAATGTTCATCAGATTTAGATTTATCTGCCCTGAAATTTTTAGACGAATCCGACAACCCGTTGTTGGGTTGCTGCCCCTGGGTTTGTAATTTTACAGAAATTTTGCAATTTTTTATCTTAGATATCATTATAATATCTAATATCTAATACTATTAATTATGATTTTAACCTAATTTTACATGATTTCCAAAGCATCAGTTAATACAGGTGAGCGACACAGGCTCTTGAGAGCCTCTAGTTTACTTTCTAAAAAAGGTTATTATGAAATATGAAACATTCTTAATAGTTATTTTGTATAGGGATGTTATGAACATGGAAAAGTATTTTATTTTTTTTTACACTAAACAAGTTGTTAATATTTTTCATTGATTTGTATTTGGAAAAGTCTGAAATTATGAAATGAAATACCCCGGTACACTTAAAAATTTTCCCACATATCTATTGGTTTTAAATCTACAGCTTGGAAATATCCAACTGGAGATCAGTCTCCAAAAAAGGAGATCAAATATCTGTTATTTGTCGTTACCTTTATTTCATCAGAACAATTATTTATTTAAAATTGATTGTAAGCAGGCTTATATTATTATCCTTATGAATTTTGGTACATTATGAATATATTGTATTGATGTAAGTTTTAAGATAAATTAGCATTTATTCCTCATAAATGAAGCATGTATTCAACAACAAACATATGATCCATTTCAAGGTATATTTCCTTAGGCACATAATGCTGCCTTATATAATTAAATGATTCAGTTAACTTTTGTAGTACTGTTTAATTGTTAATAAAATAAAAGTTGAATCAATCATTGTTATGGTTTTATGTACAGACTTACAAAAAAAACGTAGCCTATAAGAAAATGATAAGAACTTTTAAGGGATGAGTTAAGTTTATCCTGTCAAGTACTACAGTAAAAAATTCACTTAAAATTTCATTGCATATAAGACAATAACTATCACCGGAAGTAAACCAATCAAATTTTCACCCCCTTTTTTACTTTTTACAAGCTTTAGTAACCGTCACCTCAAGTTTCCGAAATATTTTATAGAAACACCAAATAAAAAAAGAATGGTGCTTTGAAACACCTAAGATATATGTTTATGACTCAGATTTGTTTATCTCCAATGAAATACAGGGTTAACTTCCTACAACTGTCAAATTCAAGAGAATATTTTTTTTTTACCTTTATCGTATGAAACCGGATGTGACGTGCTATGATTTGATGGTATTACACCTTAAGACATGCATGGCATTAATGATAAAGCTTAGACTCTAAAAGTTATCTGTGAAAATCTTATTTGTTCTTTTTTCTGAAGCTTCTGTGAATCAAATTTGTTTGGATAGAAGGATGGTTTATAAATTTGGTTCTTGTTGATGAAAAAACATGGTAACATAATTCTTGTATACTATCCTAAAACAGCAGTAACAATAAGCAATACCACTTGACACAGCAGTAACAATGCGCTGAGAGACATAAAGCAATAGTTACCTGATATAGCAGTAACGATGTATTGAGAGACATAAAGCAACACTTATCTGATATAGCAGTAACAATGTATTGAGAGACATAAAGCAATAGTTACCTGATATAGCAGTAACAATGTATAGAGAGACATAAAGCAATACTTACCTGATATAGCAGAAACAATGTATTGAGAGACATAAAGCAACACTTATCTGATATAGCAGTAACAATGTATTGAGAAACATAAAGCAATACTTACCTGATATAGCAGTAACAATGTATAGAGAGACATAAAACAATACTTACCTGATATAGTAGTAACAATGTATTGAGAGACATAAAGCAATACTTATCTGATATAGCAGTAACGATGTATTGAGAGACCTAAACAATACTTACCTGATATAGCAGTAACAATGTATTGAGAGACATAAAGCAATACTTATCTGATATAGCAGTAACAATGTATAGAGAGACATAAAGCAATACTTATCTGAAATAGCAGTAACGATGTATAGAGAGACATAAAGCAATACTTACTTGATATAGCAGTAACAATGTATAGAGAGACATAAAACAATACTTATCTGAAATAGCAGTAACGATGTATAGAGAGACATAAAGCAATAGTTATCTGATATAGCAGTAACAATGTATTGACAGACATGAAGCAATACTTACCTGATATAGCAGTAACAATGTATTGAGAGACATAAAGCAATACTTACCTGATATAGCAGTAACAATGTATAGAGAGACATAAAACAATACTTATCTGAAATAGCAGTAACGATGTATAGAGAGACATAAAGCAATAGTTATCTGATATAGCAGTAACCATGTATTAATAAACATAAAGCAATACTTACCTGATATAGCAGTAACCATGTATTAAGAGACATAAAGCAACACTTATCTGATATAGCAGTAACAATGCGTTGAGAGACATAAAGCAATACTTACCTGATATAGCAGTAACAATGCGTTGAGAGACATAAAGCAATACTTATCTGATATAGCAGTAACAATGTATTGAGAGACATTAAGCAATAGTTATCTGATATAGCAGTAACAATGTATAGAGAGACCTAAACAACACTTATCTGAAATAGCAGTAACAATGTATTGAGAGACATAAAGCAATACTAACCTAACACAGTAGTAACGATGTATTAAGAGACATAAACAATACTTACCTGATATAGCAGTAACAATGTAATAAGAGACATGAAGCAGTACTTACCTGATATAGCAGTAACAATGTATTAAGAGACATGAAGCAGTACTTACCTGATATAGCAGTAACAATGTATTGAGAGACATACACAATACTTACCTGATATAGCAGTCACAATGTTTTAAGAGACATGAAGCAACACTTATCTAATATAGCAGTAACAATGTATTGAGAGACATAAAGCAATAGTTATCTGATATAGCAGTAACGATGTATTGAGAGACATAAAGCAATAGCTATCTTATATAGCAGTAACGATGAATTGAGAGACATGAAGCAATACTTACCTGACACAGCAGTAACAATGCGTTGAGAGACATAAAGCAATAGTTATCTGATATAGCAGTAACAATGTATTAAGAGACCTAAAGCAATACTTACCTGATATAGCAGTAACAATGCGTTGAGAGACATAAAGCAATACTTATCTGATATAGCAGTAACAATGTATAGAGAGATATAAAGCAATACTTACCTGATATATCAGTAACAATATATTGAGAGACATAAAGCAATATTTACCTGATATAGCAATAACGATGTATTAAGAGACATAAAGCAATTCTTACCTGATATAGCAGTAACAATGCGCTGAGAGACATAAAGCAACACTTATCTGATATAGCAGTAACGATGTAAAGAGAGACATAAAGCAATAGTTACCTGATATAGCAGTAACGATGTATTGAGAGACATAAAGCAATAGCTATCTTATATAGCAGTAACGATGAATTGAGAGACATGAAGCAATACTTACCTGACACAGCAGTAACAATGCGTTGAGAGACATAAAGCAATAGTTATCTGATATAGCAGTAACAATGTATTAAGAGACCTAAAGCAATACTTACCTGATATAGCAGTAACAATGCGTTGAGAGACATAAAGCAATACTTATCTGATATAGCAGTAACAATGTATAGAGAGATATAAAGCAATACTTACCTGATATATCAGTAACAATATATTGAGAGACATAAAGCAATATTTACCTGATATAGCAATAACGATGTATTAAGAGACATAAAGCAATTCTTACCTGATATAGCAGTAACAATGCGCTGAGAGACATAAAGCAACACTTATCTGATATAGCAGTAACGATGTAAAGAGAGACATAAAGCAATAGTTACCTGATATAGCAGTAACAATGTATGGAGAGACATAAAGCATTAGTTTTCTGATATAGCAATAACAATGTATTGAGAAACCTTAACAATACTCACCTGTTATAGCAGTAACGATGTATAGAGAGACATAAAGCAATAGTTATCTGATATAGCAATAACAATGTATTGAGAGACCTAAACAATACTTACCTGATATAGCAGTAACAATGTATTGAGAGACATAAAGCAATACTTATCTGATATAGCAGTAACGATGTATAGAGAGACATAAAGCAATACTTACCTGATATAGCAGTAACGATGTATTAAGAGACATAATGCAATAGTTATCTGATATAGCAATAACAATGTATTGATAGATATAAATCAATAGTTACCTGATATAACAATAACAATGTATTGAGAGACAAAAAGCAATAGTTATCTGATATAGCAGTAACAATGTATAGAGAGACATAAAGCAATACTTACCTGATATAGCAGTAACGATGTATTAAGAGACATAAAGCAATACTTATCTAATATAGCAGTAACAATGTATAGAGAGACATAAAGCAATAGTTATCTGATATAGCAATAACAATGTATTGATAGACATAAATCAATAGTTACCTGATATAACAATAACAATGTATTGAGAGAAATGAAGCAAAACTTACCTGATATAGCAGTAACAATGTATTGAGAGACATAAAGCAATACTTATCTGATATAGCAGTAACAATGTATAGAGAGACATAAAGCAAT
Source organism: Mytilus californianus (assembly GCF_021869535.1). NCBI lineage: Eukaryota > Metazoa > Mollusca > Bivalvia > Mytilida > Mytilidae > Mytilus > Mytilus californianus. Next base: position 4,284,342 of record NW_026262615.1, read on the forward strand.
AGTTATCTGATATACCAATAACAATGTATTGATAGACATAAATCAATAGTAACCTGATATAACAATAACAATGTATTGAGAGACATAAAGCATTAGTTATCTAATATAGCAGTAACAATGTATAGAGAGACATAAAGCAATACTTATCTGAAATAGCAGTAACGATGTATTAAGAGACATAAAGCAATAGTTATCTGATATAGCAGTAACGATGTATTAAGAGACATCAAGCAATACTTATCTGATATAGCAGTAATGATATAATAAGAGACATAAAACAATACTTATCTGAAATAGCAGTAACGATGTATTTAGAGACATAAAGCAATACTTATCTGAAAAAGCAGTAACAATGTATAGAGAGACATAAAACAATACTTATATGAAATAGCAGTAACGATGTATTAAGAGACATAAAGCAATACTTATCTGAAATAGCAGTTACGATGTATTAAGAGACATAAAGCAATACTTATCTGAAATAGCAGTAACGATGTATTAAGAAACATAAAGCAATACTTATCTGAAATAGCAGTAACAATGTATGGAGAGACAAAAAGCAATACTTATCTGAAATAGCAGTAACGATGTATAGAGAGACATAAAACAATACTTATCTGAAATAGCAGTAACAATGTATTAAGAGACATAAAGCAATACTTATCTGAAATAGCAGTTACGATGTATTAAGAGACATAAAGCAATACTTATCTGAAATAGCAGTAACGATGTATTAAGAAACATAAAGCAATACTTATCTGAAATAGCAGTAACAATGTATGGAGAGACATAAAGCAATACTTATCTGAAATAGCAGTAACGATGTATAGAGAGACATAAAACAATACTTATCTGAAATAGCAGTAACAATGTATTAAGAGACATAAAGCAATACTTATCTGAAATAGCAGTAACTATGTATTAAGAGACATAAAGCAACACTTATCTGAAATAGCAGTAACAATGTATAGAGAGACATAAAGCAATACTTATCTGAAATAGCAGTAACGATGTATTAAGAGACATGAAGCAATACTTATCTGAAATAGCAGAAACGATGTATAGAGATACATAAAGCAATACTTATCTGAAAAAGCACTAACAATGTATAGAGAGACATAAAACAATACTTATCTGAAATAGCAGTAACGATGTATTAAGAGACATGAAGCAATACTTATCTGAAATAGCAGTAACGATGTATTAAGAGACATAAAGCAATACTTATCTGAAATAGCAGTAACAATGTATAGAGAGACATAAAACAATACTTATCTGAAATAGCAGTAACGATGTATTCAGAGACATAAAGCAAAACTTATCTGAAATAGCAGTTACGATGCATTAAGAGACATAAAGCAATACTTATCTGAAATAGCAGTAACGATGTATTAAGAAACATAAAGCAATACTTATCTGAAAAAGCAGTAACAATGTATTGAGAGACATAAAGCAATACTTATCTGAAATAGCAGTAACGATGTATAGAGAGACATAAAACAATAGTTATCTGAAATAGCAGTAACGATGTATTCAGAGACATAAAGCAAAACTTATCTGAAATAGCAGTTACGATGCATTAAGAGACATAAAGCAATACTTATCTGAAATAGCAGTAACGATGTATTAAGAAACATAAAGCAATACTTATCTGAAAAAGCAGTAACAATGTATTGAGAGACATAAAGCAATACTTATCTGAAATAGCAGTAACGATGTATAGAGAGACATAAAACAATACTTATCTGAAATAGCAGTAACGATGTATAGAGAGACATAAAGCAATACTTATCTGAAATAGCAGTAACAATGTATTAAGAGACATAAAGCAATACTTATCTGAAATAGCAGTTACGATGTATTAAGAGACATAAAGCAATACTTATCTGAAATAGCAGTAACGATGTATTAAGAAACATAAAGCAATACTTATCTGAAATAGCAGTAACAATGTATGGAGAGACATAAAGCAATACTTATCTGAAATAGCAGTAACGATGTATAGAGAGACATAAAACAATACTTATCTGAAATAGCAGTAACAATGTATTAAGAGACATAAAGCAATACTTATCTGAAATAGCAGTAACTATGTATTAAGAGACATAAAGCAACACTTATCTGAAATAGCAGTAACAATGTATAGAGAGACATAAAGCAATACTTATCTGAAATAGCAGTAACGATGTATTAAGAGACATGAAGCAATACTTATCTGAAATAGCAGAAACGATGTATAGAGAAACATAAAGCAATACTTATCTGAAAAAGCACTAACAATGTATAGAGAGACATAAAACAATACTTATCTGAAATAGCAGTAACGATGTATTAAGAGACATGAAGCAATACTTATCTGAAATAGCAGTAACGATGTATTAAGAGACATAAAGCAATACTTATCTGAAATAGCAGTAACAATGTATAGGGAGACATAAAACAATACTTATCTGAAATAGCAGTAACGATGTATTCAGAGACATAAAGCAAAACTTATCTGAAATAGCAGTTACGATGCATTAAGAGACATAAAGCAATACTTATCTGAAATAGCAGTAACGATGTATTAAGAAACATAAAGCAATACTTATCTGAAAAAGCAGTAACAATGTATTGAGAGACATAAAGCAATACTTATCTGAAATAGCAGTAACGATGTATAGAGAGACATAAAACAATAGTTATCTGATATAGCAGTAACGATGTATTAAGAGACATGAAGCAATACTTATCTGAAATAGCAGTAACGATGTGTTAAGAGACATAAAGCAATAGTTATCTGATATAGCAGTAACAATGTATTGAGAGACATAAAGCAATACTTATCTGAAATAGCATTAACGATATATTAAGAGACATAAAACAATACTTATCTGAAATAGCAGTAACGATGTATTAAGAGACATAAAGCAATACTTATCTGAAATAGCAGTAACGATGTATTTAGAGACATAAAGCAATACTTATCTGAAAAAGCAGTAACGATGTATAGAGAGACATAAACAATACTTATCTGAAATAGCAGTTACGATGTATTAAGAGACATAAAGCAATACTTATCTGAAATAGCAGTAACGATGTATTAAGAAACATAAAGCAATACTTATCTGAAATAGCAGTAACAATGTATGGAGAGACATCAAGCAATACTTATCTGAAATAGCAGTAACGATGTATAGAGAGACATAAAACAATACTTATCTGAAATAGCAGTAACAATGTATTAAGAGACATAAAGCAATACTTATCTGAAATAGCAGTAACGATGTATTAAGAGACATAAAGCAACACTTATCTGAAATAGCAGTAACAATGTATAGAGAGACATAAAGAAATACTTATCTGAAATAGCAGTAACGATGTATTAAGAGACATGAAGCAATACTTATCTGAAATAGCAGACACGATGTATAGAGAGACATAAAGCAATACTTATCTGAAAAAAACACTAACAATGTATAGAGAGACATAAAACAATACTTATCTGAAATAGCAGTAACGATGTATTAAGAGACATGAAGCAATACTTATCTGAAATAGCAGTAACGATGTATTAAGAGACATAAAGCAATACTTATCTGAAATAGCAGTAACAAAGTATAGAGAGACATAAAACAATACTTATCTGAAATAGCAGTAACGATGTATTAAGAGACATAAAGCAATACTTATCTGAAATAGCAGTTACGATGTATTAAGAGACATAAAGCAATACTTATCTGAAATAGCAGTAACGATGTGTTAAGAGACATAAAGCAATAGTTATCTGATATAGCAGTAACAATGTATTGAGAGACATAAAGCAATACTTATCTGAAATAGCATTAACGATATATTAAGAGACATAAAACAATACTTATCTGAAATAGCAGTAACGATGTATTAAGAGACATAAAGCAATTCTTATCTGAAATAGCAGTAACGATGTATTTAGTGACATAAAGCAATACTTATCTGAAAAAGCAGTAACAATGTATAGAGAGACATGAAACAATACTTATATGAAATAGCAGTAACGATGTATTAAGAGGCATAAAGCAATACTTATCTGAAATAGCAGTAACGATGTATTAAGAGACATAAAGCAATACTTATCTGAAAAAGCAGTAACAATGTATAGAGAGACATAAAACAATACTTATATGAAATAGCAGTAACGATGTATTAAGAGGCATAAAGCAATACTTATCTGAAATAGCAGTTACGATGTATTAAGAGACATAAAGCAATACTTATCTGAAATAGCAGTAACGATGTTTAAAGAAACATTAAGCAATACTTATCTGAAATAGCAGTAACAATGTATGGAGAGACAAAAAACAATACTTATCTGAATTAGCAGTAACGATGTATAGAGAGACATAAACAATACTTATCTGAAATAGCAGTAACAATGTATTAAGAGACATAAAGAAATACTCATCTGAAATAGCAGTTACGATGTATTAAGAGACATAAAGCAATACTTATCTGAAATAGCAGTACCGATGTATTCAGAGACATGAAGCAATACTTATCTGAAATAGCAGTAACAATGTATGGAGAGACATAAAGCAATACTTATCTGAAATAGCAGTAACGATGTATAGAGAGACATAAAACAATACTTATCTGAAATAGCAGTAACAATGTATTAAGAGACATAAAGCAATACTTATCTGAAATAGCAGTAACGATGTATTAAGAGACATAAAGCAACACTTATCTGAAATAGCAGTAACAATGTATAGAGAGACATAAAGCAATACTTATCTGAAATAGCAGTAACGATGTATTAAGAGACATGAAGCAATACTTATCTGAAATAGCAGAAACGATGTATAGAGAGACATAAAGCAATACTTATCTGAAAAAACACTAACAATGTATAGAGAGACATAAAACAATACTTATCTGAAATAGCAGTAACGATGTATTAAGAGACATGAAGCAATACTTATCTGAAATAGCAGTAACGATGTATTAAGAGACATAAAGCAATACTTATCTGAAATAGCAGTAACAATGTATAGAGAGACATAAAACAATACTTATCTGAAATAGCAGTAACGATGTATTAAGAGACATAAAGCAATACTTATCTGAAATAGCAGTTACGATGCATTAAGAGACATAAAGCAATACTTATCTGAAATAGCAGTAACGATGTATTAAGAAACATAAAGCAATACTTATCTGAAAAAGCAGTAACAATGTATTGAGAGACATAAAGCAATACTTATCTGAAATAGCAGTAACGATGTATAGAGAGACATAAAACAATAGTTATCTGATATAGCAGTAACGATGTATTAAGAGACATGAAGCAATACTTATCTGAAATAGCAGTAACGATGTGTTAAGAGACATAAAGCAATAGTTATCTGATATAGCAGTAACAATGTATTGAGAGACATAAAGCAATACTTATCTGAAATAGCATTAACGATATATTAAGAGACATAAAACAATACTTATCTGAAATAGCAGTAACGATGTATTAAGAGACATAAAGCAATACTTATCTGAAATAGCAGTAACGATGTATTTAGAGACATAAAGCAATACTTATCTGAAAAAGCAGTAACAATGTATAGAGAGACATAAAACCATACTTATATGAAATAGCAGTAACGATGTATTAAGAGGCATAAAGCAATACTTATCTGAAATAGCAGTTACGATGTATTAAGAGACATAAAGCAATACTTATCTGAAATAGCAGTAACGATGTTTAAAGAAACATAAAGCAATACTTATCTGAAATAGCAGTAACAATGTATAGAGAGACAAAAAACAATACTTATCTGAAATAGCAGTAACGATGTATAGAGAGACATAAACAATACTTATCTGAAATAGCAGTAACAATGTATTAAGAGACATAAAGCAATACTTATCTGAAATAGCAGTTACGATGTATTAAGAGACATAAAGCAATACTTATCTGAAATAGCAGTAACGATGTATTAAGAAACATAAAGCAATACTTATCTGAAATAGCCGTAACAATGTATGGAGAGACATAAAGCAATACTTATCTGAAATAGCAGTAACGATGTATAGAGAGACATAAAACAATACTTATCTGAAATAGCAGTAACAATGTATTAAGAGACATACAGCAATACTTATCTGAAATAGCAGTAACGATGTATTAAGAGACATAAAGCAACACTTATCTGAAATAGCAGTAACAATGTATAGAGAGACAAAAAGCAATACTTATCTGAAATAGCAGTAACGATGTATTAAGAGACATGAAGCAATACTTATCTGAAATAGTAGAAACGATATATAGAGAGACATAAAGCAATACTTATCTGAAAAAACACTAACAATGTATAGAGAGACATAAAACAATACTTATCTGAAATAGCAGTAACGATGTATTAAGAAACATAAAGCAATACTTATCTGAAAAAGCAGTAACAATGTATTGAGAGACATAAAGCAATACTTATCTGAAATAGCAGTAACGATGTATAGAGAGACATAAAACAATAGTTATCTGATATAGCAGTAACGATGTATTAAGAGACATGAAGCAATACTTATCTGAAATAGCAGTAACGATGTGTTAAGAGACATAAAGCAATAGTTATCTGATATAGCAGTAACAATGTATTGAGAGACATAAAGCAATACTTATCTGAAATAGCATTAACGATATATTAAGAGACATAAAGCAATACTTATCTGAAATAGCAGTAACGATGTATTAAGAGACATAAAGCAATACTTATCTGAAATAGCAGTAACGATGTATTTAGAGACATAAAGCAATACTTATCTGAAATAGCAGTAACGATGTATAGAGAGACATAAAACAATACTTATCTGAAATAGCAGTAACAATGTATTAAGAGACATAAAGCAATACTTATCTGAAATAGCAGTAACTATGTATTAAGAGACATAAAGCAACACTTATCTGAAATAGCAGTAACAATGTATAGAGAGACATAAAGCAATACTTATCTGAAATAGCAGTAACGATGTATTAAGAGACATGAAGCAATACTTATCGGAAATAGCAGAAACGATGTATAGAGAAACATAAAGCAATACTTATCTGAAAAAGCACTAACAATGTATAGAGAGACATAAAACAATACTTATCTGAAATAGCAGTAACGATGTATTAAGAGACATGAAGCAATACTTATCTGAAATAGCAGTAACGATGTATTAAGAGACATAAAGCAATACTTATCTGAAATAGCAGTAACAATGTATAGGGAGACATAAAACAATACTTATCTGAAATAGCAGTAACGATGTATTCAGAGACATAAAGCAAAACTTATCTGAAATAGCAGTTACGATGCATTAAGAGACATAAAGCAATACTTATCTGAAATAGCAGTAACGATGTATTAAGAAACATAAAGCAATACTTATCTGAAAAAGCAGTAACAATGTATTGAGAGACATAAAGCAATACTTATCTGAAATAGCAGTAACGATGTATAGAGAGACATAAAACAATAGTTATCTGATATAGCAGTAACGATGTATTAAGAGACATGAAGCAATACTTATCTGAAATAGCAGTAACGATGTGTTAAGAGACATAAAGCAATAGTTATCTGATATAGCAGTAACAATGTATTGAGAGACATAAAGCAATACTTATCTGAAATAGCATTAACGATATATTAAGAGACATAAAACAATACTTATCTGAAATAGCAGTAACGATGTATTAAGAGACATAAAGCAATACTTATCTGAAATAGCAGTAACGATGTATTTAGAGACATAAAGCAATACTTATCTGAAAAAGCAGTAACGATGTATAGAGAGACATAAACAATACTTATCTGAAATAGCAGTTACGATGTATTAAGAGACATAAAGCAATACTTATCTGAAATAGCAGTAACGATGTATTAAGAAACATAAAGCAATACTTATCTGAAATAGCAGTAACAATGTATGGAGAGACATCAAGCAATACTTATCTGAAATAGCAGTAACGATGTATAGAGAGACATAAAACAATACTTATCTGAAATAGCAGTAACAATGTATTAAGAGACATAAAGCAATACTTATCTGAAATAGCAGTAACGATGTATTAAGAGACATAAAGCAACACTTATCTGAAATAGCAGTAACAATGTATAGAGAGACATAAAGAAATACTTATCTGAAATAGCAGTAACGATGTATTAAGAGACATGAAGCAATACTTATCTGAAATAGCAGACACGATGTATAGAGAGACATAAAGCAATACTTATCTGAAAAAAACACTAACAATGTATAGAGAGACATAAAACAATACTTATCTGAAATAGCAGTAACGATGTATTAAGAGACATGAAGCAATACTTATCTGAAATAGCAGTAACGATGTATTAAGAGACATAAAGCAATACTTATCTGAAATAGCAGTAACAAAGTATAGAGAGACATAAAACAATACTTATCTGAAATAGCAGTAACGATGTATTAAGAGACATAAAGCAATACTTATCTGAAATAGCAGTTACGATGTATTAAGAGACATAAAGCAATACTTATCTGAAATAGCAGTAACGATGTGTTAAGAGACATAAAGCAATAGTTATCTGATATAGCAGTAACAATGTATTGAGAGACATAAAGCAATACTTATCTGAAATAGCATTAACGATATATTAAGAGACATAAAACAATACTTATCTGAAATAGCAGTAACGATGTATTAAGAGACATAAAGCAATTCTTATCTGAAATAGCAGTAACGATGTATTTAGTGACATAAAGCAATACTTATCTGAAAAAGCAGTAACAATGTATAGAGAGACATGAAACAATACTTATATGAAATAGCAGTAACGATGTATTAAGAGGCATAAAGCAATACTTATCTGAAATAGCAGTAACGATGTATTAAGAGACATAAAGCAATACTTATCTGAAAAAGCAGTAACAATGTATAGAGAGACATAAAACAATACTTATATGAAATAGCAGTAACGATGTATTAAGAGGCATAAAGCAATACTTATCTGAAATAGCAGTTACGATGTATTAAGAGACATAAAGCAATACTTATCTGAAATAGCAGTAACGATGTTTAAAGAAACATTAAGCAATACTTATCTGAAATAGCAGTAACAATGTATGGAGAGACAAAAAACAATACTTATCTGAATTAGCAGTAACGATGTATAGAGAGACATAAACAATACTTATCTGAAATAGCAGTAACAATGTATTAAGAGACATAAAGAAATACTCATCTGAAATAGCAGTTACGATGTATTAAGAGACATAAAGCAATACTTATCTGAAATAGCAGTACCGATGTATTCAGAGACATGAAGCAATACTTATCTGAAATAGCAGTAACAATGTATGGAGAGACATAAAGCAATACTTATCTGAAATAGCAGTAACGATGTATAGAGAGACATAAAACAATACTTATCTGAAATAGCAGTAACAATGTATTAAGAGACATAAAGCAATACTTATCTGAAATAGCAGTAACGATGTATTAAGAGACATAAAGCAACACTTATCTGAAATAGCAGTAACAATGTATAGAGAGACATAAAGCAATACTTATCTGAAATAGCAGTAACGATGTATTAAGAGACATGAAGCAATACTTATCTGAAATAGCAGAAACGATGTATAGAGAGACATAAAGCAATACTTATCTGAAAAAACACTAACAATGTATAGAGAGACATAAAACAATACTTATCTGAAATAGCAGTAACGATGTATTAAGAGACATGAAGCAATACTTATCTGAAATAGCAGTAACGATGTATTAAGAGACATAAAGCAATACTTATCTGAAATAGCAGTAACAATGTATAGAGAGACATAAAACAATACTTATCTGAAATAGCAGTAACGATGTATTAAGAGACATAAAGCAATACTTATCTGAAATAGCAGTTACGATGCATTAAGAGACATAAAGCAATACTTATCTGAAATAGCAGTAACGATGTATTAAGAAACATAAAGCAATACTTATCTGAAAAAGCAGTAACAATGTATTGAGAGACATAAAGCAATACTTATCTGAAATAGCAGTAACGATGTGTTAAGAGACATAAAGCAATAGTTATCTGATATAGCAGTAACAATGTATTGAGAGACATAAAGCAATACTTATCTGAAATAGCATTAACGATATATTAAGAGACATTAAACAATACTTATCTGAAATAGCAGTAACGATGTATTAAGAGACATAAAGCAATACTTATCTGAAATAGCAGTAACGATGTATTTAGAGACATAAAGCAATACTTATCTGAAAAAGCAGTAACAATGTATAGAGAGACATAAAACCATACTTATATGAAATAGCAGTAACGATGTATTAAGAGGCATAAAGCAATACTTATCTGAAATAGCAGTTACGATGTATTAAGAGACATAAAGCAATACTTATCTGAAATAGCAGTAACGATGTTTAAAGAAACATAAAGCAATACTTATCTGAAATAGCAGTAACAATGTATAGAGAGACAAAAAACAATACTTATCTGAAATAGCAGTAACGATGTATAGAGAGACATAAACAATACTTATCTGAAATAGCAGTAACAATGTATTAAGAGACATAAAGCAATACTTATCTGAAATAGCAGTTACGATGTATTAAGAGACATAAAGCAATACTTATCTGAAATAGCAGTAACGATGTATTAAGAAACATAAAGCAATACTTATCTGAAATAGCCGTAACAATGTATGGAGAGACATAAAGCAATACTTATCTGAAATAGCAGTAACGATGTATAGAGAGACATAAAACAATACTTATCTGAAATAGCAGTAACAATGTATTAAGAGACATACAGCAATACTTATCTGAAATAGCAGTAACGATGTATTAAGAGACATAAAGCAACACTTATCTGAAATAGCAGTAACAATGTATAGAGAGACATAAAGCAATACTTATCTGAAATAGCAGTAACGATGTATTAAGAGACATGAAGCAATACTTATCTGAAATAGTAGAAACGATGTATAGAGAGACATAAAGCAATACTTATCTGAAAAAACACTAACAATGTATAGAGAGACATAAAACAATACTTATCTGAAATAGCAGTAACGATGTATTAAGAAACATAAAGCAATACTTATCTGAAAAAGCAGTAACAATGTATTGAGAGACATAAAGCAATACTTATCTGAAATAGCAGTAACGATGTATAGAGAGACATAAAACAATAGTTATCTGATATAGCAGTAACGATGTATTAAGAGACATGAAGCAATACTTATCTGAAATAGCAGTAACGATGTGTTAAGAGACATAAAGCAATAGTTATCTGATATAGCAGTAACAATGTATTGAGAGACATAAAGCAATACTTATCTGAAATAGCATTAACGATATATTAAGAGACATAAAGCAATACTTATCTGAAATAGCAGTAACGATGTATTAAGAGACATAAAGCAATACTTATCTGAAATAGCAGTAACGATGTATTTAGAGACATAAAGCAATACTTATCTAAAAAAAAAGCAGTAACAATGTATAGAGAGACATAAAACAATACTTATATGAAATAGCAGTAACGATGTATTAAGAGGCATAAAGCAATACTTATCTGAAATAGCAGTTACGATGTATTAAGAGACATAAAGCAATACTTATCTGAAATAGCAGTAACGATGTTTAAAGAAACATAAAGCAATACTTATCTGAAATCGCAGTAACGATGTATAGAGAGACATAAACAATACTTATCTGAAATAGCAGTAACAATGTATTAAGAGACATAAAGCAATACTTATCTGAAATAGCAGTTACGATGTATTAAGAGACATAAAGCAATACTTATCTGAAATAGCAGTAACGATGTATTTAGAGACATAAAGCAATACTTATCTCAAAAAGCAGTAACAATGTATAGAGAGACATAAAACAATACTTATATGAAATAGCAGTAACGATGTATTAAGACGCATAAAGCAATACTTATCTGAAATAGCAGTTACGATGTATTAAGAGACATAAAGCAATACTTATCTTAAATAGCAGTAACGATGTTTAAAGAAACATAAAGCAATACTTATCTGAAATAGCAGTAACAATGTATAGAGAGACAAAAAACAATACTTATCTGAAATAGCAGTAACGATGTATAGAGAGACATAAACAATACTTATCTGAAATAGCAGTAACAATGTATGAAGAGACATAAAGCAATACTTATCTGAAATAGCAGTTACGATGTATTAAGAGACATAAAGCAATACTTATCTGAAATAGCAGTAACGATGTATTAAGAAACATAAAGCAATACTTATCTGAAATAGCAGTAACAATGTATGGAGAGACATAAAGCAATACTTATCTGAAATAGCAGTAACGATGTATAGAGAGACATAAAACAATACTTATCTGAAATAACAGTAACAATGTATTAAGAGACATAAAGCAATACTTATCTGAAATAGCAGTAACGATGTATTAAGAGACATAAAGCAACACTTATCTGAAATAGCAGTAACAATGTATAGAGAGACATAAAGCAATACTTATCTGAAATAGCAGTAACGATGTATTAAGAGACATGAAGCAATACTTATCTGAAATAGCAGAAACGATGTATAGAGAGACATAAAGCAATACACATCTGAAAAAACACTAACAATGTATAGAGAGACATAAAACAATACTTATCTGAAATAGCAGTAACGATGTATTAAGAGACATGAAGCAATACTTATCTGAAATAGCAGTAACGATGTATTAAGAGACATAAAGCAATACTTATCTGAAATAGCAGTAACAATGTATAGAGAGACATAAAACAATAGTTATCTGATATAGCAGTAACGATGTATTAAGAGACATGAAGCAATACTTATCTGAAATAGCAGTTACGATGCATTAAGAGACATAAAGCAATACTTATCTGAAATAGCAGTAACGATGTATTAAGAAACATAAAGCAATACTTATCTGAAAAAGCAGTTACAATGTATTGAGAGACATAAAGCAATACTTATCTGAAATAGCAGTAACGATGTATAGAGAGACATAAAACAATAGTTATCTGATATAGCAGTAACGATGTATTAAGAGACATGAAGCAATACTTATCTGAAATAGCAGTTACGATGTATTAAGAGACATAAAGCAATACTTATCTGAAATAGCAGTAACGATGTATTAAGAGACATAAAGCAATACTTATCTGAAATAGCAGTAACGATGTTTAAAGAAACATAAAGCAATACTTATCTGAAATAGCAGTAACAATGTATGGAGAGACATAAAGCAATACTTATCTGAAATAGCAGTAACGATGTATAGAGAGACATAAAACAATACTTATATGAAATAGCAGTAACGATGTATTAAGAGGCATAAAGCAATACTTATCTGAAATAGCAGTTACGATGTATTAAGAGACATAAAGCAATACTTATCTGAAATAGCAGTAACGATGTATTAAGAAACATAAAGCAATACTTATCTGAAATAGCAGTAACAATGTATGGAGAGACATAAAGCAATACTTATCTGAAATAGCAGTAACGATGTATAGAGAGACATAAAACAATACTTATCTGAAATAACAGTTACGATGTATTAAGAGACATAAAGAAATACTTATCTGAAATAGTAGTAACGATGTATTAAGAGACATAAAGCAACACTTATCTGAAATAGCAGTAACAATGTATAGAGAGACATAAAGCAATACTTATCTGAAATAGCAGTAACGATGTATTAAGAGACATGAAGCAATACTTATCTGAAATAGCAGAAACGATGTATAGAGAGACATAAAGCAATACACATCTGAATAAACACTAACAATGTATAGAGAGACATAAAACAATACTTATCTGAAATAGCAGTAACGATGTATTAAGAGACATGAAGCAATACTTATCTGAAATAGCAGTAACGATGTATTAAGAGACATAAAGCAATACTTATCTGAAATAGCAGTAACAATGTATAGAGAGACATAAAACAATAGTTATCTGATATAGCAGTAACGATGTATTAAGAGACATGAAGCAATACTTATCTGAAATAGCAGTAACGATGTGTTAAGAGACATAAAGCAATAGTTATCTGATATAGCAGTAACAATGTATTGAGAGACATAAAGCAATACTTATCTGAAATAGCATTAACGATATATTAAGAGACATAAAACAATACTTATCTGAAATAGCAGAAACGATGTATTAAGAGACATAAAGCAATACTTATCTGAAATAGCAGTAACGATGTATTTAGAGACATAAAGCAATACTTATCTGAAAAAGCAGTAACAATGTATAGAGACACATAAAACAATACTTATATGAAATAGCAGTAACGATGTATTAAGAGGCATAAAGCAATACTTATCTGAAATAGCAGTTACGATGTATTAAGAGACATAAAGCAATACTTATCTGAAATAGCAGTAACGATGTTTAAAGAAACATAAAGCAATACTTATCTGAAATAGCAGTAACAATGTATAGAGAGACAAAAAACAATACTTATCTGAAATAGCAGTAACGATGTATAGAGAGACATAAACAATACTTATCTGAAATAGCAGTAACAATGTATTAAGAGACATAAAGCAATACTTATCTGAAATAGCAGTTACGATGTATTAAGAGACATAAAGCAATACTTATCTGAAATAGCAGTAACGATGTATAAAGAAACATAAAGCAATACTTATCTGAAATAGCAGTAACAATGTATGGAGAGACATAAAGCAATACTTATCTGAAATAGCAGTAACGATGTATAGAGAGACATAAAACAATACTTATCTGAAATAGCAGTAACAATGTATTAAGAGACATAAAGCAATACTTATCTGAAATAGCAGTAACGATGTATTAAGAGACATAAAGCAACACTTATCTGAAATAGCAGTAACAATGTATAGAGAGACATAAAGCAATACTTATCTGAAATAGCAGTAACGATGTATTAAGAGACATGAAGCAATACTTATCTGAAATAGCAGAAACGATGTATAGAGAGACATAAAGCAATACTTATCTGAAAAAACACTAACAATGTATAGAGAGACATAAAACAATACTTATCTGAAATGGCAGTAACGATGTATTAAGAAACATAAAGCAATACTTATCTGAAAAAGCAGTAACAATGTATTGAGAGACATAAAGCAATACTTATCTGAAATAGCAGTAACGATGTATAGAGAGACATAAAACAATAGTTATCTGATATAGCAGTAACGATGTATTAAGAGACATGAAGCAATACTTATCTGAAATAGCAGTAACGATGTGTTAAGAGACATAAAGCAATAGTTATCTGATATAGCAGTAACAATGTATTGAGAGACATAAAGCAATACTTATCTGAAATAGCATTAACGATATATTAAGAGACATAAAACAATAC
The DNA here is from genome assembly GCF_021869535.1 of Mytilus californianus. NCBI lineage: Eukaryota > Metazoa > Mollusca > Bivalvia > Mytilida > Mytilidae > Mytilus > Mytilus californianus. The sequence continues at coordinate 4,299,709 of NW_026262615.1, forward strand.
TTATCTGAAATAGCAGTAACGATGTATTAAGAGACATAAAGCAATACTTATCTGAAATAGCAGTAACGATGTATTTAGAGACATAAAGCAATACTTATCTGAAAAAGCAGTAACAATGTATAGAGAGACATAAAACAATACTTATATAAAATAGCAGTAACGATGTATTAAGAGGCATAAAGCAATACTTATCTGAAATAGCAGTTACGATGTATTAAGAGACATAAAGCAATACTTATCTGAAATAGCAGTAACGATGTTTAAAGAAACATAAAGCCATACTTATCTGAAATAGCAGTAACAATGTATAGAGAGACAAAAAACAATACTTATCTGAAATAGTAGTAACGATGTAAAGAGAGACATAAACAATACTTATCTGAAATAGCAGTAACAATGTATTAAGAGACATAAAGCAATACTTATCTGAAATAGCAGTAACGATGTATTTAGAGACATAAAGCAATACTTATCTGAAAAAGCAGTAACAATGTATAGAGAGACATAAAACAATACTTATATGAAATAGCAGTAACGATGTATTAAGAGGCATAAAGCAATACTTATCTGAAATAGCAGTTATGATGTATTAAGAGACATAAAGCAATACTTATCTGAAATAGCAGTAACGATGTTTAAAGAAACATAAAGCAATACTTATCTGAAATAGCAGTAACAATGTATAGAGAGACAAAAAACAATACTTATCTGAAATAGCAGTAACGATGTATAGAGAGACATAAACAATACTTATCTGAAATAGCAGTAACAATGTATTAAGAGACATAAAGCAATACTTATCTGAAATAGCAGTTACGATGTATTAAGAGACATAAAGCAATACTTATCTGAAATAGCAGTAACGATGTATTAAGAAACATAAAGCAATACTTATCTGAAATAGCAGTAACAATGTATGGAGAGACATAAAGCAATACTTATCTGAAATAGCAGTAACGATGTATAGAGAGACATAAAACAATACTTATCTGAAATAACAGTAACAATGTATTAAGAGACATAAAGCAATACTTATCTGAAATAGCAGTAACGATGTATTAAGAGACATAAAGCAACACTTATCTGAAATAGCAGTAACAATGTATAGAGAGACATAAAGCAATACTTATCTGAAATAGCAGTAACGATGTATTAAGAGACATGAAGCAATACTTATCTGAAATAGCAGAAACGATGTATAGAGAGACATAAAGCAATACACATCTGAAAAAACACTAACAATGTATAGAGAGACATAAAACAATACTTATCTGAAATAGCAGTAACGATGTATTAAGAGACATGAAGCAATACTTATCTGAAATAGCAGTAACGATGTATTAAGAGACATAAAGCAATACTTATCTGAAATAGCAGTAACAATGTATAGAGAGACATAAAACAATAGTTATCTGATATAGCAGTAACGATGTATTAAGAGACATGAAGAAATACTTAACTGAAATAGCAGTTACGATGCATTAAGAGACATAAAGCAATACTTATCTGAAATAGCAGTAACGATGTATTAAGAAACATAAAGCAATACTTATCTGAAAAAGCAGTAACAATGTATTGAGAGACATAAAGCAATACTTATCTGAAATAGCAGTAACGATGTATAGAGAGACATAAAACAATAGTTATCTGATATAGCAGTAACGATGTATTAAGAGACATGAAGCAATACTTATCTGAAATAGCAGTAACGATGTGTTAAGAGACATAAAGCAATAGTTATCTGATATAGCAGTAACAATGTATTGAGAGACATAAAGCAATACTTATCTGAAATAGCATTAACGATATATTAAGAGACATAAAACAATACTTATCTGAAATAGCAGTAACGATGTATTAAGAGACATAAAGCAATACTTATCTGAAATAGCAGTAACGATGTATTTAGAGACATAAAGCAATACTTTTCTGAAAAAGCAGTAACAATGTATAGAGAGACATAAAACAATACTTATATGAAATAGCAGTAACGATGTATTAAGAGGCATAAAGCAATACTTATCTGAAATAGCAGTTACGATGTATTAAGAGACATAAAGCAATACTTATCTGAAATAACAGTAACGATGTTTAAAGAAACATAAAGCAATACTTATCTGAAATAGCAGTAACAATGTATGGAGAGACATAAAGCAATACTTATCTGAAATAGCAGTAACGATGTATAGAGAGACATAAAACAATACTTATCTGAAATAGCAGTAACAATGTATTAAGAGACATAAAGCAATGCTTATCTGAAATAGCAGTAACGATGTATTAAGAGACATAAAGCAACACTTATCTGAAATAGCAGTAACAATGTATAGAGAGACATAAAGCAATACTTATCTGAAATAGCAGTAACGATGTATTAAGAGACATGAAGCAATACTTATCTGAAATAGCAGAAACGATGTATAGAGAGACATAAAGCAATACTTATCTGAAAAAACACTAACAATGTATAGAGAGACATAAAACAATACTTATCTGAAATAGCAGTAACGATGTATTAAGAGACATGAAGAAATACTTATCTGAAATAGCAGTAACGATGTATTAAGAGACATAAAGCAATACTTATCTGAAATAGCAGTATCAATGTATAGAGAGACATAAAACAATAGTAATCTGATATAGCAGTAACGATGTATTAAGAGACATGAAGCAATACTTATCTGAAATAGCAGTAACGATGCATTAAGAGACATAAAGCAATACTTATCTGAAATAGCAGTAACGATGTATTAAGAAACATAAAGCAATACTTATCTGAAAAAGCAGTAACAATGTATTGAGAGACATAAAGCAATACTTATCTGAAATAGCAGTAACGATGTATAGAGAGACATAAAACAATAGTTATCTGATATAGCAGTAACGATGTATTAAGAGACATGAAGCAATACTTATCTGAAATAGCAGTAACGATGTGTTAAGAGACATAAAGCAATAGTTATCTGATATAGCAGTAACAATGTATTGAGAGACATAAAGCAATACTTATCTGAAATAGCATTAACGATATATTAAGAGACATAAAACAATACTTATCTGAAATAGCAGTAACGATATATTAAGAGACATAAAGCAATTCTTATCTGAAATAGCAGTAACGATGTATTTAGAGACATAAAGCAATACTTATCTGAAAAAGCAGTAACAATGTATAGAGAGACATGAAACAATACTTATATGAAATAGCAGTAACGATGTATTAAGAGGCATAAAGCAATACTTATCTGAAATAGCAGTTACGATGTATTAAGAGACATAAAGCAATACTTATCTGAAATAGCAGTAACAATGTTTAAAGAAACATAAAGCAATACTTATCTGAAATAGCAGTAACAATGTATGGAGAGACAAAAAACAATACTTATCTGAAATAGCAGTAACGATGTATAGAGAGACATAAACAATACTTATCTGAAATAGCAGTAACAATGTATTAAGAGACATAAAGCAATACTTATCTGAAATAGCAGTTACGATATATTAAGAGACATAAAGCAATACTTATCTGAAATAGCAGTAACGATGTATTAAGAAACATAAAGCAATACTTATCTGAAATAGCAGTAACAATGTATGGAGAGACATAAAGCAATACTTATCTGAAATAGCAGTAACGATGTATAGAGAGACATAAAACAATACTTATCTGAAATAGCAGTAACAATGTATTAAGAGACATAAAGCAATACTTATCTGAAATAGCAGTAACGATGTATTAAGAGACATAAAGCAACACTTATCTGAAATAGCAGTAACAATGTATAGAGAGACATAAAGCAATACTTATCTGAAATAGCAGTAACGATGTATAGAGAGACATAAAGCAATACTTATCTGAAAAAACACTAACAATGTATAGAGAGACATAAATCAATACTTATCTGAAATAGCAGTAACGATGTATTAAGAGACATGAAGCAATACTTATCTGAAATAGCAGTAACGATGTATTAAGAGAAATAAAGCAATACTTATCTGAAATAGCAGTAACAATGTATAGAGAGACATAAAACAATACTTATCTAAAATAGCAGTAACGATGTATTAAGAGACATATAGCAATACTTATCTGAAATAGCAGTTACGATGTATTAAGAGACATAAAGCAATACTTATCTGAAATAGCAGTAACGATGTATGAAAAAACATAAAGCAATACTTATCTGAAAAAGCAGTAACAATGTATTGAGAGACATAAAGCAATACTTATCTGAAATAGCAGTAACGATGTATAGAGAGACATAAAACAATACTTATCTGAAATAGCAGTAACAATGTATAGAGAGACATAAAACAATAGTTATCTGATATAGCAGTAACGATGTATTAAGAGACATGAAGCAATACTTATCTGAAATAGCAGTAACGATGTATTAAGAGACATAAAGCAATACTTATCTGAAATAGCAGTAACGATGTATAGAGAGACATAAAGCAATACTTATCTGAAATAGCATTAACGATATATTAAGAGACATAAAACAATACTTATCTGAAATAGCAGTAACGATGTATTAAGAGACATAAAGCAATACTTATCTGAAATAGCAGTTACGATGTATTAAGAGACATAAAGCAATACTTATCTGAAATAGCAGTATCAATGTATAGAGAGACATAAAACAATAGTTATCTGATATAGCAGTAACGATGTATTAAGAGACATGAAGCAATACTTATCTGAAATAGCAGTTACGATGCATTAAGAGACATAAAGCAATACTTATCTGAAATAGCAGTAACGATGTATTAAGAAACATAAAGCAATACTTATCTGAAAAAGCAGTAACAATGTATTGAGAGACATAAAGCAATACTTATCTGAAATAGCAGTAACGATGTATAGAGAGACATAAAACAATAGTTATCTGATATAGCAGTAACGATGTATTAAGAGACATGAAGCAATACTTATCTGAAATAGCAGTAACGATGTGTTAAGAGACATAAAGCAATAGTTATCTGATATAGCAGTAACAATGTATTGAGAGACATAAAGCAATACTTATCTGAAATAGCATTAACGATATATTAAGAGACATAAAACAATACTTATCTGAAATAGCAGTAACGATATATTAAGAGACATAAAGCAATTCTTATCTGAAATAGCAGTAACGATGTATTTAGAGACATAAAGCAATACTTATCTGAAAAAGCAGTAACAATGTATAGAGAGACATGAAACAATACTTATATGAAATAGCAGTAACGATGTATTAAGAGGCATAAAGCAATACTTATCTGAAATAGCAGTTACGATGTATTAAGAGACATAAAGCAATACTTATCTGAAATAGCAGTAACGATGTTTAAAGAAACATAAAGCAATACTTATCTGAAATAGCAGTAACAATGTATGGAGAGACAAAAAACAATACTTATCTGAAATAGCAGTAACGATGTATAGAGAGACATAAACAATACTTATCTGAAATAGCAGTAACAATGTATTAAGAGACATAAAGCAATACTTATCTGAAATAGCAGTTACGATATATTAAGAGACATAAAGCAATACTTATCTGAAATAGCAGTAACGATGTATTAAGAAACATAAAGCAATACTTATCTGAAATAGCAGTAACAATGTATGGAGAGACATAAAGCAATACTTATCTGAAATAGCAGTAACGATGTATAGAGAGACATAAAACAATACTTATCTGAAATAGCAGTAACAATGTATTAAGAGACATAAAGCAATACTTATCTGAAATAGCAGTAACGATGTATTAAGAGACATAAAGCAACACTTATCTGAAATAGCAGTAACAATGTATAGAGAGACATAAAGCAATACTTATCTGAAATAGCAGTAACGATGTATAGAGAGACATAAAGCAATACTTATCTGAAAAAACACTAACAATGTATAGAGAGACATAAATCAATACTTATCTGAAATAGCAGTAACGATGTATTAAGAGACATGAAGCAATACTTATCTGAAATAGCAGTAACGATGTATTAAGAGAAATAAAGCAATACTTATCTGAAATAGCAGTAACAATGTATAGAGAGACATAAAACAATACTTATCTAAAATAGCAGTAACGATGTATTAAGAGACATATAGCAATACTTATCTGAAATAGCAGTTACGATGTATTAAGAGACATAAAGCAATACTTATCTGAAATAGCAGTAACGATGTATGAAGAAACATAAAGCAATACTTATCTGAAAAAGCAGTAACAATGTATTGAGAGACATAAAGCAATACTTATCTGAAATAGCAGTAACGATGTATAGAGAGACATAAAACAATACTTATCTGAAATAGCAGTAACAATGTATAGAGAGACATAAAACAATAGTTATCTGATATAGCAGTAACGATGTATTAAGAGACATGAAGCAATACTTATCTGAAATAGCAGTAACGATGTATTAAGAGACATAAAGCAATACTTATCTGAAATAGCAGTAACGATGTATAGAGAGACATAAAGCAATACTTATCTGAAATAGCATTAACGATATATTAAGAGACATAAAACAATACTTATCTGAAATAGCAGTAACGATGTATTAAGAGACATAAAGCAATACTTATCTGAAATAGCAGTAACGATGTATTTAGAGACATAAAGCAATACTTTTCTGAAAAAGCAGTAACAATGTATAGAGAGACATAAAACAATACTTATATGAAATAGCAGTAACGATGTATTAAGAGGCATAAAGCAATACTTATCTGAAATAGCAGTTACGATGTATTAAGAGACATAAAGCAATACTTATCTGAAATAGCAGTAACGATGTTTAAAGAAACATAAAGCAATACTTATCTGAAATAGCAGTAACAATGTATGGAGAGACATAAAGCAATACTTATCTGAAATAGCAGTAACGATGTATAGAGAGACATAAAACAATACTTATCTGAAATAGCAGTAACAATGTATTAAGAGACATAAAGCAATGCTTATCTGAAATAGCAGTAACGATGTATTAAGAGACATAAAGCAACACTTATCTGAAATAGCAGTAACAATGTATAGAGAGACATAAAGCAATACTTATCTGAAATAGCAGTAACGATGTATTAAGAGACATGAAGCAATACTTATCTGAAATAGCAGAAACGATGTATAGAGAGACATAAAGCAATACTTATCTGAAAAAACACTAACAATGTATAGAGAGACATAAAACAATACTTATCTGAAATAGCAGTAACGATGTATTAAGAGACATGAAGAAATACTTATCTGAAATAGCAGTAACGATGTATTAAGAGACATAAAGCAATACTTATCTGAAATAGCAGTATAAATGTATAGAGAGACATAAAACAATAGTTATCTGATATAGCAGTAACGATGTATTAAGAGACATGAAGCAATACTTATCTGAAATAGCAGTTACGATGCATTAAGAGACATAAAGCAATACTTATCTGAAATAGCAGTAACGATGTATTAAGAAACATAAAGCAATACTTATCTGAAAAAGCAGTAACAATGTATTGAGAGACATAAAGCAATACTTATCTGAAATAGCAGTAACGATGTATAAAGAGACATAAAACAATAGTTATCTGATATAGCAGTAACGATGTATTAAGAGACATGAAGCAATACTTATCTGAAATAGCAGTAACGATGTGTTAAGAGACATAAAGCAATAGTTATCTGATATAGCAGTAACAATGTATTGAGAGACATAAAGCAATACTTATCTGAAATAGCATTAACGATATATTAAGAGACATAAAACAATACTTATCTGAAATAGCAGTAACGATATATTAAGAGACATAAAGCAATTCTTATCTGAAATAGCAGTAACGATGTATTTAGAGACATAAAGCAATACTTATCTGAAAAAGCAGTAACAATGTATAGAGAGACATGAAACAATACTTATATGAAATAGCAGTAACGATGTATTGAGAGACATAAAGCAATACTTATCTGAAATAGCAGTTACGATGTATTAAGAGACATAAAGCAATACTTATCTGAAATAGCAGTAACGATGTTTAAAGAAACATAAAGCAATACTTATCTGAAATAGCAGTAACAATGTATGGAGAGACAAAAAACAATACTTATCTGAAATAGCAGTAACGATGTATAGAGAGACATAAACAATACTTATCTGAAATAGCAGTAACAATGTATTAAGAGACATAAAGCAATACTTATCTGAAATAGCAGTTACGATGTATTAAGAGACATAAAGCAATACTTATCTGAAATAGCAGTAACGATGTATTAAGAAACATAAAGCAATACTTATCTGAAATAGCAGTAACAATGTATGGAGAGACATAAAGCAATACTTATCTGAAATAGCAGTAACGATGTATAGAGAGACATAAAACAATACTTATCTGAAATAGCAGTAACAATGTATTAAGAGACATAAAGCAATACTTATCTGAAATAGCAGTAACGATGTATTAAGAGACATAAAGCAACACTTATCTGAAATAGCAGTAACAATGTATAGAGAGACATAAAGCAATACTTATCTGAAATAGCAGTAACGATGTATAGAGAGACATAAAGCAATACTTATCTGAAAAAACACTAACAATGTATAGAGAGACATAAATCAATACTTATCTGAAATAGCAGTAACGATGTATTAAGAGACATGAAGCAATACTTATCTGAAATAGCAGTAACGATGTATTAAGAGACATAAAGCAATACTTATCTGAAATAGCAGTAACAATGTATAGAGAGACATAAAACAATACTTATCTGAAATAGCAGTAACGATGTATTAAGAGACATATAGCAATACTTATCTGAAATAGCAGTTACGATGTATTAAGAGACATAAAGCAATACTTATCTGAAATAGCAGTAACGATGTATGAAGAAACATAAAGCAATACTTATCTGAAAAAGCAGTAACAATGTATTGAGAGACATAAAGCAATACTTATCTGAAATAGCAGTAACGATGTATAGAGAGACATAAAACAATACTTATCTGAAATAGCAGTAACAATGTATAGAGAGACATAAAACAATAGTTATCTGATATAGCAGTAACGATGTATTAAGAGACATGAAGCAATACTTATCTGAAATAGCAGTAACGATGTATTAAGAGACATAAAGCAATACTTATCTGAAATAGGAGTAACGATGTATTAAGAGACATGAAGCAAAACTTATCTGAAATAGCAGTTACAATGTATAGAGAGACATAAAATAAAACTTATCTGAAATAGCAGTAACGATGTATTAAGAGACATAAAGCAACACTTATCTGAAATAGCAGTAACAATGTATAGAGAGACATAAAGCAATACTTATCTGAAATAGCAGTAACGATGTATTAAGAGACATGAAGCAATACTTATCTGAAATAGCAGAAACGATGTATAGAGAGACATAAAGCAATACTTATCTGAAAAAACACTAACAATGTATAGAGAGACATAAAACAATACTTATCTGAAATAGCAGTAACGATGTATTAAGAGACATGAAGCAATACTTATCTGAAATAGCAGTAACGATGTATTAAGAGACATGAAGCAATACTTATCTGAAATAGCAGTAACAATGTATAGAGAGACTTAAAATAAAACTTATCTGAAATAGCAGTAACGATGTATTAAGAGACATAAAGCAATAGTTATCTGAAATAGCAGTAACGATGTATTAAGAGACATAAAGCAATACTTATCTGAAAAAGCAGTAACAATGTTTAGAGAGACATAAAGCAATAGTTATCTGATATAGCAGTAACAATGTATTAAGAGACATAAAGCAATACTTATCTGAAATAGCAGTAACGATGTATTGAGAGACATAAAGCAATACTTATCTGAAATAGCAGTTACGATGTATTAAGAGACATAAAGCAATACTTATCTGAAATAGCAGTAACGATGTTTAAAGAAACATAAAGCAATACTTATCTGAAATAGCAGTAACAATGTATGGAGAGACAAAAAACAATACTTATCTGAAATAGCAGTAACGATGTATAGAGAGACATAAACAATACTTATCTGAAATAGCAGTAACAATGTATTAAGAGACATAAAGCAATACTTATCTGAAATAGCAGTTACGATGTATTAAGAGACATAAAGCAATACTTATCTGAAATAGCAGTAACGATGTATTAAGAAACATAAAGCAATACTTATCTGAAATAGCAGTAACAATGTATGGAGAGACATAAAGCAATACTTATCTGAAATAGCAGTAACGATGTATAGAGAGACATAAAACAATACTTATCTGAAATAGCAGTAACAATGTATTAAGAGACATAAAGCAATACTTATCTGAAATAGCAGTAACGATGTATTAAGAGACATAAAGCAACACTTATCTGAAATAGCAGTAACAATGTATAGAGAGACATAAAGCAATACTTATCTGAAATAGCAGTAACGATGTATAGAGAGACATAAAGCAATACTTATCTGAAAAAACACTAACAATGTATAGAGAGACATAAATCAATACTTATCTGAAATAGCAGTAACGATGTATTAAGAGACATGAAGCAATACTTATCTGAAATAGCAGTAACGATGTATTAAGAGACATAAAGCAATACTTATCTGAAATAGCAGTAACAATGTATAGAGAGACATAAAACAATACTTATCTGAAATAGCAGTAACGATGTATTAAGAGACATATAGCAATACTTATCTGAAATAGCAGTTACGATGTATTAAGAGACATAAAGCAATACTTATCTGAAATAGCAGTAACGATGTATGAAGAAACATAAAGCAATACTTATCTGAAAAAGCAGTAACAATGTATTGAGAGACATAAAGCAATACTTATCTGAAATAGCAGTAACGATGTATAGAGAGACATAAAACAATACTTATCTGAAATAGCAGTAACAATGTATAGAGAGACATAAAACAATAGTTATCTGATATAGCAGTAACGATGTATTAAGAGACATGAAGCAATACTTATCTGAAATAGCAGTAACGATGTATTAAGAGACATAAAGCAATACTTATCTGAAATAGGAGTAACGATGTATTAAGAGACATGAAGCAAAACTTATCTGAAATAGCAGTTACAATGTATAGAGAGACATAAAATAAAACTTATCTGAAATAGCAGTAACGATGTATTAAGAGACATAAAGCAACACTTATCTGAAATAGCAGTAACAATGTATAGAGAGACATAAAGCAATACTTATCTGAAATAGCAGTAACGATGTATTAAGAGACATGAAGCAATACTTATCTGAAATAGCAGAAACGATGTATAGAGAGACATAAAGCAATACTTATCTGAAAAAACACTAACAATGTATAGAGAGACATAAAACAATACTTATCTGAAATAGCAGTAACGATGTATTAAGAGACATGAAGCAATACTTATCTGAAATAGCAGTAACGATGTATTAAGAGACATGAAGCAATACTTATCTGAAATAGCAGTAACAATGTATAGAGAGACTTAAAATAAAACTTATCTGAAATAGCAGTAACGATGTATTAAGAGACATAAAGCAATAGTTATCTGAAATAGCAGTAACGATGTATTAAGAGACATAAAGCAATACTTATCTGAAAAAGCAGTAACAATGTTTAGAGAGACATAAAGCAATAGTTATCTGATATAGCAGTAACAATGTATTAAGAGACATAAAGCAATACTTATCTGAAATAGCAATAACGATGTATTAAGAGACATAAAGCAATAGTTATCTGATATAGCAGTAACAATGTATTAAGAGACATAAAGCAATACTTATCTGAAATAGCAGTAACAATGTATTAAGAGACATAAAGCAATTATTATCTGAAAAAGCAGTAACAATGTATAGAGAGACATAAAACAATACTTATCTGAAATAGCAGTAACGATGTATTAAGAGACATAAAGCAATACTTATCTGAAATAGCAGTAACGATGTATTAAGAGACATAAAGCAATACTAAGCTGACACAGCAGTAACAATGCCTTGAGAGACATAAAGAAATAGTTATCTGATATAGCAGTAACAATGTATTGAGAGACATGAAGCAATACTTACCTGATATAGCAGTTACGATGTATTAAGAGACATAAAGCAATAGTTATCTGAAATAGGAGTAACGATGTATTAGGAGACATAAAGCAATACTTATCTGAAATAGCAGTAACGATGTATTAAGAGACATAAAGCAATAGTTAACTGATTTAGCAGTAACAATGCATCGAAAGACATGAAGCAATACTTACCTGATATAGCAATAATAATGTATTGAGAGACATAAACAATACTTACCTGATATAGCAGTAACATGGTATTGAGAGACATAAACAATATTTACCTGATATAGCAGTAACAATGTATTGAGAGACATAAAGAAATAGTTACCTGATTTATCAGTAACAATGTATTGAGAGACATAAAGCAACACTTATCTGATATAGCAGTATCAATGAATCGAGAGACATAAAGAAATAGTTACCTGATATAGCAGTAACAATGTATTGAGAGACATTAAGAAATTGTTACCTGATTTAGCAGTAACAATGTATTGAGAGACATAAAGCAACACTTATCTGATATAGCAGTAACAATGTATTAAGAGACATAAAGAAATAGTTACCTGATTTAGCAGTAACAATGTATTGAGAGACATAAAGCAATACTTACCTGATATAGCAGTAACAATGTATGGAAGGACATTTAAAGAAATATTTACCTGACACAGCAGTGACAATATATTTAGAGACATTTAAAGAAAAACTTACCTGACACAGCAGTATTGATGTATATATAATCAGGAATATGACAGTTGTTGTCCATTCGTTTGATGTGTTTGTGCTTTTGATTTTGCCATTTGATTAGGGACTTTCCGTTTTGTATTTTCCTCGGAGTTCAGTATTTTTGTGATTTAACTTTTTGAGAGACATTGCAAGGAAAATAGCTAATGTACATACCGATTATCACTATAGATTTCAATTTGACATATTTTTAGAAAGGCTCTATATTAGTACATGGTATTTGTGTATTAACTTCCTTATAACTCTACCAATGTTTCACTTCGACATTGCAATAAAGTGTAACGCAATTCTAATAGGGAAACCAAAGCCATAACTCGAAGAATGACAGAGAACATCATGGACATAAGAAAGGGATTCTAAAAACAAAAACGGACTTCAGCACATAACACAAACACGAAAGGTTGAGCAACCATTCCATTTCATAAATTTAGAGATTTACTCGTGTGCGTCGGCAGGGTACGCAGCTCATTCTCCATTAATTTGCACGATGATGAACTTTCATTCTGTTTTTGAAAATTGAAATATAACAAAGAATATCACATTATCTGTTTCTTATGTTGTATCTTGAACATCCAATATAACTTTTCCAAAACTTGAAAAAAAGAAAGAAACACAATTCATGTTTAGAAAATAAGTAGAGATTGATTTTATTTTTTATACCCCAGCCGTAGCATTAAGTTTTACCCTTGTCCGTATGAACGTCCGTCCGTCCGTACGTACGTCCGTATGTCCCGAAATTGGTTTCCGTTCTCTAACTTTAGTTTGCCTCAACCAAATTTTAATTTTGCAGAACACAAGTATGGCTTCCTTAAAACTTTGATCTTATTGCCAAGAGGATCACATCATAAATAAAACTGTCACATGGTCTACACAGAATGTGGAATATTCCCTTGCTCAGTTTGTGCACAACATTATAAAGCATTCAAACTAACAAAACACTACAAAGTAATTTCGGTTTTTTATCGTTGAAACATGTAACGGCAAAAACTTCAAATTGTTCTGCTCATTTCATTGTGGTCCATGTTGTAGAGTGTGTGCTTATGAACAACACAAAGGATGTCATGAATTCAAAGAACTTAGGGATATCTTGAACAACGACTTACAATCCTGCGCTTTTATGTTTCATGTGAAACATGATTTGCAAAAAATGAAGAATATTTGGACTATTTATCTCTTACTTCAAATCCAATTCATCTGGTAGAAAAGAAATATGTTGACAAAATTCAACAACTGCGAACATCCTTAAATCATCATTTAGACAAAATAGTATTAGATTTAAAAAAAAAACAAACCGAGAAATTAACACTTTTTTGTCTCATCACTGGTGAATGCATCAGATCAAAGAAAAAGCATATTGACCAATTACAAGATTCTGTGATGTCACAACAGGCTACTGATCTAGAAATTTATTTTGGGCTTCAAGAAATCAACAAAATGACAACTAATGATAAACAATTTAAACAAAATGTGAGGTTGAAATAAAAGAAATTGATTTAGGTATGATAGATTTGGAAATTTTTTCTCTATAACAACCTTTTGTAACCCAATTGAATTCCGTGAGGTGCCGTGCGTCTCTTTGTGTACTCCTTTAATTATAATCTGTGCAATCTATCCACGGACAAGTCCAGGTGCAAAGATCAATTTAGTCTGCATCGGAACCAATAACACCAAAATTAATGCAAACAATTGGTATTCCGAGAGCACAAAGTTGCTTATTTATATCAGAATGTCAGATACTACCAAACGGTCATCTGTTATTTGTAGATGTACATACTGAAGTTAGAATCCAGATCAGCTTACATGAGGCTCCGGTTGGGGTTTTCAGGAGAGAGAATACTTTTTTTTATATTTATTTTATTTTTTCAAAACACATAATGCATAATCATGATAATATACATATATAAATTATTCTTTACAGTGCAGATAATACAATGTCAGATAATTATAATAAAGTTAATTTTAACAATTCTTACAATTAATTACTAATTCTTAAGAACAGTTTGAGTTTTCTGCTTTAAACTAATTTGTCTATGTTTTGTGTTATATAATAGTAAAATTTTGAAGAAGAAAACAAATTGGGAGAGGAAATTAAAAGAAAAAAAACAAAAACTTGTAAAAAAAAAACGAAAAACAAATTTGAAATTTTAGGGAAAAAAAGAAGAATTGGTCATCCGTGGTTTGTTCTATATATCACTGCATTTATATGGTATTTGATTCAAGACAGATGGAAAGTAAAGAGCCAGATTTATAGGTTTCATTAGAAAATTTAGAAAACAAAAGTCTCATGTATTTGTGTGATTGTTCTCAGTAAAAACACATAATAGAGAATAATGGTCAAAAAGTGCAGTTTAAAGGACAAAAAACAAAGAACAGTGAAAATAGGCCATTTATAGCTTGCTGTTCGATGAGACCCAAGGCTCCGTGTTGAAGGCCGTACTTTGACCTATAATTGTTTACTTTTTACACATTGTGATTTGGACGGAGAGTTGTCTCATTGGCACTGATACCTCATCTCCTAATTTGTATAAAATAAAAAAAGAGAAAAATGAATTGCTAAAATAGAAAAATAGAAAAAGTGTACAAAAATATAGCATATTAGCGGACCAAGCTGTATTTCACTAAGTCTGAAACATTGTATGCTTGACATATTGGTAGCAGATGACACAGTTACCATAAGCTTGAGAAATATAAAATCTCGTGACAAATGGGAGTGATACAAACAATTTTGTGTGACAAAACATAGTAAAATTGAGAATCGAAACGGGGAATGTGTCAAAGAGACAACAACCCGACTAAAAAGCAGAAAAAAGCCCAAGGCCATACTTGCATGGATATCTTCCTATTCGTATATGTCTGTTAGTCGGGAACTGAATCCTGAATAACAATATTGGAAAAAAAGTTTAAAAATTGTAGCGTTCAACAGTCAAAACATAACAGCGGCAATATCTTGTAAAATATGTTTCGGAATATTGTTTTCACAATATTTATTTTCATTACTACAATAGCGTTTTCATTGTACTCTCACATCTTTAATAATCGGACGACATGTATTTCGTTATGCAGGCAAACTAACATATGATGACCACACAGTAAAACATAACGTCAATTATATTAACTGTTGTCGGTGTTTGAAACTTAATCAAAGTTCAGCCACTGCCATTGCTTGAACCACTTGTTTTATAGAGCAGCTCTGTTGTTATTATATTACTCGAAATACAAAGAAAGGAGACTGAGTGCTTCTTGCAGGTCAATATATCTTCATTAACTTTCCAAAGTCATGAGCATCACCAATGGTCATCTTTAATTATGTTTGTTGTTGTTTTGATGACGATGATAAAGATCACATTGACTCTTGCCGGTCAGTCTTTGCTCTTACTTCGAAATGCTTAGCGTAGGAGCAGCACATACCAATTTTCAAATCTTTGGTTTGACCCGGCCGGGTACGAACTAAGGACCTTCTGCAACCAAGATAAGTACGCTATAACATGGTCATTATTGCAGTTCACAGATCTTTGAGTGTCTATACAGACTGGGATAGACGCTTGAGGATTTGGAGGTTTACATTTGGTATAAACAAAGGTCTCAATTGTGATAACTTATTATGTTATATAATTAGATGTCTTTTATTTTAATTGTTTCTAGTTTTACTTTTGGTAATGTGGTGTCAATAATGTTGAACCAACATTAGACTGGTTTTCTCCCTTGCAGCATATGGGTATATGAGACACCCTTGTTCAGTCAGAGCCAAACAGATAAAGGACGGACAGGGAACTAATCTTAACCAAGATTAGGGAGACAGATTTATATAAGTTATTCTTGTTTCCGAATCCCAGTATTTATATTGTATAATTGTATTTTGTGCACTTTTGAAAATAACATATTGTTTAAACTAAACTAATCTTAACCAACCTTAACTTTTTTTATCGTGTACGTATAGGTCGCTTGGTGTAATACATGTTTAGACTTGAAGAACCATAAGAGACAAACATTCAAAGATGTTGCTCCCTTTGATGCCGAGTTAAAATTAAAAAAAAAAGATAAATATACACCTTCGCATTCAATTTGATTGTGAACAGAAAAAAGCCAATTAAATTAGAACTGAAAGTTAAACAATGATATACCATAATGCAATGTTAAACTATTTAATTTAATGTATTTCGTTTATATACATACATGTACATGTATTGACAAATAAGGTAACGATGTATTTACAATAGATTTTCTGTTTAAAAAAATAAACGATTTTGTTGGTAACTTTCATCCAATTAATAGATTTGAAATAGAAATAATTTGTTGTTATGTTGTTTGTTTAAATATGAAGTTTTATTCTTCTACTATACAGTATTAATTTATTTCAATACATGAAGATTTCAAGTTTACAGTATTGTGAAATCTTTGATATTTTCCAGTTGATGATAAAATAAATATAATAATGTTTGTTCCATTAGTCAGCCTAGCTTTGAGATCCCTAATGTATCTGTGCTTTTGATACCACTCGCATTTATATTATGTACAATTTACCCTAAATGTAAGAAGCGTGTATGTAGATTCATCTGATGAAGTTATTTGGTAAACGTTTGAACAAGTGTTATAGTGTGACGAGATGTCTTATAACATTTTTAAGGGTTTGAGTAAATTTGCTGAAAATAGCACTAACCTTTAACATTACGTTTTTCACATCACATGATGGCATTTAATTTAAGGACCGAATAGGGCCCTTACATAATGAAATCCTTCTACCCTTCTACTCATACATAATTGAAGATGAACCTTTTAACTATTATGTCTGTTTGTTTTGATCACGCAGTGTTGTCAATATAATGGAATTATGTGAGAGGTTTATCTAGCCACGAAACCAGGTTTAATCCACCATTTTCTACATAAGGAAATGCCTGTACAAGTCAGGGTAATGAGAGTTGTTTTCCATTCGTTTGATATGCTTGAGCTTTTGATTTTGCCATTTGATAAAGGATTATAAATGTAAATCAATCATCTGCTCTTTTAATTAGAAGTTATCCTCTGTTTAATTAATAAACTACAACAATTGAGGTACGACTATCCTTATCCTATACCTCTTTATATTGAGTGACATAATACTTTATTCTGTATGCACCCACCAAACCTATGGTAATATTATATGCCATTCAAAAACTTATCATTTGGATATATTGTTCAGCTGGTCGTCAAAAGTAATATCCATCAACTCATCGTCAAAGGTCAAGCAAAGATAACTTCGTATCTTTCTTAATGTCAGCAAAATAAGAAAAAAGAGGGTCGATTGAAGCTTACCAACTAAATATTCAAACTTATAAGTCGAAAATGAACTGACTTTGCCATGGCTAAACTTTTACATGCAATACAACATATTTATCTGAGATCGACATAATTTAAGAATTGAAGCTTTTTTAATAGTTTCATTTTGATTTAGGACTAACGCGCTTTATACATCACATGTTGAAAACGATCAACGCTTTTACAAGACTAGAACATTGGATGAAGACGCATTACATTCTTATAATTACATTTTATGCGATAACCATAAATTAATGAGTTATATCATACTTTCCACCTGTTTCTTTGCGATATGTTGCAGCGTTGTAATGGACAACAAGTCATTTATTTTGCATTTATATGTAAAATAAAAAACAACAACCGCGATTCTAGTAAAAAATAAACAACGTATTTTTCATAAATACTTACTCGAACCCCATCATTGTGCATACTACTTGTGCATCGTTTAAATCAAAACTGTCATCACATACTGTTCCCCATTCTCCATCGTAGTACACTTCTAGTCGGCCTCGTCGTAAATCACCAACAAGACGAGCTATAAACATTAAAACCAAATTATTAAATTTGTACATAATAATGTTTATGATAAACATTTAATTGCATACATATGTATGACTATGAACCACGACGGTAACCCGACCATCGATCACCGCGCTGACGTGTGTTTTTAATCACGCTGAAGCATGATGGTCGCATTGTAACGTTATCTTGTTGATAACTACGCAGAAGTGTATTGGTGGTAATACTGAAGTGCGATGGACTTCATAAACTATGTATTCAATGTGTTTCATATTCACATGTCGATATAGAAGTAAAGTGGTTTGTAAGAAGCTGTTTATCGGGTTTTTAAGTAAATCACCGAGAGTACAACCCGTTAAATATTAAAAGTCATAAAAAAAAGTCAATGCATTTCCAGTCATAACTGTATCGTGTAAAATTGAGAACGGGAACGGGGAATGTGTCAAAGAGACAACTACCCGACCAAAGAACAGAAAACAGCCTTTGGCAACCAATGGGTTTTCAACACAGCGAGAAAATCGCGCACCCGGAGGCAGGCTTCAGCTGGCCCAATAACAAAAAAGTGTACTATTTCATAGAAAATGGACGTCACACAAAACTTTCTTCTTAAAAAAGGCTCTATGAAAATAGGATAAAGATTACAGTCGTTAATTAATCGACCGCTATAGACGCTGCATGCAATGATTATTTTTCATTAAAACCAGTACTAATTGCAATGACTGAAAAACGTGGTAGTTGTTTGAAAAGCAAATACAAAACGAAACAACATAAACGCAAATATATGTGTGTGCTGTTAATGAAAGCAAGGAATAAGATTAATCACCATCGATGGTTTTTTTTTCTGCAACGGGAAAAACTATGGAATGTTAAGTAGGTACTCGAAATATATCCTTCTATAGCCGTTCATTATGGTCCATCACAGATCACCATCTTACGGCCATGTCCCAATACAACACGACATCGAAATCACAACATAAAAAAAAACGATGGATGTCTGATGTTCGAAATCTAGTCGCAAATATTTTATGCATATATTTTAACGGTTGTTTATTCTCGAAATCTATTTAAGTAATTTTTTTAGGTATGATGGAACGCGGCATCATTTATATACATACTGGTCCGCAGACAGACTCTCTGGAACTCATGATAGAAATAAAGTTAAGGTAAATGTTTACGCAAAAATAGTACACATGCAGAAAAGTTAAGCAGTCGATTTCTCTTTTAATATGCCATTGTCACTAAGGATACACCTAGACAATAATAAATATAAATTCATACACAAACTTTACGTTTCATAATAAGTACACATCTACAGGTTTTTAACTAGCCATCACGCGTCATATAGACCATCGCACTTCGGCGCAGCCAATCGGCCTTCATCGTGACCATCACATTTAATTTCAGCGTCCCAATCGCACCTCCTAGTCCTACATATATATTTATCAATTATGGACTTTTGACGAGGTAAATACGTTATATATGGACCTGTTCAGAATATATTGACCGAGGACGAATTCCGAGTGTCAATATAATCTAACAGGTCCATATACAACGTATCGACTGAGTGAAAGTCCTTAATTTTTATATCACATATGTAATAAATAATGTATTAGGGACATGTTCTTTCTGTGTATTTTTAAATTGTATTTTGCAAGATTTTTCACATGCCATTTAAAATGTCAATAAATAAGATGAACTTGTTTTATTGTAAACAAAAACACAACATATTTTTTTTTTCTGTTAACAACAAATAAGAATTCAAATTATACAATTTTCGACTGCTGTGGTGCTTCTCCCGTGATTGTTATGTGTGACGTCATGACGTAGAGTAATTTCGGACCGGAACGGCTTATATCCGGATCTAAGTTTAGCAAGAATTTTAATATTGACCGTCAATATACATATAAATAGAAACAGCGTCAATATACTTAAAAAAAAAAGAAACAAGGCTTCAGATACATGAAATAACATTTGAAACACGTGATCGTAATAACCAATGAAAAAAGTAGAATGCTACACAATTTGTAATATATGCGCATATTATTTCAGATGATTTTCCTTTTGCTAAACAACATAAATATGAAGACAATTATACGTTTTCGAATACACAAAGAAGGGTCGATTTTTCTGATTATCAAAATCATTAAAGGTTTTAATGAGTGATTTTGGTGAATGGAAACCTCTATTCAAATTGTGTCCCTCATTGAGGATTTTAATATTGAACTCATCATTACAAATGTTTTGATAAGTTGAAGCAATTAGACATACGATACACATTTAAGACGATCTGTTCAGTAATGAAGTTGCTAGCATGGATTTAAATGAATTAATCTCATTATTGTGTGATTATTAAACTCATGCATGGTGTTGATGAGTGGAGATCCTCATTTACATCTTACTGAACAAAACCATGGATCCCCGCAACTTTGTTGCGGTTGATAAAATAAATTTCGATCAAAATATCATAAGGTTAACCTGTTGATACTCTATCACATTTAGGCTTTTTATATAGATATCACTGACAATGAGCAATTATATATCCTTAGAATCATTATCAATTTAAAAAGAAAATAATTTGAAAAAAGCCGGAAACAGTAAATATATTATTCCTCGCATTTGGAAATTACTCTACAATGGCATTTCAACAGTAATCATGCAGTGGTACCTTTAACACAATAAACCCCGACGTCTTCTCCATGATCACAGTAATGATCTGCCCATAATGTATGAGTACAGTCCGTCAACGAGTACTCATGTCCATTGCAACCCATATCATCAAGCCATATTTGACCATCCCCATCTCCAATCGTGTAAAATCTTTCTGCTGAACTATAAAAACAATTTCGGTAAACGTATATTGAATAAATTGTACAATATATATATTCACAAACAGGAAATATACTGTATCAAAGGATGTTATCAAATTTTTCAAAAATAACTACAAACAAATCAGACGATCCAGTAGCAAACTACTTTATAGAACATAACCATTCAGTTAAAAATCTAAAACTAAAATCACTGCATTAGACATGTTAGAAGGAGTATTTGGCACAGAAATTTACCGAAAAACTAAAAAAGCATTTTGAAATAAAAAATTAAAAACCTAATAAACAGACGGAGTGAACACAATAATGAAAAAGGAAAAATCGCGGCAAATGAACCTCGAAATATCAAGGATTTTATTTTAAAATCTATCTTGGCCATCCATTTGCATATTAAGTTTCAACTAATATGAAAGTACTTTCCTATTGCCTTATGTGAGGAAACTCACAATTATAATTCATCAGGTGAGAATACTGAATAATATGTGTTGACTACAACCACGTTTCATCTGGTTATTAACTGTACATATCAAAAAGGACAAAACACCCTTACATGAATGAACAATATAAAAAAATGATAGACATATGATTGAGGTTAATGACATGTGTTGTAATAATAGGAAACGCATCAAATATAAGAGTAAAACAACGGAACAGCAGAAACAAAGAACTACAACAAAAGCAAACGCCAACATACACGGACTGTCTGATACCAACTGCCATATTCCTGACTTGGTACAGAACATTTTAAGAAAAATGGTGGGTTGAACCTGGTTTTATGGCTAGCCAAACTTCCCGCTAAAATGACAACACTACGTGACAGGAATACAGTACAAACAAAGGTAAGAACACTCAGCACAGAAAAATACATAAATAATAAATAAATAAATGTAAGCTTGTCAGTACAAGTGCAGTTTTTTCATATTTTAGTTATTGCTTCTGCAGTAATAGAATATCAACCTGTTACATCACGACAAGCAACACTACTGGAACACTGTATCTAATCTCTTATTCCATAACTCACCTTGGCTTTATAAAAATATAGGTTTTAGTACCACCTGTGATGACTGTCCTTTTAGGTTTAATCAAAGTTCATATTGTAGTCAAATATGTATAGTAGCACATTTTTAATTCAATTCGTCGTCAAAGGTTGAAAAATACGCAAGTATTTGCAACTCTATTTCTATTTTAGTCAAAATCAAAAATATTTATTATCAGACCACACATTGTAGACATCTTAATGACATTTCAACTGATGCATAATATCGATCTGTTTGGTTTCAAAACAATATGCCTTGTTTTACTAATCTATTTATGTTCAGAAACTATCTTACATGAACGGAGAAAAAAAAGGCCAAACAAATTGAATCGTATCAACATGTTTGTTTACGAAAATAAAAATCTTGTAGTTTGAGTATCCAGTATAAAGATCGTTTATTCTTATGTTAATACAAGAGAAAAAATCTACATGATCTGCTATTTGGTGAATGATGATGGGATGCATTTTGGATTTTCAATTTTTCTATGAATTTCAAGATACTAATCATGCTAATATTGAAATAAATTAAATGCATACAGTTACAAATGTATATTCTTTTAAATCTATTAAAAGCCGTCCTCGCTTCAAATGTTGAAAAAGAGAGGCGAAAGATACCAAAGGGACATTCAAACTTATATGTTGAAACTAAACTGTCAACGCCATGGTTAAAAAAGAAAAAAAAAAAGACCAACAGACAAACAACAGTATAGAAAACACAACAAAGAAAACTAAAGACTGAACAACACGAACTCAACGCAAAACTGGGGGTGATCTCATGTGCTCCGGAAGAGTGAGCAGATCCTGCTCCACATTTGCACCCGTCATGTTGCTTACGTAAATACAAAACCGGTTGATAAGACTTATTCGGTGTGTCACATTCAGAAAAAAAGGGAACGGGAATGTAATTTCGACAATTGGAACATATCCGTCGTCATCTGTGAAACAGATATTCCATAACAGTCAAACAACTGGTGATGGCGTCATCTTGTTATAGTTAGAATCAAAATTTAAGCTTTATGTTTTAATAATTAAGTCATTGATGACTTTGAAAGGTTAAGACGATATACGTTTAGTCCATGGCAACGGAAATGTGTGATTTCTTCAAATATATACAAAACACTCACAATTTTAACCAGAAAATCTTCTTTTTGTGAAATTTGTTTACATTCTGAAGCATACAAAATTTTTTGCAATGTCTGATGTGAAAGTTTGACGCCTGAACAGGACACATGACGTCATACTTTTATTTGATAAAGATTAGATCAACGAATCGCGGAATTTTCAATTTAACACATTTATAGTGTTGACCATAAGAGAAATAGGTTTCACAACTCGTAAGAATTGGATATCGCTTGATATCAACTATCATGACATAATTTCAATATAATAATAATCGAATTTTAAAGGCTGTTTCACTATTATATTGAAATTAAATAACCCAAGTTGATATGAAACGATATCTAATTCTCACTAGTTATGAAACCTATTATTATCTCCCTACATATATATAATTAGGAAATGATAGTCATTGAATACATACCTGAATCCAATCATCCTTCATGCTACGTGTGCATCATTTAAATCAAAATAGTCATCACAAACCGTCCCCCATTGTCCATTGTAATAAATTTCAAGTCTACCATTATGATAACCTTCAACGATGCGAGCTGGTTTTGAAAATTAAAAATAGTATAAACCTAAAAAATTACGACCTTTTGAAAAGACTATATAAAAATAATATATTTCAGATGCCTTGAAAGAACATTACCATTTTATTTTTAGCTAGTACAATGATTTATTCCGAGCTTATAGCCATGTTTCATAACAATGAATTGGGATAAAGGAGTTCGAAATCAACAAATAACATGAACAATAAGCATTTCATACGACTTTTGCTGCGTACGAAAGAAATTTG
This sequence comes from Mytilus californianus, assembly GCF_021869535.1. Lineage (NCBI taxonomy): Eukaryota > Metazoa > Mollusca > Bivalvia > Mytilida > Mytilidae > Mytilus > Mytilus californianus. The sequence goes on from NW_026262615.1 coordinate 4,324,066, forward strand.
TTTCAAAAAATTGCATTCGATTTCATCAATTTATCTGACAAACTTATTTGACCAAATGCCATCATGCTTAACCAGAGTTAATTTGATGAAAATAATTCACAAACAGAGAACACAGTAGACCTTCATGAGGTCAATAGGTATAGTGAAAAAGTACCTTCCACACAATAAACTCCGACGTCTTCTCCATGACCACAATTATGTTGCCCCCATGCCGCATGAGTACAGGTCGTTAAAGAATACTCATGTCCATAGCACTCCATATCATCAAGCAAAATTTGTCCACTTCCACCTCCAGCTGTATAAAAGCTTTCTTCAGAACTGAAAAACAATTTTAAAGTAACTTTTTCGAATATACAATTAAAAAACAAAACTTCATCATCAAATTTAAATGAGTATAGTGAAAATTTGTATTAAAGCAAATTACAATACAACAATATCCGACTGTGCATGCCAATACAAAAGTTCCAGACGCTAGGCTGGTGATACAGCAATTAACGACCTAAAATTTGTACTAAATTTACACTTGATGATATGATAACTATATTTAAAAAGCAATGGAAGACTAACAATCTACCAGCAGTAGTATCGACCCAGCGGTATAAATATGGTACCATTTATGGTATGAATTTTGTTGAACCGGATGCGCATTTCGACAATTAATGTGTTCTCAATAGTGACCGAAGCCGTATACTAACGATTTCAAATCTAAAAATCACCAAAAGTAAAGCCAAGCCCAGTCAAGGACTCAGCGCTTTATATGTAGAAATTATATTCTTCAATTTAAAGTTATTTGAAGGCCGCACAATTCTGACAGTATATATTTATAACATTTTATCTTCAGTGTTGTTTACTGGATATTTGACTCATTGGCTATTATAAAATATCATATGAAGGAAATGAATGTGAAATACTAAATACCTGAATCCAATCATCCTGCACGCTACATGTGCATCATTTATATCAAACGTGTCATCGCAAACCGTCCCCCATAGTCCGTTATGATAAATTTCAAGTCGACCACTGTTTGAAGCTCCAACAAAGCAAGCTGTTAAAAATGTTAAATTGAAAATAAAAGAGCATTGTCATTTATTTTGGATAGTCCAGTTATTTCTGCTTGGTAATAGATATTTTTATATACATAACAACAGTTTTAAGATCAATTGGTGTTGAGAAAAAAACGTTCGACACCACATTTCTGGACAATTCTTTGAATGTTTGCTAAAAATGAAATTGAATGAAAAGAACTTGATTAAAATACCTTCAATTTCTGTAATTAACAATTCGAAAAAAATGTTTCCTACACCTTTAATGAAAATTGACAACGAACTCTGTCCTGTTTTATAATTTAATTTCTACGAAGACATTGATATGAAACATCGAGGTATTTAGAACTCAGTACTAACTTTTGAGTTTAATAGTAATAGGGCAAAGGTACCTTCAACACAATAAACTCCTACGTCTTCTCCATGACCACAATTACGTTGCCCCCATGCCTTATGCGCACATTCTGTCAATGAGAGTTCATGTCCATAGCAAGCCATATCATCAAGCCATATTTGACCACTTCCATCTCCAGCTGTATACTAACTTTCTGCTGAACTAAAACAAATATTTTATGGTTGAAGGCTTTTAAATATTTATATCTAATATACATATAGCAGTGTCGACACCAAAATTATATTTCCACTGTTGCAATATGGATTGTTTCAAAATTCTTATAATGTTAAAAAAAACCATGATTTTGTATTATTGTCAACTCTCCAACTACAACACCGTACGGTCGTCATCCATGAGCATTTGCCAATCCAAACTACAAGGTATAAAAAACTCCGAAATGACAAATTTTAAGCAATTAGCTTTTCCAAATCTATCTGTTTGTTAGTGATGTATCTAACATTACAGTAGAAAGTATAATAAGCCACTTATTAATAATTGTCCCTTACCTACATTGAACTGTTGTCTACATAGCTAATATCTAACGAAAGGCATATTTATAAACTGAATTTCATCTAAAAATGAAAACAAAACTTTATAAATTCCATGCGTCCGTAGTTATTTGTAAATCTACCTTCATCAGGAACGCTCAAAGTCGATTATTTGAAATCCAAGGAAGTAGAGAACCGAAATTGTTGAAGAGCTATATGACCAAAAAAAGGACATAGAAATAATAGCCAAATCCATCAAAGGTCAACTTGCCTGAGGCAATTGATACCTTAGTTTCTTAATGATTAATAATGTTAGATTTGAACCTTTTGACAATATGAATTTTAATCTCCATAAACAAACACTTTTGAATGTAAACTACTAAAATTGAAACCCTCGAAATCAGTACGGATATATGCGTATAACATTTATACAGCTATCAAGTGATATCCCTCAAATGCTCACCTTAATATTATACCTTTTAAAAAACAAATTTCAGGCAATGTATATAACAACATCATAAATTTGCCTTGCTATGATTATGTTTCAATATTTCGCACTGGACATTATTTTCGTTCGGGTGATAGTATAAGTATAAGTATAAATCCGACCCTTTTTATTTTTCTTTGAAGTGATCCCATTTGTTCAAAAGAAGCTATTTACAGCGTATTATAAGGTATGGCTATTCTGCATTATTAAAAGCCTTGCAATTATCTGTAATAGTTAAATACTTGTTCTGCTGTATTTGGTGAATATTAGCCCCAATGACAACCATATCATATCTTCTTATATCTATATAGAATAGAATAAAGAATGGAAACAGTGAATGTGTCAAAGGGACAACAACCTGACTAAAGAGCAGAAAACAGCCAATGACCGCCAATGGATCTTCAACGCAGAGAAAAAATCTTGCACCCGGAGGCAGGCATCAGTTGGCCCCTAAACAATACGTTTACTAGTATAGCGAAATGGACGCCACACTAACTTCCGAACAGACAAATGAACCAAAATAAAAAAACACAGAAGACTAACAAAGGCTAGATGTTCCTGACTTATGACAGGCAAAAAATGAAGCGGGGTTCAACATGTTTTGTGAGTTTTCAACCCACCCCAATACCTCTAGCATAAGTGGGATAAACAAACACACATTAATACATACAGTTAAACTCGATATTTAAAGGAATTCCGAGTCCCATGTACATAATAGGTAACAGAAGGCGGAGAATCGAAACAGAGAATGTGAGACAACAACCCGACCAGAGAGCAGAAAACAGCCCAAAGCCACCATTGGGTATTCAACGCAGAATGAATAAATACATACCTAAATCAGACCATCCTGCATGCTACATGTGCATTATTTATGTCAAAAGTGTCATCACAAACCGTTCCCCATAGTCCATTGTAATAAATTTCAAGTCGACCACTGTTTGAATCTCCAACGATGCGAGCTGTTTTTTTTTAAAATTAAATTCAAAATGTTAAGATTAGATACATCAGAAAAGCATTTATATTCTATTTGAGACAGTTTATTTATTCCTTCTTGCAGTATCTATATCAATTGTTATTGAAAAAAAAGAATTCGAAATGAATATTCGACATAAATTGAATAATCCCTTGGAATTGTGTTGCGCTGGAATGAATATAAGTGGAATGAATCCGCTTTTTTAGTCGAAAATTCGACCTTAAATCAATTATGACAAAATTGATAACAAATGCCGTCATGCTTTAATAGACAAAGAATATTGAAACAAAACTCAAAAGATATAATACAGTTTTTCGTTATAAGTTCAAAGGTATAAATGCTACCTTCCACACAATTCACTCCCACGTCTTCTCCATGAGCACAGTTATGTTGCCCCCAGGCTGGATAAATACAGTCTGTCAATGAGTGTTCATGTCCATAGCAAGCCATATCATCAAGCCATATTTGACCAATACCGTATCCAGCTGTATAAAAACCTTCTGCGGAACTTAAACAAATATTGTATGGTTGAAGGCGTTTGACGAAATATATTTAAACATATGTACTATTACGTCTATTCTAAATAAAGCCTGATTTATATTAGAAGTGCAGTTTTTGCAATTTAAAACTTTGATCACGTATGACATGTTCGACTACGGACATGTTCCATTTAACTATACCACAATCCTATCCTCATCTTTCTCGCACTAAAAACCAGAAAAAGTCTGAAATGGCCTCGACTGTACTGATTGTTACTCGACCAGTCTGAATTGGTCTGAAATTAACTTGATATTACTCGACTGTAGTCTGAATCATACTTAACAGTCTGAACTTGTACTCGACCTTTACCCTACCAGTTCTAAACCATTTTATACGAGTCTTAACCATACTCGGCATAGTCTTAACCATTCTTGACCATGTCTGAACTATGATTGACCTAGTCTGAACCATACTCGACCTAGTCTGAACCATACTCGACCAAGTCTTAACCAACCTAGACCTATTTTTTGTATCTTTCTATTGTATTCCACCAATTTAGGAACTGTGATACATACATATATGCATACAATGTATATCACCTTTAAAATAAAAATAAAACAAGGTGATCAGAGGAAGTAATTTCTGGTTGGATTAAAAAATATCGTGTAATAAATTAAGTTTTCGTTAAATGAATTTTAATACATGATAGCATGTTCACATTGCGTTATGTACACCACAAATACTAGAACTTTGAACCATTATTCAAATATCTAAGTTATTCAAAAATATTTTAATGTTTCAAATATATTTTATGGTTACTGGACAATTTTCACCACTAACTTAAGCCTGGTATAGATTTGTGGTGTCAGTCGAGATTGGTTAAAAACGCAGTAACTATTTTGTTTTATCAAAATATATATAAAATAGTATATAAAGTAACTTAATAAATGTTAAAAATTGCACCTTTGTTTTGTAAAACCAAGAATTTGATATAATCATGATAATAAATCTTTCTTGATTACCTTTTAAAAAAGGAAATGTATTCTAAAGTAAAAAAATATTTTAATTAAATTTAAATAAGTTTTGTCAAAATTAAAGACATGGCATACAAGAAGCACATTAATAAGGTTCAATAACCTCAGTACAGGTGTGTTTTACAGGTAAAAAAAACCCCTATTTTTCTTAAACTCGTGTATTACTTATCTAGTGAATTCAAAAGGCCTTGTTATTTAAGTTTTACAGGATGTTGCAATTTTCAATGCCTGTTATTTAAAATTTATTACTCTCTGACCAGGTGTGATCTTTTTAATAAGTGTGTCTCAAGCAGGATGTATTACTTGATAGTTCACCCCTAATTAGAAGAACAATTTAATTCATTTCTTTAATTTTGTATCCCTTTTTTAAATATATATATATATATATCCAAAATTATAATAAGAATAGATATATTTTTGTTCAAGGTTTTATTACCCTCAGTATAGGTGTGGTATTCAGGTAAATGAAAGTGATGATTTTAACTAGACTCAGACTTTAAAATTAACTATATCGATTTGATAAATCTGAGAATCATGTAAGGATGTAAAAATCTGTTTTTATAGATATCTTTATTTTATTGTGGCTGTTGTCATGTCAGTTAAAAAGAAAGTTATTCTAACAGTCAAAATTAAATAAAAGTAGAGGTTATTTGGTCAAGTATGGTTCAGACTGGTCAGGTATTGTTCAGACCTTTGGTCGAGTATGGTTCAGACTGAAAAAAAAGTCGAGAACTGGTCAAGAATAGGTCAAGTACAAGTCAAGAATGGTTTAAGACTGTTTCAGACTGATCGAGAAAAGATCAGACTATTTTCAATAGCAAAGATACAGGTCAAGTACAAGTCTGTAGAGTCGAGTATAGTTAAGATTGGGGTCGATTAATATCAAGTAAAATTCAGACCAATTCTGACTGGTCGAGTAAAAATCAGTACAGTCGAGTACAGATAAAGGCCGTTTCAGACTTTTACTGGTTTGCAGTGTCGACTACGCAACACGACGAATGTCACATGAGGACAGAAATTACTTACCCTTCTGCAGCAATTGTGTCCTGGGTGTGGATCGTGTTTAGCATTTTGTATTCTATGTTATATATAGTTATCTTGTTTAATAGAGGCGAAAGATACAAGAGGGACATGCAAATTGAAAAAAAAACTGACAACGCCATAGGTAAAAATGAAAAAGACAAACGCCAGACAAACAATAGTACACAAAATACACCATAGAAAACTAAAGACTAAGCAACATGAACCCCACCAAAAACTGGGGTGATCTCAGGTGCTCCGGAAGGATAAGCAAATCCTGCTCCACATGTGGCACCCGTCGTGTTGTTCATGTAATTACAAACCAGGTAACAAGTATAATTCGGTAGATCACATTCGTGAACAGGGGACGGGATTGTAGTTACGACATTAGGAACATGGCCGCTATCATCTGTGAAACGGATATTCCATACCGGTCAACCAACTTGTGATGGCGTCCGTCAAATTTACGAAGGGATGATTTCAACTTCATCATTTGTTGTCATACTGTTTGAGTACAATCATATTTATAAATGATAATAAATGTGTAATAGATATCAAGATATATGAAAAGGCAAAAGAACAAACCAAACTATCATTGGAAAAGAAAATTTAAATTGTTTTCACGACACAATAATAGATTTGATTTTTCCTGAAAATACGTTCAATATTTGGTGCTAGACATTATTGAACATTCAATTTGTTGAAAGGTTTTATACTTAAATTAAACAGCTGGTTTATCCTTTGAATTGATTCACATTTAGTTAACACATGCTTTGCACCCTACTATAGGGTATGTGTTTTCTGTGTTTTCTAATGACTTAAGATATTTAAAATATATTGACTTCCTTGTCATGTGGTGTCTGTAGGATAGTTACTTCTATGGCATTCATACTACATCTTTATATATGTATATGAATGAAATAATAGTCTATAAATACCTGAATCCAATCATTCTACATGCTGCGTGTGCATCTTGTAAATCGAAACTATCATCGCAAACCGTTCCCCATAGTCTATTATGATAAATTTCAAGTCGACCATGATTTGAACCTCCAACGATGCGAGCTGTTTAAAATATTATTATCTTATTATACTATCTACATGATATATGTCTAAAAATCTATATATAAGCATCTCTTTTAGTCATATCGTCTTAACTACAACAGTATTTCATCAAATTTGTATTGAAAAAAAGCTTAAAAACAACATAAATAAAGCAATTATGTGGACTTTTCTGCGCCTAAATTAAAGGAATGAATAAACATGATAAAGAATAAGTTATAATTAGGCCATTTGTTTTGGCCCCTTGAAAAAAAAATCGTATAATTCTACCAAATACCATTTCAGATGATAATACGACATTATAGAGTCTTTTCATTATCAGTATTTATACTTGTTTTGCCTCACATATTTGCATGCGGTTTCAAGCGTTTTCAATTTAGTGCTTTTCTGCAAAAAAACTAACACAATGACTTAATTTTGATATCTTGACATTAATATTTAGATTCCAGCAACAGCTTTGCCATCTAAGATAATTTGCTACAAAATATGTTTATATAGACAATGTTTGAAAAAATGTCTTTTTGTGTAAGGGTGTTGTTCATATTCATTTTGAGTAACACGTGTGCATAACATTACCATTGGTTGTCAATTTGTTAATTTCGGGATTTCTTTTATTCAAATTATTTCATATACGAACATTTTACACTATGTGTTCAGATTGCAATAGCGTTGTACATTCGTTGAAGACCGCACGGTGACTTGTTTTTGTCTACTTCTTTTTCCTTTGATTAATATGGATAATCATACCACTTCTCCTTATTTTTACATTATCACCTGTCTTTTGCTTAAGAACGTAATAAAAGAATGTGTTATGTTCAAGATAAGTTTGGAAAATGTATTCTCATTTTAAATCTATAAATACGTTGAGGGTTTGTGTATCAAAGTTTTTACAGGTGTTATACTCAAATACTGACAATGATAGATACTTCAGAAATGGTCACTTTACAAAAAAAATATAAATTCGAAATTATTCATGTAATTTACAAATAATGTCCCTTAGATTTATTCTATACGCTTTGTGTTTATTTAGCTTTCGTTATTAATACATTTGATGGCGAGCATGCACCTTGTTATATAAAAATTCCATGGGTGTACATATAATAGCTACAAGTAATTATTAACGTGCAATTAAACACATTTTAATTGTATGTTAGAAAACAAAAAAGAAAATGTGATTGTTTTAAACCAACTGCCTATAAAGAACAAAATTAATCAAAATTGATGGAATCAATAATCAATATGTCATACTTATTTGGAACTGTTCCGAACCATTCCGAGGTACACAGACTACAGCTGAACTACAAAGTGCCACAACAAAGATAGTTAGCATCGTTCTTGGTTGTTTCTGTAATAAAATAGTCAAACTTATAATTAACTTACAAATCTGATAATAGAACAAATACAATTCAAATACAATTTCTGCAAGAAATCTCAGGACTCATTTGCATGTTCAACTCATGTATCCATTCAAAAGCCCACTATATGACTTAGTTTAAGCATGTCTAAAGGTAGTTTCAATACCAAACCGGAATTAATCAAGGATTCAATTCATTAATGTTTCTATTGTACCCAGTACTGTGGAATTTCTAGGTAAAGATTTAAACGAAATATAATTTTCCGATAACCTTGTATGTAGAATTTGTGAAAACCATGAATTCTATCATTCGCAAAATTGCAAATATTACTGAATGCACGAAAATCGGTACACACTAATATAAACGAATCTACAGTATATAAAATAAGTAATAACTTGCTCAAAATAGAGAATTGTGTATCAATTAAGTCTGTTCCCTTGGAGATATTTCGTTTCCTTGGAATAAATCTTGTTTTACAATTTTAACAACAAATGAAATATCAACTCTTAAATCTTGGTTGGCTACTTAGAAATACATTTTTGCACGATCGAAATACAAAATTGTTTAAAATTGCAATAAATTTTAATTCAGTCTTTAGTTTTCTATATTGTATTTTGTATACCAAGTGTCATTTGATCGTTTTTCATTTTTTGTAATTGCATTGCCAGTTCGTATTCGATTTTGTTAGAGTTTGAATATCTCTTTGGTATTTTTTGCCTTTCTTTTAATTCAGCCATTGTTGCTCGTAGTGTTATATGCTTTTGTGGTACTATGTTTTACCGTTACTTTAAAAAAAAATTCATTTAATGCATCATTAACAACACATCTTACCTCTCTCAATTAATGGGACTGTGAATAAACTTCAACTAAGAGATGATAGTCACTAATCTAATGTTTTCAATTGATAATGTTTGGCTGGCCGCTCTGGTATTTATATTGAGTGAAACGCTATATTCACATATCGTTATACGTATATTGAATTAGTTTTTTTTACGATCTTTACAATTATTATATATTTTTTATTGTTTAGAGTGTTTGTGATGTAATAAATAATTGCCTTGGTACTTTGATTCACTGATAAAACTTGAATCTGAATCTGTTAAGTTTATTATTGACCACTGTGGGAAATTTGGAATTAATATGGAACATGAGTTATTATTTCTAACATCGCAATTCGTTTATTTGTTAACATTTATACTCAGATTACAAAGGAAGATAACTGTATAATAATCAATTTGTCTTATATAACTACATACATGCAACTATTTATTGTATTGCAAACCACATCCTTTTAAGTCTGTATATCAATACATTAATAAATTAAACGAGCATAATCAATACTAAATAAGATGTGTAACTTCATGTTGTTATTAAGATGTACTTAATATGTTTACGTCAATATCGAATTATTCTGCGTTGTACATTTTATTTTGATAAAAATTCCTTTCAAATAGATAAAGTCTTCCTTAATATTATTTTCGAATACATGTATAATACAATTAATATTATTTGTAAACTCGAATAATTAACATATTTCAAAATGTTTTGACCAACCAGTTTTGAATTTAAAAATAATCAAGAAAATTGCCCAATCATGCGAAAAAAGAAAACATTTAAATTGAAATTTGCCACCGAATGGCTGTGCATAACACACGTTCCTGACCAAATTTATATAGCAAGGTACATTGCAACTTCTGTCGCAAGATCGTTCGAAATTTACCCGAAGTCTTGTTTTAAAAGAATTGCCGAAATATTAAGACACAAAGCGATACTGACCTAACACGGCGATAATAATGTATCAGGAGACACCAAGCAGTACTGGCCTGACACAAAAGTAACAAAATATTGCAAGACACAAAGCCGTACTGACCTGACACAGTAGTAACAATATTTGAGTGAAACACACGTCATAGCACTAACAACATGTTGCGGGACACGAAGCAATACTGGTCTGACACAGCGGTAACAACAACTTTCGAATAACAAAGCAAAATTTACCTGACAACATGGTGAGAGACACGAAGCAATTCTGAACGGACACGGCGGTAACAAAATATTGAGAGACACAAAGCAATACTGACCTGACACAGTAGTAACAATATATTTGGAGACAGAAAGTAGTACTGACCTGACACAGTAGTCACAATATATAAAGAGACACACCGCAATACTGACCTGACACAGTAGTAACAATATATTTGGAGACTTAAAGCAATACTGACCTGACACAGTAGTAACAATATAAAGAGAGACGCAAAGCAAAACTGACCTGACACAGTAGTAACAATATATAGAGAGATACAAAGGAATACTTACCTAACACGGCGGTAACACAATATTGAGAGACGGAGCAATACTGACCAGACATAGCAATAAAATAATATTAAAACACAAAGCAATACTAACCTAACACAGCGGTCACAATATATTGAGAGGCACAAAGCAATACCTACCTGACACAGTAGTAACAATGAATTGAGAGACACAAAGAACCGCTTACCTAATAGCAGTTACAAAGTACTGAGAAACAAAAAGAAATAATTAACTCATACAGCAGAATCAATGTAGCTAGGGTCTTTAAGCAGTACTTACATAACAAAGCAGTAACAATGTATTGATAAACACAAACCAGTTGTAACCAGACACAGCAGTAACAATGTATTGATAAAAAGCAATACGGAACTGACATTGTAGTAGTAATGCATTGATAAAAAAGCAATACTAACCTGACGTAGCAGTAACAATGTATTGATAAAAAAGCTTCTACCCTGACACAGCAGTAAAAATGTATTGATAAAAAAAGCAATAGTTAACAAACACAGCAGTAACAATGTATTAACAGACATTGAAAGCATTACCAACCTGACATAAAAATGTAGTAATGCATTGAGAGACATAAGGCAATACTAACCTGACATAACAGTAACAATGAATTGATAAAAAAAGCAAAGCTAATCTGACATTACAGTAACAACTTGAATGTAATGATAAACAAAACAATAGTTACCAAACTAACCTGACTTAGCAGTAACAATGTATTGATAACAAATGCTACTACCTTAGCACAGCAGTAACAATGAATTAATAAAAAAGCAGTGCTAAAAGACAGGCGAAAGATACTAGACGGGCATTCAAACTTATAAGTCGAAAACAAACTGACAACGCCATGGCTAAAAAAGAAAAAGACCAACAGACAAACAAAAGTACACAAAACACAACATAGAAAACGAACGACTGAGCAACACGAACCCAAACAAAAGCTGGGAGTGATCTCAGGTGCTTCAAAAGGGTTACCTGACTTAGCAGTAACAATGAATTGATAAAAGAAGCAAAAGTAATCTGACATAGCAGTAAAAACTTGAATGTAATGATAAAAAAAACCAATAGTTACCAAACACAGCAGTAACAATGTATTTAACAGACATGGACAGCATTCCCAACCTGACATTCAAATGTAGCAATGCATTGAGAGACATTGAGCAATACTTACCTGACATAACCGTAACAATGAATAAAGAAACAAATAGCAATACTAGTAGAAGCATAATGCCAATTAAATCATCGGGAACATGTCATATATGTAAGACTAATATATTCAAATTCTCTTATATGAGTACTTCAACAAAGTTGAAAATCGAGAAATAAATCGTCGCGATGTCGTATAGAAAGCTTTTATGCGATAAAACAAAATTCCGCGTTAAAAGTTGGTAAACATTTACCGTATATTATTAAATACTTGACATGACATGACACCTTAAACATGTTAAATGGTTGACGGGTTTAAAGAAATTTGGTCATCCTTAGTTATATACGCAGCCGCGGATGATATGACTTGGGTTGTTCAACCCAATGAAAATGGTAGGAAGCCTCGCTCTCTGCAGTTAAAGAACCATTTCAACAACTCTGAGAGTTTAGTAGGTGGTCTGATTGCAAGGGGAAATATCTTGTCTTAGGGAGGGATAAATCTTACTCTGTAAAAAATCACTCTGATTTCAACAATAATCTTTTGAAAGTGACAGTATCAAGATGCTTGATTTCTTGATTGACAACATATATGTTACGTTTGGAAGACGTGTTTTTTCAACAAACAATCGGCATTCCCATGGAAACCAACTGTGCACTTCTTTTTGCCGATTTGTTCCTTTATTCATATGAGGCTGACTTCATAAAAGAATTTATTAGGAAAAAAGAAGAGAAGTAAGCAGTATCCCTTAACTTTACGTTCCGCTATAAAGATGATGTTTTCTCACTAAATAATTCACAATTTGGTGACTATGTTGAACGCATCTATCCCATCGAACTTGAGATAAAGGATACAACAGCTACAGTTAAGTCTGCCTCATATTTGGACTGACATCTAGAAATTGACAATAAGGGTCGTTTGAAAACAAAACTTTACGAAAACAGAGATGATTTCAGATTCCCAATTGTAAACTTTCCATTTCTATTTAGCAAAATTCCAGCAGCGACTGCATACGGAGTAAATCTCCAAATTGATACGATATTCCAGGGCTTGTATTTCCTATCATAATTTCCATGATATGAGGTTGCTGCTCACAAGAAAGCTATTAAACCAAGAGTTCCAAGTGGTGAAGTTAAAATCATCCCTTCGTAAATTTTACGGACGCCATCACGAGTTGGTTGACAGTTGTGGAATATTCGTTTCACGGATGATAGCAGATATTTTCCGAATGTCGTAACTACAATCCAAATCCCTTTTCTCGAATGTGACATACCGAATTAGACTTATTACCGGGTTTGTACTAACATGAGCAACACCACGAATGCCAAATGTGGAGAAGAATCTGCTTATCCTTCCGGAGCACCTGAGATCAGCCCCAGTTTTTGTTTGGGTTCGTGTTGCTCAGTCATTAGTTTCTATGTTGTGTTTTGTGTTCTTTTTTTGTCAGTTTGATTTTTTCTTTTTTAGCCATGGCGTTGTCAGTTTATTTTTGACTACCCCCAAGGGTGACTGGGGAATAGAAGTATGGTCTCCATTGGTCTTCGTCCGACCGGCAGTAAAATCCTCGTTAAAGTTGGGAGTCCGTTTGGTTGTGCAGGATGTATAAATTTGCAGCCACGTCCGGTCAGAATGGGGACGTTAAATCCAATGTCTAGAGAGTGCCACGCTCTTTGCACGTTAAGAACTCTTGCAACAACTCTTTGAGGGGTCCGAAGGTGACCTGTCGCAAGGCTAAATTTCTGTCCCTATCCAATATACCCTCATTTCCCGTGGCAGTCTAACTTTCCCCGACCTTAATCCTTGACGTCTCTATTACAGAACCTACATATTGTATTTACTGTTAATTTGTTCTCGCCCTGAATATGCATTAAATATTTGCCACTGGACGTTAAACAACCAACAGTCAATCAATCAATTTATTTTCGACTTATGAGTTTAAATGTCCTTTGGTATCTTTCGCGTCTCTTTTCTATGCCCCTATCAAAAATACCATTTTCCAGTAACAGTCAACATTTCTCAAATCAATCCCGGTTGTCTCATCATGCAAAACCTACTTTGTGCCATTTTGTTTTTCTTTGTTGAAATAATTATTTGTTCTCATAGTGATTAAGATTATAACACAATGTTGACTGCTGTACCCCAATTTTTGACATTTTGACATATTATGTCAGTTTGTCTTGTTCACAAATTGCGACTGTCATACAAGTGAGAGGTTTAGCTAGCTATAAAACAAGGTTCATTCACCATTTTCTACATAAAAAATTGCCTATACCAAGTCAGGAATATGACAGTTGTTTTCCATTCGTTTGATGTCTTTAACCGTTTTTTTTTTGCCATTTGATTGAGAACTTTCCGTTTTGAGTTTGGTATTTTTGTTATTTTAGTTTTGTTATGTATAAAGGATTAATTTGTAATCTTGTTAAACGTTCATGTAATGTTCGCCATTGGACATTTGACAAGTAACAAAAACTCCATTAATCTTGACATGAAAAATAAGATACATTGATTACGGATCACACCTTTTTAAGGATATGTGCACATTTTAAAATGACAAGAGGCGGAAATGGCTTCATCCTATATAATATTATCATTAAATAAATCTTAACAAGAGGAAAGAACATATTTGCTTTTAGGTAGGGATCTGCACTGTTTATAAAATATTCTATTATTAATTGTTAATTTGTTCTCGTCCTGAATTTACATTAAATAATTGCCATTCTATGGTCGTTAAGCAATCAGCAACCAATCATGGTATAGTTTTTGTGTAAATTAAAATTATGATCAAAGTCAAGGTCATGACTGTTGATCTTTTGACCATATAGAGGATGGTATGTTCCGATGATCATTCATTTACCATTTACTTAGTTCGGACGCAAGATGTTTTATCAGTTTTGTTTCCATTTTGTTTACCCTTGTATTTATAATTTACTTAATATGTACTTTATCGATAAAGTATAAACCATACGGTATGTACCATCAACTTAAATTGTTTTTATCAGGGTCTTTGTCAATAAACAACAAATGCAAAAACTTTTTTGTGAGCTTTTTTGTCAAATTTCCTATCAACAATATCAACATTTTTTGTTGGCGTCTTTCTTTTTATTTGTATGTTTGTCTAAATTGTTTAGCCAGTTGTGTGTTATATCTGTGATTTGTGTTTTTAATGTATGTTTTTGTTGCTCACACAATTTTGTCAAGATGACGGAACTATTATCAATTGTCATACACGTGGGAGGTTTAGTTAGATATAAAACCAGGTTCAACCCACCATTTCTTCGGAAAATGACTGTACCAAGTCATGAATATGACTGTTGTTTTTTTCTTATTTGTTCCGATGTTTGATAAAGTATGATTTTGTCAGTTTTCATGGACTTTCTCCTTCTTGAATTGACCTTGAAGTTTGATTTTTTTTTTTACTTTTTTACTTCTGTCGAGGTACCCACATTGCAGTAATCAGTTCCTATGTAAATTCTGCAAGGAATAAAGAAGGTGAATCCTAGACAGCTACAGACAAAACGGGTAATGTTTTGGAGACGTAGATATTTTGCATTGCAATAGGTCATCTACGGATACACGTAGATTTTGTGATTAAGTCAGTACTTAATAATCCCTATTAGATCCCTATATTACAGGAGTAACGGATATTTAGATTAGGGTAAACTGTTACATTTGGTTTACAATGTTCCAAATATTATTCATCCTTGTATTTTATTCGTGCAGGTGATTCAAAGCAATTCGTGTTTTATATGTGCTAAATATGCTATTATTTGTTGTTTAAAACTTTTGAATTGAAATCTAAACGACCTTGATTTTATTTTATTAGCACGCATTTAAAAGTTATATTTCTTAATATTTTCTTATTTTGATTTACCTGTGTCATGTGTATTACCTTTTATGTTTACACTTTTATTGATTATGTTACAAATCTGAATTATTATAAAGGTAAGCATGGTTTTGAATGTTTTATGTTTTGGCAGAAAGAAAAAAAAAAACACAATTCACACTAAATATATTTAATAAAATATGTAATGTTGATAGAGATTATCACCATATGACATGTATGAAACAATGTTGTTAAGATTTAATTTTGAAATACCTGTAGGAAGGCCCAATATTTGTACATGTTATTTGTCAACCATTAATCACTTTCGATAATGCAGTTAACAGTAACGATTTACTCGTGTGCGTCGGCAGGGTAAGCAGTTAATTCTCCATTAGTTTGCATCAAAGTGGATACATAAATATGTCATTTTAAATCTTTGTTGAACTATCGTCTGAATAATAAATGAAGCTGTCACGTGGTGTACAGAATGTGGACTATTCCTTTGTTCAGTTTGTGCAAAGCATCATAACACATCCGAACTAACAAAACACCACAGAGTAATTTCGGTCACGGACTTCAATAAACTTCCGGATTTTGTCGTTGAAACATGTAACCGATGTAAACACAACAACAACTTCAAATTCTTCTGCAATTTTCATACTTGTCCATGTTGTAGAGTCTGTATTACTGAACAACACCAGGAATGTCGTGAAGTAAAAAACCTTAAAGATATCTTGAGCAACGACTTACAATCCTGCGCTTTTATGTTTCATGTGAAGCATGATTTGCAGGAATTAAAGATAGATGTTGAAGAATCGTTGGACTATTTAGCTCTTTCTTTAGATCAAATTCAACTGGTAGAAAAGAAATATGTTGACAAAATTCAACGGCTGCGAGAATCGCTAAATGATCATTTAAACAAAATAGAAATAGATTTAAAAAACAAACTGAGGAATAAACACTCCTTAGTCTCATCACTTGTGAATACAGTCAAAACAAAGAAAACACATATTGACCAATTACAAGAAGATATTTCAGTGATGTCAAAATATGCTTCTGATCTACAAATTTATGTTGGGCTTCAAACAATCAACACAATGACAACTGCTGAAAAACAGGTCTTAAAAAATGTGAGGTTGAAATAAAAAGTAAAATCACAAAAATACTGAACTCCGAGGAAAATTCAATCGGAAAGTCCCTAATCACATGGCAAAATCAAATGACAAAACACATCAAACGAATGGACAACAACTGTCATATTCCTGACTTGGTACAGGCATTTTCAAATGTAGAAAATGGTGGATTGAACCTGGTTTTATAGCGCTAAACCTCTCACTGATATTGATATTGATTTAAATATGATAGATGTGAACAATTCTTCACTTTTTCAATCTATTGTTACCCAATTGAAGAATTTTGATGAGGTGTCGTTCGTCTCTTTGCCTCCTCCGTTAAAGCTTAAGTCTCGGCAATCGACCCACGGACAAGTACAGGTGCAAAAAGCAATTTTATCCTCATCGGAACTATTAACACCAAAATTTATGAGAAAAGTTTGTATTCCGAAAGGAAAAAGTGGCTTATTTATAACAGGATGTCAGATACTACCGAACGGTAACCTGTTATTTGTAGATCAAGATAATAAGTGTTTTATGTTATTTGACAGTAATGGGATTTATGTCAGAGACGTAATTATATTTTCCCTTACTGTCCACGTGATCTTTGTTATGTAAGAAATAAGACGGTCGCCGTTACATTATACGATAAAGGAATTGCGTTGATTGATGTGATGAAAAGTAAGATTGTAAAACGGATCAAAGTTAAAGAGGATTGTTACGGCATCGATAGTGATGGGAAAACGTTGGTGACAAGCCTTGGTGATCAAATCATGATCATGGATTTACAGACTGAAGTTATAAACAAGATCAGGTTAGATGGTTGGTATTATGATATTACACTCTCTAGCAATCAACTTTATCTGGCAAACTTCAATACAAGTAAAGTGTCATGCTACAATACTCAAGGTGATTCTCTGTGGACAAGCCAAATAGTTAATATTCCATATCCAGGTGGAATTGCATGCAATTCAAGAGGATTAATTTTTATTGCATGTCATGTAAGCAATACAATAGTGGCCTTGTCAAAAGATGGTATGAAGAGAAGAGTGATTCTGACCGAACAAGATGGACTAAAAGGTCCTTTTCCGAAACAATTTGACAAAAAGACCTCAACCCTTCTTGTGACCAATCTTTCGAATGGTGATTGGTTTCTTTTCAATTTTAGGGAGCAAGTTATACTTGCAACAACGTCATTTCATAATTAGGTATTTTTTTTTATGTTTATATTTAGTACTGAGATACTGCTTTAAACAAAAACAAAACAACAAAAAGTAAAATAACAAAAATACCGAACCCCAAGGAAAATTCAAAACGGAAAGTCCCTTATCAAACATCATATTTAAAAGCTAAAACACATCAAACGAATCGAAAAGAACTGTCATACTCCTGACTTGGTACAGGCATGTTCTTATGTAGAAAATGGTGGGTTAAACTTGGTTTTATAGCTAGCTAAACCTCTCACTTGTATGAAAGTCGCATGAAATTCCATTTTTACAACTAATATGTCAACAAAGAAAAATAAATGGCATAAAGACAATACATTTAAGGAAAACGAAAGACAAGAATACAAACAATGACCATAGCACAATAACACAATGGCGGGATGTATAAGTACCAAGCCACGACAAAAGGCTATTACGAAAAATGGATTTAACAGTAAAGGTTAATGGTTTACAAAGACAAATAAAAGAACACTATAACACGTAATTAAGATACGTACCTAGAATCTAAACTTTAAGACCATCGTGTATAATTTGTGAAGTTGATACAGAATATTTATCAACAAGGTCTTGGTATCTTCCGATGATTTTTTATTCGAAAAAGGACGGGGCGTTCTTTGACATAACCCTGGTTCATCAACTTTCTGCTCAGACACTGGTGACGTTTGTAAAGTCTGAGTAGCAGCTGCAAGCTCTTGAATACCGAATGAGTTGGGACATGTATATCCCATATGCAGGTAAAGGTGGCATATTGCTACTAAGATTAGAGTAATTGATAATTTCAAAACTAAAATCGTCCCATTTGTCATAGATTTTGGTACTGAGATGACCGCTTATGTCAAATTCAAAGTATAAGTCTAAATATGAGGCGGAGGAAGCCGTGTCTGGAGGATTTATTAATGGAACCAAATTAGAAATGGTTGGATTGTTAATTGAAAGAACATCATCAATATATCTGAATGTAAAAATTAAATGATCTGGCTTCTTTGATCTTCTTGTTTTGACAAGTGTCTGACGGAACTCAGGCTCATATGAAAATAAAAAGAGATGGGCAAGGAAAGGCGCACAGTTCTTTCCCATAGGAATGCCGACATTTTGTTGAAAAACAACTAAAACAAACAATGCTTTTCTGAAATCGGGGATATAGATTAAAAGTGCGACTATCAATAATCTATAAAGGAATGATTCAAGACATTATGTAAACCGAATTAACAGCATACAATTGCATTTACATAATGCTTGAAAATACCACATCTTTTTATTTTCATACATGTAAAAAACAAATTTTCATAAAAACGTGGAATGCGACAACATCTGACATCTCAAAAGTGTCATATATAGTTCGTTACAATGTTAGAAGTTTCCTATGAATATTTTGTAAAACATAGAATGATTTTGTGTGGCTTAATTTATTTAGAGATTCAAATTTATGATTACGTGCATTGATTTACATTTATAAATTATAAAAATGTCAATGGAATTCGATGTATAATCTTGGGGAATATAATGCAAATCTGACAATTAATCAGCCATAATTGATATCAAAACAGTCTGCATGTCATTGATCACAAGACTTTGATCATATAATCAGTAAAAACAATAAAACATGATTCTTTATTCTCTATTCAAATTCATAAGCAATACATTTATAAATTTTAAGTGTCAAAATATTTGTATCGATAAATGAACAATATTTTCAATGCATTGGTTCATTGTATTCTTTCTTAAACTTTATTTCATAACACTAGGATGATCAAAGGTTTATCTATTCTAAGCTTAAATTCCAAATATTATTGTTTGATAATTGTGCTTAAGGAATCCTAATACAATCAAGCGTTTTACTTTAATGTACTACAAAACATAACTTATACCATTTTAGTTTTTTAATATAAAGGTCGTAATGTATTGTCAAGCATTAAAAGTCATTAGTTTCAGCTGGAAAAGACAGTAACATTTTCCAAAACAACTGGTGAACATTAGGTAACTTAAAGACAACAACAGATCTGAATACGACGTTTGATAGAACTGTTAATTCATATATATATACGTTCTATTTTAATCTGTAAAATAAACTGAAGAATACATGCCGCTCCTTGTAAGTGAATTGTTTGAAATGAAAACTAAATGAATAGATACATACAACTAATATCAAATGTAAGACCAGCGATAAAAGTTCAGATTCCGGAGCACCTTACATCACCCCCGATTGTTGATGGGGTTCGTGTTGCTCCGTCTTAAGTTTTCTTTGTTTTTTAGTTTTTTGCCTTGGCATTGTTAGTTTATTTTTTGACTTAAGAGTTTGCATCCCTTTGGTATTTTTCGACTTTCTCTTAACTGGATATATTGGAACAGATGAATACTTTCTGCACCGAAGACTAAAAAATTGCAAAATAACAACAATAAAGCATTTATTTATCATTTACATTAAACAGACTGCCTACTTTTCTCTTTGATGCTTTACTGTTGAATGTTTTGTTAACTTGTTTATAATTTTCACGCCTATACATGTTATATGTTTAAAGACTGTACATAATTCATTGAATTTTATATTACGATGTTTAAGCAGAGAAAAAATGTTCCTAATATATGAACAAAGAAAAATTGCTGCTTTATTAAAACTTAAAACTTTTATTTTTAAAAGGATATATGTTTTACAAAGACTTATTGCTCAGAAGAAATATTTAAACGAATTGTTTGGAAGTATTCGGCATGAGGTACAATCACACTGATTGATGTCAATATATATGTGAATATGATGTTGCCTAGCAGCAATGGTGACTTTTGACTGAGTGTGGATTTGCACGAAGGATAATCCATGCATAGAAGGAGACGCTTACTCCGTCCACGTATCCATTCTCGCTCCTTTTTAACCTTGTTTATCTCTTCCTTATCGGTTTGATGAGATTTGAACATTGGTCAACTTTGATTGTCTTAATTCAAAAATATTTGAATAGCCTTCTTGATCTTAAATAGAGGATGGAACATTATAAAACAGCTTCGACAAAAACAGATATAACTGTCGTATGGATATAAAATTGTTAAATGTCTAGATTGAATAAAGCATTTAATTATAATGCAGAAAAATATCCATCTGAAATCATACAGATACATACCATTGAAATACTAACTATGAATCAAAATTAACTTTGTCCGGTCTATGCCATACGTTAAAAATACACAAAGTGTGATGGCTAAAGTAGCATAACTTGTGAATAGCAAAGTCAAATCTTTTTTATACCAAAGTGGGGCTTACTCTTACAATTCCCCATAAATTGGCCCAAGCATACTTTAACTTGTGACCGACATGTAAACATTATCTAAAATCGGAAGTTTAAAATCCAATGGGTCTAATAAAAT
Organism: Mytilus californianus; assembly: GCF_021869535.1. NCBI lineage: Eukaryota > Metazoa > Mollusca > Bivalvia > Mytilida > Mytilidae > Mytilus > Mytilus californianus. The sequence continues at coordinate 4,345,380 of NW_026262615.1, forward strand.
CAATTGCAATAAAAATTATTATTTTGTTTTTAAATCAAGCATAAGCCTATACAATTACTCTTACCGATCTAAACAACTGTAGAAAGGTTCAAGTGAAACAATTCTGTCATATTCGAGGAAGTGCGCAAAGTGTGAAAATAAAATGAAGTGGTTTAGGTTTTATCAATTTTTAATGTCAAGACAGACAATTTTCAACATCGAAAAAAGAGCAGGAAGATAACAAGGGGACAATGAAAACTGATAAGTCAAAGGAAAACTGACAACGTAATGGCAATACACGAAAGACGATGAAAAAACAGACCACAAGACAACACACAACAAAACAAACTCTTATAAACACGAATTCCATCAATCTGGGAGGATATCAGGTGTTTCGGAAGGGTGAATAGATTCTGCTTCAGTAGTGGCACCCGTCATATTGCTCATAATTTATACACATTCATTGCTAAGTTTCATTCGGTGCAGTCACTAACGAGAAAAAGAGGATGAAACTATTGTTTCGACAATTGAAATATGACCTTGACCATCTGTAACACAGATTTTCCATAAATGTCAATCAACAATGATGGCGTCGGTAAAAAGCTTTCTTCAACTACATTCAACAACAGCGTAACGTCCTAAGAAAATAAATCAAAGTATACCGGAGTTATATCCAAATACAATGTATTGCATTAACTTGAACGGTAAATATTTTTTTAAATTTGGAGCAACAAACTGACAAAAGTGGTAGCGTTCTTCAACAGATTAGAATATCACATACAAGTGTTATGATATTTGATCAAACCATCCTCTAGTTATTGTACAGATGATCAATAGTATACCCTTAATACAGCTGAGATAGGTTCTAAACTCTTTAAAACTGCTAGAATATTTTATCACGTAACTGTTCTAAGCATTTCAAGAACTGTTCTAACCTAAAACAGTTCTACCCTAGAGCTGTTCTACGGTAGAACTGTTAGAATCAGTTCTACAGTAGAACTGTTTATAAACAGTAATTGATGTAACAACAACATATAGTTTTTTTTAAGAAAAATCTGTGTATTAAAAATTGGATATTTGATGATTTTAAGACAAATCTGTTAACGTTTTTCGTCGATTTTATGTGCTTCCTATGTTCACCTATTACGGAAAATACAACAAGCCAAAAATAAAGGCAACAGTAGTATACCGCTGTTCGAAACTCATAAATCGATAGAGATAAAAACAAATCCGGGTTACAAACTAAAATTGAGGGAAACGCATCAAATATAAGAGGAGAACAACGACACAACAAAAACACAACATTAAAATGTAACACACACAGAAACGAACTATAATTTATATGCAAAATTTTACTAAGATCTGTGACATAACCCATTTACTGTTCCTTGACCTTAAAGCTCGATAAGCTGTTTTTAACGTTCAAAGGAAATGTTTAACCATTACCAGGTTTTGACTGAAGGAATCATTTTTTGTCTTTCATAAAATGCACTAGAATTGCTAAATAATTTATAAGAAGTATTACTGGACAGGCTGATGAGCCAACATTGAAAATGTCGATTCTAGTCAGATTTTATTCCGATGCTCAACTAGTAAGTATAACTTCACTATGTGTTATCATTTGTTTTATTTATTTAAGGTTACTGGTGCATCAGAGACAATAATAACAATGACAATGATAATAAAAATAATAATAATAATAAGAGTTGTTATAACTTCTAAAGAACAAAACATGATATAAATTATTTCATTTCAAACCAATAGTTAGCTTACTAAAGATCAATAATTAACTTAAACAAATTATATTTAAATTGAATAGTTATAAGTGTACACTATATAATTTGAATGGACTTTTTCTATGTTAATTGAAGGCAAGCATTTAAAAAGAAGAGATGTAATTTATTTTTGGGGAAACTCATGAAAACTTGTACAGAAACTAGCCTGTAACATAGTTAATCATGACTATTAACGTTGGAATATTCACAGTATGCCTTTTTCGAAATGATATGTACAAACTAAAATTTAAAAGGAAAAGACCTTAAAACTATTGATTGATTGATAATAAATATAAAAATGAACATTTGATTAATAATTACAACATGATGATTTTAAGTTAACATTTCGTTCATTTTCTTCTTTCTTCCCTACATTTTTTAAAAAGAGGGACGAAGGATACCATCAGGACAGTCAAACTCATAGATCGAAAATAAACTGACAACGTCATGGCGAAAAATAAAAAGACAAACAGACAAATAATAGTACATAAGACACAACATAGAAAACTAAAGACTGAGCAACACGAACCCCACCAAAAAGTGGGGGTAATCTCAGGTGCTCCGGAAGGGTAAGCAGTAAACTGTTTACGTCTTCATAATTTAACTACATTCAACACCAACATCCTCGCTGTGAGCACAGTTATGTGAACCCCAATCTGGATGTAAGCATTCTACTAAGGATGTCTCATATCCATTACACTCCAAATCGTCAAGCCATATTTCGCCACTTCCACCACCAGCAGTATAGAAATTATATGCTGAACTGAAAAAAAAACATATTCAGAGTAATGAGGGTGATAAAAAACGAAATCAAAACATTTTCTTAATCCATTAATATGTGTGAAGTAACACTGATGATAGCCTACTTTAATTTGTAATGAAGTTTTTATAATTCTTTACTACACTATTAAGAATAAGGATGTTTTACCATATCTCTATGAAAGTAATGGTAAAGTCCGGTTTAAATCTCAAAATCAACAAACAAAAACCATTAGAAACATGAGAAATACAAGTACAAAATTCAAATAGATTTTATATTTTCCAACCATGATCGTATATTATTTATCATGCAATTTAACATTGACACTAAAATATTTGAGTTTTGCATGTTCATTGATTTTTGTTGAAAATTGTTGAAAACTAAACCGCGGACGTATAGAGAACCCCCAAAATGAACCGTAATGTATGAATGTAATTTTTGCATTACCTGTCGATCAACAACACAGACTTATTAGTATACTATACTAAGCAAACAATTATTTGCATACCTATATGATCATGAAGATAGAATGCTGGATGAAAGATCAAAATAGTTTTAACAAAACAATATGAAAGTTAAATTACAAAATTAAATTATACCGGACGAAAACATAAATACCTACCATGCGTTGTGTAGACAATTTAAGTTGCCCTTTAAAGCACTTTGATTTTTTCACATATTATAACAAAGCATATTTATTAGGATTCATTACAATTTAATAGAAATGACTTGAAGTTATCAGATATGACAGTTTATTTCGGGTTTTTTATTTGTCGAAACAGTATTCAAGGTATAAGATTTCTTGTGTTAAAATTGGTTCACCAAATTCAATTAAAAAAAAAAACGAATTCCTTAAAAGTTCTGACTAATTGTAAAGTCTTTGGTCAATAACATTATTGGTCCTGATGAAGGTAAATACAGAAAAGTGCTTCGTCCGCAATAGTTTTTTCAACTAATATTTGATATTTTAGCACTGTGTCAATCATGCTGCTGGTGGACTAATAGTTCCCGAGGGTATCATCAATCCAGTTTTTAAATTTTCTGTAAATCATTACGAATTTTTAGAAAAATTAAGCTTCCAACAATAACGGAAAAGTTGATCACACGCGGATTTAGCAATTCTTTTTGAGTCTCTTATCGTTAAAATTCTTGACACATTTATAGATGTGAGCTGTCCTGGAAACACTTCGGAAGCACCGACTTTATTTTGTAAGGCGATCTCATAAATTTATAATTAAATATATAGAAAAAATTAGATCAAAGTAAAAAACTCAAACAGACGCAGAAAAAATTATAAAGTGTTTTTGTTTATTTCTTAAACAGTAGTACTGAAAAGTCACAGATATTTCTGACAGAATTAAGGAACTGGTCAAAAGTACAATCATAATGTTGAAAAGTCAAAACAACAATTAGTATAAAGCACTAAAACAATCAAAGCTGAAAATATATTTTTTTAAGGTAAAATTGTTTTGAGTGTATCCTTTTCAAAATTAAAGGTTGTTACTTTGACTGTTTTTTTTAATTTTTGCATCTAATTCTAACAAAGACTTTGTTTGTCAGGGGAAATCAACAATATTTAAAAACACGAATAACACTAAGAAATGCTTATGTCATATGAGTACATTGCAAACTATTTGTACCTGTAGCCCATCATCCTGCAAGCTACGTTAGCATCATATATATCAAAGCTATCATCACAAACAGTTCCCCATATTCCATTATAGTAAACTTCAAGGCGACCAAAGCTGGAACCTCCCGCTATTCGAACTTCTATAACTATAATTATATTCCATAGTAAAGCAAATGATCAGTATCGTCGTAACTATAGTTATATTCTATAGTATAGCAAATGATCAGTATCGTCATAGCCAAATGTACTATTGAGTAAACTAATTTATTTTAACCTAATTACAACTGTTTTACATATATAAATCTGAGGCGTGTGTATTGAATGTACGAGATATATTTGAAACTCGGAAAATCCCTTGATGTGATCCTAATATACGCATTCATAACACTTGTTCATTACAATATGACCATCTCTGAATGGATAAAAAAGATAGCGACGCATTGTTGACATTCCGAATACAAGACCTTGCGACCAACATGTTATTTGTTTTTATTTGTGTGCATTTACCATTGCAATTGTTGAAGAATAAAAAGAAATGCAACAGATGCCGCATGCAAATAACGCTTTAAAAACTTTCAATGGAAATTTCTATTTTTGCGATACCTATTTCGACGCAATGTTCGCAAAAAAAACATCCAAACCATTTCTGAATATACAGTCTTCACAAAACTGTTTCATTTCATTAATGTAATTGAATATTACTTTCTCTTGATATTTGTATGCGAGTGTTTAATACAGATGTTAGATTGTGTAAAATGTATATCCTTTATACGACACCCCAACCTTTTTGTAATTGTTGTCAGGGTGACCTATAGATGTCTAGTTTGCTGTTTCAGGGATGTATTTACCTTGGATTTTTTTTAAAAATTCATATTAAAAGTACCAACTATGTGAAATGAGATAAGTTTTACCTTTCCTTTAAATATATTCATCTTAATGGTCATTTTTTTTTCAAATTATCAAAATGTACAAATGCGGTCCATGACCTCATTCACTCTGTTTTCAAAAATGTGTTTGATTGATGATAATTGGAATTTTATTACGAGTGATATTAAAACTATTTTTATCATTCAATTCTTTGACATTTCGCTGATAACAAAATCTTGAATATATTACAGTACGTATAATACCTTCTTCTCTACAATCCACACCAACATCTTCCCCGTGATCACAGTTGAATGTACCCCACGGCAGGTGCGCACAGTCAAATAGAGTGAATTCATTTCCGATACATTGTAGATCATCAAGCCAAATTGGACCACTTCCATCTCCAGCTGTAAAAGGCAGTCCGTATGATCTGAAAACATTAATTTCTAGAGTAATATCTGAATAACATTTCAGGCTGTCCATACTTACTGTACGTCTTCTTTTTTATAATATTTATTTCACTTACTGCAATGATTTGACTATTTATCTGTATTCTTAAAGATATAAACTAGTTTATGTGTCTATGTGTGTATTAAAGATATTCGCTAAACGAAACCATTTAAAATCATCTTCTGTTCAAATAAAAAAAAAAAAAACAAGTTGTATCTTACCTTTGAACATTTTCCAAAAATCAATGCTAATAATAGGGCCAAGTCATATGTTTGTTTCATTATGTTTAAAAAAGGAAGTATCTAAGTAAAAGGCGGAGAAATAAGTACCTCAAGCCTAGAGCTAAACATACTACTTTGGCTTCATTTCGACCAAAATCATTGTCACAAATAGTTCCCCATTGACCATCATGGTATATCTCTAACCTGCCCCTGTCTACGTCTGACCCAACTAATCGTACTGGAAAAAAAAATAAACTGTTTTGATAACTGAGTAATAATTAAAACAAGTACTTGTCATAATTACACTATATATGATAAAGTCTCTAATACTATCAATTATGTGTATATGTTTACAAAACAAAATATACAGTTTATTATTCTGATAGTATGTTGATAATGATAGGATGTGAATAACATCCTGCAGACATTTACGTTGTTTTCAATGTGTTTATGGTGAAAGAGTAGATTTGGCAAAAAATTAAAGGCTTTTGATAACTAGAAGTATAGACCGTGGAAAGACCGATAATTAATTAAACTATAGGGAATACGAAATTAACTTATTATAAAGGATACTGGCCAGCATTCACATTTCAGGCATCATACATTTTGGCATTGATGAAGATTACACAATGCAATGTTCTGTTATCAACTTTTCTTTAGCTAACACATTATCATTACATATACGATGCCCTTGCAATGTGTACACATAATGTCATATTACTAAATGTTCCAAATACGTCATGAAGCCTGTCTAAATTAACACCAATACTTTTTTAACCGCAAGAATAAGTTGATGTTTTTAGGTATTATCTTACAAGACAGTAAACTGGTTGATCATATCTTGAGCGTTGCATTTGAAAGAAATGATATGACAGACACATGTACAGATAAGTTTTTAATTTCTTGACGTACCACAAGAGATTGATTGTGATAGTAGTTTGAAAATGAATTTCAAATAAGTTAGTTTAAACTTTCCATATTTGTGTAGCTCCTCAAACGTACAAGGAAGCTATAGAACCAAGATTTTGCAATAGAAAGTTGCTCATATGAATGAAGGCAGAGAATACCAAAGTGACACAAAAGGCTCATAACTCCAAGAAAAAACCGACAACACGACCATGGTAAAAAAAGAAAAACGGACGAAAAAACAAACAACGGTTTGCAAAGCAATGCATAGAAAACTTAAAACTGCGCAATTTTGAAACAATTTTATGTCTAAGGACTTGAATGTGGATTTTACGAATTTCAAAAACGCCTCTAGGAGAACATGCAATGATAGTTCCTCTACTCATGCAGGTCCTTCAAACCGGAATTCGTGCCTTCAAACCGGTATTCGTGCCTTCAAATCTTTTTTAGGCAGCAAACTAATCTGATTGACCGTCAAGAAAAGTCTATACAACAGATAATAGTCACCCACCTTCCTTTGTATCCCCTAGTTCGTATTGTATTAATAATGAAAAACGCATAGGTGCAAATAATACACAAATAACTGTTCCACTGTCCGGATCAACATATTTTGATCCTTCTTCTGTTTTTATCCTCTTTTTTTTGGTCAGTGTAGTGAATTCCTTTGTCTGATGCTTTTTTAATTGGTTCATAGCATTATCTTACTTTTTCAACAGTTGTTCGAAGTTTGGGATATAGACTTCAAGGATGATGTGAAAGGAGACGGTAAGTACCAGGGGTAGATGTAAAATTCTAAAGGCGAAGAGACAGTGACAATGCCAGGGCAAAAACGAAAGACGACGAAAAGACAAACATGTCTACAAAACACTACATAGAAAACAAAAGATAAAGAAATACGAACCCCAACACAAACTGGGAGGATCTCAGGCGCTTCGGAGTTATCATATCCTGCTTCTCTAGTGGTACGTTTGTTAGCAGTCTGTGTGTTGTTTTTTTATTTATGTTCATTATGCAGTACATTAAAGGAACAATTTATTTCATAAAACACTATTTATCTCATTTCACTAACTCAACTAAAATAAAAGCTATGTATATGTATACTCATCAATGATTGTGATTTACACCTGGACCTAACCTAATGATTTAGAATTCAGATTCATAAATTCAGTTACAAATATGTTTTCCGGACTTCTGGTTAAATGTAAGCAGAAAATAGCAGTCGGAGTAAATAATGTAAATGCTTAACTACGAATAATATCTTAGTCCGACAAACATTTTTTTTTTATAAATAGTGATTATAAATATAATGCATATCTTTGGAAAAATTTGTAGAAAATTAAAACTTCAGACCTCCTCTACAATCAACTCCGACATCCTCTCCGTGATTACAGTTGTGTTGCCCCCATTCGGGATGCATGCAGTCTGTTAAGGATAGTTCATTTCCATCACAGGCAACATCATCAAGCCATATTGTATCAGAATCCCGTCCGTCTCCTGCTGTATATGGTGGTCCATATGAACTGTGAACAGACATACGTTTGTAACATAGATATTATTAGATAAGATAACTAAAACCAGTTACAAACTTTCAAAAAATTAGAACACTTGACGGATACAAACATGTGCATGCGTTTGTTTAAATCTGCTATGTATTTTTTGTATATATTATTTTTTTGCTTAAATAAAACAAAAAAATAACTATTACACACTGTGCCAAGCATCAAGGTCCAACCAAGTTTATTTTTTGTAAGGACTTTTTGTCATGCCACTGATCTACAGAAATTGATTGAACCTAAATAATGAGCACTTATCAGTCCCAATGTATGACTGTCGTCAGTGTTTTTTAAGATAAATCTGATTGATTTTATTTAATTTGATTTAACCTTACAACGGTTTGATTCAAGCACCAGGAACGAGTTCTTTGTAGACAAAACGAATGTCTGGCATGTCTGGTGTATTATTTCTAACGTCGGGTATCTTGAATGATTTTCTGTGTATCCTTTCTCTGTTGATAATTTGTTTATCACAGACCATAGCAGTCTCTATTACATTTATTCACAATACGTCTACACATCACGCAATTAAGAAATCTTTCTATCATTTAAAACTTTGCATTAATAACTGTTTCTCATTTTGAAACTCAATCTTTTAAAAAGGAAAACTCAAATGAACTTTATGATATTGATAACCTAGTCTTGTTAGCTTTCTTTAATATTTTTTCTGACAATTTCAATATAACCATAAACTAGCATATATTATTCAAAAGAATTTTCTGACTGAATAATTTAATTTGGATTACATACTTCAGCGTTTGATTTATAATGAGGAACTGTATCTATGAAGGATGTATTCTTCTGATGTTTCAGTCTCATTGAAATCTCGTTCGGGAATTATTTCCACAGTATGCGATACAAATGGAAAATGTCAATGAATTTAAAGAATTTTATAATCAAACTGTGAAAAAATTGTGTACTTACAATAAGTATTTTTTCAGTAAAAAATTTTCAAAGTTTATAACCAAGCCGTCAGTCTCATCAGCCACAATGTGGAGAAAGTAGGTGAGGGGTACATAGAAATGATTTACCAAAATTATGTACATCCCATATCAATTTTTTTCTTTTCAAAAATCTTAAATATGTATTTGTTAAATAATTTTTAACAAAGAAGTTGAAATAATACGCTTTTTGTTCTAAAAAATAGAGAAAAATCCCAAATTGACGAAATTGACAGCATGGTCAATTTGACACAAAAAAGTAACAATATTTTATAAAACTTTCTTAAATTAACACCAACCTATAGTTTTTTAAGTTAAATTTATTCAGATTAGTCTACTCCATCTTTAGTGATAGTTTGAAAAAAAGTTTACGCGTGAAACTGTGATTTTTTTCATGATAATAGCCCAAAAATGGGTAAAAATTGATGAAAAATGGGAAAATCATTAAAATTTGGTACTTTCAAAGGGCCGTAGCGAAAAACAAAGTGCACAACTATATGATTTTTTTGTGCATCAATTACTTTCTTACAGTCATATCAGGTTAAGAAAAAAAGTTTAATTCTAGAAATTTGTGGCTTCTCAGAGGTGTACATCTTTAAAGCGTATATACTATTTTCCATGCTTTTTGGAATTAAATATGTATAAAATGCATATTTAGTTTTTCCTAACGATTCGATTAATCATATGTTGTTTCTTAAAAGCTCAATTCTTACCTGAAACCTAAAGCCATGCAGGCCACTTGTGCGTCCTGGGCGTCAAAATCGTCATCACAAACTGTTCCCCATATTCCATTATGATAAATTTCTAATCTGCCCTTTTCAAATTCAGAACCTATCAGTCGAACTATTTGTATGCAATTTAAAATTAAAGTTATTCATACAGTGTTATTATCACTCCGTTTAATGGAGAGACAGAATATAACTCATTTAATGAAAAAAAGTAAATAGTTTTGCGGTCAGTTATGAATAAAACAGCTTATTTGTTTCTCAAACAACTAACAGAATAGCAATACACTCAACTGGTGTAATTGAAAATAATTGCATTACATAGAAGTTTTATACGATTCTGAAATTATAATTGACCAACGCATTCAAAAGTTATATCTTATATTCGTTCAGAATGCAACATATATGACTACACATTCTCTCTGTAACAACATTGAAACAACGCATAGAAACACAAACGAAGGGCTGATTTAACTCGTAAATTCTTATAGCATGCACGTGCAATTATGATATAAGAATGCTTTTTTTGTAACTTTATGCGTTGAACGTGTGCAACTTTAATTGCGTAGCTTGTTTCAAGAATTATAAGGTTTCGTCATGAACAATAGTATCTTGGAAAAAAGTTGCATCTAAGTGTTCTATATACAGGACAAATTAACACACAATTTTATTCATGTTCCGTATTGTTCATATTACAATACCTTAAACAACGATTGTCTATGTCATATATTAACTACATATAAATAACATATTTCATGTCTTAAACGGCAGATTCAAATAGGATATTTTTTTTATTATTTCAAATAAATGTCTAATAGTTTAAAGTCATATGAAATTTCAAATTTAAAACAAAAGTTGAACATGTTTTCCTCTAAAAGAAGTAAACGTGAACTTTTTTTTAAAAGAAGGTCCTTTATATTATCAACATCTTCATAAATGTACCAATATTGAATTATTGACTTCCCAGACACTAATTCGCAGATATTTTCCCGTATGCAGTGACCTTAACTACGAGACCTTTCGTTATAACTTCGGCCACCGCACAGCGCAAGTGCAAGGGGAAAACAGTAATGAAAGAATGTAAACACACGTGCTCTTGAAGGTAAATAGGAATAAGAGATTCTTAAAGAACAAATTTAATACAACAAATCATTTAACAACTGTTAAGGAATGATTTAATTAACAAATGGGAGCACATGGACAATATAAAAACAAATGTCATGACTCTTTCAATTCACTTATCAGTCACGCTTTCCACGTGTTCTGTTTTTATTGTTTATCAACGGCACGATCCGGAAAACTTGGACAACAAACTCGAAAGTTAATTAGCTTGCGATCAACAACCACTGATATTATTTGTCGATAATACGTTATAGATGTGTAATAAATATTAAAAAAAACGTGCATGCAAGACGTAGTTTAGTATATATAGATATAGGAAGATGTGGTATGAGTGCCAATGAGACAACTCTCCATCCAAGTTACAACTTATAAAAGTCAACCATTATAGGTCAAGGTACGGCCTTCAACACGGAGCATTGGCTCACACCGAACAGCAAGCTATAAAGGGCCCCAAAAAATTACTAGTATAAAACCATTCAAACGGAAAAACCAACGGTCTAATCTATATAAAAACGAGAAACGAGAAACACGTATGAACTACATAAACAGACGACAACTACTGTAATCAGATTCCTGACTTAGGACAGGTGCAAACATTTGCAGCGGGATTAAACGTTTTAATGGTACCAAACCTTCTCCCTTTTCTGAAACAATAGTATAACATCACAACATAGAAAAACACACTATAAAATATCAATAGGAAGGCTTAACGCAATCAAAAAAACGTAAATTAACACACAATGAACGAATAAACTTGACTTGTGACACCTGAATGCAAATACACAGTTAATAAAAAATCACAAGGGATAAATAATTAAAGTCAAAAGAAAATAAACAGGTTTAAACAAAGTTAAAGTATGATATCACTGTGAAATTTCAAACAATTTATAGAAAATCATCACTTTTGAAGAAACCTGCGTCATATTATACACAGGTAAATGAAAATAATTTTGTTGTTAAGTATACTTCTTCTATTATTCTTCTAATTTCCATAACATTAAAATTTCAAGAAACTCGTTCCATATGACTTTAAGGGTTATTGAATAAATTTTAAATATAGCTGTTGTATGTTTTTACAACAGTGGTTGCTGGATCCCAATTTTTTGTCATGTTAACCAATTATGACTGTTTGGGTTGCTCACACTATTTATGTCAATATAATCAACTGTCTTACAAATTGGAAGTTTAGCTAGCTGTGAAATCAGGTTTAACTAACTATTTTCTACAGAAAATGCATGTAATAAGTAACAAATCAGGAATATGACAGTTTTGTTTCCAGTTGTTTCGTATGTTGATATACTTGGCCTTTTGGTTTAGTAAGTTTTTATGAATTTTCCTGATTTGATATATACCTTGGAGATCAGTCTTTGTTTTTGTAAATACCCTTTCAGAACTTTTTATAGAAAAACAAATATAAATTATTTTCGAAATGTACTTTGCAGGCGTGAAATGTCTCTTGTATTTATGATCGAATGTAAACTTTCTGCAGTTGCTATACCTGCTATGGAAACATGGTAAAGATACTTTGAGAATTGCTCAGATAATTTTCCATTACTATTCAATGTCTTTCAAGCGTTATCATACACATGGGAATAAGATCAATGATTTTAACGTTTTCTTAAAAATGACTTTCCTTTTCAATCTACAATGTTAAAGTTGAGATTTTCGTTTTTTATCTCAGAATATTCTTCTTCTTCTAGTATGTTTTTGAAGTATGTGTTGAAGACCCATTGATGTTGTCTTTTTGACATATTCCCGTTTCCATTCTTAATTATTATTTAATATAATGACCCTCATTGCGAACACTATCACATGCGTATTGACATAATGAATCAAATTGTACAATCACTAAACAATTACCCTCACTGATGTCTGCTGTATATGATGCATCGAATCCGATATTTGTTCCACTGCTGTCTGTATGAAAGTGAAGTAACATCTTATTGCCTGTTGACCTTAATCTATAGTTTGTATAATCTCCAAATAATTGCCTTATCATTGGATGATCTTCAGTATCTCCGTCAAAAACCTAGTGATATTTAAAAACATAAGCAGATATGCATTTGAGGTTTTTCGCTTAAACATCTTATCGAAGAAGATGAATTGATAAAACAACTGGTATTTAAACATGCAAAAAGTTACCTGTGTGCACTTATCGTTTTATTAATACAAAGTGAATAAAATGCAGTATACCGTATTTTCATCATAGAATCGTTATGTATATGGCTTAATTGAAAACATCATCCAAATGTCAGTACTACTAATTACTTGATTCATACAATGGTAAATGATTCATGTATTATTAAACTTTCGAAAGACTGAAAAACATAGGTAAACTAGAATATTTACCGTAAGATAATCATAGCCAGCGGCACCAAAGTGAATTTCTTTCAATATAATATTTATAGCATAATTTATTGGTACTGTTATGTAGTAGTAACAATCTACATTGTTTGGATACTCATCGGGATAGTTAGATGAGGTAAATGATCCCCTCAGATCTGAGTAGTGGCCTCCACAGTCTGTAAAAAGAATTATGTTTCCAGCTATATTTTTCTCTTGAATTTGCTCTCTGAACTTTTCCCTTCCCTATTACAATAGACAATAATAAAAAGTAAATCTCAACTTTAATTTTAGTAATTTTTCTTAAATAATGTCTCCTGTTCCTGGCACGCTTTACATGTTTTATGCAATATCTTTCTTGGCCAGGATGATAGATAGAAACCATGTCTTTTGTTTTGACAAAATACTTCAACAGATATACTGACTAAATACTATATACTAAGGTACGTTATGAATGCATATTGCAGCATTTAGAAGTCGTCTGAAACATGGTGCGTGATGTTGTTGAGGTCGACTAAAGTTTCATAATAATGTAACACAAATAATCTTAACCAAACCTGACGTCAAAGCTATATAATGAGCACGAAACCCAGAATCTGTGACACCGACATCCGACTGGAAATGAACCAGCATGAGTTCACCCGTGGATCTGACAATACTTTCCTCTGGAACTGTCCCACGCAATTGAAGCAGTGTTTGTTGGTTTACGGAATAACCATCATATACCTATAATGAAAAAAATAGATATTTGACTGATAACTTGATATATATGCATGTTATATAATAGTTCAATTGTTGAAGATGTGCGATTGAACACGTAGTACATACATGTACAACAGTTATATAAAAGTATTCTTTTTGGAAATACCCGATTGAACACGTGTTATGTATTCAAGTTATAAAAAAGTGTTCACTTGTTGGACGTATATTAATTTTCAACCTTTCTTATATGTTTGTTTCTTTTTAGAAAGAAGGGGATACTAATTAAAAAAATAAAGATCAAAGCCAAAGAAGCAAACCACACCATAGCAAACAAAAAGGCAAAACAATGTTAAAAAAACTTAAGATTAGAAACACAAAACCCACCGCACTCTCATATACGATTAAGACACATACTTGTTATGTAGTAGCTGCAAACAACGATATATAAGTGTGTAAATAATTAACAATCTTTATTTATATATATATATTTTGTTTTTTTTTGGGGTGGCATATTTGTACAGCTGATAAACATGATATCCAATTTCTTAATCGAGTACTGAAATGATAAAGACGTTTAGAGCCTTTAATCACGAGCTCAACTAGCCCTATTCAAACTTTAAACTCACCTCTTTAATAGGAAAAGATTGGGTAATATGGTGGATTTTATAACAAAAAAAAATCATTGTATTCTGTAAATTTAGCAAATGAACAGTGATTCAGGTCAAACAAATATAACATAAACTAACAAACGTTGTTTTGACAACAAAATTTGTTCGAATAATTCAGTAATTGATAAGTCATATAATGCGTTTGGATAGTACCTTATCTCTATTTTTGCTGTTTATTCTATTTTGTTTCAATGTGTTCATATGGTGCAGTGATTAAGAAATTTTACTCACAGCTAAATTACATCATAAAGGGTCGCGTATTTGAAGACTTTTTCGTGATCTCTGTTGCGTTTCATTTTTGTTTTGTTTATGATATGTTCTGTTAATGACCGTGTACTATATCTAAATCAAACGCTCTAAGTATATCTAAAATTCATGTAACTCTCAGACCCAAGTAATATACCAACTTCCAACGAATCACAACAGCTTTCCGTTTTGAAATCTTCCACGATGAGTTGAGGAATATGATCTGGTGGTGCACTGATTAAATAGTAACAGTCAGCATTGTTCGGATAATCATCAGGATGGTTAGGAGAGGTAAATGATTCTGTCATGTTTGTAAAGTAGCCACCGCAATCTGTTTGTAAAAAGCGTGATCTTATTTTTAATATCGTTTATTAGCATATCCCATATCAAACAATTGGAAAGCTATATGAGCAGTATAGACAGCTCCTTTTATTTATAGTGAAGAAACTTGACATCAACAGGTACAATAGCTTAAATATGGCAAAATTATTAGCAATATTTACAGGAACTACAGTTGCAAGGTTAATCAGAATTAGTTTTGGTCATTTTCTTATTGAAATAGCTCAATCAAATAGGGACGTTTGAATTTATGATTGATTTTGTATGGAAAATACTGTAAACCAAGATATTTCCTTGAGCGATTAATTGTCGCTTCTTTTTCGAATAAAAAAATAACGCGAATATAAATCGTCGCGAATATGTTAAAATTCGATCTTCTCTTGTATTAATATATCAATGAAATTAGAACATCGCGAAAATAAATCGCCGTGAAGTAGAATAGAAACGACTAAACGCGAAATAAAGTATCCGCGAAAATCAATTGGTTTACAATAAAAGAAAAGTTAACTTACTGTATAATAGCTGGAATTTACATAAGTGAACTGAATAATACAAGTTTACCTTTCTTTCAAATTAATTAGTGATAACTTACTAGGACTGAATGCAAAATAGTACGCTTCAAATCCTGAATACGCTCCACTGTATGATGTACTAAAATGCACAATGAGTTTATTCTCTGTTGATGTTAATATTTTATTGGAACCAGATTGCTGCGATTCGAACAAGGTATAGCGTGAGTTCAAGAGCCAATCATAGACCTATTTAACATAAACATTGATAAAATATCATAGAACACTTCTTTTTCTAAATTATTCCGTCTCCTGCAAGGAGAAAAATGATATGGACCATTTAAGACAGGTCAACTAAGCTGTGATTGTTTTAGATATAACAAAGGAAACAATTCCAATGCATGCTTAATTAAATTGACTGATTTATGATTTCCAACAAAGATAGGATTAAGATACAAATTTGTAAAGAGCCATGTGGAAGTACTGCTTGTCTTTGTGTCCGTGGTTTTTTTCATACAATGAAACATGTTTAAAACCGCCGCATTTTTTGCGCCTGTCCCAAGCCAGGAGCCTCTTGCCTTTGTTAGTCTTGTATGTTTTTTAATTTTAGTTTATTTATATGCTTTGGAGTTTAGTGTGACGTCCATTTTCACTGAACTGGTACACATTTTTGTTTTGGGGCCGGCTAGGGTCCGGAAGGGATTTTCTCGCTGTGTTGAAGACCCATTAGTGGCCTTCGGCTGTTTTCTGCTCTTTGGTCGGGTTGTTGTCTTTTTGACACATTCCTCATTTCCATTCTCAATTTTACTTTGAACAAATTTACATTATAAACGTTAATACATTATATGTATTGATTCGTTTTATTTTCAATGCTTTGAAGTTAGTGTTTTGTTTTTCATTTGATTTCCTGTAAAATATATAGAATAAAAGAATTTATTTGCTTTATTTTCGACTGATTTGTACCTCGGTATTTTGCAAATTTGGTGAGAAAAAAAAGAGTTATGTCTAATACATTTCATCATTCAAATGATTGTTTTCATAACA
Source organism: Mytilus californianus (assembly GCF_021869535.1). Lineage (NCBI taxonomy): Eukaryota > Metazoa > Mollusca > Bivalvia > Mytilida > Mytilidae > Mytilus > Mytilus californianus. The sequence goes on from NW_026262615.1 coordinate 4,362,160, forward strand.
AATAGTAAAAAAGCTACTGATAAATAGGATACGCATCTTTTTAACCAGCATTTCAACTATATAAATAAATACATTTTGTACCTAACCGTTCATGACTGAAAGCATTAAGTGTATTAAAATTTCAATAATACATACATGAAGCAAATATTTGTACACACGTATATAGCATCCTCTTTTATATCAGGTTGCGACTTGTATCAAATGTTTTTGAAGGTGATAAATGTTTGTATGTACCGGGAACTGCTAAAAGGAAGGCGAAAACCAAAGAGATTTTCAAACCCATTAGTAGAAAACAAACTGACAATACCATGGCAAAAAAATAAAAACGAGGGTGATCTCTCAGGTGCTCCGGAAGGGTAAGATAATCCTGCTCCTGTTGACGAATCCGTAGAAAGTAATGGAATATATCATACTTGAATACAATGTATTTATATATTTTTTATAATAGTTTTGAGCGTATATATCTGCTTTAAAGTTTCCTATTTATATGTTTGTTCTAATTATTTCAACTTGTTATATAACACATACCGTTCAAAATCTTTTGATTTTGTTCAGGCGACAATAATGTTAGCAAACGAATACTTCCCGGTTGGAATACTACTATAGAGTTAACTTACGCATAAATACTAACCAAACCATGCAAACGGCGTTATTGTTTAATCCAAAAATATCATGTAAATGTTGGATAGGCGCCCTATACTTTTTGTCATTTCAAAGCAACTTTACTTTAATTGCAATCGACATTTAAGTGAATGCATATAGAGTGTACATCTGTATGGAATATATGTTCCTGCACAAAGTTGTATATAATTGTTTTCATTATATTCAAGATACTCACAACAATCGAGTCACAACAACTTTGGAGTTGATAATCTTTCAGAATTAGCTGAACGAAATATCCAGTTGGTACTGTGATGTAATAATTACAATCAGCATAATAATTCCAATTATATGGATAACTAGGGGAGGTAAATGTCCCTGTCATGTCTGCGAAATATCCACCACAAGCTGTAAAAGCACATTGAAGAACAGCATATCCAGTACGTTATATATATAACTTTCAGTAAAAATCAATCAATGCAGACAAGACAAACACATAAAACATAAGCAGAATTAAGAATATGGAATACTTTTGTTGGTTTATTAACCAAAGTTATTTGTCAGTTATTGTTTTAACGAAATTTAATAAAAAGACAGTTTCAGTTTTCAATTTCATATTTTCTCAAATATTTCATTACGGTATTTGTACGGTCCACACTTAGAATCTGATTATATAAATTACTCTGCTTACAAGTATTGGTGAAGCATGCATAATTTATTCATCAGACAGTGAGTTTTTCAATTTTCAAATTTTAAGCCTTGATATATTACTTACATGTACTAATGCTATAATAATATGCCTGGAATCCTGAGTCCGTGATGCTGGAGTCTGAGTGGAAGTACACGAGCATGACATTTTGTGTTGATACAGTTGCTACGTTTGAATGCGAGCCCCTTAAATCTAATAGTAACGGTTGGCCATTTGTATGTCCATCATAAACCTGTTTGACAAGATAGCATTACATGTTCAATATGTTTCAGTGATTATTGACTTTAAAATGTACCAAACTCACACAGTTGTTCAAACGCAAGACATTAAAAAAAGCTCATCAAAGATACCAAGCATATAAGTGTGTACTCCAGACATGCGTTTCGTCTACAACAAACTTATCAGTGACGCTCGAATCAAAGAAGCTAACAGGACTATGAGGAAACAGTTATCGATTAAAGGTGTTTTTTGCTTTTGGTCATTAAAACCTCACGTGTTTAAATACTTATATATTTCTTTTCAAAATAAGAGTGTTTTTTTTACTTATTAGAATAATTTCTTGATAAAATATGCGAAACCAAAAACATAATAGATTAAATGGTTTAAGTAATGAGTTTTAAAATTGTCTTCAGGTAAAGTCAGGACTCTGGACATTTTCGTAAGTACGTAGCTGTACACCTTTGATTACCGTCAATGGTATTACTACAACTGAGTCGATACCTCTGCTAGTATACTGTTAGTTCCCGAAGGTATCACGGTCCAAGGTGCCGGTACTGTCATGAAAATAAGGATATTGTTTGATTGGAAGTCGTTGTTGATATATTGTATAAATCATGTAGAATTAAAGAATATATCTTCCTTATGGAAAGTTCTGATTTCTACCGCCATTTTTTGTTATTCAACTCTTCAACGTTTGTATTAGGTATTGGATTTTGCTTCGACCATCACTGAAAGGAGCTTATTTATCGGAAAATACATTTGGTGCAGTAACATCGATACCGTTAGTGTTATATGAATATATTTTCCATTATGATTTCATTATTTCAAAGAAATGATAAAAAAAGTCAAAATGATAGAAAATTACATTGCATTTATACATCTCCAGTGCAAAATAAACAATACAAGGGTACTTAAAAGACACACATCGAAAAGACATAATGTAATTTACTTACCTTAAGATAATCACAACAGACTTCTGCTTCAAAATCCGTCACTTGAAGGTTTACAACATATCCAGAGTCCACTGTGATGTAGTAAAAAGAGTCCGCCCGATTAGGGTAGTCGTTTGGAAAATTTGGAGAATGAAGAACACCAGTAAGGTCACTGTACTGTCCACTGAAAACTTTGGTGACATACAAAAAACATAAAACAAAATACACGAATTTTGCTAACCGCAGCGTACCAATCTTCTGCATTGTTTAGATACATAGCTTCAAGTTAATGACATGACTGCATGTAGATTAATCGTTATGTCAGTAATAACAATTTTTATTAAAATAGGTAGAATTATAAGAAAGAATAAATATCCATAGTGGATATATAAAAACAAATGATTTGGGATTGAAAACAATGTGTAGAAAAAGTCGGAAATGAAAACAATAGTCCACAAGACAGTACACAATAGTAATCAAAAGATCAACTTTGCATAGAAAGTATTAATATCACTGTACGAAAAGTAATTGATTTAGTTGGTTCTAAAGTATTTTAATGATTATTTAGTGATATTTTTTTCTATCACATTATTTCAAAGTATGTATCCATCCAAAAAAAAAATTAAAGTCATAAGGTCATTATCATGTCACAACAGTGGATAAACTAATAATTAAAAGCACATGGTAAATCCTTTATTCAAAAGAGCTTATGGGAGGAGCTAATCTATCAACCATATGCTGGTACCAAGTGTCCAGCTGTTGATCTCTGACCACAATATGTATAATGTGGCCTCATCTTATTATTTTGCAATCACAAATCATTTATATAACTATAAAGCTAAACAAAGAAAAGAAAAACATGTTGAGGGAAACATTTAAAGTTAAAACATATATAGATAGATATAAATGTGTAAGAGTAGCTTTAAACAACCCTTATAATAGATAAATCACTTTGATAATAGTGATAGTATTTGTTTCCCCAAAACTTGTAAAAATTCTTTTCTTGGGTCTCCTACATTAAGTTGATAAACATGCCTTCTGTTTATAAAAAAGTTTAGGCAGTTGTGTATTTATGCATTATTTTTTAATTCCGTATACCTAAAACATCACGAGGGACAGTCTTTTATCTATCTGACTTTTTATGATTACTGTACAATGTGCATGCGTTGGATAAATTCATAGAGATATATACAAATAGTGCCAGAAATATATACTAAACATAATTTGTAAAGGACAGTTAGTAATATGAAAATATCTGTAATTGCATATGTTATAAGAATCTATGTCCTAGGTTATTTCACAGTACCGTATATTTTAAGTATGAATGATGATTATTATTTTATAGTGAGAATGATCTTAAATATTGATTATATGCAGATAGGCACTCTTAACATTATTTTATTTAAGACTGTCTTGACTGGGGAGGAGCTTTGACCATATTTCATAACTACATTACAGATATTAGTCAAACCTGTGACGTCAAACTCCCGCCAAATTATAGTGTTGTTAAGGGATGGACAGTGCACAATAATGCAAAATTTACAGTTTAAGCGTATATAAAAGACACAAACGGTGTGGTTCTATTGATACACTATAATGGTATCAGAACACTCCTGTGGTGTTTTAGAGGAATTTGTCTGTTTATTTTGCATTCATATTGGTTCAAAGGGGATATCAAGTTTTAGATGATTTTTCTTAATATTTTTTCATAAGTTTTGTTATCATAAAATAAAAATAGAAACTTTATGGGTACCCTCTTTTGTTTGGCTTTGATATATGTGATTAGAGGAAGTATGTTCTACAAAACAATATCCCAGTTTTTGCTAAATTCGTTATTAAATACATTTACAGGTCTTCAAAGGTGAAAGGTGAAATTAGGTATGGCACTAAGCAGTTTAATCAATATATCTTCTAACCGGAGGCATATATAAAAATAATCTGAGACACGGTTTTGTAGCTTTACATTTTGGAAATAATTTTTCATTTATATAGAATAGTGTTATTGATGCATATTTTTTTATACTGACTTTATCAGCAAGAATATCAAGCAAGCACACAAGTGCGAACTAATAATCGAGCTAATGAAGTCAGTATCAAAAATAAATCCCATTATTCTCTTTATCGGCAATTTCTCTTAATAATATTTTTTTTTGGAGAATATGAAATAAAATAGATTAGTTAGTTAAACTACATTTACGCGTACAAAACGTTGTGATAGTTGTTCGGTTGTATGAATGAAGTCGAGTGCATTTCATTGATAAATTGACACGGATGGACATAACCATTTGACGTTGCTGCACTGATACGTGGCGTCATTGCCTAATATTTTCTAGTATCAAGTCCTGTCCATGATCTAAACAAATATTAGGAAGTAGGATCAAAGAAAAACTGTACAAACTGCCGATAAAGAAATATATCTCCCTCATGCATAGCTCTGATTTTTTTTCCGGATTTGCCTATACGTTAGGTCCTGTTATTTGGTTTGATCCGCACTTAAGCATTTGTATTAGATTTTTTACATTCAAATATTTTGGCCTTAAGCATCATTAAATAGACATTATTTGTCAAAATGCGCATTTGTTGTAATAAAATTGGTACCGTTTATGTTATTGTGTGTTGTCAATCAAAAGGATGCAAAAAATATTTAACTTCCATTTGTCAAGAATATGAGTTATTTTCTTTTAAATTTGAAGATCAATGTTTGGCAGTTAATCAGCTATATTTTCAATGGTAATACCAAAAATAACGTTTAAGAAAGTGTAATAATTCAGCATTCCATTGAGTTGTTTTAGTAAAATGTATCGTTAAAGACTATTTTATGGAGTCATAGTTACGCTGAAGCGCTACTTTAAGAGGCCAGCAACTTACACCCCTCCACCCCACCCACCCACCCATAAAAAACCAACATAACATTTTTATGCTAATGGCAATGATATATTTTATATACATCCAATGAAACTAAAAATAAAAAAGAAGATGTGGTATGATTGCCAATGAGACAACTCTCCACAAGAGACCAAATTACACAGAAATTAACAACTATAGGTCACCGTACGGCCTTCAACAATGAGCAAAGCCCATACCGCACCGTCAGCTATAAAAGGCCCCGAAATGACAATGTAAAACAATTCAAACGAGAAAACTAACGGCCTAATTTATGTACAAAAAATGAACGAAAAACAAATATGTAACACATAAACAAATGACAACCACTGAATTACAGGCTCCTGACTTGGGACAGGCACATACATACAGAATGTGGCGGGGTTACACATGTTAGCGGGATCCCAACCCTCCCCCTAACCTGGTACAGTGGTGTAACAGTACAACATAAGAACGAACTATAAAAATCAGTTGAAAGAGGCTTAACTCATCAGATGGATAAAAATACAAATACTGCAAATGCAAGTGGACGTGGACGTGGCCGGGTACTTGTACATCCAAACAACAAAAAGACATTAAGTCCAGATCTGAGAGTACTCGCAGTTACTGAAAGCTAGTTCAAAGCCACTAACAACTAATAAACAAATCATGCATCTAAAACTAAATTATCAATACGTACACATCCAACATCCAATGGATTTAGTGTAAAGACTTCATAAACAGTTAGAGAAAAACATGACCTTGTGCAATGCCAAGATACAGGTATCGACAGATTGTAGATCCATTATTATATTCCGACATTTTTAATATTCGCAGTTTTTTTCTTTGCATTAGATTTTCATACCATAATTAAACATAAGATACTATTAGGAAACATAAGAATGTTTGATATCAATGTAGAATTGAATGCAAATATAGACTTAAATTACCAGGGTTTATGGCTGAATAGTATGCACGATATCCATAATAACTTGTGCTGCCATCTGTATGGAAATATAATAACATCTTGTTTCCTGTTGACCTAGTAATTCCATCACCGGATATTGATCCACGTATATCAAGTAGAACATCTAGATTAATATTATCTCCATCGTAAACCTGTTTATATAAATCAATGGTATTATGATAAACTAACCTTCTGATGTTAAAAATTGTTTTCCAAGACAACCTTACATAAAATATACTAGGACTAGGTTTAAACAGTCTCAAAATTAAATTAAAAAGCAACGGTTCAGAGAACAATTGCGGGTATTTTTAATTCGCATGTTGATTACTAAAGTGTAAATGATTTTTATATACTGATATAGATATAGGAAGATGTGGTATAGTGCCAATGAGACAACTCTCCATCATGCCGAATTTAATCAGTACAAACAATTATTCCTAAAATGTTTATTCTTGCATAGATACTAAAATTAAGTAGTTTGTAGTTGTTTTCTTTTATAACAAGGGAGATGATCAGCTACTTCCAGTTTCGAAAAGTCACTTCTGGTATATACAGACAGCTTACTTTTCACTGATTAAAATAGAGATATTTCTATGTGTTTCACTTTGAAATAGGAGAGATAATTTTCTAACTCTGGTGTCAACTTGATTCGAAACATATATGGTTCTATGTACTTTTGCTAGAAATTAGTGGGATAATTTGCTTCTCCCGGTTTACAAAATCATCCTTTCAATTAATATGATAGTTTCCGTCGAACGTCCTCTATAGGAATATGGTTTCAATGTACTTTGACGTGACATTAGTGCAAAATAGTAACTTCTGGTTTACATAATGTCTCATTTGCTTGACATTTTCAAGGTCATATGCCTTCCATGTGTTCCTTTGTTTTTCCTTTTATAGTTGATGTGTTTCCCTCGGTTTTAGGTTGTAACCCGGATTTGTTTTCTCTCTATCGATTTAAGTCTTTTGAACAGCGGTATACTGCAGTTGCTTTTATTTTCCAACCCAATGCAAAAGACAAAATGGATGTATCATGTACCGGTTTGAAATTAAAGCAAAGGCCCAGAACGTCAAATAGACCTTTAACCTAGACTTTAATGTCAAGGTTATGGATTTCAAATCAAGAGATCACAGGTCTTTCAAATGTATGGTCAAGGAGTTATACTGATCTCCAATATATTAGGAGAGAGCACTTCTATCAAAAGTCACGCAAACACTTCGACTTAAATATATCAAATGTCGTATCCAATAATTTGACATAAACTTTTTTATCGCTTACTGTTACGGTTTCAAAGGAATACAAATGAACTCGACATCAATTTACTGTTGATGGACTACGGATAACATATCAAAAGACTATAGATATCTATGACCTACGATGTACGACTTAAATCGACATATCTCTGATGTTAAATGTGACAAAATACTCCCATTAGGTGTCATTGGGTCGTTTCGGTCAAAATTGGCCAGAGTATCCTTAGGATTAAACGAATAATTTTGAACAACAATTTTGTCATCATCTTCCAGTTACAGAAGAAATATGAGAACATGAAAAAGAGTTCACGTTGAGATAACTCCTATTATAATACGTGTTCCGTTACACAGGGTCAATGATGATACCGTAATCACTGTATTATGCCAACAAAATTTTCGGTATGTCGCAAAAGAAAAAGACATCTGGCGAAAGAAGAACAAAAATTAATCGGATCAAAATCAAAAGATCTTTTATAACATGAATATCATGTATATGATTAAAGAAGATTTACAAGTTTATATAAGCAATTAACAATTAAAAAAAGTCAATAAGGTTCTTTATTTGTGCTAATTATGGTTTCCCATATCTTTAAAATGATATTTTTCTCATTTGTAGGCGTTAAATACACTGTAATTTTTGCAACTAGTTTCTCGACTATGGAAATCTGTTAATAAATATTTTTCGTTTTCGAAATGTGAAATCGGAAATAACAAAGTTGATTTTATCAACATTTATTTTTTATCATATGTTGGGCTTTAAATGGTGTATCAACTTTCGTATTTCACTTATTTTGCAAATATGGAGGGAATTTAAAGAAGTATTGTTAGGTTAACTTATCAGCATTTCCCAGGAGTGTGCTTTACATGTTTTGAATTTCAATTTTTGATCTAATGAGATCACTTACAGACAAAGTAAACGAATACATCTTCGAAAATAATATACATAGGCAGTTGTTGAAGATCATCTATTATAAAGATTTCTTAAGCCAATACTTTTCTGTGTACAAAGCGTTGAAACGTTATATATCCAATGTTCATAGAGGAATGCTATTTCGCTAAATGTCGCGTGGGAATGCTAAACAAATCAATTATGTATTCTGCTAACAATATTTACATACAGCAACATGATACGATTTGTATTGTTTCTTTGTTTTGATGTGATCACATTTTTATCCAAGCCTAGATGCGCTGGTGTAAAAAAAGATAATACATGCATGTCATTTAATCTCTTCTTTTCTGTACGTACCGTTAAAAAATCACAGCACGATTCCGTGCAAAAATCATCAACAGTAAGCTGTATGATATACTGTGTAGAGACTGTTATATAATAATAACAGTCTACGTTATCAGGATAATTGTAAGGGTAATTTGGAGAGGTTAATGTTCCACTCACATCTGTATAGTACCCACCACATTCTGTGAAATAAAATACATATCTGAAACAAATTCAAACTGAGCCATTTTACCTTTAAAGAGATTTCTCGATTTGATTTTTTCAACTTTAACCATGTTTAGTTTGCTACTGTAAATAATGATTTAGATTAAATTGAAACTTTTCAAGTAAAATATGAAATATTGTAAAAAATAATCTTAATACCCTCGTCAATTTGGGTTCAGTGAAATGTTCGATCGCTGTCTCCTTGACATATACATTTATAACGATCATATTTCCTTCTATTCATATACTAGAAACTAAACATTTAAACAACAAAATATTTATAGATACATATAAAGAGATATTTGAGACAATTAACCAATATTACAGTTCAAACCGGACGCATAAAAAAGTAAGAAAAAAATAATAAAATAGGCAAGATGAACTATTCCATTTCTATTGAAAAACAAATCAGAACAAAACGACCTAATTAAAAGTTTAATTCAACACTATATTGCACTGAAAGCTAAACGTTAGCAGAACGAATTACATAATTTCGGAGTAAAATTATATAAAAAAGGCAGAAGATATCAAAGGGACAATCAAATAATACCATACATAGTGCAAAATTAATAATCTCACAGAGAATTTCACAATGCAATCCGTTAAAAACAATTCCTTATTTATATGCATTCAATATTCTAGAAGCTTATGAAAAGGGTGTGTTTATCCCTGTTAAACCAAAACTCTAAGCTATTTGTTTTCTTATGTTTCGTAAATGAAAACACTAATAAAAAGAAGATAATGATCTAGATGTTCTTATTTGCAAAGTAGACAACATCGCATAGCGGACTGGCACATGGCTTGGACAGATAATAATTAATGATTAAAAGTACGCACGCTCCCGTCTACCTTTTTTGTGATCCCTTCTGCCCATTGTGTACACCTCTCTGTCCTTAAAGTGATGTTCTATGAATTTTTATAAGAGAGAAAAAATATGTCAACTACTAGAAACAGATTTTTTATTCCACTTTTCAGACAAGAAACAACACTTACGTGCTCTTCATTTTAAAGTCGTCTATCCATGAAAAAAGAGTTTGTACACTGATGAAGTTTGACTGATATCAAGTTAGTGTTTTCATATTATTAAAGTGATAAAAGCATACAAAAACTAAAATTAGACATGTCTTCAGTTGATGACTGTATATCGCCGTCCATAGCTAGAAGTCTTTTTGTTGTGTTTGTTGTTGTGTTGTTACCCAATGACGTATACCCAACACCTCCCCTGTATTCATGTACCTGAACTCTGTGCCATGTAATGGGCTGTAAACCCGGAATCAGAAATTCCACCGTCAGAATGAAAATAAACCAGCATCTTATTAGTAGTTGATATGGCTGTCCTGTCATCTAGAATTGATCCTTCCAATTCTATGAGAGATTCTTCGTTTTTTGATATGCCATTATAAACCTGTTTTTATAAAAACACACATATATATATTGTTAAGTCATATTTATACATGGCACTAACGATTGCAATGAAGAATGACAAAACTAACCTAAAAAATGTTTGGAATTAACAAATTAATGACCAATTTCAACATTGAAACAGCCCTGGTTAAATATCGTAATGCAGTCTACTTGTCCTTGTAGCTTACATCAGAAATGGATCAATCAAATCAGTAAATGCTATAAATTTTAATACAGCTTAAGAATCGGTCCATGTCAGCTCTCCTTTTTTGCTTCAAATGCAATGCGAATTAACTGAACTTATTGTGGTTTGGAGAGAGTTTCGTTATAGCTGACTACACGGTATGGATTTTGAATAATGTTGAAAGCTGTATGGTGATCTTTAATCGTTTATCGCATCGTCATATGAACTCAAGAAGATAATTGTATCATTTCCAGTTCAACCTAATCTCCTTATTTTCTCTACTAAGTATGAACGTTCCTTCCGAAGATGTGACTTCATAAACTTCCTTTTGCATTTTATATATTCAATATCGTGTGTTTAAAACTTTCAAACATGTCAAGTCAATAGTATATTTGATATCGAATTAAAGGACAATAAACAAATACTTACTTTAACAAAAGCAAATCCACTATCCGTTTGAAAATTCTTAAAAATTATTCGAATCACAAATCCAGGTGTGACGGTGATATAGAAATAACAATTACTGTTAGTAGGGTAAGTGTCAGGGTAGTTTGGGGAATTGAAAGATCCAGCCATTTCGGTATGATATCCACCACAACCTTTGAAAAAAGATAGTTCAATTATATACGTGTATTCACAACACAGAAAAGAACGACCTCTCTTTGAAGTAATATGAATTCTAATAATATAGATGTATATGTTTAATGAGACTTTTTTTAATTGCTTCTTGTATATCGATAACAGTTTGTAAATGAGAAAGGGAAAATTTACCCAGGTTTAATTAATGAGTATATTCCAAACGGATTTCCTATTATAATGATAACTACAATGCACATCAAGTAACGGTTATATTTATTGTATAAACGTACTTTGACTTAACGTTATATACTGTGCATCGAATCCATAATCTGTAACGGTACCATCTGAGTGAAAATGGATCATCATTTTGTTTGTTGTTGACATTCCCACAGTACCTGCAGTAACATGTCCTCTTAAATCTACCAACAATTCTTGGTTTATTGTAGTTCCGTCATATACCTGTAAATATTTTTTTTTTAAATGATAAATATACATCATGAGCAGAATCTAAATAAAATTTGCATAAACGTTGTTGGTTGCTGTTACATTTTGCCTCTACTAGGTGGCTTATAGCACCGAAGCAGATAAAATTAGTATATAGTTTAGATTTTTGTTCATAACTTTACAAAAGATTCTCATACACTAGATCCACAGTTTGAATAGTGTATTCCAAGACTAAAGAATGTGCTGTTTTTAAGAACTGTAGCCAGTTATACGTAAGTATAGCAAGCATATGAGTATACAATGTACATGTAGCATCCCTTTTAAGTGATATTGCATAGGCGATAATGTGCTTTTTATTCTCAATACCATAAACAAACAACATTAATAGAAAAGACAAAATAGAAATGTAGTCAATGATTTTAGTCTTAAATGAATTGCAGTTGTACTTCTGTATATAAGTAAAAGTCAATAATATTTTTTTAAAAAGGCAATGAAAGAGATAAGATGTCCGATTGCCTTCAAGAACTGACTATTTTCTGAAATATCAATGCAGTCAGTCATGAATATATGAAAATTTAAGAAGAAAGAAATGCGGACGGCAAAGAGAACATAAATGCAAACTATCTAATAGAAAAACAATCCTACTCGTCGAATGAAACAATCACATCTTACCCTTTCCACCTATTTCACTGAATGCGGTTGAAGAAATATTGAGAAAGATATCATTCTGTTTTGCACTAATTTGGTTAAAGAAAAGAATTAATCATACATTATTTGTTCAAAGTATACCTTCAGATAGTCGCAACAGCTTTCGGTACGAAAATCTCTGATGATAAGTTCTATTATATATCCAGTAGCCACTGTGATATAGTAATAACAGTCAACTGTAAGAGGATAGTTGCTAGGATAGTTCGGTGAGATAAATGATCCTGTCATATCAGTGAAAGATCCACCACATCCTGTGTAAAAAAAAAGCTTTGTTACTGCGTGAACTAGATTAAGCCTAAGCCTTTAACATATTGAGGTCGAATTGAAAATTTGAAAAAAAAGTTCATTTTACTCTTCAATTTCCTTAAATATGAACAAATATGACAAAACACGGTCCCTTTTGTATGCAAACTTTTCAAGTTATCTTTTAATTCTGATATTACACAGATTTATCTTGAATATTGGTACGATGCTGCAAAATCTGTTCTTCGCATTTTCGTGAAGTAAAGATTTAAATGCTTTCTGTTTTATAAATTAATTAAAACTGAAATGTTGGTAATATATACCAAAAAAAAAAAATAAAATAAAAAAACGCCTTACATTATTATCTTATATAGACGAAAAATGCAACTTTAAGAGTTTTATTCTATAGCGTTGTAGAAACTGTATTTTTACCGTTTAATCTTATCTCCATTGATACAAAACGGTACGGATTCCTCAAATGTAAGAGATACAAATGATTTTATGTGTTGATTTAAATATATATAAGCTGCATTATACCCATATCAAACGTGCCCCATTTTCTTTTTTAAACTTCTTAACTGCAACATTCCTGTATAGGATTAATTCACAAAAACGTGTCGCTCGTACTACAGTAAGTTTCAAACGTTTATGTAAAATCTCATGAAAATCTATACAATTGCACTTTATTGTAACTTGAAAAAATAAAAATAGCTCTTTATAAATTTGTTAAGTCCGAGGAGCTCCTCTGGAGTCATCTTTACACGGAACGCTCATACCAGATTTACCACTTTTGCTTTTTTTTAGCTGTGTGGAGGATGTTGATTTCGGTTTAAATAAAACCCAATTTTTAGTCCGCTGCATGCAATATAAGGAAATTCGTGTCGAAACTCCTGGTGTGCTGTCGTAAATTCATTGGATGTGTCAGTTATTATTCTGCGGTTTACATGTTGTAATGTACTATTATATTATTTATTTATGTATTTCTCTGTGCTGAGTGTTCTTGCGTTTGTTTGTATTGTATTCCTTTCACGTAGTGTTGTCATTTTAGCTGTATATTTAACATTGCCATATAAGCGGTAGGTTTGGCTAGCCATAAAACCAGGTTCAACCCACCATTTGTTCTTAAAATGTCCTGTACCAAGTCAGGAATATGGCAGTTGTTATCGCACAGTCCGTTTCTATGTATGTTGGCGTTTGCTTTTGTTGTAGTTCAGTGTTTCTGTTGTTCCGCAGTTTTCCTCTTATAGTTGATATGTTTCTATTGGTTTAGTTTGTTACCCGAATTTGTATTTGCTTAATCGAATTATGACTATTGAACAGAGGTATACTACTGTTGCTTTTATATGCAGCACTCGTGTGTATTTGATATTGAGAAAACAGAAAACTCTCCTTAATTTCATATTAAACGTGGCTATATTATATTTCTTCTGACCGTTACAGTTGCTGCATTTTTCTACTTGTTTTAATTTGCAAGTAGAATGAGTTTTAATTAAAGTTTCTATGCTGTGTTTTGTGTACTATTTATTTGTTTTTGTGGTGTTTTTTTTGTGTTTATTTTTGCAATGAAATTGTCAGTTTGTTTTCGACTTATGAATATGAAGATCCCTTTGGCATCTCTTTTAATATTTAGTGTAAAATGTATTAATATAAAGGTGAAACAATCCAAATAACCTGTACTTAATGCAACATAAAAAGCCTCAAATCCAGATTCAGTTACACTTTCATCTGAGTGAAAATAAATCAACATTTTACTTCCAGTTGACCTAGCTGCACTGTCTCCTGGTACTGATCCTCGCAATTCTAACAAAGCTGATTCGTCGATCGTATTCCCATCGTATACCTTTTTGAAAAAAAAGTAATCAGCTGTTCAAACTAAATATATGTATAAAAAATATTTACAAATGTTCGTTGACCAAGAATCTCTCGATTTTGGTTTTTTCCAGAAGACTTGAACCTGTACATATGTTATTATCTATGTCATCTATCAAACGTTGACTTTTCGAAGGATAAGCAAACTAATTAAAAAATGTTTCCATTAAAAATAAATTGGAATTCAGACAAAATGTCACGACCGGGAACATGTGACTGGTTGCGTTTCAGCATATATTATTTGTTTTGTTTTTTGGAGAATGTTGTGCATTCTATGTTGATGGCAGATCTCTGATCGGCTCTGTTTTTGTAACCAGCTTCATGATAGAGGCAATTTTTAGCTGTTTATGTCAGCAGCTGTCTATTCTTACTGACTGCTTGTTGTCCTCCAATGTTTGTTTTGTCATAAGGCTGATATGTCATTTACATTAACCAACATATCATTTTCTTTAGTATTTGTATACTTTCACAATCTAAACCGATTAAAACATTCGTCATCTTTATTTCCAAAAGAGCAACCAAATGACAAAAAATGTCAATGCAAAGCGAGATGATAATTGGTAGAAAAGAATTCTGGCCCTTTAATCAAACCAATAAGTTAGGGCCGATAGTTTGTGTCGTTGGTTTCCTGTATCATAAACGGATACTACTCATATCTGATAGTTTACTAAGCAAAACAATTCATTTAAAGTATTGACTGAATGCGACTTTCGAATTTCTTACAATGTATATATGATGTTAAAGCTGATAACTATCTATAGAAATATTATTTCAAAACACATACCTTCAGATAATCACAACAACTTTCTGTTTGGAAATCCTTCACTATAAGGTTGATTGTATACCCAGCAGCGACTGTGATATAATGGTGACAGTCTGCCTTGTTAGGGTACTGACCTGGATATCGTGGAGAGTTGAAAGATCCGGTCATCTCAGTGTAGTATGCATCACATTCTATAATGAGAAGTGTTAACTTTGTAAATAAACACTTGAAACCTCTGCTTTCAATCATGCATATGAAGAAGATAATTTCCGTCAAATAACGTATACGAACTTCTATTGCTCTTATGCTGGTTCCCGAGTATTTTGGCACCTTTTTTGGTACGTGATAATATTTTTCATGGTTATGTATTGCTCTTAATCTCAATTCAGTTAAAATATTTTCTTATAAATTAGCGAAAAAGTAAAGTTCGAAATGCACATATTTCTTTCTGTAACTTTTTGTACGTTACATTTTCAAGCGACAACATTAAACGCCTTTACAAGCCAAACACTACATGGAAAAGAAACGGTTTTGTATAAAGGTTGCAAGACATTGATTCATATACATCTTGACCTTTCCGTTGTTTATATTATTAAGATGGGCAAACAAAGCAAACCTAATTCTAGTAAATCGTTAGGAAAAAAACGCAGATTATCACTTCGAATGTTAACCAGCTTTAAGTTAGCTCTTACCTATTTCTTCTGAACCCGGTAGTAATGCAAACGAGGCATCTAAGCTATCTGTAAAGGAATACACATACTTGATGTTAATACATACAGTACACCTTCCTGTATTTTTGTCACGCAATAAGTTCATCCTTTTCTGCTTTTACTGATGGGGAATGTTTTTACTTTAAATTTTGTTAAACTGTTAATCCGACTGTAAAGTCATAGGCAAAGTAAACATATTTGTGCGAAATAAAAGAATGTTCAAGTGTGACAAAAACAATTTTAACATGTAATGTACGTATTTTGTTTAATATGAACTTTATATTTCTGGAATTTTCTTAGTAAAACTATTTAGAAATAGGTTATGAATATTTATAGAAGCTTGCATTTCAGTAATATTCTATTTTTTCTGTGTGTATTTTCGAGCACCACTGACGAGAAATACGTTTTTGCAAATTCGTTTTCTGTTTAAACACATTATGTTGTTATTTTGTATTCTGTGCTAATTTTTGTAATAGCTATAACCAATTGCATACCTACTCATAACATAACTCTGAGCACGTTTTAAATAAGACCATGCAAATCGAACTAAACAATATTTTAAAAAAGTTAAGTACTGTTTGAATCAAACTACATGTAAAGTTAAAAAAATCATATGAATGAAATTAACCCTAACATACCCAATTGTGAATGTTCCGAACCATTTCGAGGTGCACAGATCACAGCTGAACTACAAAGTATCACAACCAAGAAAGTGAGCATCGTTCCTGGTTGTAACTGTAATGAATTGAAATTAGAATTGACTTAGAAATCTGAAAATTGAACAACAAAAATGAATGGATAGCATTTCTGGAAAATCCCAAGAACTCATCTGAGTGTTTTTTTTTTTCTTATTTATTCACTCAAAAGCACTCAATGAGATTGATGTCTAAGTGTATTCGAAGTTTGCTTACGGCAATGCAAACCTGGAACTGATTAAAAAAACACATATGTACTAATGTGGATTCATTATTATTCCTTCGGTACCAATTTCCGTTGAAATTATAGGTAAAGGTTAACCACGAATTTAAATTGTGAACGAAAAACAAGTTTCCGAAAGGCTTGTATGCATAATTTGTGAAAAACACAATTTCAAGTTTCATCAAATTGCAAATCTTCCTAAATCAATAGTGTTTATCAATATATTCCGTTGCCTTGGATATATTTCGTTTCCTTAGAATATTTATTGTGATACAATTTTACAACAAATAAAATATTAACCCTTAAGTCTTTTTTGCCACTAAGAATTACATTATTGTACGATCGAAATATATAATTGTTTAGACATGCAATTTCACAGATATTGTGTGTGAGTGTTATATGCCTTTGTGGTATCATGTTTTACTGTTACTTTAAATCAAAATAATTTGAATGCATCGTTAGCAATAGTTCTTACCTCTTTCAGTTCACAAGGACTGGTAAAAGATTTCAAATAAGAGATGATGGTCACCTTTCTAAATGATTTTAATGGAACTGTTTTTGGTCGCTTTGATATTTATATTAAGTGAAACGCTATAGGCATCTATCTTATTACTTATGCTAAATAATTTTGTATACGATTATTCTCTATTGGTTATTGTTTAGTGTGTTTGTTCTGTAATAATTGTCTTGTTATTAATCTGCCCTTCAATGAACACTTTGATTGGCTGATAAATCTGTATCTGTAAACTTTATTATTGACCTGTGTGGGAAAATGGAATTCATTTGAAACAAGAATTGTTATTCTAACATCGCAATAAGTTGTTTTGTTAACATTTAAACTCATTGTTACAAATACATATAATTGTATCATAAACAATTCGTGTTATATAACTACATACATGCAATTATTTATTGTGTTCAAAACCATTGCCTTTTAAGGCTGTATATTAATAAATTAAATCAGCATAATTAATACAATAATTTGTGTAACTTAATTTTTTAATTAAGATGTACTTGATATGTTTACTTCAATATCGAATTATTCTGCGTTGTAAATTTTATTTTGATAAAAATTCCTTTCAAACAAATACTCTTCGTTGATATAATTTTCGAATAGAATACAATTGATATTATTTATAGAATTCGAATAATTAACTTGTTTCACAAACGTTCTTGACCTACAAATATGAATATAAAAATAATCAAGAAAATCACAATTATGCGAAGAAGAAAACATTTGAGGTAAAATTTGCTACCGAATGACTACACATGACACACGTTTCTGGGCCAAATTTACAAAGCAAGATCGTCCGAACTTTCCAAAAGTCTTGTGTTTAACGGATTACGGACTTGACGAAATTTGGTCCTTGCTTGGTGGCTTTTAAATCCAACAACATGCATATTAAACGTTTGGGAGAACCGTGAAAACCATATAAGAGTAATGTTTTCCTGAAAGAATTGCAGCTTATGAATTAGTTTCAGTACGATTTCTCTATTTATGAACTAAATAGTTGCATTTTACCCGCAAGTTAAAAAATACCAATGTGATTTCTATCAAAAAGTAAATCAACAAAAATACCGAACTCCAAGGAAAATTCCGAACGGAAAGTCCCTTAACAAATGGCAAAATTGAAAGCATCAAACGAATGAAAAACAACTGTCATATTCCTGACTTGGTACACACATTTCCTTATGTAGAAAATGAAAAGACAGTAAGCGGCTGTCATTCAACGATATGGTAACATATTTTCACAAAATCGTCTTCTTTGGTACCACTAGGCCAGTCAAAATCGAAATCATTCCTAACAAACCTTATGATATTTCCTTTCAAACTTTAGAACAACGGTCTTTTATTGATTATTGAAGGCTGAACAGTGCTCTCAAGCGTTTTACAACCCCTCTTTTTGGTCTGTCGTTGATAGATATCTCATTGTTAAACAGCAAAAACACAATCTAAAATACAACAAACAAATCCCGTATTGTTACTTCGGACATAAGGCATAGTATCTCCTTATGCTTTATCTCAAAGTCTACCTTCTACTTCTATAAAATTTAATGAGGTTATATGCCTATATTTTATCCTTGTGTGAAAACTTTAACTTTAATATACAATCTTCGATATAGTTATATGCAATCATAAAACTTTGGACATGACATATTATAAAGCGCATATTATATTTGTAGAAAATTGGAACAAAGGTGTTTAGCAATAATAGTTTAACGTTCCATTTTAATAGGAAATATGGTCTTTACCAATAGCAGGCATTATGGTAAAATGGGAACAAACATGACAAAATGAACTTTAGATGATAAATATCTTATAAAGTCTTAAAATATGTAACGGTCAAGTTAATTCAAAAGTGTAGATTACAGATGAGTTTGTAATTGTATTTTCCTGAACTTGATGGCCAGATATTAAATATTCTTATCTATATGGTTCATTTATTTTTACACGCGTTCTCACAATATCTACTAACAAAATATGGTTCAAGACCAAAATTTCACTTTTTAAAATATAAAATCAAATATACCAGCGTTTTAAGTTTTCCATCTTTTGTTCATTCAATTTTTGTATGTTCTATGTATTCACTTAAACATTGATACTGCTTTTATAATTTCGTTGCGATGTAAAAGCGTCGACCGAAGCATATTTTGTATGAAGCGCGGAAGCACTTCATTCTAACAATTTGCAAACAATAAACGCTTTATTTTTCTATGCATTGTTTAAATATTGTCACGGATAGCACTTTCCTTCATAGCTGTTGTGCTTGATACAGAAATTATCTATGATATTGGAGGGCCTCGCGTTTGTTGTCAGCCAATCACAAAATGAAACAACCATTTAATTTAATTATATGACATTAAGGGAGTTCTGTTAATAAATAAAGTTTGCCTTGTTGTAAGTATACTGCTATACACTTTTTTCAATATGTGTTTACTTTTGTCTTTCAAATCGTGAAGGGTTCGCAAAGCTATTGAACTCTTTTGACTAAATTTGACAAAAGATGTGCGGCAGATTACTGAAAGGCAACTGCAATTGTAATATTCTAAGACAAAATACAAAGACCGTCTATTTCCAAAGCTCTTTATTTGAATTTTAAATATTTGGCGTCATTATAAATAAAGATAACAGATCAAATCTAAGACAGGGATGAGAAAATATGGTAAAACGTTGGCAGCTAAATGACAAAATAAAAACGTTAAAAATTAGGCAGTTGTAATCTAGGTTTATTAATATTTCAAAATTAATAAACTGGTAACTTTTTAAAGAATATTCCATATATAATGCCAGTACCGACACAAACTAAATTCCTTAGCTAATAATACCTTCGGGGATTAACAATCCATCAGCTTTGATATCACACCAGTGCTAGTAAATGAAAAAAAAATACGCTTGATCAATTTAATGCCTCGTAAGAGTTTTTCTGAATTTATCTTCACTAGAAGTTGTTAACCGATGTTCCATCTAATAAATCAATTAGAAACACAAGACAAGGTAACAAACAAAATTTTGGGTAATCACATATATTAACCCCAAAAGAGAGCGAGACCGGGTGGTTCGGAAGAGTAAGTCTCCTGCTAGGCTTGCATCAACCGTCATTGGAAACTACACTCAGTGAAAAAGTCACATTCGGGGAAACGAAACAATCGTTAAAATCACCGTGTCTAGTATCTAAAAAACGAAGACTTTAAAAACATAATGAGTTAGAGTGGCTTTTATGTATTGATAACAATACCGCAGTTTTCTACTAATATTCAGTCAGTTCTTTGTTATGAATAACTAATTTGAATTTAATCGTACTTGGAAGCAATTATTGCAGGGCACGACAAACTTGATAAATATTAACAATCAGCTGTTCTTTGAACTTACTAGTGGTTTAAACATAGTAAACGATTTTACGATGTTTACAATTTTTCGTTACTTTTAAATACAAGATGATTTTAATAGGCCAATAACTCTTTAAGCAACGATTGTCGCCATATATAAGATAATAATAAGTAACGTGACATAAACATCATATGAATATCAAGTAATAAGATAAGATTAAGCAAAAATTTCCCTTTCAAATCAAACAAATATTGACAATGTGAAGGCATGTCATAGGGTGGCAAAAAATTAAGACAAGGTTAACTGTCCGACATCTGTATTGTACATTATTAAACGAAATAATGTATAAATAGGCATGTAAACGGGAGTTGATACTAATAATCAAATATAGATTAAAGTGTTGTTAACTCAGATGACTGTTGATAGGCCTTTTGAAATTATTCAAATTAACAAGTGATTAAAATCCCCTATCCCCGGCCATGTGTGGCCTTTGTCACCCTTTTTTGAAATTATGGTTCGTTATGTTCTTCAACGTCCTTTTTGATGTGAAGTTCCGAATGTTTTGACTGGAGCGCCATCGATGAGTATTGTATAGACGAAACGCACGTCTGGCGAGCATGATATCTTGTAAAGAATATTAAGTACATTATGTCAGTACCGACGCAATCCCGTTTGATGAGTTTCGGTTTTAAACAAAATTAGATGGCTTTCGAATAAATTATGCAGAACTCTATCTCACTGTAAACTGCTTAAGTAACAGTTATTTTCTTGCATTCAGTGTCAAATATTTCAGCCTCATCATTATTTCTATGTAGCAAAGGTTAATTCACAGAAGCCTATTTTGTTGCAAAACTTATCCAGTAGTTGATCCAGGAAGTTTGCAAAGACGAATGGTCAAATGCAATTAGGGGAGGGATTAAGGACGAAAGATTAATCAAAGAGGGACGAAAAATACCAGAGGGACAGTCAAACTCATAGATAGAAAACAAACTGACAACGCCATGGCCAAAAATAAAAAGACAAACAGACAAATAATAGTACAGATGACACAACATAGAAAACTAAAGACTAAGCAACGGATCCTGCTCTACATGTGGCACCCGTCGTGTTGCTTATGTTATTACAAATCCGGTAAATAGTCTAATTCGGTAAGTCACATTCGTGAAAAGGGAAGGGTATTGTAGTTACGACATAAGGAACATATCCGATATAATCTGTGAAACGGATATTCCATAACGGTCAACCAACTCGTGATGGCGTCCGTAAAATTTACGAAGGGATGATTTCAAATTCACCATTTGGAACTCTTGTTATCAATTACACAACATTCGGGACTGCGATCAAATCTGTTTAGAGATACATTTTCTTACTAGTATTTCTGAAGTATATGACATCTTTTCAATCATTTATGTCTTGATATTAAGTATTATTTGATAGATACAAATAAAGAGATATTGATTAAAAGTCAGACGGGTCAGCAACCCAACACAATACATTAAAATCAGAGATATCCACTAAATGTGCGATATCGACTTTTGTCTATCAGAAACAAAACTTGGCTTGCTGGACTTCGGAAATTGAAATAAAGTGAATACTTGCCAAACCTCAAACACTTTGATAGAACTTGATATTAAAGTGCATCTCAATAGTATATTCAATTGTT
This sequence comes from Mytilus californianus, assembly GCF_021869535.1. Taxonomy (NCBI): domain Eukaryota; kingdom Metazoa; phylum Mollusca; class Bivalvia; order Mytilida; family Mytilidae; genus Mytilus; species Mytilus californianus. The sequence goes on from NW_026262615.1 coordinate 4,384,455, forward strand.
GTAATGAAACCATTGCTGATGACAAGTTAAATGACAAAACTATATGCACTTAAAATAAGGTATTATTTCATTACACCAGTTCATACAAGCATTAATCAAAAACACAGAAAGGTAAAGAAAACCGAATTCCAAGGAAATTGCAAAACGGAAAGTCCTTTAGCAGATGGCAAAATTCAAACGCTCAAGCACATCAAACGAGTGGAAAACAACTGTCATATTCTTGACTTTGGTACAGACATTTCTTATGAAGAAAATTAACCTGGTTTTATAGCTAGCTAAACCTCTTACTCATGATACTTGAATACAGTATATTGTGTATATCATACGGCTATTAAATATATACGTATGTGTACTAGTATGAGGGCATATTGTCTCTATGGTATTATGTAGTTATCTCATGACATAAACATCTCATTCAAACTTGATTTCAAATCGGAAGAAATATAGGCCGTAGTTATTTTAAAAAACACCATACAGACTGACACAGTTATTGTTGACTGTTTAAGTGAACGCATTTCAGCAGGTTTAGTAGGAATGTTGAAAAGGTAAAAAGTTGAACGTACAAATAACGAACTCAAAGCGATAAAACTAATCACTTTTTCCCTTTTTCCGTTTTTTTTTTCTTCTGTTTTTTTTTGCTTGTATTTTTCGGTTTTATTATGTTATTCAGTGTGATAATAATACGTTTCTTTTCATGGTTGTTTAACGGATATGATAGAAACATGAAAATAAGGATGGCTGAAATTCTTAATATTTTTCATACACAGTACTGCCAACACAAGTTGATGTATCGAGGATTATATCGGAGAAAATTTCTTTTCGTTTTTCAAGTACAGTACTTGCAACATTAGGCGTTACTGTTTGACGTGAACTTGACTGATCGGTGAATGATCGGTGACGGATGTTTGACTGATCGATGACTGATCGGTGATCGATGACCCATAGAATCCGTCAGATACGTCAAATAGGCTATTTGAGAGTTACCGTGACAACGGTCAGCGATCGATCAGTAAATTAATTGTATGCACGGATCGGACGGATACATATATAATTAACATTCTTATGTAAAACGAACTTCACAGTATTTAATGTCGATAAACGCGGACCTCTACGAAGACACCTTTACTCGTTAATTATGTACCACTAAAAAGCGATAAAATGTTATCATTTAAAATAAGTACTCTATTTGTTGTCGTTAGATGATGAAAATAAAAATAGTATAACAGTAAAGATACATACAGCTTTGTTTAGATTAATTGATTTAGAGTGTTGTTTTAATTTTTGTTCTAGATTACCAATATTTCTTCTTCTTATAACATATAATGCAATGTTATTTCTGATTAGTTAATATTTAAGAGGCCTCAAGAAAAGTTTCTTTGATAGTTTTAAAAAAAAATAAGTATTAAAATACTTAAACTTTAATTTGTGTAGATTAAAGATGCAATCATTTCATTATTTTGTTCTTTTTTGTACACCAGAATTGGTCGTTTTTCATAAAATATGCTGAATTTCAGGAAAAAGATACTAAATTTTTGTTCGAGTTGCTTAAAAATGCAAATATTTCTTCTTTTATATCAGAAATAATGCACGTCAATTGCAATCAGTCATAATTATTGGTCTACCATATTTAGGACTTGGTCACGATTTGTTAAGATGTCTTATTGTAGACTTAATAAGAAAACATTTTTTTGGAGTAATAATCTCAGTTTTAATAAAGTAAAAAATTGGAACTGTAGAGTGAATACAAAGTTTAAAGAACTTGATCTTAATCAGTATTGTAATATTGAATGTATTTTGAGCAAGTCTGTTATTAAAGATATTGAAAACAACCTATTTATTATGTACCAGAATAAATGGCATGTAAATTTATTAGCTAATGAAAGCAGTAAATTGCGTACTTACAGGTTATTCAAATCAAATTATTGTACAGAAAAATATTTAAGTATTACTATGCCGGGTAAATATAAAAGTGCATATGCTAAATTTAGAGCAGGTGTTGCTCCGATTAGAATTGAAACTGGCAGATATGAAGGTATAGAAACTGATGTAAATGAAAGGTTTTGTTTTTATTGTAGAAAAAATGATTTTAATATAATTGAAGATGAAAAACATGTTTTATTAGAATGCCCAGAATATGCAGTTTTGCGAACGATCCTTTTTAACAGTGTATATAATATAGAAAGTAGTTTTAGTAATTTGAGTAATGAGGAAAAGTTTTTATTTATGTTTCATGATGACAGAGTTTGCTATTATACAGCCAAAATCTGCCATGAAGTACTTTTTAAGAGAAAGTGTATTTTATACTCGTAATAACTGTGTATAATGTTGTTTGCTTTTTGTTTATTTTTTTTTTAATATTATGGTGTTTTATGCTAAGATATATTGATATATGTTATATATGTAATATAAATGTATTTTTAATGTGTGTTTTACAGTCTCTCATAACTCTTTTTAGAGTGGCTCTTTTATAAATTGATCTGTTAATATTATATTGTGTTTTATATCAAATGTTTTAAAGAGGTGAGACTCTAATAAAGTATTTGTTGTTGTTGTTTGTTGTTGCATTCAGATAATTAATTTTGTATAAGATATGAATAATTTAAGGATAAATATACATACACTTTTGTTTTTATCAAATAAGAATTCAATAATTTCTCTTTTTTAATGGAAATTATTGAAACGCCTATGGTTTTTTGTACTTTTTATGGTTCAGGATTGGTTGTTTTTTTATAAAATCAAAATAATATCTGAGAAAATATACTAAAATGTTGTTTGCATTGTTTAAAATTACCAATTTTTCTTCTTTCGATAAAAAATAATGCAATGTTATTTGTAACTAGTTATTTCAAAGTCCTCCAATATGATTTTTTTTGTAAGAATTTTGATAATGTAAGGAGAATTTTACTTATACTTTTGTTTTGTGTTGAATACAAATTAAATAATTTCTTTATTTTGATAGAAATTATGAACCATCATTTGTTTCGGCTCATTTTGTACATCAGGATTGGTTGTTTTTCATAAAATATGCTGAATTTCAGGGAAAATATACTAAATTTTTGTTGGTGTTGCTTAAATATGCAAATATTTTTTCATTTATATCAGAAATAATGCAACTTCAATTACAATCAGTCATAGCAAATGCATTCAAAAAATTAATTTGTATAATATATGAATAATTTAAGGATAAATATACATACACTATTGTTTTTATTAAATAAGAATTCAATAATGTCTCTTTTTTAATGGAAATTATTGGAAAGCCTATGGTTTTTTGTACTCTTTATTGTTCAGGATTGGTTATTTTTTATAAATTCAAAATAATATCTGAGAAAATATACTGAAATGTTGTTCGCATTCTTTAAAATTACCAATTTTTCTTCTTTTGATAAAAAATAATGCAATGTTATTTGTAACAAGTTATTTCAAAGTTGTCCAATAAGATTTTTTTTGTAAGAATTTTGATAATGTAAGGAGAATTTTACTTAAACTTTTGTTTTGTGTTGAATACAAATTAAATAATTTCTTTACATCAGGATTGGTTGTTTTTCAGAAAATATGCTGAATTTCAGGGAAAAGATACTAAATTTTGGTTCGCGTTGCTTAAATTTGCAAATATTTCTTCTTTTATATTAGAAATAATGCAACTTCAATTGCAATCAGTCATAGTTATTGCATTCAGATAAGTACTTTTGTATAAGATATGAATAATGTAAGGATAAATATACATAAACTTTTGTTTTTGTTAAATAAGAATTCAATAATTTTTCTATTTTAATGAATATTATTGACCTCCTATGGCTTTTTGTACTTTTTATGGTTCAGGATTGGGTGTTTTTTATCAAATCAAAATAATATCTGAGAAAATATACTTAAATGTTGATTGCTTGGATTAAAATTACCTTGTTTGTTGAAAATTAATGCAATGTTATTTGTAACTAGTTATTTCAAAGGCTTCAATATTATTTTTTTTATAAGAATTTTAATATTGTAAGTAGAATAAGGCTTAAACATTTGTTGGTGTTCAAAATGAATGCCATTATATCTTCTTTTTGAGAGAAATAATGAATCACCATTTGATTTCAGTACTTTTTGTACATCAGGATTGGTTGCATTTCATAAAATATGTTGAATTTAAGGGATCAGATACTTAATTTAATATTCGCATTGCATAAAAATACAAATATTTCTTCTTTTATATCAGAAATAGTGCAATGCAATTGATATCAGTCATTATAAATGCTTTTGAAATGTAAGTTTTAATAAAATATGAATAAAGAAGGATGAATATGCATAAACTTTTGTTTTTGTTGAAATAGAATGCAATAATTCCTTTATTTGAATGGAAATTATTGACCGTCATTGGATTTTTGTACTTTTTATAGCTTAGGATTGATTTTTTTTTATTAAGTTAAGAGACTATCAGAAAAAATATACTATAATGTTTTTCTCCTCGTTTAAAATTACCAATATTTTTTATTTTTAGGAGAATTCGCAGCATTTTTATTTTTATTTGTAATTTGATATCTTAATGGCCTCGATATAAGTTTGTTTAAAGAATTATATAAGATTGTAAGGATAAAATACTTAAAAATATTTAAAAATAATACATCGAAATTTGGAATAAATGATCATCTCATTATATTTTCAAGAGCATTTTCGGAAAATAATAAAATCACTGAAAATCGCGATAAACACCGTTTTAGAAATGTCCCTGTTTGAAAAAATATAATCTAAATTAAAACGAAAATGGCCATTCTTTAATAATAATATTTAAATTAAGTTTTATATGCATATTTCTTTTCTTTTTAAATTCTTAAAACTGTGCTAAATAATTAATAAAAAAATATGTTGATCATTTGTACCTGAATGTTTCGTATTTTCCATGTCGCCATTTTAATTAAATGAAACGAAACTAAGATTTCGTAATTTGTATTAGTTTATCATGTGACGTAGTAGAGTTCAATCCGTCAGAAAGGTCGATCGGTCCTATCCGTCCGATCTGTCCGATCATTCAAATACTTTTACTATAAGTCTGACGGATTGATGACGTGAGCTTGACGCGAACTTGACTGATCGGTGACTGATCGATGACCGCTGATTGATCGCTAAAATAGTAACGCCTAAGGTTGCAAGTACTGTAAATCGTACGTGATCTTTTTAATAAAAATATTGTCTGTTTAAGATGCGTAAGCAGAATACTCAAAATAAGGTGTCATAACCTCTTTTTTATAAGTCCACCAAGCATAATGAATCTTAACATCAATGTAATATCAAACCATATAGTGATATGGATGTTACAGCTGTTTCAGAGAATGTACCTTTCAAAACTGTCGTTTGAAATTTATGTGTTTCTTGTCCCAAATAAATTGTTATGTAGTATAGTTTTTAAAATGGCTTACCGATTTCCGACAACGGTATGATTATTCTCTCATAATTGTATACGGCAATATCATCCAGTGCTGTAAAGAACTGAGGAATTCGATAATGCCAAGTAAACAAGTAATGGATGTTTTCAAAACGATAACAGTGATAAATGTCACAATAAAAATGGAGTAAAAACGGAGTATAAACCTACAAAACATCAGCTGAGTAAAACAATTCGAAAATGAAGGCACCGAAAAAAAATATCATTACAATCGTGAAAAATTTAAATGGAATATGAAGCAATCAAAACATGCACTGGAGCTAATAGAGACCGATAGTGTCTTAAAATATCATGTATTAGCTTGTATAGTTGGGTACTTAAACCAGTGTTATTGAGAAGCAATGTTTAGAATGTTTTCAGATTCAAAATTCGTCACTTGAATATCACTTATCCTTATTATACATGACAGCATTATAATACATTAGCTTAGTTTGTTGGTTATGGATTTGCTTTCGGTTTGATTTAAAGTGCATTCTAACCTTCCCTTTCTTTGTATATTTTTTTATTTCATAGCAGCCTTTATTATATGTGTTTAACATAAAAAGAATCAGATATTATTTGGAGCTAGGTTTTTCTAAAACCGTCCATCACGGATATCGTCTGTTTTGTAGAAATAACAAGTAACAACATTAAATGGTTTATATTAAATGTATAAACAAATATAACATAAAACAACATAAAACGGAGAGTTCCTCCATCCAGCTGCTTTCCTTAGTTTCTCACCCATCTCCATGCTAGGATGAATACAATTCCAGAAAAAATTCCTCCGATTCCACCAACAATACATAGTCCAAAGGAGTAGTGAAAGTTGGAAGAATCAAACTTAAAGTCATTGTTGGAATATGTTGCAAAGACAATAACTCCGATCAAGGCGATTATTCCTGTAAGAAAATAATGTATTTATTTAACTATTTCATCATGTTTTTAATTATTTCTCCAGAGAAGCCAAAGTTCCACGTTGACTAACTGAAATATTTTCATAGTTTGAATTACAAAGTCATATATATCTCATAAAAAAGATTATCATGCAATATTGAATTTCAATCCCGATCGAGATATGCCTTTTGACATAACTGTAGAGAATCTGTTGAGATAAACACAAGCGCTAGAGCACTTACACGAATACTGTTTTCATATATATGTCAAAGGGAATAACTTCAGAGAGAAAAATCTATTCAGCAGATATAAACCTTTGGAAACAAAATCATAAATGAAACATGATGATAGGAAATTGTTTACAATGATAATTTATCATATTATTTATATTTTCATGAGCGTAACTAACCAGAAATATTTATTTGGTGCTGTAAGTAGACTATATATAATAACTCTGTTAAAAAATAATTTGTTTTTGTTTTTAATAAATACAAGATCTTTTTTGTGAAATAATTAAAAGTTCAATAGCGTTCTCGCTGAATATATGAGCACAATGAAAGACTTAAGTTTAAAATGACGACAACTGTTTTGTCGCCAGCTTTCTAAAAGTTTCATAGACCAAAAAGTTAATTTGAGAAATTATTCTTTGGGGCTTGAACTTATATTAACTTTACTATATGTTGGCCCTCGATGACAAATGTTTTACCGAGGGCAATAAAGAAAGTAAAATATCTGCATTTATGCGCCAACCATAAGTAAAATCAATATAAAAAATGACTATTTTAATACGGATAATATTTGTTTATAACTACATTCAACGTACATTGCAACAGTCAAAACCAATTATGACGTTGCCGATAGGCTGACTGACATATACCACATATAGGTTGCACTTTGTAAATACAGCTGTTTCTCAAACCACGCCTCTTTTGGGGAGATATTTAATATTCATAGGTATGTTAATTTGTTAACGTACTGGTTCCCATTGATGATCTCTGTGTTTCATCTCATAGAGACATCACTTGGGAATGTAACCAGTATTGAAAAACATGGTAGCGGCTAAATTTTAATTCTTAGGAGGTCCAAAAATGGAGGTAAGGGTAGTATAGAATTTTAGTATAAGTTTAAACTCTTAGAAGTTCAGGGCATATAAATGTTGAAAATATGCCGCACAGCCCTATATTTTGACCTTTGAATAAAATAGTAGTGCATATAAACTTTCCGTTCTGGGATATTATTTTTCACGAAACTTCATAGTAAAAGTGTCACAATTTTAGCCGCAAAGGGAGTTCCTATGGGAAATTGCATTGTCAGTATTTACAGAATTGCAACCTATATAGGGTCAAAAAATAGAACATACAGAATTTCACAAAATCTGGTTTATCTCAGAGATTTTAAAGAATTTAACTCAAATATGAAGTTTTATAAATATTTCATGAAGATTGAGAAAATCCTGGGCCTTAACTATGATGACTCAGCATAAATTCACAGTTTACAGTATGCATGGTTTACTTAAAGCCCTGAATTCAAAATAAATTCATAATATATGCCTATTTGTAATTTAAATTGTTTAGAAGTGCTTATATTTACTCTTCGCAGTAATTGCAACTCATTGATCCTTCCTAAATATTTTTGGTGGGGTGTTTTTGTCCTGTCGATAACCCAAAATTAAGCCGTAATGCCTAAATGTGTTTTTTTGTGACCGCGGCATAAAAAAGTACAAGCTAGAATTACAAAAAGACCTCAATAAAACTTACAAAAGTGTGTTCTATCCTAAATATGTAGTAAATATTCCACATTGCTAGAAACAGGGAAAAAAATTAGGAAATGTGAGGCCCCAGGGGCAAAAAACAGAGAAAAATGCCTACCCCATAGTCATAAAACAGATAATTTAACTTGTAAATGCTATGATTTGTTTATTTTAAAGGTCTTTGGTAAAGTAAACAATAACTGTGCTAGGAAGTTATGCAAAAATCAGATGTAAGCAGTCATTTCAATCAAACTTTTAGTGAATTTATGCACCAGACTGATATCTTCATAAATACAACTTTTGCAAATATGGCTTTGTTTAAACACTTCTAGTTCATATATTAACTAACTTATGTTAGATATATGGTTAGGGATGATACTGTTGTGACAAGAATTCTAAACTGACCATTTTAGGCAGAAATTGTGAACTTTCTTTGACAAATAGGCATACAGTAAGATGTGGACTGGAGACACAGGCAGGATTGGATACTTTGTATAATCTTGAATGTTGGAATGCTTAACTACTAAACAATACATTTATAGTATTCTAAAATGCTTTCAATTTGTTATCAGAATAGTTTCAAACAGGTTTTGGACAGTTCATGTCAGATAACATGCACATAGGGTAAGCTGGCAATAATTAGAGTCTTGTTTTCAAATCTTTAAAAAATTGAAACAGGGGTAGGGATATAAAATTTACTGTAAAAGGAAACTTAGAGTATATGCAGTGATTTCTTTAAGGCTATAATTCTGATAAATAAGTATTGTTGTGAGAAAAAGTGTTTTTAGAGAGTTTTCTATTTGAATAAATGTTTGTATAGGTTGCACTTTGTAAATACAGCTGTTTCTCAAACCACGCCTCTTTTGGGGAGATATTTAATATTCATAGGTATGTTAATTTGTTAACGTACTGGTTCCCATTGATGATCTCTGTGTTTCATCTCATAGAGACATCACTTGGGAATGTAACCAGTATTGAAAAACATGGTAGCGGCTAAATTTTAATTCTTAGGAGGTCCAAAAATGGAGGTAAGGGTAGTATAGAATTTTAGTATAAGTTTAAACTCTTAGAAGTTCAGGGCATATAAATGTTGAAAATATGCCGCACAGCCCTATATTTTGACCTTTGAATAAAATAGTAGTGCATATAAACTTTCCGTTCTGGGATATTATTTTTCACGAAACTTCATAGTAAAAGTGTCACAATTTTAGCCGCAAAGGGAGTTCCTATGGGAAATTGCATTGTCAGTATTTACAGAATTGCACAATTTTAGCCGCAAAGGGAGTTCCTATGGGAAATTGCATTGTCAGTGTTTACAGAATTGCAACCTATAGGTGCTTTAACCGAGGTATTCACCCCAAGTATTGTTACATGTTATATAAGAATATTATTACGAATTTAATTTCAAAATATTACTTCGAAAATCAGTTCAGTAATTGTATACCTGCCATCATGTTAAGTAAGCCTGTAACAACAAACAGCTTTCTGTGTTCTTTAAATACAAACACTTTCAGGAAAGCACACACTACGGCTGCTACAAAGGCTACTAGTGCAAGACATTCCAGAGCCTCAGCGGCTTTGAATTGGGCGATAGAGATTAGTGAACCTAAAAGTATACATATGATGATGTATTGTAACCAATTCTTATCCCGCTTTGTCTTCAAAATACACAATTGAATATTTATAAACAAACCGTAATGACATAAAAAAAAAAGGATAACAATTTTGAAAGTTTATTTAACATAAAAATGAACGAATGGTAAAAGCAACAACAAAACAAACCGAATAAACATCGCTATTTCATGTCACAAATTTTTCATGATTTTGTGTTGATTGTTTAAAAAGGTTAGAATGTGTTATATTCGACGCCAAAACCCAAAAGTAATTTATCAGTTAACGTTTTTGATAAAAAAAAAATCACTGAATAAAATAATTGTTTTGTCGATTACGCATTCTGGAGTCGTAATATATGTAAACAAAGATAAAATGTGCACAAAGGACTAAGATTTGTATACATGAACGCATTTGTTCAATACTTTCCTCAACAATATAAGTACACGAAACTCGTCTGATGTGACTTTAAAACAAACCATTTTGAAAGGAAAAGGTCGAAATCTATAACTCCACCTTCGAAGATTTTTGGGCAATTTTCCAAAAAAAATCTGTTTATGTATTTTATATATTTTTCTTATTGGAGTAAAATTCTACAAAAATGTCATGTTAAACATTATTTCTCTAAAACATTGTTTCTTATACTGATTCTCAAATTTCAAGCACATTATCGTAAACACTGTCTTACATGTGCATATAATGAAATTTTTAAATATTTTTAAATTTCTTTGTATCAATTGACAATATTCAAGACTTAATCTCTTAAAAGGGCAAATAATAAACATGGTGAATCAATAGTTTACCCAGAGGGTGACAGTGATATAAACAAATTAAGGATATGTGCCTGCACAGACATAACAACATGATTCAGTATTAACCCCCTTAATATGAACAGGGACTTGTCTTCAGGAAAAAGCATAAACGTATAATAAAAACTGGCAGATATCTACTTCGCCACAATTGTCTCCCCGTTATGAGTATTGAATTTCTCAAAGAAGACATCAGTAGCCACTATAGAGTTGTTGGTTTTTAAAATAACTATTATTAACCGTTAATTGTTATCAAACTGGATAATTTCGTTCCATACTTGATAGTTGTATTTTGTGTTCTTAATAATTAGCATTATGTGATATTTACTACATTCCTTTATATCATTTATAATTATTTTCTGATTGGTTGTCAGGACGGACTTCGGAAAGTTCAAAATAACACTTAAACAATTCTTAACCTTTTTCAGCATTTAAATCCACAGACACCATACAAATATAGTTTTCATATCATAGTTGTCGATCGTCGATTTACGATTTAGCAGAAATTAAAGTGGATGTAAATGAAAATATAGTTGTATAGTACAATACCATGAATATGTTAATTTATATATACTAATAACGTTCTTACAAGTAAAAGATGCACTTAAAGTTAGGACAAGGTCATTTTGTTATTCAGCTACACATATCTGTTATGATGACTCTTTACAAATGTATTTCACTTGGCCTTTAATTTATAATATGATTTTCAAATGGATTTATGTTATTATTTGAGGCTAAAAGATACCAGAGGGACATTCAAACCCATAAGTCGAAAATAAACTAACAACGCCACGGCTAAAAAAGAAAATGACCAACAGACAAGTTATAACAGGAGATCATCACATCGTTCATGACCGAGAGTTAAAATCATTCTTCAGTAAAGGACCTAGATATCGCCCCCGTCAATTATTATTTGGAATAAGTGTCGTAACATCATCCACGACTTATTACGTACGTACTGCACGAAATGGATAAAACGAGAAAAAGCTGACAAAACATCCTTAGATTCTGTTTTTAATTCAGTAATGAGCATAGTTGAAATTCGTATTTAACATTTTAAAGGACATTTTAATCCCAACAACAACCATAATAGCCCTATTTCTCAAACATAAGCTAAAAGAACTCGTCATGGAATTTGTTTTTGACCCGGCTGACAAGGCTGCCAATAATTTCATTATTGTTTGACGTAAATTTTACATTGAGGTTCTGCAAAAGGATATCACGAATTCACCTACATCCCAACTGACTCCATTTTCGGAAAATGACATCTGTAACAAACATAAACTTTTAGCTACCTCTTTACAAGCAGAATCAAATCCAATGAAAGTTCCAACTATGTACTGGCTTCCGAAGCTGCACAAAACACCTTACAAATATAGCTTTGTTTCGTCTTCATGCCATTGTTTCACTACTAAACTGTCTATTCTACTTAATAGTACACTTGGTACAATCATAGACCTGGTAATGAATTGTTCATGCAAACATCTTATACGTTCAGGTATTTCACATCCAATCTTTATGGCAATATTCTATACAAAGCACAAAAATGTCGTCATTCACCTCAAAGCTAACCAAACCTTTAAACAGACTTATTCAGAAGGGATATAGTTACGATACTGTTGTGAGGTCATTAAAGATGGCATGTTTTGGAATTAATATGGATTCACTCATAGGGTCTTTTCATCGGAAATAAACACATTTATTCTAAATCCAGTTGTTGGCATGATACGGGTTATGTTCTTCTCATACATTCTATGATGGTATTATACTAAACCCCTAACGGGAGGGACTGTCCTTGATTTTCATATGATGAAGACATAACCTTTCAATCAGTTTAATAGAGGTCTCGAGCTGGCATGTCAGTAACTGCTTGTAGTCCTTTGTTAATTTATGTATCATTGACATTTTGCTTAGTTTCTTCTGTTACCTATTCTAACATCGGTCTCGGACTTCTTTTAAGTTGAGTTTTACTGTGCGTATTGCCGTGTGTTTGCTTATTCTACATTGGCTAGAGGTATAGAAGGAGGGTTGAGATCTCACAAAACATGTTTAACCCCGCTGCATTTCTGCGCCTGTCCCAAGTCAGGAGCCTCTGGTTTTTGTAAGTCTTGTATGTTTTTTTTAAATTTTAGTTCATTTATATGTTTCGGAGTTTAGTGTGACGTCCATTTTCACCGAACTAGTACACATTTTTGTTTAGGGACCAGCTGAAGCCCGCCTCTGGGTGCGGGATTTTCTCGCTGTGTTGAACAGCTTTTGGTGGCCTTCGGCTGTTTTCTGCTCTTTGGTTGGGTTGTTGTCCCTTTGACACATTCCCCATTTCCATTCTAAATTTTAATATTTTCATTATAATACCATAAAAGTGATAATACTGATAGCTGTCCTCAATATCTTTCACTACGGTCAAAGTTCGAAATACGTGTAGCTACAGTACAAGAATAAATACATTTTGCTTATGATATGAAGGAAATACCTGTCAAGTCCATACATATTTCCCCTATGCCTTCTTCTCTTGGACCACATTCTTTCCATAGTCCTATATGACCAATTGTGTCACCTACTGTATTCTTCATTATGTACCAATATGTTGTTGAAAATCCTATAATATGAAAAATTAACGACACAGCACTAATAATGCTCCCTCCAATCACCATAGGTGGAATTTCTGCTAAAGTCCCCGACATCTTTTCTGATTTTGAGCGTCAGTGATGTTTCAAACCGCGTTAAAAATATCAAGTATCACGTGATTTCAAGAAATCAAATAGTTACCTTAAATAGCGATCATTTAGTAGGGGATATGTTAATGCACAGTAAATCAAAATCCAATTATTTCTTATCAAGTGAAGAATTTATTTAATCTTTATTTAACAAACACCATTCATATCTGTTTATTGCCGGAAAAGCTTACATGGTTTATATAAAAAAAGAAAAACAATTTTTTTCTTTTCATTACTTTTAAAAACCTATTTATTGGTGAAGTTTATAGGTTTATTGGTCAAATGTAATGTAAAGGGATAACCCAACGTAACTAATGGTAACTTATCTTGTTTTATTCTGTTTATTTTGTTTATGATATAATCTGTTTTCCCTTTTGCCGTTTTCAATAATGTATGATATATGATAAATATGATGATTACACTTGATAACATTAAAGAAATATATCAATAGAAAGTATGTGAAATATCCTAGAACAGCATTAAGGTAGTTTTTTTTAAGGTAAACAAGTTACCCTGTATGACAATAATTCACTATAGAGGACTACTTGTAAATGATACATACATACTCCCCGTATGCATTTAGATAAAAACAGTGGCAGACAGGAAATTCAAATGATTTTGGTCATGTACACAAGCACGATCATCGATCGTATAAAGGATAGCTTTTATCTTAATTGGTTGCTGGAAAAAAAGGAGACATTTTTATTAAAACTATCATAGATATCAAATTTTCCAAAACATTATTTGATTAAATAAAAATATTAAAAAAATAATTTTTTTTGGAATCTCTATCTATTCGTTTAGCACAAATTTATTAAAAAAAGAACCCCACTCAATTCAAGACATCCAAAGCCATTCCAATTAGGAGAATATAAAATAAAATAAGTTCTGACTTTATTACGTGTTTATCAAGCATACAACAGTTCATGAATGCCTCCAAGGGTTTTCAAGATATGATTCAAGGTTAAAATTCTTGTTTTGGGGTTATGCATGGATCAATCTCGCATCGCCGTAGCTTTGTCTGTAACAGCTTTCTAGAAACAAGATGGATCCCACAAGCTAATTTGTGTTTCGATTTTTTTTTTTATAAATTAGATTGTAGGTACACTGTCCAGTGTAAAAAAGAAAAATGGTGCCTACACTTTCAATGAAAATATTCATCAATGCGTCAACTAAATCTAGCTGCAAAACCGTAGCTATAACGGACATCGGGATATTTTGTTTGGTTTTTGCGGACAATAGACCATAGAGTCCACAGATACACTTAAATATTCCATGGAAAATGGTCAACATATTCAAAAAATATCCCAATGGTCATGAGAGCTACAGTCCAAAAGCCATACAATTTTAAACAATATCATTGTATAATGCACTGGTGACTGGGAACTTAGCTAGAAGTTACCAGAGTCATCATACGGTCTCTTAAGTTGCTTTATCTTTGTATATAGTAAACAAATAGGAATACCTTATATGCTTGCCGTAGATTTTGATGGTTTGATATCAGTATGTAAATGAAGTGTACAATGTCAATGATATAACTTGTGTTGAATTAAATTTTACAATTAGATAATTTATTGCAGTACAAATATTTGCTGAACACTTAGCTTACAAAGGAAAAGATATAATAACAGATTTTATATGGCCACTGAAGTTGTTAAGGTAACAGGGAGAAATTTTACACTAATTTAAATATTATTTGCATTTATAGGTTTTATTGAAAAGTTAATAGTATATTAAAGTCTGATCGATGTACTTTGGCGTTTATTTCTAGGTTTTTTAAACAGAAAGGAGAAAGAATGAAAACCTGTCACAAGACTATAGAAAATGTCAAATTACAGTTTTAAAAGGGGATTATAGTAATTTTTTCGAAATGTTATTGATGTGTTAACTAGGGCGAATAACTCACGAAGTAAATTCCTTATAATTCTTCACATAAGCATTTGCGACTTTTAATAAACATCTTATTTACTTTGGCATCTATTTACCGTAACTAAGGTGTGTGCCACCATATTGACAAGCTAAAGATAACAACACTTACCTAAAAAAACTTCATTTAAATGATATATTATTCAAATTTGAAGCCTACAATTAACGAAATAACATTCAGCTTGAGAATTTTCATTCGTATGACGTCATGTCTTACCATGAGGTTAATGCGCCAAGATCATTCACAACATTTCACTGAATTTTATTTTATAATAGTTTTATTCATTTTTCAAAGCTCTGATGCATTATTTCTATTTCTGTAGTGTTTTATTTTCAATGTTTCTTATAACCTCTGGATCCCATGCAATGTGTATCGCACATGAATAGGTTACGAAAGAAGTTTCTACAACATCGTTTATCGAAGTGTAAACCAACGGAAACAATTCAAACGGACAATCCCATTGAATATGTTGAAGCAAGTAATATAAGGTATATTAATTATTCAAAAATAAAAAAGACTAAATACTCAACTCCAAAGGAAATTAAAAACGGTAAGCCCTTTTATAAAATGGAGAAATCAAAACCCAAACACATCAAACGAATGAAAAACAACAGTCATATTCCTGACTTATGTCTTATTAACACTTAAAGAATATCGCACATTTTAAATTTGTATCTATTCTAACATTTTTGTAAAATTAGTATTTTATATCTTATTCATGCTAGACGAAAATTCACCAGAATTTATCACAAATCCCAGATTCAAAAATCCGATTGAATAACTTCACCATGTACAGATGCATAGTTGTATGTGCATTATGTTGGTCATTTTGTGTGCCTTGCGGAGATTTCATGTCACATGTTTACTCTTGTTCATACTTAGTTACTCTTTCTTCAGAACAGCATCATAAATGTTTTAATCCTTATTACTACGGTATAGATACATCCTAAAGTTTAGGTTAGCATATTGTTAAATGGAAATGTCTACGACAATATAATTAAATTCATGACTAAGGTCAATAAACATCGTTACGTCATTGTAAACATGTTTATTAATATATCCAGGCACGAGCCGAACAAACATGCAGAGTTTGGTTATTTATGCTCACATTTTCATTTTAGTTACATTGTGTTTCTGAATCACTAAGCTATTCTATTTACACAAGCGAAGTACTACCAACCCAACCCAATCATTGGTGCCGTGACTCATGGAGAAGCTGAAAGCAATTCATGGTGGACACAGAAGCGCCGTCGCAAGACTAATCAATAGAATTAACCAGAAAATTTCAGAAAAAGAAATCGAGAATCAAGACCTTTCGGTAGCCACAGACACTCTGATGAAGAAGAAGAACTTACTCATAACTTTGGACACACAGATTTTAGATGGAACAGAAGTCGGATATATGAAACAGGAAATATTGGATAGTGATGAATACAATTTACATTTGGAAGTGTCAATTCACAAATTCAAGAACATTTAAAGAAGAGTGAGCACTCTATCAAGTTCTTTTTAATCATAAATTTTCGAACATGTTTTAAAATACAGATAGAGGCAAACCACGAATATCTCATATTGCAAATGCTGAATGTACAAATATTGCATAAAAGAGGGACGAAAGATACCAGAGGGACAGTCAAACTCATAGATCGAAAACAAACTGACAACGCCATGGCCAAAAATAAAAAGACAAACAGACAAATAATAGTACAGATGACACAACATAGAAAACTAAAGACTAAGCAACACGAACCCCACCAAAAACTGGGGGTGATCTCATAACATTTGATAAAGAAGCTTTTGAAATTATTTTTATGACATACTCAATTGAGTCCACCAAAGCTGTTAAATGATAAAAACTGGACTACTTTTTTTTTTAATTTTAGTTTCTTTGTATGTTTTGTAGTTTAGTGTGACGTCCGTTTTCACTGAACCAGTACACAATTTTATTTAGGGGCCAGCTGAGGACCACCTCCGGGTGCGGGATTTTCTCGCTGCGTTGAAGACTCATTGGTGGCCGTCGGCTGTTGTCTGCTCTTTGGTCGGGTGGTTGTCTCTTTGACATATTCCCCATTTCCATTCTCAATTTTACTTTAATCATTTTTTGTTTGAAACGTCTTCCTTTTTGCAATCTGAACTGGCAGCAAGAGAAACAGATATAAGTAATAATTCAAATATTTTATACAAAAAGAACAGATCATCAGTCACCAAACTGATTGAAATTACGTAAAGTCTTTATAAATCAATGCAAATATCAGCCCGAGGATTATCAGCCAAATGCTTGGTTCACTAAAGGCACTCAAGGATGAACATATATTAATTTTAAAGTTAAGATAAATACAACTTTCTCTCAAACAATATGTTATTAAAGAAACATGCATATAGTTCACATACAAATTATCCAACTTCTTTTGCAACCTGACTATAACTTGGTTCTTCAAAATAGAATCAAATGGTTTGTTTTTTTTCTAAATCAGAATAAAATAATAATTTTATGTTACAATAGAAAAGAAAAATAAGAGTATTTCAAATTGTTACATATTAATTATTAGCTTTGACTATTAAGCATTTTGCATTTTAACCCATAAGCAAAGTTTCTCAGTTTGTAAACCGGATTTGTTTTCTCTTAATCGATTGTTGACTTTTGAACAACGGTATACTATTGTTGCCTTTATTTGTGAACTTTTACGTAACAAATAAATTCTTCTCAACTTTTATTGTATTGTCGGAAAACAAAGTGCATATTTTATTGTTCCTCCTGCGACTGTCGTTTTTCCATCGTTCATTACGTTGACAACATCTGGCGTTTTAATTTGACCCGTTTTATGGATTATCCTTTTTGAATCTACTGTGGTTTGTGGTATTTTTATTAGAGAAATACAATAAGTGTATGACTCAGAGTCCCGAGTCAGAATACGAATCAGAGTAAGACAATTTAAACAATGGGGGAGATCTCAAAATAATAAAATTATTGTAAATATTGAAATTTAATCATAAAGGTATTCATTGAGAAGTTCTTTACGACGATTGACAAAACTATGACTACCACAAACTTTAACCATGGCTTTAAGTGTGTGACGAGGAAGCATGCAACGAGTTCCAATGACTTTATAGCATTTCAATTTGCCAATAACATGCTCAACGGAGACTTGGTATTCTGCAATTAGTCTGTTGAGCCTCCTCCATTTCACTTTTTTTGTTCCAGCTTTCCAGTTATCTGCTGTCTGGTGTTTGTCGTAAATGGCTTTCATAATTCAACCTCTTTACCTTGACGAGGATCAGGAGCCAACCACTCCTGTATGAGTAGTACAGGAACCTGAACTATAAAAATGGATAATGAGCCTAACAATTGAAATATAAGTGCAGGTGATGCTACAGCGAAAGAAATTGCCACAGATAATGCTACAGCTATAACTGCAGACACTATTCATGTAAATCTTGAAGCTACAAGATCCCCCCCCCCCCCCCCCCAAAGGAAAAAAAAAGAAACAAAAAATCTTTAATGCAATTAGTTCGCAGTAACAATGAAAGATATGAAAGAGGGACGAAAGATACCAGAGGGACAGTCAAACTCATAGATCGAAAACAAACTGACTACGCCATGGCCAAAAATAAAAAGACAAACAGACAAATAATAGTACAGATGACACAACATAGAAAACCAAAGACTAAGCAACACGAACCCCACCAAAAACTAGGGGTGATCTCAGGTGCTCCGGAAGGGTATGCAGATCCTGCTCCACATGTGGAATCCGTCGTGTTGCTTATGTTATTACAAATCCGGTAAATAGTCTAATTCTGTAAGTCACATTCGTGAAAAGGGAAGGGTATTGTAGTTACGACATAAGGAACATATCCGATATCATCTGTGAAACGGTTATTCCATAACGGTCAACCAACTCGTGATGGCGTCCGTAAAATTTAAGACGGGATAACTTCAACTTCCCCATTTGGAACTCTTGGTTTAATAGCTTCCTTGTGAGCAGCAATCCTCTATCAAGGAAATCATGATAGGAAACACAAGCCCGGGTCTATCGCAATAATTGGGAGATATATACTCCGTATGCAGGCGCTGCTGGAATGTTGCTACATAGAAATGGAAAAGTCACAATTGGGAAGCTGAAATCATCTCTCTTGTCGTGAGGTTTTGTTTTCAACCGACCATCATTGTAAATTTCCAGATGTAAGTCAAGATATGAGGCAGACTTAACTGTATCTATGGTATCCTTTATCTCTAGTTTGATAGGATAGATTCGTTCAAAATAGTCACAAAATTTTGTATTATTTAGTGAGAGAACATCATCTTTATAGCGAAACGTAGAGTTAAAGGATATTGCTAACTTCATATCTTTCTTCCTAAGAAGTTCCTGTATGAAGTCAGCCTCATAATGATAAAGAAACAAGTCGGCAAGAAGAGGGGCACAATTGGTTCCCATTTGAATTCCGGCAGTCTGTTGAAAAACACGTCCTCCAAACGTAACAAATATGTTGTCAATCAAGAAATCAAGCATCTTGATAATGTCAGTTTCAGAGAATTTTTTGTTTGAATCAGAGTGATTCTTTACAAAGTAGGATTTATCCCTTCCCAAGACAAGATACTTATTTCTACGTTCGCCATTCTTTTTAATGAAACAAAGTAATACCAACTCTTTCAATTTGTCTTTCAGTTTGGAATGGGGAATTCTTGTGTAAAGTGTAGAAAAGTCAAATGTTTTAATACTATTGCAAGATGAGAGAGTCTTAGATTGTATGTACTCTAAAAGATCTTTGGGATTTTTTAGTATCCACATCTGATTCACGCCACCTCTTCATCTTTGGTTGAAATTCCAAAGGAACATAGAACAGACCTATGATTATCCAGAATTTCCTCTTTGGTAAATGTCGTGAGGGTATATGTTGAGTTTCCAAATGAATTGTCAATACCTAATTCATTTATCAAGCAGTCTATGTAATGATATTTACACACAAAAATGATGTTGTTTGGGGCTTTATCTGCGGGGACAACAACATATTTGTCATGGAGGTAGGTCAAGTGTTTTGCAACATTTGGGTCTTTAAAAATTGACGTAGCGTGAGTATTTGTATGCCAATTTAGTTTCTTAATTCGGATTTGTATCAACGACCTCACAGCCTTAATCCTTTCAGAAAGAGTATCTACGGCTTCTTTCTCGCGTTCTGCCCATTGCCTGGCATAATCCTCGACTGAATCCATCAGTATTTTGAAGTTGTATTTCCAATTGATGGATTTAGGCTCACGATATTTCGGACCTTTGGATAACTAATTTCGCAGGGAAGTGTTATTGACAATGTTGAGGCCTCCGGTAATAACGTGGCCAGCCGAATTATATGTGAATTGGGAACTAGCACAGCTGCAATCAGGAGGTTGTTGTTGAGATCCTGCAAAACGTGTTTGTAATTGAAAATTTTAGTTGCAATTGGTTTGGTATAGGTATAAGAAATTATTGGTACAGACTGATCTTTAAAATAAGGTGGTATTTCCGACTGAACTAATTTTTGATGAAGGATATTTCCTAAGTTGACGCCATCGAGACCTTTGTTGGCAAAGAAAAGTTTAAGAAAAGATCTTTTCTCTTTTTCATCTTTTCCAATGCGAACTGGTTTGAAAAGTCTGTGATTTGCAATATCCGAAATGATAGCTGTACGTTTGTATTGGTTTGCTTTGATTTGATTTTTGATTTTTGGTGTTTTAACGCCATTGTTAAGCACCGCTTTTGGGCTATTTCGTGGCGGCTAGTTTTTATTAGTTGAAGAAGCCGGAGTGCCCGGAGAAAACCACCGACCTTCGATAGAAAAACTGACAATCCTAGTTAATTCAGATTGGAGTCGAGTGCATCCGCACGAGCGGAGTTCGAACTCACAACTTCAGTGTTGACTGGCTAGTGATTACAGTAGTAACTACTTAGACCACTCGGCCACCAAGGCCCCTATATTGGTTTGAATGAGGGTTTGTAACAGTGGTTTCCTGACATAAATTAAACAGAGAAGTCTTGAAAGGGGTAATGAATACAGTTTCGAAACATATATTACGGAACAAAATTGTTTAAAAGCCTTGGAGTTGATTTAGAATATTATTACACCCATAAAACCATCATCCAGAAAACTTCATGTCGTTTTTCTTTGCCTGCATGTACAATTTTTGCCAGGTTTAAAAAAATGTATATCAAAGGTGTGTATCAGGAGTGTCTCAGACACTTCGAAAATTAGTGCTGATTAACTATTTCCAAAAGCGATATGTCCCTTGTGTATACAAATTCTATAGAAAATTGCATTGTAAGTGCTGTCA
Source organism: Mytilus californianus (assembly GCF_021869535.1). Taxonomy (NCBI): domain Eukaryota; kingdom Metazoa; phylum Mollusca; class Bivalvia; order Mytilida; family Mytilidae; genus Mytilus; species Mytilus californianus. Next base: position 4,405,871 of record NW_026262615.1, read on the forward strand.
CGTGCACATGTAGTGTACAATTCTTCCCAGGTATTTATAAAATGTGGTATTGCCCCTTGGACAGATAAATTATGTGAAACATGGTGGACATTGGAACTCTTTTCTTTTTTAATTCTCATCAAAATCAATGCAAACAGGAGTATGCATTACTACAGAGCCTCTTTAGTGCCATTTGAAAATAAATATTTTCGTCTCACGGAGATTAAATCTGGTGCAGACAAGTTTAAACAATCGTGCGCACGAATTTAAAAAAAAAACTGATGCTCACGACTTTTAAACTCGTGCGCTCGACTTCGAATCTCATGAGCGCGACTTCTGAACTCGTGCGCACGACATATTAAAATTTTAGTGTACAATTTTTTTAAACTGGTGCGCACGACTTACAAACTCGTGTAGACGGCATTAAAATGATATGTATGGTATACATCAACAAGACAACAATAAAAGGAGATGTCGGAGACAGCAATAAAAGGAGATGTTTGGTATACGTCAACGAGACGGCATGAAAAGGAGATGTTGGGTATACGTCAACAAGACAACAAAAAAGGAGATGTGAGGTATACGTCAACGAGATAGCAATCAAAGGAGATGTGAGGTATACGTCAACGAGACAGCAATCAAAGGAGATGTTGGATATACGTCAACAAGTCAGCAATTAAAAATAACGAAAGGACTTTTATAGGGTAACAAAGTGTTCAACAATAGGCATGTGTCTACACAATAGGTTTGGGCTCTTAATCGTCCCAAATCTATAGAAAAAAAAATGTGTGAACATGTGACCCTCTCCTAACCTTGAACAGAGGTTTTTATATGTTTCATGAATTTATGTAATAATCAATTATATTGACAAGGGTCGAAAAGACTCATCAGTGACGCTCAAATAAAAAAAGGTTAAAAAGGCCAAATAAAGTACGAAGTTGAAGAGTATTGAGGACCAAACATTCCTAAAAGTTTTGCCATATACAGCTAAGTTTTATTCATTTTCCTAAAGAACACTATTGAAAGAGAAAATAATGTCACAAGACGTCTTGTAGGAGTAATTGTGTTCATGTATGCAAGTAATTGGTCAGAAAAAAAAAGCCTGGAAATCCCTAAGGAAAGGAAAGTTTGTTTTAACTGTCTTGGCAACCACCGATTTTCTGATTGTAGTGTCAAGGGTCATGTAAACAGTGAGCACGTAAATACCATACCATTGTTAGTTCAAGAAAGAATCAGACTTCGTTTTTGGGTACTTTGAACTATGATCCTAACGATATAAAACCCACCTTATCAAAACAGCAAAGTATAATAAAAACCGCAACAGCAATGCTATAATTAGCTTAACTAATATAGATATATATGCACCATTTTTTTCTTAAAATGTCCTGTACCAAGTCAGGAAAATGGCCATTGTTATATTATAGTTCGTTTCTGTGTGGTTTACATTTTAATATTTGTATTTCTGTTGTGTCGTTTTTCTCCTCTTATATTTGATGTGTTTCCCTCAGTTTTAGTTTGTAACCCAGATTTGTTTTTTTCTCAATCGATTTATGAATTTCGAACAGCGGTATACTACTGTTGCCTTTATATATATATACCACCGAGACAACTACAGTTTGGTGCAGACCAAGCATTACATGTAGACGGGCGGAAAAAGTTAACGCGGCGTTTAATCGCGTGCACTTCAAGTAAACGCCGCGTTAACTGTGCGTTAACTCCAAAATTGCAGTATACATCAAAAGTAAACGGGCGTTTACTTTCGCGTTTACCTCCGCGTTAACGCAAAATCGGCGCGTCTTCTAATTATGTAAAGAGTAAACGGGCGTTTACTTTCGCGTTTACTTCCGCGTTAACGTGAAAAAGGGCGCGTCTTCTTATTTCGTCAAAAGTAAACGCACGTTTACTGTTTGTAGTAAACGCGCGTTAACGCAAAATGTCATCGTATCCTGGATACACTGACTTTAAATATAAAATGATAAAGTACAGCAAAATTAAATGACCAACTGTTCATTTTCGATTGACATATTGACGATTACAGTTAATTAATAATATTATTGCACCTCTTTGATTAATTGAAACTATTCATAGTAAATTTCTTTTTCTGCACAAATAAACAGTTCAATCATGTCTTTTTTTTTTAATTCAAATAATTAAATCATCACCAAAATCCAGCAGTTTTCACATCTCAGACTGTCCGATTCAGGATGACTCGTATAATAAAATTATTTGACCTCAATAACCAAACTGACCATCTTTGCCCTTCATCAAGTAAATCTATATAGCCGCACAGTAAATCAGTTATATTTTTATATCAGGATGGATTGTATAATACGAATGACAGCAATATTGGAAACTAATGACTAAAAAATTTGGTTTACATCAATTTATAGTGCCAGCATGTCCTCTCTTTATACAAAATATTAAATCGTAAACAAATATCAGTAGTTTTCATACCTCAGACTGACACTCATAACAAAATTATTTGTCCGCTTCAACCAAAACGGACCATATTTGCAATTTATTATGTAAATCTTTATACCCGCATAGTAAATAAGTTATATTTTTATATCAGGATGGGTTGTATAATACAAATGACAGCAATACTGGAAAATAATGACTACCAAATTTTGTTCGCATGAATTTATAGTGCCAGCATGTCCTCTCTTTATTCAAAATATTGAATCGTAAACAAATATCAGTAGTTTTCATACATAAGACTGACACTCATAACAAAATTATTTGTCCGCGTCAACTAAAACGGATCATATTTGCACTTAATTATGTAAATCTTTATAGCCACATAGTAAATAAGTTATATTTTTATATCAGGATGGGTTGTATAATACAAATGACAGCAATATTGGAAAACAATGACTTAAAAATTTGGTTCGCATGAATTTATAGTGCCAGCATGTCCTCTCTTTATTCAAAATATTGAATCGTAAACAAATATCAGTAGTTTTCATACATAAGACTGACACTCATAACAAAATTATTTGTCCGCGTCAACCAAAACGGACCATATTTGCACTTTATTATGTAAATCTTTATAGCCGCATAGTAAATAAGTTATATTTTTATATCAGGATGGGTTGTATAATACAAATGACAGCAATATTGGAAAACAATGACTTAAACATTTTGTTCGCATCAATTTATAGTGCCAGCATGTCCTCTTTTTATTCAAAATATTGAATCGTCAATAAATATCAGAAGTTTTCATACGTTAGACTGACTCGTATAACAAAATTATTTGTCTGCATCAACAAAAACTGACCATATTGGCACTTTATTATATAAATCTCATTAGCTGCATAGTAAATCAGTTATATTTTTATATCAGGATGGATTGTATAATACAAATGACAGCAATATTGGTAAAAAATTACTAAATAATTTGGTTCGCATCAATATATAGTGCCAGCATGTCCTCTTTTTATTAAAGATATTGAATCATAAACAAATATCAGTAGTTTTCATACATAAGACTGACTCATATAACAAAATTATTTGTCTGCGTCAACCAAAACTGACCATTTTTGCAATTTATTATGTAAATCTTAATAACCGCATAGAAAATCAGTTATATTTTTATATCAGGATGGATTGTATAATCAAATGACAGCAATATTGAAAAAAAATTACTAAAAAATTTGCTTCCCATCAATTTATAGTGCCAGCATGTCCTCTTTTTTTTCAAAATATTGAATCATAAACAAATATCTGTAGTTTTCATACCTCAGACTGACTCATATAACAAAATTATTTGTCAGCGGCAACAAAAACTGACCACATTTGCACTTTAGTATGTCAATCTTAATAGCTGCTAAGTAAATCAGTTATATTTTTATATTAGGATGGATTGTATAATACAAATGACAGCAATATTAGTAAAAAATTACTAAATAATTTGGTTCGCATCAATATAAAGTGCCAGCATGTCTTCTTTTTATTCAAAATATTGAATCATAAACAAAAATCAGTAGTTTTCATATCTCAGACTGACTCATATAACAAAATTATTTGTCTGCATCAACCAAAACTGACCATATTTGCACTTTATTATGTCAATCTCAATAGCCACATAGTAAATCAGTTATATTTTTATACCACGACGGATTGTATAATACAAATGACAGTAATGTTGAAAAAAAATTACTAAAAAATTTGGTTCGCATCAATTTATAGTGCCAGCATGTCCTCTTTTTATTCAAAATATTGAATTGTAAACAAATATCAGAAGTTTTCATACGTCAGACTGACTTGTATAACAAAATTATTTGTCCTCATCAACAAAAACTGACCATATCGGCACTTTATTATGTAAATCTCATTAGCTGCATTGTAAATCAGTTATATTTTTATATCAGGATGGATTGTATAATACAAATGACAGCAATATTGGAAAAGGATGACTAAATGATTTGGTTCGCATCAATTTATAGTGCCAGTATGTCCTCTTTCTATTCAAAATATTGAATCAAAAACAAATATCAGTAGTTTTCATACCTCAGACTGACTTATATAACAAAATTATTTGTCCGCGTCAACAAAAACTGACCATATTTGCACTTTATTATGTAAATCTTAATATCCGCATAGTAAACCAGTTATATTTTTATATCAGGATAGATTGTATGATACATATGACAGCAATATTGAAAAAAAAATTATTAAAAAATTTGGTTCGCATCAATTTATAGTGCCAGCATGTCCTCTTTTTATTCAAAATATCAAATTGTAAACAAATATCAGAAGTTTTCATACGTCAGACTGACACTCATAACAAAATTATTTGTCCGCGTCAACCAAAACGGACCATATTTGCACTTTATTATGTAAATCTTTATAGGCGCATAGTAAATAAGTTATATTTTTATATCAGGATGGGTTCTATAATACAAATGACAGCAATATTGGAAAACAATGACTTAAAAATTTTGTTCGCATCAATTTATAGTGCCAGCATGTTCTCTTTTTATTCAAAATATTGAATCGTCAATAAATATCAGAAGTTTTCATACGTTAGACTGACTCGTATAACAAAATTATTTGTCTGCATCAACAAAAACTGACCATATTGGCACTTTATTATATAAATCTCATTACCTGCATAGTAAATCAGTTATATTTTTATATCAGGATGGATTGTATAATACAAATGACAGTAATATTGGTAAAAAATTACTAAATAATTTGGTTCGCATCAATATATAGTGCCAGCATGTCCTCTCTTTATTCAAAATATTGAATCGTAAACAAATATCAGTAGTTTTCATACATAAGACTGACACTCATAACAAAATTATTTGTCCGCGTCAACCAAAACGGACCATATTTGCACTTTATTATGTAAATCTTTATAGCCGCATAGTAAATAAGTTATATTTTTATATCAGGATGGGTTGTATAATACAAATGACAGCAATATTGGAAAACAATGACTTAAAAATTTTGTTCGCATCAATTTATAGTGCCAGCATGTCCTCTTTTTATTCAAAATATTGAATCGTCAATAAATATCAGAAGTTTTCATACGTTAGACTGACTCGTATAACAAAATTATTTGTCTGCATCAACAAAAACTGACCATATTGGCACTTTATTATATAAATCTCATTACCTGCATAGTAAATCAGTTATATTTTTATATCAGGATGGATTGTATAATACAAATGACAGTAATATTGGTAAAAAATTACTAAATAATTTGGTTCGCATCAATATATAGTGCCAGCATGTCCTCTATTTATTAAAAATATTGAATCATAAACAAATATCAGTAGTTTTCATACATAAGACTGACTCATATAACAAAATTATTTGTCTGCGTCAACCAAAACTGACCATTTTTGCAATTTATTATGTAAATCTTAATAACCGCATAGAAAAATCAGTTATATTTTCATATCAGGATGGATTGTATAATCAAATGACAGCAATATTGAAAAAAAATTACTAAAAAATTTGCTTCCCATCAATTTATAGTGCCAGCATGTCCTCTTTTTTTTCAAAATATTGAATCATAAACAAATATCTGTAGTTTTCATACCTCAGACTGACTCATATAACAAAATTATTTGTCAGCGGCAACAAAAACTGACCATATTTGCACTTCAGTATGTCAATCTTAATAGCTGCTTTGTAAATCAGTTATATTTTTATATCAGGATGGATTGTATAATACAAATGACAGCAATATTAGTAAAAAATTACGAAATAATTTGGTTCGCATCAATATATAGTGCCAGCATGTCTTCTTTTTATTCAAAATATTGAATCATAAACAAAAATCGGTAGTTTTCATATCTCAGACTGACTCATATAACAAAATTATTTGTCCGCATCAACCAAAACTGACCATATTTGCACTTTATTATGTCAATCTCAATAACCGCATAGTAAATCAGTTATATTTTTATACCACGACGGATTGTATAATACAAATGACAGTAATATTGAAAAAGAATTACTAAAAAATTTGGTTCGCATCAATTTATAGTGCCAGCATGTCCTCTTTTTATTCAAAATATTGAATTGTAAACAAATATCAGAAGTTTTCATACGTCAGACTGACTTGTATAACAAAATTATTTGTCCTCATCAACAAAAACGGACCATATCGGCACTTTATTATGTAAATCTCATTAGCTGCATTGTAAATCAGTTATATTTTTATATCAGGATGGATTGTATAATACAAATGACAGCAATATTGGAAAAGTATGACTAAATAATTTGGTTCGCATCAATTTATAGTGCCAGTATGTCCTCTTTCTATTCAAAATATTGAATCAAAAACAAATATCAGAAGTTTTCATACCTCAGACTGACTCATATAACAAAATTATTTGTCCACGTCAACAAAAACTGACCATATTTGCACTTTATTATGTAAATCTTAATATCCGCATAGTAAACCAGATATATATTTATATCAGGATAGATTGTATGATACATATGACAGCAATATTGAAAAAAAAATTCCTAAAAAATTTGGTTCGCATCAATTTATAGTGCCAGCATGTCCTCTTTTTATTCAAAATATTAAATTGTAAACAAATATCAGAAGTTTTCATACGTCAGACTGACTCGTATAAGAAAATTATTTGTCCTCATCAACAAAAACTGACCATATCGGTACTTTATTATGTAAATCTCATTAGCTGCATTGTAAATCAGTTATATTTTTATATCAGGATGGATTGTATAATACAAATGACAGCAAAATTTGAAAAAAATGACTACAAATTTGATTCGCATCAATTTATAGTGCCAGCATGTCTTCTTTTTATTCAAAATATTGAATCGTCAATAAATATCAGAAGTTTTGATACGTTAGACTGATTCGTATAACAAAATTATTTGTCCGCATCAACAAAAACTGACCATATTGGCACTTTATTATGTAAATCTCATTACCTGCATAGTAAATCAGTTATATTTCTATATCAGGATGGATTGTATAATACAAATGACAGCAATATTGGTAAAAATTACTAAATAATTTGGTTCGCATCAATATATAGTGCCAGCATGTCCTCTTTTTATTCAAAATATTGAATCATAAACAAATATCAGTAGTTTTCATATCTCAGACTGACTCATATAACAAAATTATTTGTCCGCGTCAACCAAAACTGACCATATTTGCACTTTATTATGTAAATCTTAATAGCCGCATAGTAAATCAGTTATATTTTTATATCACGACGGATTGTATTATACAAATGACAGCAATATTGAAAAAAAATTACTAAAAAATTTGGTTCGCATCAATTTATAGTGCCAGTATGTTCTCTTTTTATTCAAAATATTGAATCATAAACAAATATCAGTAGTTTTCATACCTGAGACTGACTCGTGTAACAAAATTATTTGTCTGCGTCAACCAAAACGTACCATATTGGCATTTTATTATGTACATCTTATTAGCTGCATAGTAAATCAGTTATATTTTTATATCACTCAGGATGGATTGTATAATAGTAATACAAATGACAGCAATATTGGAAAATATTATGAAAAGTATGAGAAGTTCTCTTCTTGGAATAGTGTACTGTTACATGTAATTTATTATGTCGGTTGATTGATTTCGTTTGTAGCCTAACTTCCAGGGGCAAACTTTTTATTCATGTTCAGAACGAGTATATTTTTTCGGATGTCCCCGATATCATTTATAATCGTTATGGATAAGTCTGTCTAAATTGACGAGATGGTACAAATGTACATACTTATACAACACCTTATCAATATCCCTATATATACACTGTACAATTTTCGATTGAACATTTGGCAAAACAGAATCTTAAATCATGTATGTCCAATGCAAACAAGGTGAATTACGATTAAAAATCCATGTATTATGGAAGACACTGTTAAAAATGGGGAACGAAGCAACGAAAACCATGATGTTCATATCCCATCATATCAAAATATTTTTCCGATGTGTTGGATAACCTATCTATCCGCCTCGATTTTTGTACATTGACTTTTTAAAAGGAAAAATAGCAAATCTGCTACTCAGTAAAGTTATTGGAACTGATTTTTTGTAATTAATAAAAGTTAATATTTCGAATTAAAAGTGATGTTAAATTGTTCTGGTTTGAAACACATATACGTAAAATATTAAGATAAAAGTCGTTTTAATAAAACAAAGGTACAATAAACACGAAGTTTATTTCTTAATGTACACAATCAGTTAACGCGAAAAATCGTGCGTTTACTTTCAAGTGCACGTAATAATACAGTTGTGAAATCTGTAGTTAACGCCCGTTTACTTTTAAGTGCACGTAAAAATCCACTTGTGAATACTGACGTAAACGCCCGTTTACTACTGACTAAACGGACACAGAGTAAACGCGCGTTTACTCGAGTAGACATTAGAAATTTCCATTTTGACCAAGTTAACGTAATTATAGTAAACGCGCGTTTACTAGTAAACGCAAAAATTGAAGTGAACTAACGGAATATGTGCACGCGGCGTTAACGTGCGTTTACTTTATGTAATGCTTGGTCTGCACCCAACTGTATATGTAACTTACCGTACGCGCACTGATTGGTGCACCCACTATCATGACATGGTGTGTTCTCCGTAAAACATGTAAAAGTGTTGATCAGAACTGATCATTATTGGGATTTCATTAAAGATGATACAAATATACGAGGAAACGGTCCAACTGCAAGTCAAGTATGTGTTATTTGCTATTTAATTCCAATATAAAAATCAGCCGAAAAAGGAAATACGTCCATGATGAACATGTTAATTTTAGACAAAGAAGAAAATTTTGACTGAGAAAAAACTCTGGATAATTGAGTCCTTGAAAATTACACCTCATAATAAAGAGAAAACAAACACAGATTATGCGCAGTTCATCCCTCAACATTCAGTCAAGAAGGATTTAGAGATGACACCCAATCGGTTTGTTTATGTCTTTAGTTAAAGTGACAATATCTTAGTTATATTATCGAAAGAAGTGATAATAAGTTAAATTAATTTAATTTATACGAAAGACATTATTTCAAATGAAATGATTTATTTTATTCATTTTAAGGAAAATCTTATTGAGTTTATTCATTATATTTAGCCACTTTCTGATTTATTCTAAATGATAAGGATGTTTTTGTCCCAGGCAGAAAACCCTGGCCGTGTTAGGCGCAACTTTTTGGAAGTTTTGGTCCTCGGTGCTCTTCGGCTTTGTACTTGTTTTGGCTTTCAAGCTTTTTTCATCTGAGCGTCACTGGATGGTCTTGTGTGGACGAGACGCACGTCTGGCGTATTGAATTTTAAGCCTAATACCTTTTGTTAGCTATTATTCGTGTGTTTCTTTGTCCTATATGTTCTCCCATTTATTTGTATTGTGGTCCTGTCATGTGATGTTGTCGTTTTGGTGTTTGACGTTGCCATTAAAGCGGGAGGTTTGGCATGCCACAAAACCAGGTTCAACCCACCATTTTTTTCTTAAAATGTCCTGTACCGAGTCAGGAAAATGACCATTTTTATATTAAAGTTCGTTTCTCTGTGTGTTACATTTTTAATGTTGTGTTTTTGTTGTGTCGTTGTTCTCCTCTTATATTTGATGCGTTTCCCTCAGTTTTAGTTTGTTACCCGGATTTGTTTTTATCTCTATCGATTTATGAATTTCGATTAGCGGTATACTACTGTTGCCATTATTCTGCATCTCCAGTGGTGAGAGACATATGAACTTCAACGTAACGTTGATGAAGATAATTAGGGGATTAATATATAAACTTCATTCTTTGTGTTGTTGTTACTCTGTACCTAAAATTGGCTAACGTAATAAAAATATACATCTTACAACTTTTATGTCTCCTTCAAATACATGTATCTTCAACTTAAAATAGTTTGCGAGGCACTTTAAACAAATCAGAAAGACAAGATCTGCAAATATTTCAGCATACATGCAGATAAGTTTGCCTTTAAATGTCGGTTTTATTATTGTTTGTGTTTTGGGCAAAAAGTACGTAAGATATAAAGAGAAACTATAAGCAGAAAATTCATCAGCGATACATGATGTACATGTTCAACAAAAAATGATTTTCGTCATGAACAATATTCTAGTCTCTCACATTGAAGAGTGTCTATTGATGAAGATGAACATACATCTCCTTATCGATACAAGTTATCTAGTGGATCTAGTTAACGTTTTGAAGTTGAGGGACACAAAAGAATTTTGAAACGTCTCCGAAAACAAATGCAATTATTCCTTTTAATTTTTTTTGGATGCATATCAAAAGTCTGAGAACATTACTAAAAAGCTGTAAATTAATAATTTTTTACACTTTAAAAAATCAATTAAACTAAATTTCTGGTTATACAGATGTTGCCTTTGATAGATTAAGGGTTGACATATTACAATACATTTTTAATGCTTCATCCACAAGGAAGATATCTAACCGAGAGTTCCAAGTGGTGAAGTTGAAATCATTCCTATCTGATTCACATATTACGACGGATATTATCCAATCGTCGTAACCAAATCCCTTTCTCCTTTTCCAGATTTTGACCTACCAGATTAGACTTATCGCCGGGTGTTTACTTATATGAGCAACACGAGGGGTGCCATGCACATGTGGAGCATGTGACACCATTCCCGGTTTTTGGTTGGGTTCGTGATGCTCAGTCTTAAGTGTTCCACTCTTTTGGGTCTTTTTTTTTCTCTTTTTTGCCACGGTGTTGTCAGTTTATTTTAGGCTTATGAGTTTGACAGCCCTTTGGTATCTCTCGCCTCTCTTTTGGAGAATTTAATGCTTTAAAATGCCTGACATACAATTAAAAGGCAGGATTAAACAATGATATAATCATGTCAAGCATACACTGGTTTTTTCCTCGGAGTTCAGTATTTTTGTGATTTTACTTTTTTTTTGGCATTATTACGCCTGGAATACAATAAATATGACATTAACATAAATGGCATAATACGATATGACAATATCGAGTTCAACAATTCATTATTCAAAGGTTTAATAAATGAACCAAACAGAATCATAAGTAAGATAAATATAAATGTATCTTATGTCCATCGATAAAACCAATAAAGCCGTTTTTCTGTACAATAATTCTTTAGAATAAATTCGAATTTCTTTTCATTGTCATACGATTTAACATGAAAATGAACTAATCAGATATACAAGATTTATTCTTTTGGACATAACCCAAAGAAGTAAAAAAGTTAAGGCCAACACAACCTTATGCCACCAGATGAAATTGTTGCTAATACTATTTTACCAATCAAGGCAAGTCCTCCTGGAAGAAAAATGTTTTATGTAAACCTGGGTAGTTGCTGATTTAGAAGTAGTTATTACCCTGTATTTTTTTATTACTGAAGTATGCAAGTCTTGAGTTGTTACGTCCAGAAATTACCTTTAAACTGTAGCTAACAAAAGACACAAATAATTAATAAAATTTAACAAGATTTATTATACACAATTTGACAAGAAATATTACATAAATAGAATGTCAACTTAACTGTCATAATATATGTCCGATTATTTGTCTTTTTTTTATCCAGAATTCTTCTCTTCACTGTTGCGGGAATCTAAAAAGAATATTACGTCCAATTAGTCACAATCTAGTATGATGTATTTTATGTAAATAAAAGTGTCAATGCAACTGAGAGATCTTCTGAGAATACCCGTTTATTAATGTCTAATCTAATCTGAAAGTCTAACTTTAGTGTCTGTATATATATATAGTTGTCACGGAAATCTCTAGAACACTGTAAAAGGGAAACTCCTAGAAAATTATAGGACGTAAACTTATAGAATATGGTAAAAGGTTAAATTGCGCATCGTAGGTTATGAACATTCCAGAATTATAAATTAAGTCAAATAAAAGTTCTAATCATTCCATCAGTATCTATGATTGGTCCAGTGATTTCTAAACTGCATAGTTATAACATTATTTTGTAAACAACTTTACGTATTATGTAAACATAGTTTTAATATAATCAGGCCACACAAAACAAATTAGGCCAAGATAAATAAACATGATAATTACAATATTATAACAATGTTGATACTAGTTAAAAATGATGACCGACAACATGCTTTATATATGTCAGCATAAAACTGATTGTCCAACAACTGGCAGCTTTATTTCTTTCTATTTCTTTAGAATTAAAGTAACACGCAGACGAATCCAGATAGCACATTTAGAGGTTTGTGAGTGTTCTCAGCCTAAAACCATACTTAATGAAAAACAGTTCTATTTCGAGTTGTCATTCAGGCCACCACCGTCTTTCGGTCAAGACTGTCACAGATATTGCATAAGACACACATTTTCACACTGTACTTGTATATAGATGTTACCAATTCCTAAATAAATGTTACCTCTTAATTTTTTACATTTTTACCTTTTATGTCGGTTTGTTTTGCTCTAACATTGTTGTCAATATAATGGAATGCTATATGACTGTCATACAGGTGAGAGGTTAAGCTAGCTGTAACATCAGGTTTAATCCACAATTTTCTATTAAAGGAGATGCCTGTTCCAAGTTAGGAATATGACAGTTCTTTTCCATTAGTTTGATGTGTTGATTTTGCCATTTGATAAGGGACTTTCCGTTTTGAATTTTCCATAGAGTTCGGTATTTTTGTTCTTTTACTTTTTTTAAGTCATCGGTGATAACGGTTCAACAATCACTATAACCCTAAAGCCTGCAAATATGTTTTAAAAATTCAATTCCAATAAAAGATGTAGAAAATGTAATTCATTAGATTAAAATATAGCCTGTATAACAGTTCATCTTCGTCATTGTTGTCTGATTAAATTATATCATGTCAGCAATTTAAGTTATAAAGAAGGTAAATAAGTTTAACAGACAAATGACGAGCACATAGTGACAACAAAATTCCCTTTTTTATGTTTGGGTTCTATTTCTGATTTGTGTTGTTTGTCTCGTTTTTCGGGTTATCTTTTTGTTGTTGACATTTAGCCTGTTAACAGTACGTTTCTATTTATGGTAGTTTCAACGGACATGTTACAACCAAGAAAAAAGGATGACAAAAATCCTTACCTTTTTTTCAATACAGGCACGTGCTGCCAACACATTAAGTGCTGCAAACACGGATAAATGCTTCCAACAGTGTGAACGTAAGAATATATCGGTGAAATAGATTTTTCGGTATTGTGTTATTAGAAGTCAATAGTGATTGTCGGAACTCATCTCGTCTGATCTAGATGGATACGTTGAATGCTATTGATCTCTATGATTCGTGAGATACCCAACAATTCAAACGAGAAAACTAACGGTCTTATTTATGTACAAATCAATAAACGAAAAACAAATATGTAACACAAATAAAAAACGACAACCACTGAATTACAGTGCATATTTATGCAGACGTATACATGCAAATATCATTCATTACAGATTTAATCTATAAGTTCTATCAGAAGTTTTGAAATGGCCCGTTGTCAGGTACAAAGTCATTTACACTGACAATCATCACACAGTTTTAGAGTATCACCAGTCCAGTAGCCAGTACTTCTGGAACGACATTTAACGGTCTGTTTTCTACATTCGCTGTTATAAAACTTTAGAAATCAATCTGATTCAAAAGGAATTTTTTTTCCCTCCTGCAGAACTTTGATTTCTTGTCCCGGTTTGTCAAAGTCTAGTTTTAAGGTGGTACCTAACACTACAGGGAGATAACTCTGTAAAAATCAACTTAACGTTTTAATCACGTTGTATTGTTAAGGAAATATTTAGCTTCTCAATGATCAAAATTAGTGTTTGTCAAACTGCTATATAACCAGTGAAATTTTTCTGATAAAGTGTTTGGTTCAAATTATTTGAAATTTTTATATTTTTGTCAAAGGGTCAAAGTAAACATTTTGTCAAAATTTTAGGAATATTAAACGAGCCAAATTAATATTAGTCAAGGTGTTGGGTACCACCTTAACGGTTATAGTGTTTATAGGCCATACCCAATTTCAATTCACAATTAAGGCTACAACTCACACATTATCACAAGTCTTGATTTAATAGTATCATGCATTACGAATGATTGATTAAAACATTATTGTAAATAAAAATAAGCAAGTATACCGATAACACGGATCAGGTGACCAACGTCCAACTTAAATCAATTTATGTTCCGTTGTACGAGTTTGACCAACCCTACAAATCTTTTCGACAGAATGCATGCAAAAAGATGACACAAAGCTGTGAGAAGCAATATAAGAGTTATTGAATTTACTGAAAGCTGGTTCAGAAACATTTATAACTAAGAAAAATATATGTTTTTCTACGCTTAAAAATCAGTTAGTAATTAAAGAAATTTAATATCGAGACAAAATAACAGTCAGAAAAAAACACGATCGTTTGTAATGATAATATATACATTTCAAAACCGCGTAGGTCTGAAGTCTTCACTAACTTATGAAAAATTATTTGTATCATATTTACTAAAAAAAAATCGAGATCTAGTTACAGTGTAACTTTATAGAAACTATTTTCACATGGATCATAATTAAATATATATAGCCTATAATTATCTTATTTTACCTTTTCTATGTTTTCACCAAGTAAATGCTTTGATGGTATGTAAATTTAATAAGATGTTTGCTAAAGCTTTCTTTACGGTATGAGGTTTGTTCTTTTGTTTCGGGCACATGGTGACATGTGGTTCCTTATATTCTGGTCATTTGGGCTTTTGTTGAACAATAAAAGCCCAAATGACCAGAATATAAGATATTTATTTGCATATAGCGTGTTTCTAGAACTCTGTCATCAGGCTCAAACGGGAAGGTGTGGATAGTCGTAAGTGATATGAAAGGTATAAAAGTTTTTTTTTTCAAAATCAGCAAAAACGTATACGACAAGCTTAGTCGGATTGATAACTATGGAAACAATAACATTAAACTATGCCTTGGAAATTTGTAGATTAATTGTGATGTCTTTTGTTACTATGATTTTTCTCATAACTTGTCATACTCCAAACTCTACGACATTTAGTAATCCCCAAATCGTATCGTATCCGTTTGTTTATCAATATGTATTAACGGATCGGCAAGTGATGGTATATGTTTCCTTATCTATTACTTTTTTAGCGTTCCTTGTGGAGATAAATCGAGGAAAGATATTAAAATTAACTTTATAGCAACCCGAAAAACCTTACAAAATAGTAGATTCAATCGAAATTTTGTTTTATATCATTTAGAGTTAAAATGTATGGTGAAGAAACTGATCTTTCTTCACTTTTTTGGCATATAATTTACAAAACGCATAATACGATTAAATACAAGTTGATGCAGGAATAGCTGGATTGTAAAATGCGTTGAACAAAACGTCAACCTGCGAATGAACTGGTATCATACTATCAACTTGTCATGTACAATTAAGTTGTGTCATTCGGATGAAAACTGCAGTGTGGCATATATTGTTATAACGCACACATCTCAATGAAGATGTATACTTATTTCCAATTTAATGTAATCACAATTAAATGAATAATTTCGCAAATTGAACATTACCCTAGCTAATGGGAGGACGAACGGACAGACCAGGAAACCAACTGGACTCTTATAACGTAGGTTGGGCATTAAACAAATGACCTCTTGAACCTTCAACACGCATGCCTTATAACAAAACTAAATACATATTATAATAAATAATGGATCTAATTTATGTGAACGGTTTTTGTTTTGACATAAATGTTTACAGCACATAAAAACTACGTTACAGGTTGCTGTGATTGTAACTTTATGGGAAACCTTTTTTCTGTTTGTTTTTGTTCACACAATGTTGTCAATGTTATTAAATATAATGCGACTGTCATACAAGTCAGAGGTTTCGCTAGCTATAAAACCAGGTTTCATTCGCCATTTTTCTACATAATGAATGTCTGTACAAAGTCAAGAATATGGCAGTTGTTTTCCATTCGTTTGATGTGTTTGAGCTTTTGATTTTGACGTTTAATAAGGGACTCTCCGTTTTGAATTTTCCTTGTTATTTTTGTTATTTTACTTTTTATACTAAAATCTTTAACTTAATACGGAAAGGAAGAACGTACAGAATAACAAACAGACGTACTTGCAAAAAAACGTACATTTGTCATAGACGAGCCATGTACATACGTGACTTTTTAGCGATTTTACACGTATGTCAAACGCGAAATCTAAATACATTTCAAAACGTAGATATGTATCCAAATTTACTGTTTATTTTGTCATACAAATGAACTATTTCACATCCTTGTGAATATGTGTACTTTCATTTGAATTGTAGTGAATATGACTTGATGATGAACTATCTTTTCCAAAAACTTAGTCTCGTACGGACGGACGAACGAAATAAAGGACTGGACAAGATAATGTCCTTAAACCGAACCATGGTAGACGGGTAAAAATATATAGATGATATTTTCGCTGATTAACCCCTTTCGTTTCAAAACTATGGACAATCTACAAAATTGACTCGCTATTGATAAGTTGTTATACATAAATTGCAGGCAGCAGTAGTTAGCAGTAGTTAGCAATTGTTTAAATCTTATCAATCCATAGGAGATACAAATCAATTTAAAACCAAAATAACTGCTTAACGTTCAAAAGAAGCGAGATAGGATGCGTGGATTAGGCACGCGTTTCCTGTTTTAATGATCCATGATCGGGGATAGAAAAACTCATATGGCAGACACAATGTAAATCAAAACTTAATTTATTCCCACATTTATTTAAAAAATAAAACACACAAATGTATTAATGATTAAACAGGTGCTAAATATTACCAAAGAACGTTTTCATCGAATGCTTTAAATGCTACCAGTCACCAATTGATATTTCCATAAAATGTCTTGCATATTGTTTACAAACATACGCGAATCGGTTATAGGTGTAAGTTAAAGACTTATCGTCAGGCTACAAAGAATAAACTTTATGTTTGAATTTGAGTGAAGTTCAGAAGAGCAAACTGTATGTTTGGACTCGACTGATTCACACAGACTACGTTTTCGGAATTAAGTGAAATTAAATCACAATGACTGTGTTTGGACTTGGCTGATTCACACAGACTACGTGTTCGGAATCAAGTGAAAGTAAACCACAATTACTGTGTTTGGACTCGACTGATTCACACATACTACGTGTTCGGAATCAAGTGAAAGTTAATCACAATGACTGTGTTTGGACTCGGCTGATTTACACAGACTACGTGTTCGGAATCAAGTGAAAGTAAACCACAATGACTATGTTTGGACTCGGCTTATTCCCACAGACTACGTGTTTGGAATCAAGTGAAAGTAAACCACGAGGAATGTATTTGGACTGGACTGATTCACACAGACTACGTGTTCGGAATCAAGTGAAAGTAAACCACAATTACTGTGTTTGGACTCGACTGATTCACACATACTACGTGTTCGGAATCAAGTGAAAGTTAATCACAATGACTGTGTTTGGACTCGGCTGATTTACACAGACTACGTGTTCGGAATCAAGTGAAAGTAAACCACAATGACTATGTTTGGACTCGGCTTATTCCCACAGACTACGTGTTTGGAATCAAATGAAAGTAAACCACAAGGAATGTATTTGGACTGGACTGATTCACACAAACTTTGTGTTCGGAATCAAGTGAAAGTAAACCACAATGACTTTGTTTGGACTCGGCTGATTCACACAGACCACGTGTTCGGAATCAAGTGAAAGTAAACCACACCGACTGTGTTTGGACTCGGCTGATTCACACAGACTACGTGTTCGGAATCAAGTGAAAGTAAACCACAATGACTGTGTTTGGACTCGACTGATTCACGCAGACTACCTGTTCGGAATCAATTGAAAGAAACCATAATAACTGGATGTTAAGAATCAAAAGAATGTAAACCACAAAATCTTTATGCTTGAACTCTACTTTATTAAACTACAACAAATGTATATTTGAATAGTGTGAATATATAAAAAAAACCTTCATGGGTGGACTCTAATTGATTAAGCACAAAACTGTGTGATAGGATGGAAGAAAAAAGAAAACCTAAAACACACCTCCTATAAAATTCAGATGAAAGTAATTAAAAAATTTTCCACAATGACTACGATGAATTATAGTTATCTTTTGTTGCCAGTTAAATGCCGTTTATTTCTAATCTTCTTGATATGCTGACAAATATCAATATCGTCCTTTCCTTTTTGGTTATTTTCTTTTCTTTCCATTAGTCTTTTTTTTCACACAAAGTATAAGAACAGAATTATTCAGTTCCGTTATCACCTGAAAGAAAGTGCATAGTATACAATAACGATAAAATTGTTCTCAATTGTCTACTTACATTAATGCAAACTAAAAATGAATGTTCTTGCAAAAATTGTCAGATTGATTGAATAATATATTCCAATTTGTATATTATATGAACTTTTTTTCTTATAAACCTATAAAAGTCAATGCATATTTGTTATTCAAATAATATGTTCACGATTTGTTGTCCGACCCCTTCTTGACTTATTGTCCGACCCCTTTCCTGATTCACTGTACGACTCCTTTCCTGACTGTTGATTATCTTTTGGTCCTTTTCTTTGCTTCGCCTTGACTTTGTCTGTTTATTTTCGACTTATGAGTTTGAATTTCCCATTTTATAACAATTTGATTTTATTTTTTTTTTATCTTATCGTGCTATAGTGTTACCTAGGAACGTTTGCATAAACTTTAAAACCGTATAGAATTCCGCTTGTATGTGCATTCTCTTATTGTTGAAAATCGAGAATCTCATATCGTATTGTGTAACTTGTGTGTTTAGCCCTTGTAACCCAATATGTTTTTTCAAACTTCAGAATAAATTTGCTTAAAGGTGTTTTTTTGTCAACTAACTTCACATATAAATATGATTCAGAAAGGTGTTTGCTGTACACGAAATTAAATTAAAGCAGGTTTTACTGTATAATGATTATAGAAATGAAGTTGATGATAATTAAGTTTTTATTGATAAAAAAACATTGATGAGGGTGTTTATAGTAATAGTTACCATAATCATGAAGTAATCACAATTTGTCCTGTGTAAGTTAACCTAATTAACAGGAACAACTTTGAGCTACAAACCTGGCAGTCTGTTGTATTAAACTTTGTGATTTCAGTATCTTTATTAAAATCAGCACATGATCCAGCTTTCACTTCTATCCTATTAACCCAATATATAAATTTTGTCATTAAACAACAAATAAATTGGTTTCCACGCATGGATCTAAATAAAAACAAAAACTTAAAGGAATGAAAAATGAGGATTATTGTTAATTATAATTGTGTTAATAACAAAATGCATAAGGATAGAAAATAGCAATATTTGATAAAACCAACTGCTAAAATTCTCCACAATATTTTGGTTGCAAGAGAAAATATGACTTTCATCTAATGACATGTAAATGTATGTCACTACGTCATATTGATATTTGTTTATATGTGCCATTAAGTCATCTGGACAATTGTAAGTCTGTGTCACTATGTCGTATTAATCGTTTGAATGTCACAATAACATAGCTATTGTGTGTGTCATTGTCTGCATGAGACAGGTAAATGCGTGTCACTATATCATTTGAATACTTATAAACGTGTGTCACTTTATCACTTAAAATATTGTCAGAATATTCTCCTAAGATAAATAAGAATCATTTTCATAGATTTTGTAGATTATTGTCTAACGATAACTAGTTTATCTAAAGTCATGATTTATCTTTAAAATATAATTTGTTTATCCGTACTCCTTTATATCATTGGTGCAGGACAGACCTCAACCTCATCTTCATGAAAGTACATTTTAGAATAGAAAGTCCATAAAAATGCACGACTATTTTTTAGTGGTCAAAACCTAGGACCGTGTGGCATGTTTTCATCATTTATATGCCTCTAATTTCTAAGAGTTTTAGCTTATACTAAAATCTGTACATCCCTTCTCCTTACTGTGGGTATTCATCATAATTCAATTTGACCGCTCTCCATGTGTTTGCATACTAGTTAAACTCCTAAGTAGTGCCTCTACGAGATGAAACTTAGAGCTAATCTCGTGGTACCAGTAGGTAAACATAACATAATATCTATGAGTATTATGTGTCTGCCGAAAAGAGGCATATTTTGTGAAACAGCTTTATTTACAAAATGCAACCTATACTACTTAGACCACTCGGCCACCGAGTCCCCTGGTAGTGATGAAAAATGAAAACAAATTTTTTTATAAAAAAAGTAATAAAGAGGAATCATACTGACAAATATTGTAAATTAGGGATCGTCGAAAACTGATTTGCTTCTAAACTGGTTAATTTGTTGTCATCTACAACTCTGGAATAAACAAATTATCACTGATGACTTGCATAAGTTTCTATGTCCTGTCGAATTGATAGTTTTTTTATTAGCAGTTATACCATATCTTCTTTTCTCTATATTCATTATGAAACGGGTATGTGTGTGTCACTATGGTAGATCTAGTTCGTTAACAATTGTTAAGGCCAATTAGTCGTTTGATAATAAGGTTTCGTCAACAATTATATTATCAACAACGTATTTTTTTAATATAAACCTTAACAAATTGAACGATCTTCTAAGTATGATAACTATCTAGATGATGGAAAAATATATGATAATAAAAAGTCGATCTCCAAGTATGTGGTAAATCAAACAGAAATCATACTTACAAATATTTTAAATTTCGGGTCGACGAAAACTGATTTGCTTCTAAACTGATTAATTTGTTGTCACCTAAACTTCTAAAATAAACAAATCATAACTGATGACTGGTATACGTTTCTACGTCCTACGAAACTGATACTTATTTGGTAGATAATTGCAAAGGCTTATCAGTCGTTTGATAATTAGGTTTCTTCAAAAATTATATTATTAAGAACGTATTTTAGATCTTAGGCATCTACAATTTGAATGACCTTCTAAGTATGAAAATTTTCTAGAAAAAATATATGATAATAAAAGGTCGATATCCACATATATGGTAAATCAATTTTCATTAAAAACTATATCTAGATGATTTATTTTAGAATTGTATCCTTGAATATGGAAAGAAAGTAAATAGGCTTTATTGTTTCTTTAAAGTTATTTTTTTCTTCAAAGTAGTTTTAATACAATCAACACGAAGCGTTTTAATGAAATATTATGCGAGTTAAGTATGACTTTTGTAGACAACCTTTTTTGTTCATATTAAGTTTTGCAACAAAATACAAATATATGTAAGCACTATAATTATGAACATAATACTGGAAAGGGAATGATATAAAAACAAGTGCAAACTTAATCCAATATCACGTGACCAAAATCTTGGGAAATTAACACCGTCTCTTTGATATTTGAAATTTGAAAAGTAACGTAAGGCTAATGAGGAAAACAAACAAGCATTTGCATTATTGCTACTTTTGTTCTATATCAGACTTTTGTTCTCAATCGAAAGTTCATAGATCAAATAAATAGATTTCAAAAAATGTTTAAAATGTTTTGAAATTCAGAAGATAATCTAAAAAAATTATTTTAAAAATTAATAAAATAATATTGAAACAAGACTAAGGCAGACCAAAATTGCATTCTAGTCATGACTGAAATGTTTACAAAAATTCATAAATTTTCAATTTATTTTCAACAGTGTACAATATAGAATTTGATATATATTCAATAGTAGTATATAAAAGATCGAACACAGTATTTTAGGCTGAACGAAAAAAAAAGAAGAAAAAATTGCAGCGTTACACGTGAACATCATGAAAACAAGTCTAGTGTTCTAATGCATGCTTTTTATTTATGGAATATTGCAGAATTTCGATCTGTAAAAATGAAAAAAAGAAGTCTATGGATTTAAGTTATTGTTTTTTTTTTTTTTTTTTTTTTTTTTTTTTTTTTATTTATTTCTGCATGCTCATTAATGTACAAATCTATTAGATTGATACTGAATACTACTTACAAAAACTGTAAGGATGCTAATTCAAAAAACAAATCTTTATGAAATGAGGTTATGATATTTTTATCCAGGTTTCGCATAATGAATAAAATGTTCAAGTATTTGCATTTTTACTTTTTTGTTTTAAATCGAACATTTATAAAATAATAGATAATTACGTAAAACATGTGCAAACTTAATCCAATATCACGTGACCAAAAGCTTGGAAAATTTAACACTGTTTCTTTGATATTTGAAATGTGAAAGGTGACGTAAAAATAATGAGGAAAACATGAGAAAACAAGCATTTGCATTATTGATATTTTTGTTCTAGATCGGAATTTTGTTCTCAATAGAATAGATGAAATAAATAGAGCAAATATAAGAAGATCATTGTAAAAATAATTTTAAAAATAAATAAAATAATTATGAAACAAGACTAAGACTGACCGAAAGACAAATATTTTTGTCTCCATTCATGACTGAAAAGTTTACAAAAAATCATAAATTTTCATTTTACTTTCAACATTGTACACGATTTATTTGATATTTATTCAATAGTAGTATGTGAAAGATCGAAACCGAACACAGTATTTCAGGCCGAATGAAAACATACAAAAAGAATAACATTGCGACGTTTTATGTGAACATCATGCAAAAAGTTTAGTTCTCTTATGCAAGCTTTTTATATATGGAATATTGCAGCATTTCTATCCGTAAATAAAAAAAGTCTATGGTTTTTTACTGTTTTGTTTTAAGTTTATTACTCCATGCTCATTAGTGTACAAATCTATTAGATTGATACTGTTTTGGTACTTAAAATACTGTAGGGATGCTAATCCAGACATCGAATGTTTTTGTAATGAGGACTTGTTATTGTTATCCAGGTTTCTGAAAGAATGAAAATTAAGTTGCAAAAGATTTTATACTCCAAAACTACATAAATAAGTTTATACAGTTTTATGACATGATTTTGCGCAATTTAGAAAAATAAAAGAACCTTGCATTTCATTTCAGTAATCATCCTGATAACACTTCATTCTGAATCAACACTTCATTCTGAATCAATGTTTTTGTCAAATTTTCTAGTATTAATATATATGGGTGTAAACGCCGGAAGTATATACTGTCTACATAATATAATATATATAATGTGAAAGGTAACGTAAAACTAATGAGTAAAATGTACAAGTATTTGTATTATGACTATTGTTTTAAATCGAACATTTATAGATCAAAGTAACAGATGATTACGTAAAACTTGTTTAAATTTTATGAAAACAAAATGATTAGAATTGTTTGCTGAAGCATAAAAATAACAATTATAAAACCAAAATTAGGTTGCTTACAGTCTTAAAGCAGTATATGGACGTTCGAACTCATTAAAGCCTTACTTAACGACTAAAACTAAATTGTTGCAGTTTTCAAGACTGTTATGAAGTAAAACTTCAGTGTCCAAATGCATGCTTTTTAATATAGGCACATTTGCAGTGAAATCTGTTTAAGAAAGTACAGTCTTAGATACATTGTATTGGAAGTCTCATATATAATAATATCTGCCTGTTTAATTTACAGTATATAAAAAGCTTGTAGATGGAAGCTTGTTCATTGATTTTTGAAAGGTCATAATGATCACTCTTGACTCCATGCGAATGTATCAATGTTTTACATAAGGGACTCGATTTGAATTTTCCTTGGATTTCAGGTTTGTTTTTTTTTTTTTTTTTGTTATTTTACTTTTTTTGTTTAAACAAGTTTAGTCTTAAATGCTTTTTTTGGTTGTCTGATAAACCAATATTCTCCTGTCGTATTCAAGGTTTATAGAATGCTTGATGATAAAAATAATCTACTGTGGATTCATTATTATTCTTTGGATACCAATTTTCGTGGATTTCGTGGGTTCATGGGACCCACGAATTTAAATGTTCAATGAATTGCACATTTTACTTGGAATGCATGCAGCCTTTGGCAAAAGCACGAAATCAAATACCTACGAAAATACAAGTTTTCCTTAATCCACGACAATTGGAAACTATGAAAGTAAATGAATCCACATTAATCTCTAACTACAGTGTATTGATTAGATAGAGAAATATATCTTTAAAAGTAAATGGGAAAACAAATTGTGGGTAGGAAGTCATCAAGACATTTAGTACCAATGCATTGCCATAAGATACAACTATGAAACATGAATGTGAAAGAAAGCATAATGTACAACAGTAGATGTGGTATGATTGCCAATGAGACAACTCTTCACAATAGACGAAGTGACACAGAAATTAACAAATATAGATCACCGTACGGCCTTCAACAATGATCAAAGCCCATACCGCATAGTAAAATATAAAAGGCCCCGTAATGACAAAAATAAAACAATTCAAACGAGAAACCTAACGGCCTAATTAATGTACAAAAAAATGAACGAAAAACAAATATGTAACACAGCAACAAACGACAACCACTGAATTACAGGCTCCTGATTTGGCACATACATACAGAATGTATGATAACTGTTTGTTATATTTCGCAATATGGATGAAGAACATGAAGAATGTAATGTTTTGTCAAATAAATCATCTCACACATATTCAACTACATTGCAGTACTTACAATACGTTGTTTCCACAGGAATATGATCTGGTATTCGCGTATTCTGGAATAGCAAGTAAAATACACTAAAGACCAGTAAAAATTTTCCAGTAACCATAAACTATATCTGAAACTTTCAAAGCATTTGAATATCCTTTAAGCTATTTGAATTATATACGAATAATCTAGTATCTTAGATGTACAAAATGCAATGTGAACATGATATCATGTATATAATAAAAAATCAATTAACTGAAAATTTCAATTCAGGTGTCATTTTAAAAAATTTTTAAGTTGCTTTATATACAATGAAAAAAGTTCACTGCGTTATTAACTAAACATGACTTAAACCACAAATCTCTACCAGGCTTAAGTAAGTAGTTTTTATAAGTTTCCAGTAACAATAAAATATATCTGAAACTTTGAAAAAATTTGAATATCCTTTAAGATATTTGAATAATGGTCGAAAGTTCTAGGGTTTTAGATGTACATAATGCAATGTGAACATGATATCATGTATATAATAAAAATTCAAAACTGAAAACTTAATTTATTACTTGAAATGTTTTTTAATCTGACCAGAAATTATTTCTTTGATCATCTTGTTTTATTTTTATTTTAAAGGTGATACACATTGCATATATATATATATATATATATATATATATATATATATTTATAAGTATTGATAAATTAAGGTGTTGATGATTATATTATATTTATTGTTAAGTTTTGGTTTCAATGCTATATCATGTATGTTAAATATATTTTTGATTTCAAATTGTTGATAAAATTTCTAGCCAAGGGAATATCTGTTGTTAAAAACAGTTCCTTAATTGATGAAATTTAATAGATAGATACAAAATATGGGTTGGTTAAGACTTGGTCGAGTATGGTTCAGACTGGTCGAGTATGGTTCAGAGTATGTCGAGCATGGTTCAAACTTGGTCGAGTATGGTTCAGACTGGTCGAGTATGGTTCAGAGTATGTCGAGCATGGTTCAAACTTGGTCGATAATGGTTCAGAAACTTATAAAATGGTTAAGTACTGGTCGAGTAAAGGTTGAGCACAAGTTCAGACTGTTTGGTATGGTTCAGACTACAGTCGAGTGATATCTAGTAAATTTCAGACCAATGCAGACTGGTCGAGTAAAATTCAGTATAGTCGAGTACATATATAGGCCATGCCAGACTTTTACTGGTTTGTAGTGATAGGTTCCATTACAAGAACACGGTGCAATACATCCTTGTACTAAATCACCTGTTGATAAGCTTAAAATCAGCATAACTTTTACTGTAAACAACATCCTTCTAAGTTATGTTATTCTTCTAATGTTTTTTACCAAATGTATCTGAAATATGTCATAATAATGAAAATAGTAACCTTTAATGTCTGCAAATATCAGAATGACCATACAGTCATTCATACGTGTTAGATCACTCTCTATTTTAAAGAGATCAATAAAGAAAAAGATATGTTTATTGCCATGGCTTTTCTTTACTGAAACAAGTGTGGTGTTATTCTATTAATAATTCTTCTATTGTTTTTACCAAATGTATCTGAAATATGTCATAATAATGAAAATAGCAACCTTGAATGTCTGCAAATATTAGAATGACCATACAGTCATTCATACTTGTTAGATCACTCTCTATTTTAAAGAGATCAATAAAAAAAAAGATATGTTTATTGCCATGGCTTTTCTTTACTGAAACAAGTGTGGTGTTAATCTATTTATAAAGCAAGGTTGAACATATCATTTTCTTCGAAAAATGTCCGTACTAAGTCAGGAATATGACAGTTGTTTTTCACTCGTTCTGTTAATTAATTACGTTTGATTTAACAGGTTTTTTTCTGTTGTATTTTAGTTATTATCTTTTATGAAATTTACTAGATCTTTTTCACATTTTTGTATGCCATTACTATCACATAATTGTAAAGTAACATCAGCAACTCAAGATATGCTGAGTGAATAAAATGAAACTAATAAAACTGTCTTTGAAAAAACAACGGTTGATAATTTTGTAACGTTTTAGGAAATCGACACCGGAAGTTAGTAGCTTTGGTGCATTAGGTACCAGTAAAGTAATGTATGAGGTAAATATAAATGTACAAAGTTTTCATTAGCGCATATGAAATGATGCAGCACTAGCGCATATGACATGATAGAGCATTAGCGCATATGATATGATGGAGCATTAGCGCATATGACATGAAGGTGTTGCAACATCTAAATGAATCCGTATAACGATGAAAAAAATATTCCAAACAATATAACGGGGATTTGTTTTGCCAAGTTATCATGCCAAAAAACACATGCCTAATATCTAATATGGTTTTAAGTATCGCAGGTAACCATATAACATTTATTAGCTTATGTGTTATCACTTTTATAAATTCAGAGCTTGAGATTGCCATGTATTTGGCATATTTTCGTTTAAACAGCATAGATTCTTCAAACTTTAACACCGAGCAGTGCACAAGAACCAACTGCTATCAGACAGGAAAACAAAACAGTATAAGTAAACCAATATCTGAATTGTTGTTCAGAAAAAAGTAAACAATTAAAGTAAACAATAAATGTATTATTTGAAATCAATGATAGATTTATTTTCCCTTCTCCAATATCTCATTGTCTACCGCTGTTTAACGTTAATATTTTATGAACACATTCAAATGGCTACTCTTCCACAGAAATGAATAGACAGTAGCATGATCATAATTATATTCTTTGTATGTGAAATTATAAATAGACAGTAGCGTGATCATAATTTGTTTGTATATCACATTACGAATCGACAGTAGCATGATCATATATTGTTTGTATATCACATTATGAACAGGCAGTAGCTTGATCATATACTGTTTGTATATCAAGTAATGAAACCAGACTTACATTCAGTTGTACAGCCAACTTCAAGAATTGTTGCGTAAAGCCAATGTTGTGTATCAACATACCATGGACTAAGATATTTATACTATATTATAAAACTTTGATCATGCAACAGATGTCTCGATGGCAGTTTATCATGCATATTAAAATCTTATCATTATAAATTATATGAGTAATATGTATAAAGATAAAACTAGAATAGCCAAACAACACGTTTGTTTTTTTTTCATCAATATTTTTCACACGAAATATTAAATATATCATCAGATTTTTAAATGTATGTATAAATTAGGTTTTGATGAAAATTATAATCGATATTATTCATATGCATAACGTAAACAAAAAACTGGTCAAACAATAGATTAATCTAAAATTGAAAATGTTGCTTTATATGAATGGTGTGCTTTCTGCTATTATATATGATATATTTTTCATGGTGGGATGAAACCCTATAAAACTATAAAATTTTGGAAAGCAGTAATGATCAACATCTACATACTTATTTTTGTTCTTATCTGTGTAAAAGAGGTACTGTCAATGTAAATGACACTGTTTTGCATCAATCAGAAGTCAGAACTTCTGCTATGACATGCAATATCATTGATACAGTCAAAAATTGTAATAACAAAAACAACTATCATAAATCAGACGTTCATTTGCTGTAGCACCAAATTAACGAACGTTTAATAAATGTTCACATAAATTATTTTGCTTTTCTTTGCATCATAGAACTAAGTCTCGTTACATTTTTGCATACAAAAAATACAGTTGAAAAATTTAGTACTTTTTTTGTAAAAATGTAAGGGAATTATTTCAGCCGTAATAATAAACTTGAAGAGATGACTCAATATGATAAACTTTAAAAAGATGACATATATTTTTAAGATAAGAAAAACATGTAAGACGCATCACACAAATTTGTTATTACATCTAAGTTCAACTTCACACGTCCATTGTCAGCCACATTTTTACCTTCATTAAGTTGTCATTTTGTCATACACATGATACATTTATCGTTGTTGGCAAAAATAGTTTGACCAACGCCCAAGTAACCTACTTAAAGAAATACATGCATCTAACGTTCCATACCATAGATCAGTAGATGAGTGTGAAATACTTTTGTACAAACTCATTAATATTGTTGAAGGTTTATTTCATTTTCTCTAAAGTTATTCAAAAGACCCCATAGTTATTTCCTGAGTCAACATGAGTTAATTACTAACACATTATTGAGTTAGATATTCTAGGACCAAAATATGGCGTTGCACCATTGAACTTTCTTGAAAAGTTTTTTCCAAAACTATTGGGCCTTGTCGTCGATATGTCAAGGTAAATTTTCCATTGGGAAAGAACCTTTTTAAAGCTAATGAATATTAATAAGGAATGATGCGTCTCCATAGTGCCGACGCTGTCCAATTCTTTTCGCTGATCGTCAATCGCTTGCGTTATTTGTACTTTATATTGATAATCTCTGTAGAATTAGATTAATATTAATACTGTTTTTTTTTTCATAAAACACATATCACATAATTAAGCAAGCCATAACTTGTTTTTTTATAAAAATCCTTCTTGTCATTCTCGTAACGGAGGAGTGGCATGTTTTCCTTATTAAAAGGAAAATTGTACGACCTTAATTGACAATATGTATTTATTCGTCATTTTGCTGTTTTTTAACCATTTATCTTCATTATCACTAAAATCAACACCTGCAGATGCAGCTTCTCTCCTTTTTTAATCTGTTCTGTGAAAATTATCCCTGAACTGTATAGACAAGCATGATCATTGATGGTCCATAGTGGTTATGTGACATTTAGAAGACGTTTGAAAATTTAATTATAATTGAGACAACCCATCAACTGTCCTAGAAAATTTGTATGCTAAGGTTGCAGTTTTGATAGCAAATTAAATAGTTGACCAGTTGACATGACTTAATTTGTAGTTTTCCTGAAAAATAATACATCGTACAACTTTGTTATCAAAAAGCAAACTAAGTACTATTGTTTTATACACATGCATATTCATGAATCTACAATCTGTCGATACATGTATCTTGGTATTGCACAAGTTCATGTCTTTCTCTTACTGTTTATGACGTCTTTACACTAAATCCATTTGATGTTGGATGTGTAATGATTGATAATTTAGTCTTAGATGCATTATTTTTTTATTAGTTGTTATTGGCTTTGAACTAGCTGGCAGTAACTGCGAGTACTCTCAGATCTGTACTTAGTGTCAGTGGTTGTCGTTTGTTGCTGTGTTACATATTTGTTTTCGTTCATTTTTTTGTATATAAATTTGGCCGTTAGTTTTCTCGTTTTAATTGTTTTACATTTGTCATTTGGGGGCCTTTCATAGCTGACTATGCGGTATATGCTTTATTTATTGTTGAAGGCCGTACGGTGACCTATAGTTGTTAATTTCTGCGTCATTTAGTCTCTTGTGAATAGTTGTCTCCTTGGCAATCATACCACATCTTCTTTTTTATATTTTAAGGATTCTCTGTTCTGTTTTCAAACGTTAGTCAATAGTTTATATTTTAACTTTTGTCTTATCTACTTTGTGTCTGTTTACCTCTATTTCTTAAAACCATGAAGCCAGTCAAATAAAAAATTAAATAAGCCATATTGATAAATATGTTATAGTATATTATTCAATCTTTATTCTTTTTGTCTTGCCATGACGGAGTCAAAAAGCGAGACATAAGTATGCTGTTTCCGGCGTCGGCTACCGCGGCGGCGGCGGCGACGAAGACGGCGGCAGCGGCGTCAACAATGTATTAGTTTGTGATTACGTCTAATTTATGGTAAACCATAAGTGGTAGGTCAATGACATTTGGCATGCAGTTGTATTAGCATTGGCACATCTCATTACTATGGAAATTATTTAGCCCTTCCCCCCCTAATCAAGGTCTACTGACTTTGAAACTTTTCATAGTTTACATGTATTAGTTTGTGATTAGGTCAATTTATGGGGAACCACTAGTGGTAGGTCAATGATATTTGGTATGCAGTTGTATAAGCATTAGCACATCTCATTTCCATGGCGAATATTTGGTCCCGCCCCCTCAGTCATAGTCTATTTACTTTGAAACTTTTGCTTAGTTTACATGACTTAGTTTGTGATTAGATCAGTTTAAGATGAACTGCTAATGTTAAGTCAATGATGTTTGGTATGCAAATTCATTGGGATTTGCAAGTATCGTTTCCATGGAGATTGTATAGCCCCACCCCTGATCATGGTTCATTGACTTTGAAACTTTTACATAGTTTACAAGTTAATGTTTGTGTTTAGGTTTGTTTAAAGGGGACGACTTATAATTAGTCTATGGTATTTGGTATGCAGTTGTATTAGCATTAGCACATCTCATTCCATGGAGATTGTTTAGCCATGTACCTTCAGTCATGGTTCATCGACTGAATATTTGCATAACTTACATGTTAAAGTATTGCTATTTTAATTTCAACATTTGCATTATCAAAATTACAAAAAGGCGAGACATATCTCTGTGATAACAGTTTATTTAGAAAAGGTTTTATATACATGTTGTTCAACATTTTTAGAAGAAATGTAAATCACAGAAAAAAAATAATTATTATAAACTGGATTGTAGCTCTTCCTGCGATATTTCTCCTACTTAGTCCTTGGAAGAAATGCAATGAAAAGACCTTGCTGCCTATGTGATCAGCATGATAAAAAAGATTCAAATGAATTTGCTACAATACATAAAGGCAACAGTAGTATACCGCTGTTCAAAAGTCATAAAGCAATTGAGAGAAAACAAATCCGGGCTTTGCCCGTGTATGTAACAACGTATTTGATTTTAAGGAAAGAAATCTCTGTTTAACTGCAAAATTATTACACCAGGGTTTTTGATATCACAAACTAGTCAAATCATTTACCAAAAAAAAAAGGCAACAGTAGTATACCGCTGTTCAAAAGTCATAAATAGACTGAGAGAAAACAAATCCGGGTTACACACTAAAACCGAGGGAAACACATCAACTATGAGAGGAAAACAATAAACAGCAGAAACACTGAAGACAAAGTGCACCAAAAACAAACGCCAACATACATAGAAACGGACAATTTGATAACAACTGCCATATTCCTGACTTGGTTTAGGATATTTGAAAAAAAATGTTGGGTTGAACCTGGTTTTATGGCTAGCCAAACCTCCCGCTTATATTTCATTTTTAAAAAATATCGCTAATATGACAACACTTCGTGACAGGAAGCCAAAGAATAACAACGAGCATCTTCCAATAACGACAGCACAGGACTCCACAAACAGCATGAACAGTGACATATATATAATCTTGAAATATATACAATTAAATGAAACGAGATCGAAAAGTTAACAATTAATTTTACAATATTGTCCAAATAATTATCATGATTATGACGGCATTGAAAGGCTATTTTAAATAAATGATGTGACGACGTCATAATTATTTGGACTCACACAATACTTTATCGATGGAAAATGGAAATTAACTCGACTATACTGACAAATAAGACATATGTGAAATGTACCGAAAATACAAAATTCAAACCACAAACGATAAGACATAATACAATATCCAACTGAACCAACAATATAAGCATCATAACTAAATACATTAATATTGGATGTATAAATACCGAGACACGTCGTATAGCAATGTAAATTCACACTCGACAAAACAGTCATATTTGGGAATAGGTCACGTTCGGTACTTAGCAGACGACTAGCAACATAGATGTTAACCACAATCTAAGACGTGGTAAAATGTCGTTAGTAAGTTTAGACACAGGCACATCGTATAGATCAACCAATTCGTGATGGTGTCCATAAATTTACGGAGTGTCACTTTTAATCTTTCCTCCTCATAACTCTGTTGGAGCAGTTCCTGCGGAAGGCGCACACTACTATATATGTTACTGCTGAGAAATGGGAAAATGATAATTGGGAAAATGAAATCATCCCGTTTGTCATAGACTTTAGTGTTGAGTCGTCCATCTGTGTCAATATTGAGGAAAAATCCTTCTAGAATCAGTAGTATCCTTAATTTGAAGTTCACTGGGATATATGAGATGCAATTACTGACTGCATTATGGGTTATTCAGTGATAGGGCATCATCAGTACTAAATTAATCATTGGTTCAAGTGAGTCATTCGTAAATATAAATCAACATGCAGACATCTTATAGGTTCAGGTATTTTACATCCAATCTTTTATGGTAATATTCTATTCAAAGCACAAAAATGTCGGCATTCACATCAAAAGCTAACCAAACCTTTAAACAGACTTATTCAGTTAATATATTCAGGGATATAGTTAAAATACTGTTGTTAGGTCATTAAAGATGGCATATTCTGGAATTAATATTGATTCACTCATAGTGTCTTTGCATCGGATATAAACACATTTATTCTAAAACCAGTTGTTGGCATGATACAGTTTATGTTCTTCTCATATATTTTATGATGGTATGATACTAAACCCTTAACGGGAGGTATTGTGCTTGATTTTCATTTGATCAAGACAGAATATTCCAATCAATTTAGTTGAAGTATGGAGCTGGCATTTCAGTAACTGCTAGTAGTCCTTTGTTAATCTATGTATCATTGTCATTTTGCTTAGTTTCTATTGTCACCTATTCTGTCATCGGACTCAGACTTCTTTTAAACTGAGTTTAATTGTTCGTATTACTGTGTGTTTGTTTATTCTACATTGGCTAGAGGTATAGGGGAGAGTTGAGATCTAAAAAAACATGTTAAACCTCGCTGCATTTTTGCCAGGAGCCTCTGGCATATGTACGTCTTCTATGTTTTTTTTAATTTTAATTCATCTATATGTTTTGGAGTTTAGTGTGACATCCATTTTCACTGAACTAGAACACATTGTGGTTTAGGGGCCAGCTGAAGCCCGCCTCTGGGTGTGGGATTTTTCTCGCTGTATTGATGACCCTTTGGTCGGGTTGTTGACACATTCCCCATTTCCATTCTTAATTTTATTTTGATATCCAATCATATCTTTTATACAAAAATGGTTTGAATTTTTTTATTAAATATAAAAAATATGTTTGGGTTAATTGCGATTATATTTTTTAAATAAGTCAAGAAATTCAATTACCAAATATTACTACCCAACTTGTTTTTGATTTATACACTGACTTGATGGTAAAAATTCACCAACCGTGTCAACTTGGCAAAACAGTATACACACAAGTTTCATTCTTTTATATTAAAATGTATTATACAATATTTGATAAAACTTGCAATCAATATTCTAGAGGCGATAGATGTACATGTTTAAGGACAAACTTTTGATTCAATCCATTCAATTTTGATAATGATCTCCATCAAAGGTGAAGTTGTTGTTCTTGGGTACCAGCATAATCATTTTGACCAGGCATTCAGTGGGTGGATATTTTACTGGTCGAGAATCCCAAACTTCTTCACATGCATCAATGCCATCTGCATGTTGAGTACTCGTGTAGAGGGAGGTGACGTCCATAGAGACAAGTGTCGTGTCGGAGGGAAGTGGATTTAACGTCTGTATTAAGATAATCGGTTGTGTCTTTGATGTGAGATGGTAAGTCTTTAACACGTTGACGAAAATGAAAGTCAACGAATTCCGAGATTTTTTCCGTGCTGAAACAATAGGTCTTCCTGGGTTATTGGCCTTAAAAATTTTTGGTAAAAGATCAAATCTGTCCGGTTTTTGATTGTCTAGTATCAAATATTCAAGAGTTTTTTCATCGATGAAACCATCGTCCTGCATTTCTACCAAACTATCAATTATTTCATTATCTACAAATTAATGAAACTGCTATGGGTACAAAAATGGCTCCATATTATGCCAACATATTTATGGGCACATTAGAAAAACAAATTTTTAAATCTTCTGTCGAAAAACCGCTTTCCTGGTTTAGATTTATAGATGATGTGGATATGAAATGGAACAAAAGTAACGAGGATTAAGATACATTCATCACTCATACCAACAAAAAGTTAAATCACAAAAAATACTGAACTCCGAGGAAAATATAAAACGGAAAGTCCCTAATCAAATGGCAAAAGCAAAAACACAAACAAATCAAACGAATCAACATACATCAAAGTATCAAATTTACTCATGAGAGATCTAAATCCAAAACCACCTTCCTCGATACTTCCAGCTCCCTTACAGATGGCATTATATCTACAGACCTATATTCTAAGCCTACTGATACTCACCAATACCTGTCCCCTAAAAGTTGCCATCTTACCCATTGTACTTAGAGCATTCCGTACAGTCAAACACACAGAGTCAAGCGAAAATGTTCAAACACAGAAACAACTGAAAAAAGACTAAATCAACTCGAAACAAGCTTAAAGAGAAGGGACGATAATCACAGAACTATTCAAAAAAGTTTTCAGAAAGCGGAAACTATCCTTAGGAGTAAACTGTCTGCGGGTTGAAGATTCTGTTCGTTTGTGTGACGAAAACGCTGCAAATGCGTCCTACAGATGCATCACTCATCAACTTTTCACAGTAAGGCACCCAGAAATAACTATGGGATATTTTGCAATGTGACCTGCAAAATAATGAATGCTATTTACAATCTAGTATGTTTGGTTTGTGGCCTCCAATATGTTGGTGAGTCAAAGTAGCCTTTCCACAAACACTTCAATGGCCATATGAGTGATATCTCAAAGAAGCCACTTCTACCAGTTAGTCAGCATTTCAGACAGTCGGGTCTTAAACTAGATGACCTTAATCGCATGAAAATCCTAGTGATTGAATAAAACATTCACTTAAAGTGATGCCCAGCGACAGGTTCGGGCAAGCTTTTGGATAAAGAAACTGAATGTACATCATCCAAACGGCATCAATAAGAAATACTAGAAGTTTTATTTTACATTCATTTTGGGATGTATATAAACACAGTTACGTCTATTGAGTATCAAGATTTGTTCTATATTATGATGTTCAAGTTTGGGTTTAAATCAATAGACCAAAATGTACCTGTATAGTTGAGATATTTTACACATACTATAAGTTTTGTTGAAATTATTGACACTGACAAAGGCTATTTGTTAAGCCGAAATATTTGTCAACACAATTTTATAATATCATCTTCGTATGTTATCATCTAATATTAGTACCGTTGTGCAAATTTGTAGACTTGTATAATGTTTTCGTAATGTTTTGTATAATAAAATTTGCAAACAAGATAATCTGAATATGACCCCTCATTGGATGTTTTCAGATATTAACATTAGCCACAAACAAATCTAAAGGATCAATGTAGAAGGTCTGATTTTAATCATATTGCATTTTTGCAACTTCTTTGACATTCCAATGAAAAATATGCCAGAACATTAACAGTGGTGATTAACATTTTGTTTTTAAATTTAATAAGATATATTAAAATCTTTATGCATGATAACCGAATTTTACCAGTCAATTTTTTAAAGAAATGTTCTACAAAAAGCTCCAGTTCTTGTTAGGATTGTTTCCCATCATCATAATCATGTGTAGTTGACTATGTTGCACAGTTTTTTTTTATTAAACCATTTTCAAATGATTTTTATTGAAGTTATCAGTCTTTCATCACACATATCTTTGTAAAACTTCCATGATTAAACCCTTATAATTACCATGTACAGTGTACAATGTACTTAGCCAAAGTGGCTTAGGATGACAAAATGTGAATAAAAATATATTTATTTTTAAATCTTTATAATGACCTGATTCATGCTACAATAATGAATAAAAATTAACAAATAATGAAAGACAGCAGGAAAAAGTAAAATAAAAGAACAACAGCAATACACTTGAAATACTTCCATAAAAATGTGAGTGATTAAGTAAACATGTCTGTGAATGTTTTCCTGTGAAACAGAGAAAGGGCATTAAGTATCGAGAACATATGAAAATAAGAAAATGTGGTTTGGTTGCCAATTAGACATCTTTCACCAGATACCAAATGCCGTAATGTTCAGAACTAAAGGTCGACATAAGGCCATCGACAATAAACAATCATACTGTGTAATTAGCTATTAAAGGCCATACATCTTGTAAATTATACCACCTTGTAATTGAAGGTGTTACCTATTATGTATATTTGTTTTGTTAATATATTGTTGTCAATATAATGAAATTTTATGCGACTATCATACAAATGTGAGGTATAAATAGCTTTCAACCAGTTTAAATCTTCCATTTTTTACATAACGAAATGCCTGTACCAAGTCAGGAATTTGCCAGTTGTTTTCCATTCGTTTGAAGTGTTTGAGCTTTTGATTTTAACATTTAATAAGGGACTTTCCGATTTGAATGTTTACTTGGAAATCGGCATAGAAACATGAAAAAAAACTATCCCAACAAATTCTTAAACAAAATGTTATTTATGATAGATTTGTCGATTTCGTAGAAAATATGATACATTTATCATTTTATGCACAACTTGTGTGGACAGCAGCGCGCAATAAAAAGAGATGCAAAAGACATCAAAGGGACATTCAAACTCATAAGTCTAAAACAAACTGAATTTAGCATGGTATACCTACTGAAATAAATATTGGCAACTTGACATTCCATATTTTCAGTCAGCATTGAGTTTGAAAGCATTTTATACAATTTCGTTATTTTTTCATGTATCGTATTATCCATCATTATGCAAAAGATCAATTAATATTGCCTTAGTTAAAATGACAAAACAACTAATAAAATATAAATTGTATATACTCGAATCAATGATATGCCTTTTTGTGATTCTTTGTTACATTTGTTTGTTTTTATAGTGATTAAGATGATAACATAATGGTGACTGCTGTATCCTTAATTTTGACATTTTTACCTATTGTGTCTGTTTGTTTTGTTCATGCATCGTTGTCAATATAATGGACTTTGATGCGACTGTCATACAAGTGAAAGGTTTAGCTAGCTATAAAACCAGGTTCAATCCACCATTTTCGACATAAGACAATGCCTGTACCAAGTCAGGAATATGACAGTTGTTATCCATTCGTTTGAGCTTTTGATTTTGCAATTTGATTAGGGACTTTCCTTTTTGAATTTTAGCGGAGTTCAGTATTATTGTGATTTTACTTTTTTATAGCGTTGAGCCTTCAAACCTAACGTTTTGTGTTAAAACGTTTGATCCGGTTTGATCTGTAAAATTAAGTGGTATGTCTGTTGCGTTAGCCTAATGGTTTCTCCTGTAATCCTATTAAGTGTAGCTTTCCGCTCAATGATCTTGGTCGGTCATGTTTTCACCTACAATTATGGTTTGTAATTTATTGCAATCATAATAAAATATGCAATTATAGCAATATAACACTCTAATGTCTCTACCCACAATTAATTTCCTATCATTTACAATATTGAGTTTTAATGGGGACAACCGTTGTGGTCTTTTAAATTGAATGGTATGTTTGTTGTATTTAGTCTCGTTGATAGAAGTAAAAAAAGCATTATAGCTGTGTTGCATTTAGCCGAATGGTCTCAATTATATACACGTAGGAGCATCAGTATATGCAAAACACTGCATGCTTCTGTCAACCGTTATTCAAACGTTTTTTCCGCTTAAGTATAAATATTGACGACACATAACGCGCTCCTAAATTTATTACTTCGAGAATTCAGACCTCCTATATCAAAACCTAGTAGCTTCATAATATATGCAGAAAACTTTTCGTGAAAATTACAATGAAATAATTTGAAGTGTTTTTGTATGTATACATGTGGGTGTATTATCTAAGGTGTAATTATCAGTCTTAGGCAATAGCGCGGCATTATCATTTGTTAAAAAACATTGATAACTGTTTAGATGCATAATAATTTTAAAAGCATTGAAGGCCTAGTGCTATCATGGAAAAAGTATGTTATCAATAGTAATTCAATATTTTTACTTCCCTATCTGATTGAGGGAAACATACGTCTTTCATCGTCAAATTTTACAATATTTTTACAGCTCTATCTGATCGAGGAATTAAACGCCTTTGATCATCAAATGTTTCGATATTCAAATTATTATTTGCATTATAATATAAAATAATCGTTGATCTGTTGTTTGTAATGCCTAGTTTATTGTATTTTAATTATACAAGAATGTTAATTAACACAACTGTTGTACATGAATCATTTGTCGATTGATGTTAAATTTGATAAATTCATCTTTAATATGAAATATTGATTGCTTATATGTATGATACATTTCTCGTTTTGGGGAAAACGCGTAATTCACCTACTTAATATAATACACATAACATAATAGAGAGACAATTTAACCAAAAGGAAGTGTTGTGGCTGTATATCATATATTTGTTCGCTAATTGTTTTGTACATATAACATATCATTATGATTCTTGTTGGAACTGTTTTACAATTGTTAATTCGAGGTCCTTTATAGCTTGCTATACAATGTGTTCATTGATGATTGCCGTGCGTTGACCTATATTTGTTAACTGCTTAACATAGAAGTTTAGGAACAATCATAGACACTGATTGAATGATTAAAACTAACTTACATAACGATTCCAGATTGCACATAATCAACGATGCGTATTTTAAACTTCTATAGTGTTCTAGAAGTTTTCGCTTCTACATTGTCCTAGAAATGTCCGTGACAATTATATATACAAACACAGAAATTAGACTTTTTAGACATTAATATATTTGGATTTTTAGAAGTTCTCTGGAATTGTTGGATGACACTTTTATTTACGTTAACTACATCATACTACATTGTGAACTTATTGGACATATACCGTTACAGTTAAGAGAGGAGAACTCCGGAGAAAAAAGACAAAGGATCTTTTATATTTTAACAATTAAGTTGACACTCCTATTTTTGAAATATTTCTTGTAAACTTGTGTAAAATAAATCTTGTTAAATTTTATTATTGATTTGTGTCTTTTTATGATTTCTGACCGTAACAATATTCTAAATAATTAAGATTAGTATCCTTAGAACAGTTTTTAATTTTTATTTACAAAAAATCGTTTCCATGAAGAAACCGTTCATGAGATGCATATGTTACGATTTGAAAGAACAATTAAACATATGCATTGAATAAGGTGTCGCCCAAAAGGGGATAAACATTAAACTATGATACATTAATCTTATACATTGCCCTTTGTGTGATCAAAGCGCAATTAACCTACTACATTTTAACGTATTGAGTCTTTTTTTTTTGCCTGCGCAGTGTTGTCCATGTGATTGAATTTAATGCGACTGTCATACAAGTGAGAAATTTAGCTGACTTCAAGACCAAGTTCGATCCCCCAATTTCTACATAAAGAAATGCCTGTACCAATTCAGGAATATGACACTGTTTTTGCATTTGTTTGTTGTGTTGTGATTTTTTTTTTTTGCAATTTCATGGGAGATTTTCCGTTTTAAATTTTCCTAGGAGTACGGTATTTCTGTTATTTACTTTCTTCTATAAAGAATGAAAATAACATGACATCCACTATTAACAATAAATATGATGATAAAATTGAGAATGGAAATGGGGAATGTGTCAAAGAGACAACAATCCGACCAAAGAGTAAAAAAATAAACAGCCGAAGTCCACCAATGGGTCTTCAACACAGCGAGAAAATCCCGCACCTGGAGGCGGACTTCAGCTAGCCCCTAAACAAAAATGTGTACGAGTTCAGTGACAATAGACGTCATACTAAACTCAAGAACATATAGATGAACTAAAATTAAAAATAATAAAAGACTAAAAAAGGCCAGAGGCTCCCGATTTGGGACAGGCGCGAATATGCGGCGTGGTTAAACATGTTTTGTAAGATCTCAACCCTCTCCCTATACCTCTAGCCAATGTAGATTAAACATACACATAGCAATACGCACAGTAAAACTCAGTTTAAAAGAAGTCCGAGTCCGATGTAAAAATAAGTAACAAAAGAAACTAAGCAAAATGACAATGACACATAAATTAACAAAGGACCACTAGCAGTTACTGACATGCCAGATCCAGACCTCAATTAAATTGATTGAAATATCATGTCTTCATGATATGACAATCAAGCACAATCCTTCCCGTTAGGGGTTTAGTATCATACCATCATAACATATATGAGAAGAACATAACCCGTATCATGCCAACAACTGAGTGAATTAATGTAAATACCAAAATACGCCATCTATAATGACCTACCAACAGTATCGTAAGTATATCCCTTCTGAATAAGTCTGTTTAAAGGTTCGGTTAGCTTTTAAGGTAAATGCCGATATTTTTGTGCTTTGTAAAGATATTACCATAAAGATTTGATGGTAAATACCTGAACGTATAAGATGTTTGCATGTTGCGTTATATTAACGAATGATGTCCTTGTATTGATGGAAACGTTTAGTAAATGTTTTGACTAGTTTGTGACATCAAAGATCCTGGTGTAATAATTTTTTCAGTAATACAGAGATTTCTTTCATTAAAACCAAATACGTTGTTACATACACGAGCCAATCGAACACATTGAGATATATAAACACCATAAGATGGTGACTAGGAACATCACCATATAAAAATTGATAATTAACAACAGGAAATGACAAATTATCTCTTTTACAATAAATTTTGGTATAAAGCTTCCCGTTAAAGACGTAGATATCAAGATCCAGGAAAGGGCAGTGTTCATTGTTAGTATTAGCTTTATTTAAAGTCAGTTCAGCAGGATAAATCTGTTTTGTGTACATACTGAAGTCGTCATTATTGAAAGCCAAAATATCATCAAAATATCTAAAAGTGTTATTAAATGTTTGTATCTGATTTTGTTTCAATGGGTCTTTGCTGATTTTAATTATAAATTGTAATTCATAACAATACAGAAACAGGTCCGCAATAAGTGGTGCAGTTAGTCCTCATTGCAATTCCGATAACTTGACGATATATGGAATCTCTCTAGCGAACAAAAATGTTATCTTGTAAAAATTCAAGGGCAGTTATAGTAACAAAAGCAGGTCCAATTAACATAGTTCTTTTGTTTGTTGTAACCAAAAAATGACCTAAAAGAGTTTGAACTTCTGCCTTTTTAAATGCCTATTTAATTAAGTGTGTGAATTTTTTTTTCTAGGTTTAACTGCAGTAATGGTGTCTAGCAATAGATTCATCACAATCAGATTTATACAATAAAGAAGTTGGTTTTGGTGAAATGAACATTGGTGAGTGATCCAAGCAACAGTACTGGTGTAAAATTTAGTATTCATCGGATTTGTCCAGACTAAACCTATGTCAGTTTAGTGCAAGTTTAAAATACACGTAGAACTATTAATTATTACACATGGTTATTATAACCCGTTCTTTTTGCTCTTTTCTATTAAATCTATCATATATAACTTGAATTAATGTTAAAGACTACATTTCTGAGTGTTCCAAATAGTCCTGAGCATTTTATAATTTCCCAAAATATACCTTCACTTCTTTAGTGTTCGAGCAAACCGGTCTCTGCTCTTTCAACGTGAGCTTTCAATATAGAAATATTTTTTTTGTCGTGAATATTAATAGAT
This sequence comes from Mytilus californianus, assembly GCF_021869535.1. NCBI lineage: Eukaryota > Metazoa > Mollusca > Bivalvia > Mytilida > Mytilidae > Mytilus > Mytilus californianus. The sequence continues at coordinate 4,448,202 of NW_026262615.1, forward strand.
AATAACTGTTAAGTGTCTTTAAATATCAGCTGTATGTAAACTAAGCTAAGAAACAGGTGTCATGCAGGCTCCACCGAGCTATTACTCCTGTTTCGAACAGAGTACAAACACAAAGTAAAATAAATACCGAAATTTAAAAAGGAAAGTCCTTTATAAAATGTCAAAATCAAAAGATCAAACACATCTAACTAATGGAAAACAACTGTCATATTCCTGACTTGGTACAGACATTTTCTTATGTAGAAAAGGGTGATTTAAACCCATTATTTGTAGCTAGCTAAACCTCTCACTTGTATAACAGTAGCATAGCATTCCATTATGTTGACAACAATGTGCGAGTCAAACAAAAGACATAATAGGTAAAAACGTCAACAATTGGTGTACATTAGTCAACAGTGTAATACAATATTAATCACTATAAAACACATAACTGTTTCAACAAAGAAACACAAAACGGCATATAGAAAAAGAACATAAGCAAAATCGAAAGACTCAAAATTAGCACAATAACACAATGGCGTGATGTGTAAGTACCGATCCATGTCATAAGTATATAATAAAAAATGGACAAACAATAAAGGTTGAAAATAAACAAGGACAAAAAAGGGATCTTTAACACCTAATTAAGATGTTAGATACCGTCTGTCCCTAGAATCTATACTTGAAAACCATCATGTATTTTTTTTTGTACAATGCATTTGCTTTATTGTAACACATAGACACGCACAACATGTATGAACAAAGATATACAGAATGGCATATTCACAGCAAGGAAGTTTTAAAAACAACAATTGAATATTTAATGGTGCAACATTAGGTTGAACATAAATAATTATCTAACAGTCATAGAATCTTACTTCGTTCTTTTCTTGGAATATCTTTTTGCAGTGTTTAAATCATAACTCATGAACCAAATTAATTAATCTATAATAGGGACCCAGGGGATCCGGTATTTGTTATATACCTCTTCAGTGAGGTTTTGAAATGAAATGTATTTCTCTAAGTTCATGTATTCCTTTAAAAAAAATTTACAAAGCATTTACATTTGGCAATACTTCTTGTAATTTTGTTCGGCAACTATAGTGTTTTATGACAGAATAATCTTCTTTATGTATGTGCCTGTCGCAAGTCAGGAGCCTGTAATTCAGTGGTTGTCATTTGTTGCTGTGTTACATATTTGTTTTTCGTTCATTTCTTTGTACAAACATCAGGCCGTTATTTTCCTCGTTTAATTTGTTTTACATTTGTCATTTCAGGGCCTTTTAGAGGTATGGGCTTTGCAACTTTGTACACCAAGTGTGTATTATTTTTTCCAGTTAATACTAGTCAGATTAAGATGGTTTTCTTATTTTTCTTTTGCAGCAAAAGTAATATATTTCTCATTCAATACTTTGTACATGTCCTTTGAACCTTTCTGTGATCAAAGAAAGTACTTATATTGAAAGGTAATATTGCTTGAATTATTTTCTCCTTTACATCAATATTGATCGTGTTTAACCAGTCTTTAAGCGAATGTGCTATTCCATAATGATGTTAAAAAATGTCTTAAATTGATATAATTGTTTGAAAGTTTGAAATGACAGAATTTTGCCTGGATTATCTAGCAAGTCATCCACTGTCCAAAATCCAGCTTTAACCAAGTTTTTATAGTAGATACTTGAATCACCAATTTGATTGTTTTCTCCCTCCCATAAAGGATAAGATAGAACCTCGTCAATACATTTTGGTTTTCTTATTTGATTAAGGGTTTTATAAGCTTTAAAAACCTCTTGCTAAGATTTTGTTGATGACCTTTTCATGGGATCAATGTAACTTAGTTCAATAAAATTTATTTGCTTAACAATATAGACTAGTCTCGCCCACTTTGAATTTGAGTTATATAGCCGTCTTATCCATGAAAGTTTCAGTCCCTATATAAATGCTTTTAAATTCAGCATGTTTAAACCACCAAGATAATAATTTTCACATAAAAGATCTCGCTTGACCTTATCTGGTTTATAATCTCAGATAAAATCATACATTGTATTTGTTAGATTACGTAACATATTCTCATCAGGACTAGGGATAGATAGATGATTTAATTTAGATATGAACAACGTTTTTAAAATGATAATCTTTCCCAAGGGGATGAGATACTGCGTTGACCATTTTTATAAAGTGTTGTCTTTATTATCTAACACTTGACTCTAAATCAAATTAATCACTCTATCTAGGTCAACTGAAAAGTAAATCCAAGGAGCATAAATCTACTGGAGCCCGATTTCAATCCCCACTTAACACAAATTTGATCTTGGCTATATTTTTTGCTACCTATTTAAATTACATTTGTTTTTCTATATTAAACTTAAGTCCCGAGATATCAGCATAAAATTGGAATAATTCTGACAGAAAACAGTCTTGTATTATAAAAAGTTTTAACCCAGGGTATAGCTGAATTGCCAAAAATAAATTTTCTTAATTTATCATAAAGAAAGGACAAAGATATGGAATAAAATGCCTTCTTAAAATCAATCAACAAGAAAATTCTTTGAATATAAGTGTCGTCTGTAAAATAAAGAATATCATATATCAATCGACAATTTTTCCCTATATATCTACTTGGAATAAAACCAGTTTGATCAAAGCTTATTAGTTTTGACAAAACAAATTTGATTCTCTCTGCTTTACAACTTGACGGCAACTTAAATGTAGAATTTAAAAGTGTAATACGTCTTCAATTTTTAAGAAATGTTTTTGGTTTACCTTCTCTTGGAATACATGTATTCACTCCCTGCCTCTGGGTGACTGACATTTGACCCTTCCTATATCCAAAATGTATAGATCTAAAAAATGAATTTAACCAACATCAATCCAAAAATATTTCTTTTAAATCTACAGCGTAACCATCATATTCTGGACTCTTGTTAGTTTTCATTCTCTTTAATGCTGCAGTTAATTCAGAAAAAAACTGATATTCCCTCAAATAACTGCTTTTCATTTTCCCTCAGCTTCGGTATATCATCATAAAAAAGGTCCCGCGTTAAATCAACCCTTTTCAAACAATCCTGTTTTTTTTAAGTTTCTCATAAAACACTTTTGTCTGACTTAAGAACTTTTTTTTATCTTCCACTTCAACAAGTAAGTGAATAATCTTATTAGGCTGATAAAGCTGCTAATAATATCATTATAGTTGACTTAAATTTTACATTGAGGTTCTGTAAAAGGAAATCACGAATTCACCAACATTCCAACTGACTTCATTTTCAGAAAACGATATCTGTAACAAACATAAACTTTTAGCTACTTCTTTACAAGCAGAACCAAATACAATGAAAGTCCCAACTATGTACTGGCTTCCGAAGCTACACAAATCACCTTACAAATATAGATTTATTTCGTCTTCAAGTCATTGTTCCACTACTAAATTGTCTATTCTACTTACTAGTACACTTGGTACAATCAAAAACCTGATAATAAATTGTTCAAATAAGGCCTTTGAAAATAGTGGAATTAATTACTTTTGGAGTGTCAAAAACTCGTTGGAAGTCCTTGATAAATTGCATGCATATATTGGTGATTTTGAATCTGTTCAAAGTTTTGATTTTTCTACCCTATATACCACTTTGCCTCATATTCTTATTAAGAAAAAATTCACACACCTAATTAAATGGGCATTTAAAAAGTCGGAATGCGAGTACATATGTTCAAACTCTTTTAGGTCATTTTTTAGTAGCAACAAACAAAAGAACTATGTCAATTGGACATGCTTTGATACTATAGCTGCCCTTGAATTTTTACTTGATAACATTTTGTTCACTTTGGAGATTCCGTATATCATCAAGTTATCGAAATTTCAATGGGGACTAACTGTGCACCACTTATTGCGGACCTGTTTTTGTATTGTTATGAGTTACAATTTATGACTAAAATCAGCAAAGACCCATCGAAACAACATCGGATACAAAAATTTAACAATACTTTTAGATATTTGGATGATATATTGGCTCTCAATAATGACGACTTCGGTATGTATACTAAAGAAATTTATCCTGTTGAACTTACTTTAAATAAAGCTAATACTAACAATGATCACTGTCCTTCCCTCGATCTTGATATCTATATAATTAACGGAAGCTTAATGCAAAACTTTATGATAATTTTTCATTTCCTATCTTTAATTATCCATTTTTAGATGGTGACGTTCCTTGTCACCATCTTATGGTGTTTATATATCTCAACTTGTACGATTCGCTCGTGTATGTAACAACGTATTAGATTTTAGCGAGAGAAATTTATGTATTACTGAAAAATTATTACACCAGGCTTTTCGATATCATAAACTAGTCAAAACATTTACTACATTTTATCATCGGTATAAGGACATCATTCGTAAATACAACTCAACATGCAGACATCTTATACGTTCGGGTATTTCACATCCAATCTTTTATGGTAATATTCTTTACAAAGCACAAAAATGTCAGTATTCACTTCAAAAGCTAACAAAACCTTTAAACAGACTTATAAAGAAGGGATATAGTTACGATACTGTTGTCAGGTCATTAAAGATTGCATATTTTGGCTTTAATATTGATTCACTTATAGGGTCTTTGCATCGGAATTAAACATATTTATTCTAAAACCAGTTGTTGGCATGACACGAGTTATGTTCTTCTCATATATTTTATGATGGTATAATATTAAACCCCTAACAGGAGGGATTGTGCCTGATATTCATATGATGAAGACATAATCTTTCAATCAGTTTAATTGAGGTCTGGAGCTGGCATTTCAGTAACTGCTAGTAGTCTGTTGTTATATATGTATTATTGTCATTTTGTTTATTTTCTTTTGTTTCCTATTCTGACATCGGACTGGGACTTCCCTTAAACTGAGTTTTACTGTGCGTATTGCCGTGTGTTTGTTTTTTCTACATTGCTTAGAGGTATAGGGGGGAGGGTTGAGATCTCAAAAAACATGTTTAACCCCGCCGCATTTTTGCGCCTGTCCCAAGTCAGGAGCCTCTGGCCTTTGTTAGTCTTGTATCATTTTTAATTTTAGTTTCTTGTGTATAATTTGGAGTTTAGTATGACGTCCATTATCACTGAACTAGTATACATATTTGTTTAGGGGCCAGCTGAAGGACGCCTCCGGGTGCGGGAGTTTCTCGCTGCATTGAAGACCCATTGGTGGCCTTCGGCTCTATGGTCGACGTCGGGTTGTTGTTTCTTTGACACATTCCCCATTTCCATTCTCAATTTTATTATTATTGTAATTTCTAGTCTCTAGATTTAAAATTAAAGTTGGGAGGTTTTTCTTCTTCTTCAATTCACTGACTTCTTGACCTAATCTGTTGTCCTTGAACCTTCTTTTGTCTATACATTTTAGTTCTGCCTTTTTCTGAGCAATCTCTTTCAGATTTTCTGCTGTTAGTGCATTTTCTTCTTATTGTTTTAATCTTAAATAATCTCTCTTTTTTTTCTTAAACTCTCCCTCTTTTTATAAGATGCATTTGAAATAGTTTTACCGCGTATTTCTGTAAGTAAAGTTTCGAAAAATAACTAGTCATCTATGATAAATTCAATTTCAGCATTGTCAATATTTTGTAAATTTCATTTCTATATATCTTGACGGCATATTGTTCTTTTACTGTACTTATATCTTGTTTTTATTTTCTTTCTTTAACATAGAAGAAGGGAATTATTAAACTTCCAAAGGCCTCTGTTTTCTCTAAATTCATTAATCATGAAAGAAAAGATCACAGGTGAATAATCAGGCCTGTAACTATTATTAATTTTAACATCACTAACAAAGTGAAAAATATTATCAGAAACAGAAAAAAGTCCAAACGAGATTGTTTAAAGGCACTTTTTTTTTCTCCAGGTAAACCTTTTGATATTTAGATATAACTCTCTAAATGGATGAACTAGATTAAAGTCTGCCATTATCTGTAGTAATTCTTCTCTTAGGGTTGTTGATATAAACATAATTATATGTGTCAAGAATTTGGTTTAAATCACCACAAATAATACAAAACTGGTTATCAAATTCACCAATATTGTCAGCCACCTTTTGATAAAAGCAAAGAGTGTCTACATGTGGCCCATATATATTAACTAATGTAATTATTTGTGTTTCAATTGTGATATCCAATCCTTCATTGTTTTTAACTTTGTAAATTTGAAGATCAAAGTTTTCATTAAAAAAAGATGGCCACACCTCCCTGATTTGATGTAAACTAATTGAAAACGCATTTTCCCTTCTACTGATTTTTAATGTTTAATTCGTCTTGTTCTGTAAAATATGTGTCCTACAGACAGTAGATATCAAAATTCATTGACTTCAAATTATTCAAAACATCTCTCCGTTTCTCCTTTGTATAAAGTCCTTGACAATTATATGAAACTATTTTAAGTATATCATCCTTCATACATATGTTTAACTGTATCAATATTTATTATTCTTATGATGAGTGAACATACATGAATACACCATCATGGTATTTGTGAAATCACGGTACTTTTAGAATTCAAGATCTGTGACACATTGAAACACGTTTGTAATGTACGTAAAATGCATATTATATATATGTAAACATAAAATTCAAGAACGAGTCCAACATTAAAATTAAATATTGAATCTGCAGTCTGAAACATTCACTGTTGTTGTATAGAAAAATCACTATCTGGGCTAGGGGAGATAACTCAGAAAAACTTTAAATCAATACATTGTATTCAGATAGAAATTTAACTTGAGTAAACCCAACAGTTAATATCTGTATAATTCATGCTATGTACATATTTTGGAAGATAATTTCATTCATATTATTATCATTTTACATTTAATTTCCATACTGTAATTTATTCCAACACAAAAAGACATTTTGTTCTATTCAGTGTAGTTATGGGAAAGAAGAAAAGATCAGACAAGCAGCACAACTATACAACATGTCCATTGTTTTGTGTATTCAAATCTGATCAGTCAGATTTGTCAATACATTTATCATAAGTAGTCTGTCTAACACATTCATTCTTATTCGAAAACAGTTTTAGTTAAATTAACTACATATAATCTAGATAAGAATATTATGTACAATATTTCAAGTCTGTCAGAGTTGTTCAATTTACTAGATAGTAGTATTTCTATGTTCATCTTTCGTATACAGGCATTAAAAACTTCCATGTTAAATTTGCATGTTCCTTTGTCGATTTAAGAAGGCAGACATGATTTATATTCACTATATATCATATACGCTCTAAGATCGATATTCTTTTTGTGAAGTAGCTAAATGTATAAGATATACCTGAAAGTAAATATTTATTGTTTGAAAAAGCAATGCGTTCTTAAAGGACAATGCCAAAAATTAAAACCTCTGACTGCCTTCAAATGTAGTATCACTCTAGACAAATAATAATACGTTTGGCATCAAACAGGCAAAACAGAATAATCCATGGTCAACATATCATGAAAACTAACAACATTATTTACCAATCAAACACAGACTGCACATCCTTAGTGCATGTATGCATATCATATTAATGAATTAGTTTCGGCAGAAATTGTTAGAGTATGGTCGCTTCAGTATAATGAACAGGTACCGTAAATTTGTAAACAGAAACAAGAAAAGATCATTTGAAACAAGCATCTTATTCTGAAAAGTTTAGTTACCATCACTTTAAAAGAGGTCTATAATTAACATAATCAAACTTCAACTCATTTGTGACAGTCTGTATCTGATGGAATAAAGCAAGAATATAATAATAGCATTCGGCAAGTTATAGCTGTTCAAAATAATAATAAATAACTAGCAAAAGCAAAACTGTAAATAAGTATAAAAGCATCAAAGAATAAAAAGTAAAATCACAAAAATACTGAACTCCGAGGACAATTCAATCGGAAAGTCCCTAATCACATGGCAAAATCAAATGACAAAACACATCAAACGAATGGACAACAACTGTCATATTCCTGACTTGGTACAGGCATTTTCAAATGTAGAAAATGGTGGATTGAACCTGGTTTTATGTACGACAGTCTCATCAAATTCCGTTATATTTACAACGATGCGTGAACAAAACAGACATTTTGAATACAAAAGTCAAAATATGGGTACAGCAGTCATCACTGCGTAACAATATCAAAACAAACAATTATTTACAAAAAAGCACAAAAGAATCTATCAAATTAAAAACCACATTCATTGCTTCGCGTGTCTGACGTCAGAAAATGTAAACGTCACATTAGAATAAATTTTGTCATTCAATGTTTATTCAAAACAATTTTATAATTTCATATGGGGACTGTTGGTATACAGGGTTAAAAAATCAAAAGTTATGTTAGAATTAATTAACCGAGATTTAAAATTGTCCAGAAGTTCTTTAGAATTTTTAAGAATCCACATATGATTAGTACCACTACGCGAGTAAATAAATTTGTCGTTTGTCGTTCAAAGTATTTTCAAATTTATAATAGAACAATAACATAATGACATATAATAGAAAAATAACATAATGACGGGATCTTTTAAAGTACAGGGTCACGTTATAAGAACCACAGAAACACAAAAAGTCGCATATACAAAACACACCAGCAAAAATGAAAGATAATACAAACACATTGACGGTGTATAAGTACCTAGCCACGTCAAATGGATATCACAGAAAACAAACCAAACAGTAAAAGTAATATTAATAATAGAACAAAGACAAATGAAAGAACAATATAACACGTTGTTAAGATGATAAACAACGTCAGTATGCATAATCTATACTTCAAGACCATCATGTATTATATGTGAAGTTGATACGGAATATTATCAACAAGGTCTTGGTACCTTCCGATGAACTTTTTTAGAAAAAGGACGAGACGTTCTTTGACATACCCCTGGTTCATCAACATTCTGCTCAGACACTGGTGACGTTTTACAAAGTCTGAGTAGGAGCTGCAAGCTCTTGAATATCGAATAAGTTGGGAAATGTATATCCCATATGCAGGTGAAGTTGGTATATTGCTACTAAGGTGGGGGGAATTTATAATTTTAAAATTAAAATCGTCTTGTTTGTCATAGATTCTGGTACTGAGATGACTGTGTATGTCAAATTCGAGATATAAGTCTAAAAATGAGGCGGAGGAAGCCGTGTCTGATGTTTCTTTAATTTCTAGTTCTGGAGGATATATTAATGGAACCCAATCAGAAAAGTGCGGATTGTTAATGGAAAGAACAGCATCAATATATCTATAAGTGAAATTAAATAATCTGGCTTCTTTGATCTTCTTGTTTTTGACAAGTGTCTGAAGGAACTCCGATTCATATGAAAATAAGAAGAGGTCGGCAAGGAGAGGCGCACAGTTCGTTCCCATAGGAATGCCGACAATTTGTTGAAAAAGTCTACCTCCAAATTCAACAAATATGTTGTCGATAAGAAACTCCAGCATACTGATCACTTGTTCTTCTGTGTAGCATGTTTTACCCTTTTGTTCACTATTAACAAAATATGCCTTATGATATCCCAAAGTAATAACTTTATAGCGTATGCTACCATTTTTATGATGAAAGGCATTGTGGATTATTTCTTTCAAGCGATTTTTCAATTTCACATGGGGAATGGTGGTATACAGGGTTGAAAAATCAAAAGTTTAGATAGAACTAATTTCAGAAAAAGACCGAGATTTAAAATAAAGCACAAATATAGACCATAATTTGGTTTTTAAAGCATTGTCTTATAATATGTATAGACTAAATATCTACATCTGCATATATAGTTCTGTAGTTTCATAAAAAAAAACACAAAAGATCAGGTCATAACATAAACGGTACCAATTTTTCTGCACCAAATGCGCATTCCGACAATCAATGTCTCTTCAGTAATGCTCGAGGCTGAACTAATTGAAATGTAAAAAAACATGAGGAGCTAAAAACCAAAAAAGCCAAAAAGGTATAGCCAAATCTACGCAAGGAATCAGAGCTTTGCATGAGGGAGATACATTCCTTAATTTAAAATAATTTCCAAAATTTTGAAACAGCCAATTTCAATAACACAAAATCCGTATTTTCATGCCAGTATTGAAGACAATCAATGTCTCTTCCGTGATGTGCGTGGCCGAAATAATTGAAAATCCAAAGCTTATTAAAAACATGAAGAGCTAAAACCCCAAAAGAACAAAAATATATAGCCAAAACTGGGCAAGGAATCAGAGGTTTGCATGAGGGAGTTTCACTCCTTAATTTTAGATAATTTTCACAATTTTGTAACAGCAAATTTTATTAACACAAAATCCGTATTTTGTGTTATCCGTAAGTAGATAGTTAAATATCAGCATCATTGTTGTAGCGTTTTCATCCTTCACAGGACTTATCAAGATTTGTAACTAAGAAACATTACCACGGGGTAATGTGACGTTACGCTATTGTTGTGCATAAATTGTGTACTTCCTTTTACGCATTTAGCTTTGCTTTTGACTGTCTTAATAAAGCGCTTCTCAAAAACATTTCTGTATTCCTTATTATCGCGACGGCATCTGTAGAATGGAATTGTTTTAATTTTCCGGGCGCATATGTCTAAGTGTTCACTTAGTGGAAAGTGATGGTGGCGGATTTGTAGTTTGTGGACACGTACTCTTGCACTAAGGTTCCCAGTTTGTCCAATACAATTGTTTTTTACATGTTGGGCATGTAATACAATAAATTAGATTTTTGAATTTGCAAGTCATGTCTGCGTTCACATGAAATATTTGTCCTCTTGTTGTTCTTGATCAACCCGTTTCAAGATAGTTATAATTATCTTTACTGCAAATTCCACATCTTGAATCTCTACAACTTTTCACATAATAGTATTATTTTGAGATTGAATTTTTGCTCTTGTGAGAATTCTTTTTAAGTTTCTTTGTTGTCTCTAACTATTTATTATAGAATTCCCTGGTATAATGCTCTTCATCCTCTCGCTTTCCATTTAAATTGGTAAATTCATTATGATGGTGTTATACACATTGGTGATCCCAGGATTATCCGTGGTAACGAAGAAGTTATTTTTTTTCTCTGTTTTCTGTTTCGGCGTTCTTAGTTGAGCTATACTGAGTTCTTTCGCTTTTTTCACTCCAGCCTCAAGCAAGCTTAACGGGTACTTTTGAGGAAGTCGGTACTACTTCATTTCATCTATCCTAGTTTTATCGTCGATCTTTGTTTGTGACTATTGCACAGGTTTGTCTTGCCATACAGAAAGGGATATTCCGTTTTGTGCGTGTTGGATGGCAAGAGTGGAAATGTAAGTCCTGATAAGTTTCTGTCTTTTTATGGAATATGTCGGAAAATATTTATTGTGATATCTAAGAATTGTAACGTTTTTTTTTCACTTGTTTCCACTGTAAATTGGATAGATGGATTTAGGGAATTCAGATTCTGGTAGAATAAAGGAAGGACATTCATAGAATTTGTCCATAAAAAAATCAGTCGTCTAGAAATCTTTTCAATTTTTCAATTACGTATTCCTTAAAATTCTGGTCAAAAGTTCACCACTATGGTGCACATTATTTCCTCTAAGTAGCCAACGATAAGATTGGCATATGAGGGAGCGACGTTTTTGCTCATAGCAGTTCCCTTTATTTTTCGATATATTTTTCGATCGAAATTAAATGTATTTTCTTCTAAAATAATTTTCAGAGCTTTGACATGTTTGATGATGAATTCTGTCTTCAATCGTGAATCAATCAATTCTCTTTCTTTTTCGATCCAGCGTTGGACTGTTTTTATTCCTAAATCATGTAGAATATGCGTGTTTAAGCTTGTTATGTCAAAGGTGGTTACAATTGTACCTTTTTAGTACAGTGCTTGGTATAAAATTCAAGAAATCTATGTCGTCACGGACATAACTCGGAATTTTCAGGCAAAGAGATTTAAGCAGAAAATCTATGATATGGCTCAATCTATGAGTAGACGATTGTGGTCCCGCCACTATTAGGCGGAGACTATGTATACACTTTGATATATTCTCTGTTTTGTCCTAGGACTCTTTTTTGTATTTTTTTACTTTTATGTATTTTAGGTAATCCATAGAAATTAGTTTCTTGAATTTTAAAGTTACACATGAAATCTTTTTCCTTTGAGGTAAATGAATCAGGATATTTGTTAATCAGCTGTTTTATTTTTATCATTATTGTATTATCTATATTCCTCTTTTCTTCCTTGTAAAAATCCGTGTCCTTTAATTGTTCCAGTACTTTATCCTTGTAATATTCTTTGTTCATAATAACCACTGCACCACCTTTTTCAGCTTCTTTAATTATTATAGAATCATTGTCTTTTAATTTTTGCAATCCTTTCTTTTCCTTAATTGATAGATTTTCTCTAGTTTTATGTTCTGATATTGGATATTTTGAAATAGTGTTAATAAAAAAATCCATATTGTTATCTCTTTCTTTCGGAGGTGTCAAAACCGATATGTTCCTGGCAATGGTTTTTCGTCTTTATCATCAGATTAAAAAAATTCTCGAAGTCGTAGCTACAAAATGTATAGTCGACGGTTGAATTTGTGTACATCCGTTTGCAATTCAGCTAAATTTGGTTTCGGTGTAGTTGGAAATTTAAATCCTTTCGATAATACAGTAATTTCATTATTATCCAGTTTATTGTCGGATAAATTTATAATTAATGTAAAGGCCAATTGCCTAAAAAATGCTGAGTCGGATTTCTTCATTTTCTATGTAGGTTGTACCTTCGTATCGTTAATCTGACCTCGCAGTTTGCCTTGGTTCCTTCCCATGCTGTATCCTCTTCCTCGGTCGCGTTCTCGTCCTCGACCGCAAACAATCATCCATTTTAATCGATCTTGTTCGTTGTTGTGTTCTATTGTTTGAGGATTGGTAAATCGAGAATAAGGATACTTAATTTCCTAGTACGGATCGGTCTGTTATTCCATCTGTTAGGGATTGAATTAGCCGTTACTTCCGCATAAGTGATCCGGCGGTTTCTTGAGCCACTTCGGGATTTAGTTCTATAATGTGTTGTTTGCGGAGAGGTATTCATCTGTTCCTCCTTAGAAACCTTTGGTTATCTAGTTTTTTTTTCTAGGTTCGGCCTTCAACATGGAGTTGTTTCCTTGTTCTTTTTTGAAGTTATCAAACCATTCCTATTTTTTTAATTAATATATATTTATGAGTCAGTGCCCTTAAACGACAATTTTCTTCATTTTTTGTGTTTTTGCCTCGTACAAATTGTTGAGAAATACATATACCTAAAGTTGACGCTGTGTGGACGTTAATAGGGATCGATCTAACAACTTTCATTATATCGTCATTCTATATGTTGTTGTCACTCTTTACATCAATGTGCCTAACGGAATACAAATACCCATCTTACCACTTTTGTTTTTTTTCCAAATATTTTGTGCCGTGACTGCTTGAACATGTCTACAAAATTAAAAGGAACACATTGGGAACGCAGGAGCTCTCTCATGAAGCTTTTGTGAAGAATGGAAGATGTGAAATCATCTATAGACTTCGACAGATAGCACTAACAAATCTGAATTATAAAGCTACAGATTTATTACATCAGCGGTTCGGAAAAATCTAAAACGATCACGAAAACAGACATGCAGAATATGTTAATTCTACACGAACCCGACATTGCAGTACATTAATGTCGCATATTTTATAACAAGTCACAAACGCTTATTAAGGCCGTCAATCACTTGATCAAAGTCAAGAATCGTATTGTGCATTACTCATACCTGTTATGCTAAACTTACACAGAAAAATTCGCGGAAATATTACACGTGAACATACTTTAAAATAGTGATCGATTGATAACGCTTATTTAATGAGATAGTGATACTAGAAGCCGAACAAAACGTTAATCTAGAATAAGATAAAATATTTAATCGCTATTTTACGAAATTTTCCTTTGATCTTGCTGACTGATCATTTCCTTTCTCAGCGGAGTCGAGTGATATGAAAAATTATCGCAAGAAACTAAGGGGGCACGTGGCGTTGCTAATGAAATTGACATGAAATTGACAACGTTGTCATAGGTAAAATAGCGATAAACAGATTATCATTGGTCATCTCAACTCGATTGCTTTTCTCACTTTCGCAGTACTGGCTCAAGCGAGAAAATCAATCTCGTTGAGATGATCAACGATAATCTATAATTATAACACAGTATATCTTGCAAAAAATATCACACTAAACGATAACAACAAAAAGCCTTATAGAAGTGGGGTAGCGTACACAAGCGGAAGCCGTATGTCTATTCAGGAGATTCACATACCTCAAACTCATGCATCAAAGTAATTGATCAGATAGATCGCCTGGAAATCCATAAGCGAAGGAAAGCTTGATTTAATTGTCTTAACAACCACAGAGTTTCTGATTGTAGTGTCAAGGGTCATGTAAACAGCGAGGGCGTAAACACAATACCTTTATTGGTTCAAGAAAGAATCATACTTCGGTTTCGGGTACTTTGAATTATGATCCTAACAATATAAAACCCACCTTATCAAAACAGCAAAGTATAATCACAACCGCACCAACCAGGCACCGCACTACATATTCAAAAGTGGCTCTCAAGATCGCAATAGATACGGTGCACTCGAACGCTTAAGTGAGTATGAACGAAAAGAAAACCTTCACGATGTGGGGCTCAGCTCTCGTCTATTACAGGGGTTCAGCAGAGAAACAAGAACTGAAACCACAAGGATCAGAAGTCATATCCTGGATTTGGAATTGGTAATTAGTCGCTTTGCAACTTGCAAACGCTAAAATATTTATACACGGATGATGAAAGATGCATATAGCAGAATGTGCTTTTTGTTCTTAAAATGGATTCACCAAAAACGTTATATACCATCGAGACAATTACTATATGTAACTTCAGGACATGATGATTTCTCCGTGAATTTGTTGATAAGAGCTGACCATTATTGGGATTTCATTCAGGATAAGACAATACAAAGCAACGGTTCAACTGCAAGTGAAGAAAATGTTGTTTTTGTTATCAGGTCAAACCTTAAAATAAGCCGAAAAAGAAACTACGTTCATGTTGAACATGTAATTTCACACAAAGAAGACAATTCTGACTGAGAAAAGTTCTGAAGAATTGAGTCCTTAGGGAGTTACACCTCAGGATAGGAAGAAAATAAACACAGTTTATACGCATATCATCCCTCACCATTCATTCACAAAAGATTAGGCAATGATACCAATCCGTAATGTTTATGACTTTGGTTAAAGTGACAATATCTCAGATATATATTCCAATGAAGTGATAATAAGTTAAATTATTGTAATTAATACGAGAGAAATCATTTCAAACGAATATATGTGACATTTCATTCATTTAAGGACAATTGTATTAAGTTTATTCATTATATTTAGCAACTTTCTGCACCCCGGAAAATGGTGAGAAACACATGAACTTTAACGTGACGTTGTGCAGACGTTCATTCTTAGTGCTGTTGTTACTCTACACCTCAAATATACATCTTACTACTCGTTTGTCTCCTTCAAATACATGTTTCTTGAAAACTAAAATAGTTGGATACTAGGCACTTTTATATTATCAGGAAGACAAGATCTGCAAATATGTCAGCATATATGTAGATAAATTTGCCGTTAAATGTCAATTATATTATTTGTCTGTTTTGGCAAAAAACTATATATTATATACAGAATTCATAATCAGAAAAAAAATGATCAACAACACATGTTCAACTAAAAATGATTTTCGTCATGAATAATATTCTAGTCTCGTATAGAGAGTGTGTATTGATAAAGATGAACATACATCTTGTGAGCGTTACAAGTTATTTAGTGGATCTAGTTATAATTTTGAGGTCGTGGGACTCGAACTAATTTTGAAACAATGATATGATTATGCCGGTTTTACACTGATTTTGGCATACGTAAATGGCATATAACGATATGAGAATATCGAGCTCAACAATTCAGTATTCAAAGTTTTAAAAAAATGTACCAAAAGGTATCATAACAACGCTGCAGCTGAAATAAGATAAATATGAATAAATATTATATCCTCCGAAAAAAACCAATAAAGTTGTTTCCTGTACAAAAATTCCATACAATAAATTCGCATTTCTTGTCACGGTCATACAATTTTACATGACATTAAACTCATCAGAGATACCAGGATTAAAATTGTGTAGATAACTCAAAGGAGTAGAAAAAAAAAAGAAAGCATCACACTTATGTCACCAGATGAAATTATTCCGAACAAGGCAAGTCCTCTGTTTAACTGACTAGTGTTCTGATTTTCAAGTGAATATTACCCTGTATCTGTAATGTCTAAAAATGAAAGCACAAGTCGTTACTGTTTATATGATGACCGACACTCTGTTTGTCTCGACGTCAGTATACGACTGATTGTCCATCAACTGTCAGCTTTATTTACTTTTTCTTCCTTTGTATTAAATTAATATGTAGTTGATACCAGAGCGTCAAATTTAGAGACTTGTGTGTGTTATCTACCTAAAATCATACTAAATGACAAACAGTTCTATTTCAAGACGTCACGGAGGGAACCACTGTCCTTCGGTAAAAACTGTCACAGATATTGTGTCAGCCGCATATTTTCACACTGTTGTGTGATATGATTCCATAATAAATGTTACTTCTTAAGTCATCGGTTATAACAGTTCTGCACTCACTATAATCATAAAGCCTTAACATATGTTCCTCAATTCTGCCTGTAATAAATGAATTTTAAAATGAATTCATTAGATTTAAGTAATAGCCCGTATAACTGTTCATCTTTGTATTTGTTGACTGATTAAGAAATATCATCTCAGCAGTTTTAGTGAACGAGAAGGTAACCAGATGAACGGACAACACAGCGGTAACATAATTTCTGGTTTCAGATTTTGTTTTGTACTGTTTGTCTCCTTTTGGGTTTTTTTTTTTTTGTTATTTTTTTTTTTGTCATTCAGTGTGATAAAAGTATGTTTCAATTTATGGTAGTATGAATGGATATGTGACAAATATGAAAACAATGGACGACAAAAATCCTTAACATTTTTTAACACAACTAAATATAGCAACACAGGTAAGGGCTGCCAACTTAGGTAAGTATATCAATACAGGTAAGTATACCAACATAGGTAAGTATACCAACACAGCTAAGGGCTGCCAACATAGGTAAGTATACCAACACAGGTAAGGGCTGCCAACATAGGCAAGTATACTAACACAGGTAAGTATACCAACACAGGTAAGTATGCAAACACAGGTTGATATGCCAACACTGGTAATGGATGCTAACATAGATGTGTATGCCAACACATGTAAGTATACAAACACAGGTAAGGGCTGCCAACATAGGTAAGTATGCCAACACAGGTAAGGGCTTTCAACATAGGTAAGAATTCCAACACAGGTAAGTATGACAACACTGGTAAGGGCTGCCATCATAGGTAAGTATACCAACAGAGGATAAGTATGCCAACACACGTTATGGCTGCCAACATAGATTAGTATACCAACACAGGTACTTATAATTATGCCAACACAGAAAAGGGCTGCCAACATAGGTAAGTATAGCAACACAGGTAAGTATGCCAACACAGGTAAGGGCTGACAGCATAGGTAGGTTTACCAACACAGGTAAGTATGCCAACACTGTTAAGGGCTGCCAAAATAGGTTAGTATACCAACACAGGTAAGTATGCCAACACAGGTAAGGGCTGCCAACATAGAAAAGTATGTCAACATAGGTACGTATCCAAACACAGTTCAGGGCTGTCATCATAGGTAAGTTTGCCAACATAGGTAAGTATGACAACATAAGTAAGTTTGCCGACACATGTAAAGGCTGCCAATATAGGTAAGTATGCCAACACAGTTAAGTATACCAACAGAGGTAAGGGCTGCCAATATAGGTAGGTTTACCAACATATGTAAGTATACCAACACAGGTAAGTATGCCAATACGCTAAGGACTGCCAACATAGGTAAGTGTACCAACACAGGTAAGGGCTGCCAACATAAATAAGTATGCCAACACAGGTAAGTATGCCAACACAGTTAAGGGATGCTAACATAGGTAATTATACCAACATAGGTAAGTATGCCAACACAGGTAAGTGTTGATAAAATAGTTTAGGGGATGGGAGAGTATATTTTTGAAATAGGTTTGTATGTATCATGTTGTTTGGATTCAATAATGGTCTGCGGAAACTCATCTTGTCTGATCTAGATGGTAAAGTTGAATAGTATTGATTATTTATGATTTGTGAGATACCTGTTTTTACAGGATTTGGTAGTGAGAGGTATTCCATTAAATCAATCATCCGCGAAAATTCAATGCTTTGAAATTAAAAGACCCGACAAAACATGAGTTCAGAGTTTTCAAAATATAAAAACTATAATGTTTATTATTTCATAGCGTTTATTTAATAAGTCAGCTTGACAATAGCATATCATAGCATCCATGCGTGATAATTCCACATATTTGTTTGCAATAAAATTGAGAATGGAAATGGGGAGTCAAGATAATGCCATATTACAACGATAATACATAACCACTATTATTATCATTGTATATTAAGCGTGAGACTGCCGTATCATTATGTGCATGGTGAAAAAATAATATATCATTTATTGTATACATGCCATACATTTAAACGATGTATAAAATGTGATGATGTTTTTTAAGAATATGCTGTTGTTCGTAAAGCTAAACACAAGATAAAAAGCTATCAAATGATTAAGTAAACAAACTGGAGTATGAAGCGTAAAAAAAAACAGATAAGTATAATAAATGGAGTTGAAACCTGCCAATGACAGTGTAATACTTTGCTAAAAATAACATCACAATAACTTACAAATGGAATATAAAGTTATCGTTTACAGAGTAGTATTACTCTACCAATTACAATCGTGAAATAAAAATAAATGAATTATGAAGTAGTAAAAACAGTTGAGTCAACAGTCAACATATACAAGTCTCGTCATGTAGCTAGCTTCTATAGTTTGGCATTCAAACCAGTATAATTGGGAGATAAGGATACGGTTAATAACTTTTGCAAATATACATACAAGTAGTCAATTGTAATTGGTTTTTCTTTTCTATTCGCCTAAGTCATTCAAATACTCAAATATACAGAAAGAAAGTTTGATAATAACGCTGAATCTATCGGAAAGGCTTTTGAATGTCAACATATTGACGACGATAATGCCTTATTGATGATTTTATTTTACAGAAATTTGAAATCCTAAATTATTTGTTTTTTTTCTTCCTGAGAAAGTTGTTTAATTGTGTTGAAGAGAGTTGTCACAATGCATATTAAAGGCGTTTCAATTATAAAAATTTACGCAAGAGACAATGCAACATATTCAAGCGAGTTGTTCCAAAACTATCCAGATAATTGTGGTATGATTGCCAATGAGACAACTCTCCACAAGCGACCAAATGACATAGAAATTAACAGCTTTAGGTCACAGTACGGCCATCAACAATGAGCTTTTATCTTAATAGGAAAACTAATAAAGAAGACAATTGAAAATTATCAATTTCATTTATTGGAATATAGTAATCTATTGTGACGTATTTTAAGACTGGGGCATGCCAGGATTGAAATTTTAAGTCTGGTCCCTTATCATTTTAACGTATTTTTTAGCGCGTCGTTGACCGTTTTGCAAAGCTCACATATAATACGAAAACAATACGAACAGATCGAGTCGTACAAGTACTATATGTACCATTGTTCTTACGAGTTTACACATTTAAACAAACGAATCCAAAGGATGAGTTTTTTTTTAAATATGTTAATGAGCTGGACACGTGGTATATATAATTTGTACTATAAATAAAATAGTTGACAGCTTGAACTTATATTAAAAATTGATCATGTTACCGTTTTATCCAATGAGATCGAAGCTCGCGCAAGTCAGTTTTGCGCCCCTTGTATGATTGTCTGACTGCGTAGTACATTTAGAAAGTTAAGAAAAATGTCTGAACCAGCAAAACGGAAATAAAACATTATTCTTATGACGGTAAGTTTTGATGTATCGTTAATTTTCAAGATATCGCACAAAAGAACAAAAATGCTTAAATTTATGCATAATTCAAAAGTTGTCGTGCAAACGGCTTTAATTAGTTATTTTATTAATTATATTATGAAATTAATAATTTGAAGCAAAATTATAAGACAGTTAACAGTGGTGGATCCAGGGAGCGTAGATATAGTGTACGTCCCTCTATTTGACCGCAAAAACAAATTGCATGTTTTTTACGATTTATAAGAAATTTAGAATAAAATCGTCCATAAATGTGTATAAAATGTGTTTTTCTTGCTCCGATCGCTGGTATTTACTACTTTTACTAGAGGTAAGGGCATATAAATCAAAAACTGATGAAATGGAGAAAAAAGTGTCTGTGTTAAATACATAAAAATATCAAGTAACGATACAGTGTCTGCTACCTGTAATGATTTGAAAGTTGAAGAACCACCTTTGAAGTGTACAAAACTGGAACCAATCAACAATGAAACCTCCAAATTGCCGTTAAATTTCAATGCGCTGAACATGCTTGAATGATATTATAAACAAGAGTGGAACTGTAAATTTTAACAACTGCAATTTTTCGTATACTGAAATGAAATCTAATAGATTTTTTGCAAAGGAACAATTTTGTATTTATTATTTTCAGAACTGAAAGAAGAAACTGTTAGCATATTTTTCAAACTTAAGGGAACTCGTGAATCGTAACAAAATCCTATATAACTTGAAAAAGCTTTCTTGAGATGCGTTGTGTTTATAAATGATTTATTGCTTTTTGTTATAAAATGAAAACAAATAATGTTCATGACCTTTCACTTTTTTCAGTTTCCTAAATATTTCAGAGGCGAATATTTTTCAAAAAATTTGGTGGAGCTTCAACCATGGAATAACATGAAAATGAAAATGTTGTACCATAGCTAAGCTCCTCCTTCTTTCCTTTAGATTTTAGTTGAGTTTCATATTTAGTTATCAAAATATGGTACAACATCAAATTGCAGATAATATACCATGGTTTTCCCTCAACACACTTTTTAAGCAAGTTATTTCATTAAAACATCAAAAGAAAAAATACAATTTATATTACAATTGTTTTCATTCGTTAGTTAAAATTCTTATGTAAAGGCCGATATAAATTTCTGATATTTTATAACCTAAATGTGCTAAAGGAGGATCGTAAAATAATGTTTTTTTTAGTGAAATATTTTTTACACGGGTATGTTGAACATTAACTTATACTGTGGTGTTCAATGTATGTACGTTTTCTGATCTTTTAATTCTAGCAAACATTTTCCCTCTTTCTTGTATTGTGTAATTAAATACAAAATGTGTATTATTCTTTGACAATACCTCGTGAAGTCGTGGTTAATTCACGGTAATTTAAAGATCGACTGTCTGAAAGTCTTTTGCTCTTCACCTGAGTGCACTTTCGCCTTAAGCGTACACCTTCCCAGATGTGAATAACACATCGGATGGATTATAAGACAGAAATGCCAGTATAATACACAATGATTACACTACTAATTTTCTTTTTTTGGGGAAAAGAAGGTGATGGCATAGATCTCCTTGGAATATTTCATTATCAGTTGCATGTTCTACAAAGAAATTGTCCATTTTGGCCGCAGTAAAAGAGTGTCTTCAGAAATACTGTGAAACTGTTTACTCGCGTAGTGGTATTAGCCATATGTGGATTCTAAAAAAACTCTAAAGAATTTTTTGATAATTCAAAAACTCAATCTTTCTCTAAAATTAATTCTATCAAAACTTTTGATTTTTCAACCCTGTATACCACTATTCCCCATGTAAAATTGAAAAATCGTCCAAAAGAAATAAACCACAATGTTTTTCAATAAAACAATGGCAGCATACGCTAAAAATATATTGCTTTTGGGTACCATACGGCATATTTTGTTAATAGTGAACATAAAGGTAAAACATGCTACACAGAGAAACAAGTGATCAGTATGCAGGGGTTTCTCATTGATAACTTATTTGTTGAATTTGGAGGTGGACTTTTTAAGCAAGTTGTCGGCATTCGTATGGGAACGAATTGTGCGCCTCTTCTTTCCCACCTTTTCTTATTTTCATATGAGTCGGAGTTCCTTCAGACACTTGTCAAAAACAAGAAAATCAAAGAAGCCCGATCATTTAATTTCACATTCAGATTTCAACTTTTCTGATTGGGTTCCATTAATATATCCTCCAGAACTAGAAATTGAAGACACAAACAGAAACAGCTTCCTCCACCTCATTTTTAGACTTATGCCTTGAATTTGACATAAGTGGTCATCTCAATACCTGAATCTATGACAAGCGAGACGATTTTAATTTTGAAATTATAAAGTTTCCCCATCTTAGCAGTAATATACCAACTTCACCTGCATATGGGATATACATTTCCCAACTCATTCGGTATTCAAGAGCTTGCAGCTACTTCTCATACTTTCTAAAACGTCACCAGTGTATGAGCAGAAAGTTGATGAGCCAAGGTTATGTCAAAGAATGTCTCGCCTTGTTTCTAAAAAAGTTCATTTGAATATTCCAAGACCTTGTTGATAAATATTCCGTATTAACTTCACAAATAATACATGATGGTCTTGGAGTATTGATCCTAAGTACTGACGTTGTTTGTCATCTTAATTACGTGTTAAAGTCCCCTTTTTTTGTCCTTTTTAACCTTTACTGTTTATCCATTTTTGATTATATACTTATGACGTGAACCGGTACTTATACATTCCGCCATTGTGCTTTGATCAATTTTGAGATCTTGTCTTTCATTTTTGCTAAATTAATGTACTTTGTCAATATGCCATTTAGTGTTTCCTTGTTGAAACAGTTATTTGTTTTTATAGTGATTAAGATTATATTACAATGTTTGACTGCTTTATCCCAATTGTTGACGTTTTTACCAATTATGTCTGTTTATTTGCTCACACATTGTTGTCAATATAATCGAAATATATGCGACTGTCATAGAAGTGAGAGGTTTAGCTAGCTATAAAACCAGGTCTAATCCACCATTATCCACATAAGGAAATGACTGTTCCAAGTCAGGAATATGACAGTTATTTTCCATTCGTTAGATGTGTTTGAGTTTTTGATATTGCCATTTTATAAAAGACTTTCCGTTTTGAATTTCCCTTGATATTTTTGTTATTTTACTTTTTTTTAGTACGCTCTATTTTTAATGTTTTTCACATACCTTAACGATGAATGAAAAACTATTCTAATCATGATAAGAAAATGTTAAATTCAATTAAATGATTCATATAAAAAAACAAAATGAAAAAGTAACGTTTACAAACTTAGAAAAGAACAATTCTAATATAACGTGCTTTTTTTTTTGCTTTGTAAACACCACCGTGATAAAATTCACGACATATCTATACGTATCGCAAATTCAGAGATGCACATAATAATGGCTGTTACAATATGCTCCTACATAAATCCATATGTATCGTAACCTATGTGCAAATGCTATGCTGATTTCGCTTTGTTAAAAAATTGCAATTGAAAAAAAAACTACAGAACCTTTATTCTTATTCTGATGCATAACAAAAAGAATTAATGCATTATAGCTCGGCAAAGTGTACAATTATAAAATTCCGCGAAGTTCCACGAATGTTTTGGCGTAATAAAGTCATTTCAAAACATGACGTCATACGAATGAAAACGAAAAATCTGAAGGTTTTTTCGTTGAGTTAACCCTCCAATTTCGGATTTTATTGCATTAAAATGGGGTTTTAGGTAGGTGTTGTTTTATTTTCCATTCTATTGCATTTTTCGCACATTCAGTAAATCAACTTGGAGGCTCCGAAGTTACGAAATGTCAACTTTGGACTTGACGGTAGCTTACGATAAAAAAATGTAAATTAGAAATGGCAAATGTTTAGGTTGAGAATTAAAACATTTTGTAAAAGAATTTCACACATTTTTTTCTAGCAGCTTTATAAGAAATAATTTATGCAAACTATAGATTTATTAGATTTTTTAGCTTTATCTAATAGGGGTAAAATAGCACAGCCACACACACGGCATACCCATCCTCGCTTCAGTTTTGTAAAATGATTGTATTTGTCCTATTACATTCGAAATAATTTATTGAAGCCATAGATTTGTTCGAAATGTACACGTGGCCTGGGCCGTGATATTCGAATTTTATCGTGAGCGTTAGCGAATGAATTATTTCTTAATTCAAATTATCCTCGGGAACCTACCGTGACGGTACCCAAATTGCACCTATTTTTACAGTTTTTTCACCTTTGTTTATTTATGATCCAGACAAAAGTTTTCATTCTGTGTTTATTTTGTAGATGTATCCTTTTTTTTCTACATAGTCACACCAATTTAATTTTGAATCCATATTGAATCATAGAAAAATGGGTTTGAACTGACCTCTAAACGATCCATGATTCTGTAATAAGGAGTACCCAAATTGCATCCATGCTGAAATTCACATCCTCAAAAATCGAATAACAGATATTTTGTTTTATTTTTTCAAATATTTCGAACAATTTGACATTAGTCCATGCTTAGTCTTAATTTTTTTAGAAAAAGATACTTGTAACATATTTTTTT
The DNA here is from genome assembly GCF_021869535.1 of Mytilus californianus. Classification (NCBI taxonomy): domain Eukaryota; kingdom Metazoa; phylum Mollusca; class Bivalvia; order Mytilida; family Mytilidae; genus Mytilus; species Mytilus californianus. Next base: position 4,472,760 of record NW_026262615.1, read on the forward strand.
TGCACATTTTTAAAAGATGACTTTTTGTGGACGTCGCATGGCGACGTTTCCGAAGATTTTACTGTTTTAGTGAATACTTTATCTGTTGATATATACTGTGAACGTTTTGTGTATATTTAATTATATTTTCTTATTTGAAAGACGTGTATAATCACAAGAGGTAAGACACACTATAAAATATCAATTGAAATGGCTTAACTCAATTGAAAGACATTTTAACAAAAACAAGTGAACATACACTGAACGAATAAATTTGATCTATGACACAATGCAAATACAAAATTTATAAAACAAGAGAGTAAGATGTTTAACAATATCAGAAAGACAACCATAACTTTTGACAAAATGCCGCCAAATAGAATAACGTGCACAAGTAAATAAAAATAATTTTGTTGTAAGGTATACATGGAGTACGTAAATGATGTTTACAAAATAAATAATTTTGTTGTTCCTGGTATGAGAACAAAAGTGAAAATTTATCGTTATACTAAACACTTATCAAAGGTGGTACATATTTAAAATATTGAGACTGGATATAACACTGAATAAGTAAACATTAAATAACAAAAATACATTACAAATTGTATCAACAGGTCAAATTAAAACGAGAGTACGATTTGAGAGTACTCGCAGTTACTGAAAGCTAGTTAAAAGCCAAAAACAACTAATAATAAAAAATCATGCATCAGAGAATAAAATCAACTAAAACATATCCCAAGGATGTAGTGTTTTAATGTCATGGACAGTCAAAGAAGACATGACTTGTGCAATGCCAAAATAAAAGTATCGACAGACAGTAGGATAGTTAGGAGTTAACCTGTTAATAAATATGTATAATGTAATATATAGATAGAGTAATCTATATATAGAAAATGAACGTGGATGTGTATTTATACAACCCAAAAAACCGTTTGAAAATAATATAAATTTAGTTATGTTTTAATATACTGATGACAAAATCGATATTTGTGCCAAAGGTTTATTTAAAGGTTTGATGAGTTTACACGGATCACATAGTGATTACCGCGCTTTTAGTACAATATAACCGTAAAATTTAGGATGTGAAATACCGTTTTTTAATACGTTTTCTACAGCAAAATTAACTAATCAAATCTTTGTATCTATGAACGAATTTAGTAAAAATTTTAAGCAATTTATGGTAACGAAATCCCTGACTTAATGATCTACCAGTGATGCATTGATTACGTTCGTTAAAATCTATGACATCACTACACACACGGGCATAACGAACGAGTTGGGATATATGAACACCGTATGATGGAGCCAAAGGAACATCGACGTCTAAAAAGGGAACATTAACAATATGGAAATGAAAAATCGTCTCTTTTGTGGTAAATTTTAGTATGGAGTTTCTCTTAAAAAAATGAAATGTCTCAATCTAAAAAAGGACAACTGCTGCTGTTTATGTTAGATTTATCTAAAGTAAGTTAAATTGAATTAAATGATTCATATAAAAAAACAAAATTAAAAAGTAACGTTTACAAACTTAGAAAAGAACCATTCTAATATAACGTGCTTTTTTTTTTTGCTTTGTAAACACCACCGTGATAAAATTCACGACATATCTATACGTATCGCAAATTCAGAGATGTACATAATAATGGCTGTTACAATATGCTACTACATAAATCCATATGTATCGTAACCTATGTGCAAATGCTATGCTGATTTCGCTTTGTTAAAAAATTGCAATTGAAAAAAAAACTACAGAACCTTTATTCTTATTCTGATGCATAACAAAAAGAATTCCTGGTATGAGAACAAAAGTGAAAATTTATCGTTATACTAAACACTTATCAAAGGTGGTACATATTTAAAATATTATGACTGTAATAGTAAGTTCTTTTTGGTAAATTTGAAGCATAACAGATCATTGCCTTACATAGAAGCCAATAAAAGTTTGATGAAAATTTCCTTACATGACAATATTGAGACTGTAAAAGTAAGTTCTTTTTGGTAAATTTCGGTAGTATATTTAGAGAACTCTGGATTATTTAACGAAAACATATCATCAAGATAACGGTAGGTATTGTTGAATGTATCATCCAAATGTAACAATGACGTGTCTTTACTGAGTTTGGTCATAAACGGAGATTCATAGCAATGCAAGAATAAATCTGCTATTAAATGGGCGAAGTAAGTGCCCATAGGAATACCTACTACCTGTCGATACATTTATCGCCAAAACGTACATATATGTTGTCCAGGAGAAAATTTAAAGTTTCAATCATATCTTCATATTTAATTTCCAGTAAGTGTATCTAGCATACTCTCCTTTTTCGTTGCAGAAAAGGGCTTTAAACTAGTTACAGCAAATAGATTTGCGATGAGATTTTTCAAAAGATCATTGAATTAAATATGAAAACGTTTTCTTGATAAGATTGTGTGGAAGTGTAGTGTAGAGAGTAGAAAAATCATAACTGTCAACAGCATTAAAAGGACCATCAAAAGCACGTATTTTATCTAAAATCTCTAATAAATTTTTCACACTCTAAAATTATTTAATACCATTATTTTCATGTGCTTTATTACAAAAGTTAATAACAAGTTCTTTGATAGTAGTAAGGGGGGTAGTTAGAAGCACTGACCGATTATTAGAAGAACACTTACTAGATGCGGAGATGAAACGGAATTTAAATGGTTGTTTGTGTAATTTAGGTAACAAGTACATAGTAAGAACTTTCAAATGTTCGGAAGAGGCTTTAAGCTGGGTAGTGGCAGTGATATGCTTGTTTAAAATTTGTCTCTCTGTGGAGCGTACGGACCTGAATGTAGACGAATTGATAATTTCGTTTTGGAGAACTTCCGTGTAGTATATGCGTCACACCACCACTACATTATTTGCTGCTTTGTCTTCCAGTACAAACACAAACCGCTTTGCGACGGTTTCCAATCTATTATAGAAGGAGGACGATATTAAGGTCCTTTCTTAAGCAAAATTTTAACCTCACGGTCTTCGATGATGTTAAGGTCTCCTGTAATGACATGACTATAGGGAACATATCTAAAACTAGATGTTTCACAGTCTCAAGTGGAAGGAGCATTTTTTTCTATATTGACGTCTGCTGTAACTGACGTATAATTCAAAATAAAATATTATGCTGGGATTTTTATAGGAATGCGAAATAATAGGTGGTTCTGTATTATCAAAATATGGAGGTTTTTGACTATGGAAGGTCTCTTGAATTGTCTTATGATATAGCTCAACAATATTTAGTTCAGTGAGTAAAAGAACTGAGAATCTAAATTTTCCAGTCCCTCAAGTGAAGACGATTTTGACTAGACATACAGCTTGTCACACAACAGTGATTAACAATATAAAAGTGAATCAAGTTTGTATTTTTCAAATTATCACACATTAAAAACAATAGATATAAGAAGATATGGTATGAGTGACAATGAGACAATTCTCCATCCAAGTCAAAATTTATTAAAGTAAACCATTATAGGTCAAAGTACGGTCTTCAACACGGAGCCTTGGCTCACACCGCACAGCAAGCTATAAAGGGCCCCAAAAATTACTAGTGTAAAACCATTCAAACGGGAAAAACCAACAGTCTTATCTATATAAAAAACAAGAAACGAGAAACATGTATTTGTAAAAAACAACTAATTAGCTTTAATAATAAAGAAAACAAACTGCCAAATTACTTCATTGTTCCCTCGTACGATTAAAACTTTATGAATCTTCATTGAACAATAGTATAAAAAAGATCGAGACAAAAAATAAAATAACAAAAATACCGAACTCCAAGGAAAAATGAAAATGGCAATATAAAAAAGAAGATCTGGTATGATTGCCAATGAGACAACTCCCCACAAGAGACCAAATGACACAGAAATGGAAAGTCCATTATAAATGGCAAAATCAAAAGCTCAAATTTATTAAAGGAATGGAGACAACTGTCATATTCCTGACTTGGTACAGGCATTTCCTTATGTCAAAAATGGTGGATTAAACCTGGTTTTATAGCTAGCGTAACCTCTCTCTTGTATGACAGTCGCATAAAATTCCACTATATTGACAACAAATGTGTGAGCAAAACAAACTGACATAATAGTTAAAAATGTCAACAAAAAAATCATTTGTATCTTTAGCTGGAACATTTCGTTTCATAATCACATTTTTCTTTCTTTATATAGCAACAATACTTTATATTATAAAAACAATACAATCAAAGGTACAGAGAATGACATGAAAACAAGATGCACAAATAATACATAATATGGTAGTGGTGAGTTAACATTGGTGTAGTATGCGATACAATTTGAAGGCATTAAAAACAAAACAAACAAAAAAAGAGTCTAGCCAGGATGACCCATTTTCTCGTTTATCATCCTAATTAGTTTACACAGTCTTTTAAGAAGAGAAATTTCTTTGTGTTGAAAAGTTTCTCACGTTTTAATACATTTGAGTGACATGACAAATATGTGAGTAAATACAATTTTCTTTCGCTTTTCAGTGCAGGACATTCTAAAATATAATGATATTCGTCTCCTATCTTTGATGTGTCGCAAAGTGTGCATTTTCTCTCCAATCTTTCTACATATGACCATCGACCTCTTTCGATTAGTAAATTTTGATATAGTGTCCTAAATTTACCAAACGTTATGACATCTTTTTTTTTTGGAAGTATTAGTAAATAATCTTCCAATGTTAAATCTTTCTTGAAGCTTTTATAATTTAAGCATTTTTGGGTGTTTTGAATTTCCGATAGCCATGTTTGCCTAAACTGATCTGTGAGCTGAATTTTTGCCGCTTCAACTAACTATTTTGGGTAAATACCATTCTGGAGCAGGAAAATATTGGAGAAACTGCATTCATCTAAAATGTCATTTACATTTTCCACCCATTTTGTTTCTCTGTTATTTTAAAGATAAGGAGATGTGGTATGATTGTCAATGAGACAATTATCCACCAATGTACAAATGAAGTGGATCTAAGCAGTTATGGGCAACGATACGGCCTTCAACAATGAGAAAAACCCATACCGTATAGTCGGCTATAAAAGACCCAGACATGAAAAATCTGAAACAATTCAATTTGGAAAGCGAACGGCCTAATTTATAACAAAACAATTTACGAAAAAATAAATATGACAGACACGAACCAACACCAACACTTGACAACAGCCTCTTGACTTGGGATAGGCACATAAAGAATGTAGCGGGTTTACCATGTTTGTGAGCGCTCAACCCTGTAATTAGTCATTGTTAACCTGTAAGTAATGCTGAACAGCTAATCATTGTTAGAAACAGCTTACACCAATAAGAAATCATTCTAGCTTCAATCGAAATGAATAACGAGTGACGTCTAGTTTCCCAATAAACAATTAGGTTCAACGTACTTGTTTTCTTTTTCTTTCTTTTTTTTTTTTTTTGCGTACTTGTTTTCATATTGAGAAGATGTTTCAAGAATTGAAAATGAACTTTTTCAATTATATCATTTTTTTCCCCCATAGTCTCATACTTTACACCCATAAAGGAGGATGGGCCTCACAATGTATCAAAAGGTCGATTGTTCCATTCGGTTGATATGTTGGAGCTTTTCGTTTTGAATTTTCCATGGAGTTCGGTATTTTTGCTATTTTACTTTTTTAATTGAAAAAGTATTATCCTGCCTTTTTTAGTACACTTTACTCAGCTTTAATTGCTTTGTCTGCTAGTTGTTTTCTTGATTTGCACGAAGAAGTCTGACCTAGTCAGAAACAGTCCTAAGTAGTGAAATTATTTTACTATATTTTCGACTCTTCGATATTAAAATTAAATTTCAATTTACTTTGTTGTCGTCCCTTTGAAAAGAAAGGTCAACAGTGTGTTTTTTAAATGGTATGCACCCAATTGAATATGTATATGATTTCACATCTTGCATAATATTAACATCAGTCGGGACAGAACGTTATATTACAACTGACATGGCATGCTATAAAACTTTTACCTGTGCACACCTGGTTCACTCACTAGGAAAGCGATGCATTGATATCCGTTATTTTGACATATGCAACTACCCCAGTCACAATTACGTTCTATAATTCTGCATGTTACTGGTTTAATTAGGATTTTGTAAATTTACTGGTTACCCGTGTGATGAATGATTTAGAAAATTGAAAAATATAGACATGTAATCTCAGTTGACATCCATTCTTTTATTAATTTAGAATAATTTCATTAAGAATCGGACAAAACTAATGTACATGGGTTTTGTCAAAACTTACACTGTGATTAGGTGCCATGTTTGTTTCCTTTGATCACGTTGATGTTCTGACTTAATATCTCCTTTATCTAGCAATGTACTAGGGTATTTTTAGAATGACATATATGTCAAATTTAATTCCAATATAAACATTGAAATTAAATTGAATTATTTGCATGGACAAAACTAATGCAAACATCGTCCACGTTTGGAATAATTGGTCGCAATTTTTTTTCTTCGAATATTTTATCAAAACAAACATAATGTATCCACTCCCAAAAAAGAACAATATTTGATTCCATGCTGCTTTAAGGTAAGACAATGACTGAAAACGTATGCATTCAACAGTTATTTGATTTCCATCGTAAAAATCTTACAAAAGTCGAGTTACGGCATATAAATCTTTTTTTTGTGTGCAAGAGACAGTTTCTAAAAACAATAAAAAATATTTGAAATATTACAAAACTTTTTAATTAGTAACAAAATGAATAGATGTCGAGTCGTTGTTTACTTCCGACAGTGGCCGCCATTTTCAAAATATTGCTAACGAATGCAAAAATGTAAACTTTTAAGTCAAATTTTTAAGCAAAAAGTTTGTTACCTAAACTGATTTTGTTTTCGATCCATTTGAAATAGATGTATTTGTCGGCCTTTTTATGGGTTGGGCGGTTATTATTTACAATAAAAAGTTGAGACAATTGAGTATATAAAAGAAGGTCTCATTAAAATTTTATCGAGTGTTAAAGAAGAACGAACGACGAAGGACGTATGGTCATGGCACCTCAATTTTCAAAATTAATATTATGCAAAAAACATATGTATGAATTGAAATTTAGAACATATCTAGTTGTCAATAAGAAAATTCTTAAAAACGCGGGGTTGGGCGGTAAAATACAGAATGTAGCAAAAAAGTTATGATCGTTTAATCTATGAAGCCAGAACATTTTCATTGAAAAACATTCGGCCATTATTGATATATACTGAACTGTAAAAGTCACGTGATAACCGCGATAGTTGGATATGATTTGTAAGGTCGCTAGGAAGTCGTCAGAATATCCGAATGGTGCCACTTTCACAAGACCTCTGGCAATAATTTATTTAGTCATGCCGATTATCAAATTAGGGATGAACCCAGAATGAATAAAAGTTGTTTTTCCATATATATACATCTTGTCGACACTAAATAACATTTTTGTATGCCATGCTTGTTTTTGCACTTCGAGGTATTTAGATATCACATGGTTATATGTATCGAGATGCTGTAAAGATGGCGTAATATCGATAATCGATAGTCGGATTTGAACATGTATTTTGATTACTTATCCAGGAGAATATTTATTAATTAAGTGTAGTAAAAATGGTCGAAATAAATTAACATATTTAATGAAAGAATATCTTTTCCAATGTTTTGAATTGTTTATTCTGTTTATAATATAATCTGTTTTTCTTTTTGCAATCTTCACTAATGTAATTGTCTGATGATAAGGATAATTACAATTGATAACATTAAAGAAATAACATAATAGACTAAGATTGAGGCAGTTATTTAAAGGGAATCAAGTTTATACTGTATGACAATAAATCACAATTGTCGACACCTGATACATGATGTATCCTATCTCCCTGTATGCATTTAGACAGAAAATTTGAGTGTCATGTACAAAAAAACGTTCATTAACGAACAATTTATTGCTTAAATCTTAATTTCTTAAATTGTCCGTTTGTACATTTGAAAATTATAAAAAAAACAAAGGCTTTATCTCCGCCGGGCAAAGTTGACATTAAATGGAAATGGATATTGTCTTGTGTCCTTTCTGGTCATATAACTCTTCAACTATTACGGTTTTGTACATCCTTGGCTTTCAAATATTCAGATTTGAGCGTTCCTAATGAAGGTAAATTCAGATAAGCGCTTCGGACGCACGAAATGTATAACGTGTTGTTTTCATTTTTACAGCACTCGGTCGATACCGCTGGAAGTGGACTATCACACCTCGAGGGTATTATCAGCTAAGTAGTCAGTACTTCGATATTGACATGAGCGTTCTTGATGGGGGTAAATCTATGAAAGCGCTTCAGATGTTTGAAATTCATAACGTGTTGTTAACATTTTTTAGCTAGTTTAACACAAAACAAATGTATTTTTTTCAAATTAAAAACAAGAACACAATATATCAAATCGCTATCTTTTCATTTGTACTAAATTTGCACAACAGAACTCCGGTCAATTCAAGAAATTCCAATCATAATAAAAACTACATAACAAATGTGGGTTTTGAAGAGCTGATACTGGTCGATATATGAGGCTTTTTGTCTTCTTAATATAACCAACAACCGTTAAACTGTATCTGGTTTGAATATTACGCCGCGAATATTAACGTTCATGTCTTGGATGATATGCATAGGTCACTTTTCTCATTGCCGTAGCTAAGTCTGCAAAAGTTATAAAAAAAGGATGTATCCCACGAGCTACACTTATGCTTTGGTTTGTTAGTATATGAGGTTGTAGATACATTGGAAGTGTATAAAAGAAAAAAATGAATATCAATATTTGAAACACAATAATTTATTCATGCGTATATAAAGCAATAAAGGCCTTGCCGCAGAACCCTAGCTATTATGGTCCCTGGAGTATTTTGTGTGGTATTTGCAGTCAAAGATTATAAAAACTACAAATACAATAACTTATCCCAAGGAAAATGGTCCGAAAAGTACACTGAGACATACAGTTCCACAGGTCCACATTTTATAATGCATCGTTAACTGTGTACTTCGCAAGAAGGAAGTTAGTATCACAGCTTTCTTAAAGACGATTGAGTTGTTTCTCCTAGGCAAAAGATGCCGAATAAAGGGCAAACAAAAAAACAAATGGGAAAAAAAAACTACAGAAATGATGGACACCCATCAACATCCTCCTACATGATATCCGTATATTTTGATTGTTTAATATCAGAATGTAAATAAAGTGCACACTGGACTTAAATTTAAATTATGCTGAATCATATTTTCCATCCAAATAAGTTATTGTATTATAAATATTTGATAAACACTTATTTAGAAAGAAGAGGTATGATGAGAGCGGTAATATAGCCACTGAGAATGTAAAACTTTTCATTTATTTCAATATTATTTGTATAATTACTGTAATTAATGTAATTGTATTGAACAGATTTACTTTTTAGTCTATTTTTGGTACTATCTTTTTGGCGTGGCTCGATACTTATATGTCCCGCCATTGTGTTATTGTACAATGGTCATTTTTTTGTATTCTTGTGTTTCATGTTTGCCTATGTGCTTTGTCTATGTGCAATTTTGTTTTTCTTTGTTGACATATTTGTTTGTTTTTATAGTGATTAAGGTTATAACACAATGTTGACTACTGTACCTCTTTTTTTACCTATTATGTTTTGTTTACACATTGTTGTCAATATAATGGAATGTTATACAACTGTCATACAAGTGAGAGGTTTAGCTAGCTATAAAACCAGGTTTATTCCACCATGCATAAGGAAATGCCGGTACCAAGTCAGAAATATGACAGTTGTTTTCCATTCGTGTAATGCGTTTAAGCTTTTGATTTTGCCATTTGATAAGGGACTTTCCGTTTTGAATTTTCCTTCGAGTTCGGTATTTTGTTTTTTTGACTTTTTAATAGGAACATAAAGTCGGATCAGTTTATTTCGACCTTTTTAATCCAGGTTTGTTTTTGAAGAAATGAGAATGAGGAATCCCTGAAGAATGTCAATTATAAAATATAAAATACTTGTATTAATTATATGACACATGAATGTCTTGTAAATACATAAATCATATAATGCAGTTCAAATGTTTATATATTTTAACATTTTTGTATAATAATTATGTTTTATCTTAAACATGCTACACGAATATTTAAATATAAGATTAGTATAAACAATATTTACTTTCGAAAACAAATAGATAAACACGTACAGCAATACCATACACGGATTGGAAAATCATAGAAATTCCACTCCTAATAAGATTTAATAAGTTTACATGTATTGCAATATGGGCATTTAAGTTGGTCATATTAATGCTCTAATGAGATTTTATGTTCCCTCTTTGTTCTTGTTCATATTGATGTTTGCTAAGAATACCGTCATGCAAACAATAATTATGTTTTATACAGTACAAGATCATATATGTATCAATCATTTTAACCAAGGAATAGATACATCCTAGATTCCTGGTTTGCATTTAGATTAATGGCAGTAACTTTGATCAACATGTGCTGTTTCACTGAATATGATTATGTTCATGAATAAGGTCATTAAACATTGTTAGGTCTTTGTACACTGGTGTATGAATACACCCTCGAGTGCAGTACACAAGCAGAGGTAGGTTATTGATGCTTACATTTTCATTTCATTTACATTGGGTTTATGAATCACTGAAACAATAGGTGCAGAACGAGGCAATTATTTGCAGATCCAGGACTTTTAACTTATGGCAGATATCATAATTCAGAACACTGTCCTTCATTCACACATTTTAGGTCAACGAAGAGTAATATTCCGACCTCTCCTCATTTTGTACCTGCCCTAGACAATCTATTTAATCAGAAGGTTCTTAGTATGTTTTAAAATACAGACAATCCAACGTTATAATATTATGCAAATGCTGAATTATCAATTATGCAAAACATCATTACATCTGATGAACTAACGACTTTTAAAGCTTCCGAAATAATCTTTATTGCATACTTGATTGAGTGCACCCAGGTTTTAAATGTGTTACTTCAATCTTTTCTTTTATAAAACGTATCGTTTTCTTAAGAGAAATCTGCTTTTCTCTTGGCTTGACTACTTGTTACACCAAACAATCGTAAAGATTAAACAAAAACTATGTGAAACGTTCTTTCCACAGGTCCTGGATGAAATATATATATCGCTACCTGAAAATGGGGAACAAAATTGTGGGTTATTTAAAGTCATGGGCTGCTATGGATCTTTTTGCATTGGTCAAGTTAGTTGCGTATCATAACTTCGATACCGATGTAATGCATCAGTTCTATAAGAGAAAACACAAGATGTTAATTAATGAAATGAAGAGCTGTGGTATGATTGCCATTAGGTCCAAATGAAGCGCATTTAAGCAACTACAGGATATTATATGACCTTCAATAATAAGCAATACCCATACTTTATAATCAGCTAAAGCCATGATTTGAGGAAATAATTGTTCACAAAAGTTAGATTAAATTTCCGCGCGACTTTGCCGCCTCCTTATAGTAGATTTTGTAAAATGTCTATATCATAATGAACAAATGTGTCAATGTTTTACGGACACCAACACGTGGTTTACCGTTATGGAGTATCTGTTTCACAGATGACAACGGATATGTTTCAGTTATCGAAACTACAATCCATTCCCCTTTTTCCCGAATGTTTCCCACCGAATTAGACTTATCACCAGGTTTGTAATTACATGAGCAACATGACGGGTGCCTCCTGTGGAGCAGGATCTGCTTTCCCTTCCGGAGCACTTGAGATCACCCTTAGTTATAGTGGGGTTCGTGTTGCCCAGTCTTTGGTTTTCTATTTTGTCTTTTTCTTTTTAAGCCAAGGCGTTGTCAGTTTATTTTCGATTTATGAGTTTGAATGTCCCTTTGGTAGCCTTCACCTTTTTTTTCCAAAATGATCTGACAAAAACTTCATGGTTAAAAACCTTGATTAAAAGCTTCAATCTAACAGCAGACCTACGAACGCCACACATACCGGACATCATAACGCGCTTCTATCATAAGCGGGGTAAAACAATCATCAATCCAAGAATATACTTTCAACTGATTAAATCTAGAAAAAAAAATCTTACCCTTTGTTTTTTGTGAATAATCATCGTTCGGAATAATTGGGCGAAGGCAACTATTCACATTGTGATTTTCATTCATTAATACGAATAATGCATATCATCAATGAAAATCTTGAGGTATAAAGGTATTTAATGAATGCATATGACGAATGCGCAAATTTCAATATATGTTTTACCTTTTAAACAATTTCTTTATTTTAAATAATACAATCAATATGTCAAAGGCATTAAAGAAATGTACGGCATATAATGAATGATGCAGCATTTTAACACCTTACAAATGTTGATATGCCATTATCAAAAGACTGAAATGCCGTTCTATGACTTTGCCTACAATGATATGACGTTATATCGCCTTGCATACAATAATATGGTATTATCTTGCCTTACATACAATGCTATGACATCATCTCGCCTTGCATACAATGCTATATCATTATCTCGCCTTGCATACAATGATATGGCATTATCATGCCTGGCATATCACGATATGACATTATCTCGCCTTGGGTACAATGATATGACATTATCTCGCCTTTCATACAATGTTTTGGCATTATCTCGCCTTGCATACAATGATATGACAGTATCGTGCCTGGCATATCACGATATGAATGACATTACCAAGTTTTTATATCTACTATTAATTTTTTTAAAGTTTACCGAAAGGTGAAGCTGAAGACAGATGAATATAACTCTTAAACCAAACGAAAAGAAACAATCACGCTGTTCTTTTTTCAAAACCTTAAATACGTTAAACTCTCATTTCTTGTCATTGTTAATACGGTTTTACATTACAAAACATAGCACATCATGACTTATTGTTTAAATCCTTCGAATAAATTAACATTGCTAAAGAGAAGCGAAATGTAGTTTCTTTCGTTGATTTCATAGAAATAGCGTTTATACAAAAAGTTCTTCAATCCAGCCGCTTCCTTTAGTTTCTCACCCACCGCCATGCTAGGGTGAATACAATGCCCGAAAATATTCCTCCGATTCCACCTACAATACATAGTCCAAATGAGTAGTGAAAGTTGGAAGAATCAAACGTAAAGCCCCTAGAAGATAGTGTTGCGAAGACTATTGTTCCGATCAAGGCAAGTCCTCCTGAAAGAAAAGAAAATATTTGTCAAACTGACTAGTGTACTGATTTCCAAGTGAATATTACCCTGTATCTATTATGACTGGAAATGGAAGTACCAAATTGTAAATGTGTATATAATGAGCGACCTCCAGTTGTTCTCAACGGCAATAGTTTCTCAATTCTCAATAATTGTCAGTCATATCAATTTTGGTTTAATTTTGAATAAAATAATATGAAGCAAATCCCAGAGCGTCAAATTTCGAAGCTTGCAAGTGCTTTGAACCTGCAAATATAGTTAACGAAAAACACCTCTATTTCATAACAATTGTAATTTCCAGGCAACCACGGTCCTTTTGTGAAGTCTTTCACAACATACGTTGTATAAGGTATGTGATATCCTAAGCTTTAATTGTGTCACGGTATTACGTAACCATTTTTTTTTTAAATCGACAAGTGCTTTTTTTTATATCAAACAGAGTAATGACCATTCTTCAAGCGTTAATTCCTCAACCATGATAATAATTTCAAATACGTTACACTCAAGATGAACAAACAAACTCCTTATTCGAAACTCGAATCGAATCATCATTTTTTACAATTCTATCAATAATCGGGACGTACAGAAATGGAAATTCAATTTTAATTGGCTATTTGTCTCTTCAAGTATGTAAAACATGTATATACAATGTACGCAACAAGTTGGTATACTCAAATTTCTTGTTTTTTTTTTGTTTTTTTTTGTTGTTTTTTTTTTTTTTATTTTTCTATTTACATTCTTCGCAGTGCTGGTTTTAAAGCATCCCTTTACGAATTGGCTTAGACTTTTTAAAATATATGATCTGTGTTTACTTACATTTCATGTTAGAAGAAAGATTATCATTCTTTTAGGAACTAAATTGGTTAGAAGCGATAGAAATATGAACTGACGTCATGTTTAGACATTTAAAAATGCTTTGCTCTAGACCATTTTGTTTTCCTCTTTTGACATATTTGTTTGTTTTTATAGCGATTACGATTATAACACTATATTGACTGCTATACTCCAAGTTTTGACATTTTTACCAATTATGTTTGTTTGTTTTGGTCACACTTTATTGTCAATATTATGGATTTCTATGCGACTGTCATACAAGTGAGAGGTGTAGCTAGCTATAAAACCAGGTTTAATCCATAATTTTCAACATAAGGAAATGCCTATACCATGTCAGTGATATGACAGTTGTTTCCATTTGTTTGATGTGTTAAGTTTTTTATTTTACCATTTGATAAAGGACTTTCCGATTTGATTTTTCCTTGGAGTTCGATACTCTTGTTATTTAACTTTTTTCATATTGAATTTCACATTGACATTATTTTCAATTAATCTATTAATATTTACCTGCAATAAAGTTAAGTAAGCCTATTACAACAAACATAATTCCTTGATCTTTGAGTACAAACATCTTAAGGAAAGCACATACCAAAGCTGCAACAAAGGCTATCAGTGCAAAGCTTTCCAGAACTCCTGCAGCTGTAAGTTGGGCGTCACGTACTGGTGCATCTGCAATAATTTATTATAAAAATAAGACCAAAAAATATGTTTGTTAGGATATCTTCGGGTAAATACACGGGAATGTAGACATTTTGTTTTTTTTTTTTTTTTTTATTTTGCTTCTTTTTTACCTTAAATATATGACAATACTTTGCAATTTTGTCAATTTTCACACCGAGAGGTCCAAATAAAGCTTAAGAATATGCATTACGAGGCATTCAAAAGTTGGATGGTAAATAAACCCTATACACAAACATTTCTTTTATCTATGCCTAAAATCAGTCGTTTGATAGTCTTATTCCCCTTTATCTTCAAAAACATCAAGTATATACAAATAAATACAAACTATTTGATGTCACCACTGGACCTAGTAAGGCTGCTAGGAATTAGGTATTGGTTCTTAACACACTAAATGTTATTGTGGTGGTAACATCATGCAACTAAATTTAAGGTTGCCGGGGTGTCTACCTCTTGGATTTTGAAATAGCAGACAGCAATCGGTCTAGATCTTGAATGAAATGTGCAAATTTCGAGAGTAGTATGTAATTCATGTGTAAGACTGGTCATGTTGATATAGAAAAGTATGTGTTTTATGATATTTACGGTTGTATTTTACAAAACACAGAATTTCATTTGTTTGATACACTTTTTCCAACTTTGCTAAATAAGGGTAGATAACTCAGATATAAGGGGACATAGCTCAGATAAAGTAACTTTCATAATAGAATGTGTTGTGAATTTACCTATTTTATTATGTAGCAAGAAAACGTGTCCGGTGACCCCTTTTTTTCTTTTTCTCATCTGAAAGCATATTATTGGAGCTATCTTCTCATATTTTATCTTAAAATTCTATGCTGTAGTTTTCTATTTATCACACAAAATTGGGTTTTGAATGCATAATTTATACAAAATCTGAAATTCTGTTAATCAAATAATACAATGAAATACCAATTCAAGATCCAAAATCCTACATTCTCCTCATAGCTATATATAGTATAGCGTACGCAAATGTAAAATTTGTTATGTTGCCATCGAGACAACTATCTACCAGAGACTACATGACATTGTCAACAACTATATGGTATTGTTCTGTCTTTAACAATGCACAAAACCAATTTTGTTTGTCATCTACGAAAGGCCCCAGCATTAAAGAATATTAATCAATTCGGAGAAAGCTTGATTTATGCTATATCAACAAATGAAAAACAAATATGGCACCTACAACCAACGACAACCATTACATAGTCATAACTTAGGCGAACAAATACGGAATATGACGTGAGCGAAACACGTTTGTTAGTGCTCAACCCTTATCTTACTTATTACAGAGGTTATAGTCCACAACATTAGAACAAACTATATTAACCTAATGAAAAAGACTATACTCATCACATTAGTTTAAAGCACTCAAAAAACAAAAGGACAACAAATACAAAAATAGTACTCAGTTACTGAGACAATTACAACTAATAAATAAAACATGCATTCCCTCACTAATATTTACATCAGTACACAACCAACGGATTTTATGTAAACACGTCATAATAATACTAAAATGTAAGTATCGACAGGATGTAGGGCTAAACAAATTTATTAGATGCTTTGTTATGCTAAAATAATTTAATTTTGGATGTAACACGTCTTCTGATCGGATGAAGTTTCGTCTATCAGCTCATAGACATAATTTTGTCATGTGACCATGACGTCATCAACATTTCTTTTTATTATGATTTACTCCTTAAGAATGGAATTTAACATGAAATTATAAGAAATGACTGTAATACTTTTTTTGTTTATTCAAAATAACCTCAAAAATGTGGTGCACACTTTTAAATAACCCGTTACGCGGGTTATTCAGTGTGTACCACATTTTGTATGGTATTTCTTCAATGAATATTAACGTCATTCCTTAAATAGATAAAAATGAAGACAATGCTACCTATGAAAACAATATTCAGATAATTTACTACAGCATTAAATGTATAACCTTTCAGAATAATGTGATTCGAATAATAAATAAGTTTACATGGATCCTATATAAATTTCCTGGATTTATAAACACTATCACTGAAAAAATAAAAACAATGTGATATTGTCCGTGTAAGAAGATCTATACAGGAACAGTCAAACTTTCAAATAAAACAAAATGCATCTATGAAATAATTCAGTAAAATATACCAGTAATATGTCTTGAATAATATTAATCAGGTTTGCTCGTAATTTTTATGAAACCAACAATAGGTAATAAATGATTAAGATAAGTAAAATGAGAACAATAAAATCGCTACATTTATTGTAATCGCTGGGAGTGGCCTTTGTGGTCAAGCGTATAATTAATGATTTGAATTACTGACAATATCCTTGTGTAATAAGAAACATATAATACATGACATACATGTGTATATACTTGTTGTGATATCATCGAACGGCACATTACATTTTTTGAAAAACAACCACATACTTTACAGTTTATTGAACCCTGTTGTTTAGGTTCATTATTGCATATTTGTATAGCTTAAGTCTATTTAAAACAATATTTGACTACAATATTGAAATCAAATATTTAATCATTAATTTTCATCACACAGTCACTTTAAATAGCCTTTTCTCAGCAAACGATACAAAATTAAAATTTGGAAATTCCTGTATCTGTGATGAAGGGAACGATAAATTATGTCAGAAAATAAGGAAATACCTGAAAAATAGTTACACACTTCTACTCCATTTAATCGAACACATGATTTCCATAATCCCACATGAACAACATCTCCAAATTTATACCAATATGTTGTTGAAAATCCTATTATATGAAGAAGGAATGATACAGTGCTAATAATACTTCCCCCGATAATCATCGGTGGAATAGAAGTTAAGGTATCCACCATCATCAAATTGTGTCGTCTGTAGTGTTTAAACTTGCTAATGTCTAACGGTAACACGTATTATGTGGTTTTATAAAATTATGTTCGCTATTGCATAAGTGATATTTCTAATTTTCAATCTTTTGTTTTATAGTGAGTAAGTTCGAAAGATGACGTGTAATGGACATGGTTCGGTTACGCACACGGATACAAGTTAAACCTTCCTAAACAGGCACTGAGTGCTTTGCAAAATTATAAATTACGTCAGATTTTGTTTGTGTGATTGTGTAATTTTCAAGTAAAAACTAAAGTTTTTTTTTTAATTATTTAATACGTATTTACTGTGGGTACTGTGGATTCATTTATTTTCGTGGGTACCAATTTTCGTGGATTGAGAAAAACTTGCATTTTCGTGGATATTTGAATTCGTGGTTTTGTCTATCTCTGCATACAAAGCCTATATAAATTTAGTTATTCGTTGAACATTTGAATTCGTGGTTCACCTGTACCAACGAAAACCACGAAAATTGGTATCCAACGAATAATAATGAATCCACAGTATATTAGTATATGTGGGTAACCAATTTTAAGAAAACGATAACAAGATTGTTCGTACATTTCATACTACGAATTGAAATGTTAAACGAAATCTAAATTTTTCCAGATCCGTGAATGCAAACTTTGGTAAAACCACGAACTCCAAATATCCACAAAAATACAATCTTCCCTGAATCAACTAAAATACATGAATCCTTTCATAAAGTATGTCTTTTCGTTTAGTTTCATTAAACGCAAAACGGTATGGGAGATAAGTCGAAAAGGAAAGCATTGTTTCAATGGTTTTAGAAAAAAAATATGGATTTTATATGTTTGGAAGAAACTCATTGTACAACATTGGTAAAAATTGATAAGGGACTTTCGGATTTGAATTTTCCTTGGAGTTCGGTATTTTGGTTATTTCACTTTTTTGATAGAAAATGAATAGGTGAAAAAAATGGGAAGGGTTAAGTTTTTGCTATAACGGGACTTCCGCTTCTAAAGAGATAACCAATTTTAGATTTTGACGTTTATGAAAAATATAGAGATGTAGAGGGAAGGAAATTGATGGTTGAATTTGAATTAGACTCAAACAAAATTGTTCGAATTTTTAATGTTTACGCCCCTTATACACAGGTAAAATAGCTACGGACGTATTACGTCCGTAAAAAATCCGTAATACGTCCGTATTATACGGAAAACCTACGGACGAATAGTACCACGGACGTAAAACGTCCGTTGCTTCCCATCCATAATACGTCCGTATCAAACCGTAAAACATCCGTTAAACGTCCGTAATACGGATTTATAATGCTACGTCCGTAATACGGATGTTTAGTACCACGTCCGTAATACGGATTTTTTGTACCACGGACGTATAACGTCTATTAATATTATGCATATTATTATATAGAGATATTTTGAAAAAAAATACCTGTATGGTTTGATTTTTATGTAACAGTTATATTGCTGAAACTTTTGATGGACCTGTCAATGACAAAATGCTATACTTTATTTTAAGGTGATGATACTTTTTATCTGCATTCCCTGATATAGTCTCCTAGTGTTCTATCTAAAATTTGTTTCTGATGCAATACATACAAGGTTTTTGGCATAGAACTTTCTGTCATACAGTGACTTGTTGTTTAACAAGTTGAATATTGATGATAACTTTGATTTAAAATCTTTTTAAACATTCTACATGAATATTCAAGAGTAAATCAACATTAATCATAAGTATTTCAGTGCTTGTCTTTGGTTCATATTTTGCTTTCATATATTAACTTGTTAAAATAAGGCTCTTAGTTTTCTCTATTTGTCATATCCAAACCTTTTCATAGCACACTATATAGTTGGTTTTTTTTCATTGTTGGAGGACCTATAATTGCTCACTATCACATCATTTGAACTCTGGTGGATATTTTTCTCATTGGCAATTCAACCAAATTTCCTTACTTTTATATGATCTTTTAATTATATATCAAGAGTAATTGATCTCAAGAGTAATTGTGAATATTGTATTGTTTCCTTTTTACAGTTTTGAATGTATCTGTTTTCTTAAAACTTTCTTAGAACAAACATAATCTTCAATCTCCTTCAAAGTTCAAAATTTTATTTCCAAGGATTTTTATTCACATTCTAATTTCTTTACTTTCAAAGTCCATGAATGTCAAAATAAATGTCTTCTTTGTAAATTTAAATGTTGTATTTTTTGTAAAATTCCCATATTTGTGAGGTAGTCTTCTATGTCCTGTATTCATGGTATTGGTTATTCTTCACCATGTTCACTGTGAATGGTAACTGAAATAAAATATTCATAAATAATATAAATTTAACTTCCATGAAGTAATGTTATAGTAATTAATAGTCTAATACACTTAAGAGGTCCCAAACTGCCTGCAAAGTATATGCCTATGACATATTGTGAGTTTTAGCATGTTAAATTAAATTGCTTTGCCGAGTGCAGCTGGATAGGACCGCAGAGGTCCAACCCTGAACAGTTGGGGCAAAAATGGACACAATATTCGCACTTGATACAGGTCTGAATTTGGATTGTTTTTAAATATTTGACAAATAATAGGTTTCTGACACAGAATAAATGTAGTCAAAGAACTAGAATTGGTTATATGATTTGAATTTATATTCATTTTTTTGCTTTTGTGCAGTACACTATGCTGTTGCGAATTGACACCCCTCCCCCAAATAATATTTGAAGAATTTTTTTTTTTTAATTTCGGACGATGATGTGATTTTTGGCGGTTGTATAAAAACTGCTGTCATGTCCATGTTTATTGTACTTTTTGCTGTAAGGTTGCTGTCAAACTAATGTAAGCCTTTCCTTTTACTTTCCTTTTATGAAATCTTAAAACAAAGTTGTGTGTGTACTCATATATCAATGTGCAGAAACAGTATCAATAGATTAATCAAACAATGAAGGAATTTTGATAAAACTACCATAGCCGTAACTTGGAAGAGCCTCTATTAAATACAAGCTGTAGGTTGAACCAGTATTTACAAAATTGTCAAAGCATGTTAAGCGTACAACTCATAGGTAACCAGTACCTCAACAAGACATGCTGACCATTTATTTTATGTTGAAATTCTTTAAGATAAAGGTAAAATTACTAAAAGTATCACAAAATCTTAACACTTTACAGATCTTTGACCATGAGGTGAAGGTCGGATAAATCCTATCAGACAGACATCTACACCAAACGATTTTTTTATACACCAAATATAGTTGACCTAATATTTAAGCTTGTAGTACTTGAAAATCAGCAAAAATACAAAAACTTAACATTGATAAATGAAATGAGGTCATACCCAAGATCAGATGAAACCTGCCAGACTGACTTGCCAGACTGATATACATGTACAGTTGACCTACTGCTTATAGGATTTGAGAAATGGACCTTGTCACTGATCAAAAAAGTGAAGAAGAAGTCAGGTGAACCCTTCTAACAGACATGTAGATGTTACAAGGAACCCATATACCAAATATAGTTATAATATCCTATAACTCATACATGTCAAGTGAGAAATTCACATGACAAAAGAACTATATATTTTTTTCAAGCAGTTATTGAACCATGAAAATGAGGTCGAGGACAATGGACATATGACAGACAGAATCTTTGTAACATAAGCCTCTGCAAACAAGATATGAAGTCCAGGGGTTGAAGTCATAAAACTTTGCTCAGTGCTCGGAGCACAAAAATTATGCTCGAAACATGAAATCAAACATTTTGATTGGTTGATTTTGGAGTATGAGTACAAAAATATGACTCAAAAGTTTTATGACTTCAAGGCCAGGTCTTCTACCTTCTGAAATATAAAGCTTTATACAAATCGTTGACAATGCTGCCAAGAATAGAAATACTTATGGCTATGTTTTGACAAAAAAAAATTCTGATCAAAAAACAAAATTGAAAGTGTGAAATAGCATTATATTATATAAATAATAATGTCCTTTGGTCTTTTAAATGACACATTGAGGATCATACCTCATCTTTTTATATTTATATGCTGGTTAAACCTGGTTCATTGAAAAAGCTCCAAGGTTTATCCATGTACATAATCTGATTGCTATGTGTTTGCAAATTCATTCTGATAATGCAAAATCATTAATTGGTTGATTTTTTTTGCTTATTTTAATGTCCAGTGGCAAATATTTTATGTATTCTAAATGATAACAACTTATCAATACATAATATAGGCCAATCTGACTAGGTACACAGCTACTTTAGTACAAGTAATCTTGATGTACAGTTCTCAAGATGCATATCGAATGTACATCTGTAAAGCTGTATATTAACTGTACAGCTATAAAGTTTCATTTAATTTGGACCATTTTTCGGTTTTTCACATTTTTGCCATTTCCATGGTAACGGCAGCCATCTTGAAAATTCCAAACCCAAAGTGCACATCTGCACATGGGGATTGTCTTTATGGAGCAGTTTTATCAATGTATGTCAAGTCATCTCCGAGAACTAAGCTGGACAAAAAGTGTGGAAGAATAATTCGTAGAATGACAATATGTCCCCCCTTTTATCAAAGGGGTGACATAATAATACGCAAAAGTCGATTGTTCAAAAGCGAATTAAAGGTATTTTCTTTCATAAATTGATCGGAAAAATTATGTGGATTGGTTGATTGATGGTTTGTGATCATGATTGATCAATCAATCGATTGATTGATCGATAGTTTGATTGATTGATTGATCGACTGATTGACAGTTTGTAAAAGGTGAGGGGACATTTTTTTTTCGAATTCTCCACTTGATTAATTACTTGTTTGATATCAAAACTTGATTGATTGATCTCTTATCATGATTTGATCACTTTAATCATGATTTGATTGATTGATCAATACTTTGTATAGCCTAAAATGACACATTTTGCATTGGTTTATTCCTTGTCTATACGTTTTGTGCTGTTCAGTGTCAAATATCTAACGCACAATTTTACACGTAAGATTGAGAAATATACTCTATTTCCTCTTCTTACATCAGAAAAAATGAATGGCGATTAAGGTTATTCTAACACTAGATTTGCTATTGCAAGCAATAGCGGAGGATGTCACCCCGTACTGGACATTGTCAAGGTAGTAGCAATCATTTTGAGTGTACCAAAGTCAAATGGCACATCTATTATACATGCCTTTGATTCTGATTCCCCCCCTCCCCTTTTTCTCTTCTCGTAGAATAAGATTGATGTCTATATCACAGCTACTTTAGTACAAGTAATCTTGATGTACAGTTCTCAGATGCATATCGAATGTACATCTGTAAAGCTGTATATTAACTGTACAGCTATAAAGCTGTATATAAACTGTACATCTGTAAAGCTGTATATCAACTGTACAGCTGTAAAGCTGTATATAAACTGTACATCTGTAAAGCTGTATATCAACTGTACAGCTGTTAAGCTGTATATAAACTGTACATCTGTTTGTAAACTGTAGAGTTGATATACAGCTTTACAGCTGTACAGTTTATATACAGCTTTACAGATGTACATTCGATATGCATCTTTAGAACTGTACATCAAGATTACTTGTACTATTGTAGCTGTGTAAGTTTGAAATGTAAATGCTATGATAGTTTGAACTTCTGACATCTCAAGTGTGTGTGTATGGAGCAGTAGAAGGGGCAAAGTAAGGATGCCTTGATGCATACATTACATGGGAAAGTGAGAAAAATAAGCAACAGTGTACATGTACAGTTATACTTGAAACAGTTTTAGGTAGATAACATCAAATTATTTAAATTAACTGCAATTCTACAGATGAACTTACTTTGATATCAGTTCTTTTTTGCAGGACATTCACACCTACATGACATACATGTTCACCAGTGATATCAATCATTGTCAATACTGTACTTTCCTTTCATTTGGTTACAAGCTAAAATTGTATATATAAATAATTTAATCAAGAAGTCCAGACAAAAACTACATGTAGTATGAATTGATGCTCACTAATTTATACCTTTACTATATACTTTTACTTTTGAGTGAATCGAAACAAAATGTATGCAAACAACAGAAAGAAGATCAACAGTTAAGCTTATAAAAAATTAATATAAATATATGTGCATATTTTAATAAAAGAAAAACCTTTCAATGTACCTTGGCAATGGATAAATTTTCTGTCAAAAAGCAAAATAAACTTCAATAAACGGTTTCCCAAGCAAAGCTGGAAACGAACCCTGAACAGTTGGGGTAAAAATGAACACAATATTCAAGTTTGATATAAGTCTAAATTTGGATTGTAATCAAATATTTGACACATTATAGGGGGGAAATTTCTGGATCCACCACTGGGTATTGAACCTTTAGATTAAAGAGTACCATACACTTAAACTAAAGTTTTTTGTCCAGAAACCAAATGTCTTTAAAGGACAACAATGTGATAGCAGTATACTGTGTAGCAGTATACGACCCCATACTGTGGTTGTATAAAAAAATTGTTTGTTCTTTTAAACTTTTTCATAATTCATCTACAAGAAATGTAGGCCTGTTTGGGATCGCTTGCAATGCAATTTTCCTTATAAATTCAACCTTATATAGTAATGCCGGATTTTGATTGGTTGGTAACCAGAGCATTTTTCGTACATTCTTATCCTTTTTACTCTATTTCTGTACTAAAAATCTTTAGTACCGGACATTTACTTTTAATATTTAGTACTACTTCTTTACTCAAAAATAATGGTAATATTTAGGTAAGGTACCAGTATTTTACAGTACTTGTTTTGTACTAAAAATTTTGGTACAGAAATAATACCCACAGTGATCATAATAATCCATGTTTGAAAATCATAACTTTAAGAGATGTGAAATAGACAAACTATCAAAATGCTGAAAATGTAACGGTGTAATAACATGAATAAAAAACTGTAGTACTTAAATTTCAAGTACAAATCAAGTACTGTAAAATACAGGAACTTAATATCATGATAATTTTAAAGTAACAAAATGGTACTAAATATTAAAAGTAGATTTCCAGTACTACATAATTTTGGTACAGAAATAGTAGCTATGCAAAAGTAGCTGTGTAACCAATGTCAAGTTCTTTGACTACATTTATTCAGAAAACTATAATGTGTCAAATATTTATTTACAATCCAAATTCAGACCTGTATCAAGGAATCAGAAACTTGTCAACATTTAAGTTAAGTACTAAGGAGTATTATTACAACAACTGCACAATATTAATGACTTTACCATAAGTTATTTCTTGGTTTCCTTAAACTGACCTCATCACGAATATCAACAAATTGTTTACGGTTTTGTAAAAATAATAATTTGTCACTTCTAACATGGATAATTTTCAACTTGCCCACAACAAGAATCAAAACTTTGAACTCTATGACCTCAAACTTTAAAATAATCTTGGAAACTACATGTACAATAACATGATGTACCGAGTCTGACAAGAAAAAAATATTCAAATAAAGTCATCATTTTAATAACATACTTCTCATCACAAAATTATTCATTGACTACTGCTCCTCTGTGCTCATATGCACATAAATCAATATGACAATCTATGAATCCACTATATAATCTAGACATCAATGACCCAAATGAATTCTGTTCTGTTGCTTAGCTTCTCCTACTTCTCAAAGTACTTGTACTTTCATTGAAAATGCTAAAAGAAATAATGGTTAATGAAATGAAGTTATAATATCTGCCAAAATTGCCTTTAATATTTGATCCGGCAAAATTGGCTTAGTTTGATCTTTTAAAACTAGACCAACAAACTTTCCCTGAAAAAATAGAGGCTTCCAAGAGCCTCAGTCACTCACCAGTATCCACTGAGGTTTTGGAAATCATGTAAAATAACGTTTAAATCATAATAAATAGTATTAGATACCCCAATAATGATTGTGGCCAAGTTTGGTTAAATTTGGCCGAGCAGTTTTAGGGAAGATTTTAGTAAAAGATTACAAAAATTTACGAAAAATGGTTAATAAAATTGACTATAAAGGGCAATAACTCCTTAAAAGGTCAATTGACAATTTTGGTCCTGTCGACTTATTTGTAGATCTTACTTTGCTGAACATTATTTCTGTTTACAGTTTATCTCTATCTCTAATAATATTCAAGATAATTACCAAAAACTGCAAAATTTCCCTAAAATTACCAATTCAGGGGCAGCAACCCAACAACAGGTTGTCTGATTTGTCTAAAAATTTCATAGCAGATAGAACTTAACCTGGTGAATGTTTTAACCCCACGTCAGATTTGCTCTGAATGCTTTAGTCTCAGAGATACATGTGTAGGACTTGGAACTGCGATGGTACTCCGAACTGCGATGGTCACGCCGAAGTGCGATGGTCCATGCTGATGTGCGTTGGTTAACACGCTGAAGTGCAATGGTCCATTGTGACACTAACTTGTTGTTAGATATGCTGAAGTGCGTTTGATGGGTACCCTGAAGTGCGATGGTCTAACTGTGACGTTGTGTATACTAGCTAAATGCAATGGTCTGAAGTTGAAATCCCATTTTTAAATGTGGCGGTGTAGTGGTTAATGTGCTAGCCTCGCATTTGGAAGACCAGGTTTTCTGGTCAGGTCAAAATAAAGACTTTAATTTTTAATTTGCTAATGTTTTGCTTAGTATACAACAGTATGAGGCAGAAAATAGACTGGATGGCTCAGATTAAGTATAATGGATTCGAGTTGGGGGACATTGTTTTTATAATGAGCATTCAAGTGCGATAAAAAATAAAACGGGTATAGCACAGCGCTCTTTGTAGTACTAACTAAGCAGGATACATTTAATTTTATCAAATATACTAGTAACTTGTTCTTGTCATGTCAGTAGCTACGAAATTTCTCACAACACTCATGCATCTATTTATTTAATAAATCATAACAGTTTTTAAGAAATAAAAACTACCGATTACATTTATGCTTGACATATAGTGAGACATGACGCTTGTTCTGTCATTAGCTTGAGAATTAGCTGATTTTTCGCTAAGCAGCAGAAACTGAGAATTACAACAAGTTGGCACCATTTGGGTTTCTTTTGGCCTAACCCATAGCAGAATATAAATATTTAAAAAAAATAAAATAACCAAGATTGCCCGTTTTCTTACAAAGCATGCCGGATTCATTTCGAGAATAAAACAAAATTATCGCTACTTGATATAACGAAAACATTGCTAATAATTAATTTATTATTTTAAAAGTTGGCCACACAAAATCATGTGATGTTAACTTGAGGAGAAGTCAAATTTTATATAAGACCAAGACATGCTCAAAACTGTTTGGGACTTAAATCCTTCGTTTCATTCTGTTTCCTTTCCTTAGTACGTACGAAACCTTCATCTACAAATCTTATTCTCCTGCCTGTGAATCCATTTGTTTCATAACGTTGTATTTGAAAACGTCACAATATCAAACGTCATGCAAATTCATCCCACTTTATCGAAAGGACCATCGCACTTCGGCGTGGACCATCGCACTTCAGCGTGGACCATCGCACTTCAGCGTCCCCATCGCACTTCAGCGTCCCCATCGCACCTCCGAGTCCTACACATGTATAAGCCAAAAACTGCATTTTACCCCTATGTTCTATTTTTAGCCATGTTGGCATGTTAGTTAGCAGGAGAGGTCATCTGACACATATTTCTAACTAAATATCCTAATGATGTTTGTGGCCAAGTTTGGTTCAATTTGACTCCCTAGTTTCAGAAGAGAAGATTTTTGTAAAAGTTAACAGCAACGGACAACGACGACAGACGCCTTGTGATGAGAAAAGCTAATAAACAGCTGTGCCACGAGCGCATGATACACCCGTCGTCTTGTGTGTGAAGTTTTATGCAATAATCATAAATAGTTTCTGAGATACGGCGCGACATGTTAAAACCCCCCTTTTTTTACAAAAAACTCAATAACTCTAAAATAAAATTTTGAATCATCACCAAAAAGTAAACAGATCTTAAGATTAAAATAAATAAGTAGTGTGTAAAGTTTTAAGCAACAATAATACATGTTTTTTGAGATACGGCGCGACATGTGAAAAAAACACACCCCTGTTTTAGCTATAAAGTCTTGTAACTACGAAAGTTTAAATCTTATTTTCACCAAAAAGTATGCAGATAGTTTGACCATCATAAGAAACGACTATGTTAAGTTTCATTAAATTTGGATAAGTGGTTCTCAAGTTACAGTGCGACATGTGGACGCCAGAGAGACAGACAGACAGACAGACGGCCGGAAGCCGGACATTTGTATACCATAATATGTCCCGTAAAAATTTTGACAGGCGTATAAAAATGACTATAAAAAATCAAAGTATTTAATCATTTTAATGTTCTAATGATCTAATCCATCATATAAAATCCATATGACCCTTGAATGAAGGGATGAACAAAAGCGGTTATATACATGTATAATTGGATCTCTGAATCTGTCATGATTTATAATGCCAATCTTTGGGCATCAACTTACCATCAAGTTATTTTAATAATCATGATACTTTTTGAAATTTGAAGTCATTCAAAAATGTTTAAATTATACCAAAAGTTGAACTAGTATTTGATAACAGTCTTCACAATGAACTTTTAAATCTACAGGCCCGGAACTCAATTTTTGGAGAATTTTAGTTAGATTCTGTTGGCCTGTAGAGATGATTTTTACAGGCCCGAGAGCAATTTTACAAGCCTGGGCTGCTGGGCCTGTGGTTCAGCATGAAGACTGATCATTGATATAAGGTAATATCTGAGAAATGGACTAAACGAGACAAGGTTTGGTGGTAAATACATGTACATGTACCTTGAAAGTTGTTATTGGCTTTGAACTAGCTGTTAGCAATTGGGAGTACTCTCAGATCTATACTTAGTCTTTTTAGTTTTGGGGATGTATAAATCTGCTTTAAAAGCCCTTTTCACACCAATATCCCAGCTAAGGTGGTTGGTTTAGTACCACAAACTACTAGTCTAGCCCCACCACAACCTTTTGAATGCGTCTGTCTCATGTCAGAAGCCTGTTAGTGTTATTCAGTGGTTCAGTTTGTCGTTTGTTGCTGTTTATAATATTTTGTTTTTTTGGTTCTGTTTTTTATATATTACATTGTATAAATTAGTCTGTTAGTTTTCTGGTTTGATTTACAAATTTGTGATTCTCATATAGGGTCTTTAAAACCTGACTATGCGGTATTGGCTTTGCTCATTGTTGAAGGATGTACAGTGACCTATTGTTGTTAACTTCAATGTCATTTGATTTCTGGTGGAGAGTTGTCTTTTCTCATTGGTGTAAACAATATTTTATTTTGAAAATAATTACGTAATTTAAACATTATTATCATTACAATATGACAGATTTATTAGGATTGAAAAACAAGTGAATTTACACTTTTAAAAATTCCTCTAGTTTTTCTCATTGGCAATCACCACATTTTCTTATTTTTATATTTACATTACATACATGTAAAGCAGACCTTTCATCTTCTCGAGGAGTCCACTTCCTATGTACAACCAGGGGGCCCAAACAGCATCATCATGCAAGATTTTGAGTCAGCTAAAAAAAGAATCAAATAGATTATGATACAATAAAGAAATACATAAATTACATAATAATTTAATAATAAATAATGAATCTACAATCATATTTTAAGAAGTGAAACATCATTCTAAATCAATAAATATCATATATTAAATTTCGATTTCTTTGTATCAGTGTCTTCTAATTTCTGGGTAGATAAGTAAATACGGGCGAGTAGGCAGACCTTTATTTTTTTTATATTCTATATTCATTTGGATTTTACCCAAGTTAGGCGAGTTGCCATTGTTGACAGGAGTATATTTTACGGATTTAACCCTTTTCATAAGTGGGGCAATTTTTTTTTAAAGCGGGGCGAGTTGGTAAGGAAGCCACCACTTGATTTTTACGGGGTGGGGGCTAGGATAAGAATGTTATCCTGCATTTTTTTTAATTGAAATCTCTGTCCTGCCAGTTAATTTTTCACTATATTTGTTCCTGGTAATTCTTTACATAAATCCTAGCTTTTTTTAACTTATAAGTTGACAGAACTCCAGTTCCGCATATTTTTCAAATAACACACCCCTACCAGTACCCCCCAAATAAAGCTCATATGGTAGCTCCCTTAACAAGAGTGGGATATTTTTAAAAAGGGAGGCGTGTTGTTAAAAAAGTAGGGCGTTTTGCCAGTGGGTCGAGTTGACTTGCGTCCGTTCTTGACAATCTTTGACTGATTTTCGGGTTTGCATGCGATGACATTTATAAAGTCAAATTTTTTTCGTGAAAAGTATAGCACTAGCATCTTCTTAAATATGTACATGATAATATTTACCTTTCGTTGCGCTTTCCAAGTACAAAATATTGGGTACGTAATCCGTTAAGAGAAACACAACTTTCTTTCGTTCCCCGGTTTCTTCCAGTTAATCGACAAGCAACCCATTTCAATTTATCTGCATGTTCATACTAATAACTTTTTGACCCATCGGTTTTGAAAAACCAGAGTTCTTTGTATTATCTATCTGACTATAATATATCTTTCCATTCTTTAAACTCAAGGATGTGTACAGTGACACTATACAAATCCTTGTTAAACTGTAAAACATGAATTCAGCAGCAGACGAGCGTCCATGGATTTTGCGTCATAGTATAAAAAACGGCAACGGAGAAAATATTTCCGGGTTTTCGTATTCGACGTGTCAAGCTTTCGTACATTTACGATCATTTACGTATATGAGAGTTAGTCCGGAACCCGGTCTGGAATCAAGAATGGGGAATTAAGTAGAGATAATAATTACAAAAAAGTTCAGAAGTGGTACACTGAGTATTATATGCCTTTGTTATAATCAAGGATTTGTATACTCTACAAATCCTTAATATAAGCTGAGACTACTATAACACATGTGTTATAGTAGTCTCAGATATAAGACTATGAAGAATCAGAGACGTACATTCGTACATGTCTCTGGAAGAAGTGAGAATAAAGAAAAAACTAAATAAAGAATATTTAATTATTTATTTATTATTTAATCTATAACTTATTCACTTATTTTACATTTTGTTCTATTCAGAATTAAATACAAGACTGTTTGCTGAGGGGGTGGTGCCGCGGAATTATGGAAAATTGACAAACGAGGATTACTCTTATCAGAGACATATAATACTTATATGTCTCTGCTCTTATCAAGGATTTGTATATTATTACTATACAAATCCTAGCTCTAATCAGAGAAGAACTAAAGGTTAAACAGTAACTCAATAATAAATAAAATATAAACATAGGAATGCTCTTGGTTACAGAATTGGCTTAAGGAGTCTATCAGTCTTGGCGGAGACTTAAGGGGGGGGGGGGGGGTCACTTATGTATTCATTTAAGTGCATTCGAAATTTTACTAATCGGACAGACCTTCAGTTAAGAATCCGTGTCAAGTTCTTTTGTAATCATGATTATTAGGAAACATCTTATAAGTTTTCCTACTGCCTCCTTGATTTACTCTATACAAGGTTCTACACAAGTATTATAATAGCCAGTGCTACATTATCACCCTGATCGATCCTTGAAATGGCTAAATTTTGGACTTGATCTATTGGTCCAAGGTTAAACAATATATTTTGTTTTATAATTCTCAACTTATGAACTTTGCTTGCAAATACTTTAATCACTATCTCCTATATTCAACGAAAAGCTCACCAGATCTTAGGGACGAGTCGACATCAAAAGTTCAATGTAGGATAATTCACTGACCCCCACCCCCCCTTTTCACTTAATTTGGGAAAAATTGATTTGATATATATGTAAAATTGATGTTGGATAAACAAAACTTGCAGCAATTTTTAACCCACCCACCCCACCCCAAAACTATTTGATTTAAGTTTTTTTTTTTATCCTACATCGATCTTATGATGTCGTCAGTCCCTTATGTTATCATGTTTGTCAAAATGTCGAATCAAATCAAAATTTTACTTACTAAATTTGCAATTATACTAAGACGTAGGTTGCCACATGTTGAGCAGCCCGGGAAGTTCCGAACTGTTCACTACTATCACTACTTGAGTTCATTCATGTATTTTGGATGTTCATGTTGCACACAGAGGCGATTTTAGTGCACCCTGCCCCTCCCCTTTTTGTGGGAAAAATTTGATTGATTGTATAGGGATTATCACTTAAGCATGCAGAGGTGGATTTAGATGGGCCAGGGGGGATTTGGTTGATTATATAGGAAATCACTGAAGCATGACCAGAGCGGGACCCTCACGGTTAGGCAGTCAGTGGGCCCCACTTATGAAAATATCTGGATCCGCCACTGGCATGACTAGTGAGGCCTGCTTTTTAACAGTCAGTGCCCCCACCCCCTTTATGAAAATTTCTGGATCAGTCAGTTTATGTGTAATGGTAAGTTATTGTTGTTTTATCTTTTATTCTCTGGCTTTTCTCGTTTAATTAGATTTTTGGTTATAAATTAATTTAATTGGTATCCTCTTTCAATTTCATCATTAACAATAGACCTACACCAAAAGGCCCTGTACTGTAATTTTCTATCTTGCCCAAAATTACTTTAAATAGTACTGTTTTCACAAATGCTTGCTTGAAACACAACTTAATAAAATAGAAGCACTGCAGGTAATTTGCTTTTATTCCACACCAAAGGAGAATAAATGTATGATAAAGTTATAATGTTACCGGCATTATTCTACATATATTCTGAGACTATTATAACACTATGTTATAGTCTGAGGTTATAGTAGTCTCAGATGCATTGTATAAGGGCTTTAATATAAGGGCGGGTATAAGGGACGAACTAACACCATGTGACTATTGCATTGGTTGTCGTGATTTAAACACGATAAGAGTGTTTCCTTCCCCCTAAATCTCATGATCCTCATTCAGTCATTGAACAGGATAGAAACTACTTCAGACATCAAACAATCTGAAACTTTTCAAGTACTTTCTATATGCTCATGTGCAATTTCTTGTTAGCATAGTTTTGTACTTGGACAGATAATCAGAATGATCAACAATCAAGTATTGACAACAGTCAGATCTATTTCCATTGGTCTCATTTGAAGAAACCAGGTATGCGCCATAATGCGGTAATTTTAATTCAGCCATGTACAATATATATATACATCCAGTCATTTTTACTCAAGCGTTACAAATAAGGTTGAATGTTAGATTTTTATATTCTTTTAACTGCATTCATGGCAATTAATTAGCCATCCATCATTAGTTGTTTGTGGGAAAGACACCAAGCACTCTTTGTATAATTCAACTTAATATTGCGAGGACAAGCTTTTAAAAATAAAATCTTTTAAAAAATATAAAGATTTTTTTTCAATTACATTTATTTCTTAATTAGGCCAAATGAAATAATATGTGTGTTTCCTATTACATCTTTGAAAAAATAGGATAGGTAGGGGATTTTTCTTATTTTACAATTTTTTTTTACATTGAGTCTATGGGCTGATGGGAGAGAAATTCTGACTTTAACAGTGCTTATTGATAAATCAAAAAAAATTTAGGGGAAGGCTATTTCTAAGCTTAATATATAGGGTAGTTATTACGGAAATAAGAAACACACATATTTTTTTATTTGACCTTACATACAGGAAAAAGATATTTTTTTTAATTAACATTGTTTTAATTTTATATAATTTCACTCACAAGTTGACTCCTTTTCTAGATTTTTTTTGGAAGATATGTTTTAAAATGGTTGATGGAAAAGTACAACCATATCTTAAATTAAATAAATGGATGTTCATGATGAACATCAAGAAGCAATGAAAAAATTCAGTGTTTAGAAACTCACTATCTTTTTTATTATACATGTATGAAAGAATGAGAAAACTGTTGAATCATCGTGACTGTTGTTAAGAAGCTTTCCATTTAATTTTGTTAATTACTACCTGGGAACAGTCATGACAGTATATCAATATATATGTTCCTGTTACTATACACTTTTCATTAAATTTCTATAATTAACCCTTTCCTCTATAATGATGCCGCTGTGTTGTAGTGCATCAATTGAAACGTTTTCATGTACAGTTAACATTGCATTAAAGTACAAGTATTTTCTGCATTTCATTGAAAAATCCTATGCAAATGAAGTATATAAAAAAAAATGCTCTGGAGAAAAGGATTATAAATCAGTCATTGACATTGTCAGTTAATTATTTTAATATTTCATACTTTTAATTAAATCATGTGGTCTTTTCGGAAAAAGATCACTTCATATGTACTCATATTATGCAAATATTAAAAGTTATAGGCTTGAAGCAGAGATTCACTATACACATGTATGTCTGGCATGCAGAATGTTGAAAGCAAGTTAAGAATTTTACTTTATGCATGTATTAGCCGTTGTGCATATATCATGCATGGTACTTTTACATCTTTGAATAAGATATAGCCGTAATACGGATGTTGCAGAAACGTCCGTAATACGTATGTTTAAGAAACGTCCGTGAAACGGAAAATCCGTTTTACATCAGTTTTTACACGTACGTTTTACGGATGTATTTTTACAGACGTTTTACGGACGTAACCGTATCATCCGTAATACATCCGTATTACGGATGTTTTACGGACGTTTATTACCACATCCGTGAAACGTCCGTAGCTATTTTACCTGTGTAATGACATAGAAAGGAAAATACTTCTTTAATAAGTTCACCAAATATAAAGAAAATGATGTCGTGAACTATATGTTATGGGAGATTTTAACTGTTGTCTAAATAAAACATTAGATAGAAAAAATATGCCCCAACGTGAAGATGTAGGCAATCATGAACTAAAAAAATTATTGAAAAAAATGAACTGACGGTCATATAGCATCTCAGATATCCAAACAAAAAACAATACACATTATCAAGGGGTAAATCATAATCGTGAATATATTATATATTCACTAGTGATAAAATCGATTGTAGATTAAACAATTCAATTATTGTTTATTTCCCGTTCAGTGATCACGACAGCGTGACAATTAATATCAAAACCAACGAACCAGAAAGAGGTCCTGGTTATTGGAAAATTATTAATAGTATAATAAAAATCGACAATTTAAAGGGAAACTCCGCAAAAAAATTAAAAATTGATATTTTGTTCTTTAAGCATAAAAAACCACATGTTCATGAATAAAAAACTTTTATTCTCTATGTAAAGAGATCAAAATCGATTTTTGAAATTCACTATCAGTTCTCGACATATCGCCATCTTGTCGGCATGTTCGATCTAAAAAGTCACGTGATATCTATAAACCCCAAAGAACAAAAAGAATCGGGGATTTACCGACCGTGCGTTAAAAACTCCCATCATCAATTGGGGATTACCGTAGACGGTTATTCAGTGTCAAAATGTCTTGCCAAGCGTACGGTTGTTCTGTCAGACAAGGTTATGACAAAAGTCTACATAGTTTTCCCAATCCCACAAAAAAAGAAAGAATTGTATCAGACATAGTTGTACAACCTTAAACTAACAACAAATAGATGCATCTATAGCAAGCACAAGTTGGTGTGTGAAGACCATGTTTCGAGGGAGATTCGATGGTAATTATCCTTTTTTAATAACAAAATAACCTAGCAGTTCTGATAGCTATAGTTATCAAATCCTTATATGATAAGATCTCGTTGAATAACAAAAATATAGATTTGATGAGGAAGAATTAACAGTTTCAATTATTAGAAAGACAAATGCAGTGTTCTTGTAACAATCACTGATTTACAGAAGATTCATTAGTATGCCTCTTTTATATAAAGTGCATTGATTTGTATAAAGAATAGTTCCGTATTTAGACAAGATAATTTTTCAATTAATAAAGTTATACGATATAAAATAACATTTTTTTAATTATGATATTTAACGGCTATTGACAAGGAGCAATGTTAGGAAGAGGTTTTAGCTGGGACATAATATGTTGATATAGTATAATATTCCCAGGTTATACATATGTAAATATCGAAATATCGGACATCTCAATTTTTTTTATTAAAAGTGTTTTTTTTTAACTAATCTTTAAATTATATTAAATTGATACGGGATCAATTCGGAACGGTCACTTATAAAGACACTTAGCTTTACAGTTAAATGTGTGACTCTATCTGGTATGTTCGGTGAAAAATGTATAGGTTTTTTTTCTTTTTAAATTTTATTTACGTTATCTTATTATATATATATATTTTGGCTTCCTCCCGAATTGATAATAGGTATGTCAGAATTATTGATAGATGTCGTGTCAGAGCGACACATTCAGTTAGGTATTCCAAGGATGTATATTAGATACACGTCCCTGGGTATTCCAGTGACATCCTGTCAACTAAAAATTCGTATTACACAATTATATAATACAGGTTCATGCATGGCCTCTTTATTGAGGTACCCGGTGTGCACAGGTAACATTTATTGAACCATATATATTTGTGTCTAACGTTGTTTATCTTGTGTGTGTTTGAAATTATAATTCCACCTTTTAATGAATGATGTTCTGATAATAATATTATCCACTATTTTTGCTGATAATAAGTTTAAAAAAATTTATAAACATGACCTTTGAACATTTTTGTGAAATGAATATTGTTTTGTCATGATTCTGGACCATATTTTTGAGAAAAAAAATATTCTTCACGCAAATACAAGCTTTTGTCGATTGGCAAACATGCAGATATATAAAGTAATGAAGCACTTATAGTCACTATCAATATTAATTCATTGAAGATAAGAGAGCTCCTTCTATGTATAATGTCCCTATCTTTATAAGGAATAAGACGACAGGGGATAAAGGAGCGGAGATAGAGTGGCATAGTGAAAAAAAATAACCGAATAGAGAACAATATAGAGAATGATCGACGAAAAGCGAAATAGTTATTGTAAAGGAGCGGAGATAAAGAGAGAAAAAAATGTTTGCTTGACAAAGTTATTGCTCGCTTTGATATTTTTAGTTATACAAAATCACACATCGTGTTCCTAATTGGTATTCACGTGCACTAACTTGATGCTGGGAACAGTATATTAATATATATGTTCCTGCTTGATGTGTTCAGTTTCTGCATAGCATGGTTAAAAATAATTAGTATCCCATTTGTTATATCGTAGTGTCACGGTGTTACTTTGTTAAATTTATTTAGTTTGTTAATGATTGTGTAAATAAGAATAAATCTGTATAAAAACTTCATACCATTTTAGTGATTGCCTATAGGCGTTTGATTATTGTTACATTTAAGATATATTTATATATTTAGAACCTTTCAGTCATGTACATCTTAAAGTAAAAGATGTGTGTCTGAGTTAAACGACAACAAGAACCCTGTAATACTAGTACGAGAGTATAGCATGTGAAAATTTCTACTCAATATGGTTGTATTGGAGATCTTTTCATACAGATTGACAACTTATGGTCCGACATGCATGTAATATTTTCCACATGACGATCATAGTTCTTTCCACCATCATTATCTTATTCATTAAATATTGCTGTAAACATCGATGGTTCACACCCAAACAAAATGGGAGTAATATACCTTCAGAACTTCTCCGTGGTATACACTTGTGAAATATATAGACGAAATTCGGTATTGAAGTGAATCTACATCTCACAAACACAATTTTTGAATTACGATTTTGAGTGAACACCCACCAAACCAATACAAACGTATGGCAAGATATAACCATGCAGGCATTTAGTTTTCGTCAGACACAAGATAAATAATCACTCTCATAAACGTATATATGCATGCAGTTTCAAATATCAAGAACAAGCGGTCGATGTCTATAGATCATTGTTAAGTCCGTTTACTAACTGTTCAGAGTCAGACATGTCAATAGTTCATTCTTGGAGCCTTCATATACCCAGTCCGACGATGGGAACTCTTTCTGATAGTGTTGACAACATAATAAGCTGGTTTATCTGTACAAGTGGTTGCATGGCCTCTCCTGCCCCAACAAACAAATACGCTACTAGTCTGCTATCTCTGGAGCTCATCCTCAATGGCACTTATACGTCAGGAAACTTACAAGTATACTAGTAAAGATTGTTTCAAGAACAACGAGGTTGGGACGAACTGTTCTAAAATCGTCAATATCAGTAATACATTACTAAGATATGCCTTTAATAACAACAACTGTATTACTAATTTGGATTAATGACGGCTATCCTAAAAAAAATCCTCAAACAAATTAATGTATTAGCTTAGATTTATAATGTATGTATATTCATTAATGAAATAAACGATAATTGGTATTCTTTTCACAAATAATTTGTCTAAGTGATTGTCAAATGAATTTAATTATGTAAGAATGAAATGTTAATAAGAAAATTAAAAAAAATCATGCATGTTGTACTGTTGTATTTTTTCAATTAAAAACTTTAAAATTGCGATAGTTTTACGATTGTTAGCATTTAAACATCGCCAGATTTAAATACAAGTTAAAGAATTCCGGTAAAGTAAATTTAACAGATGTGCAATGATAATTAATTGGGAAATGTAACATTTAATTTTTAAGATTAAAAGTACTATTCTTTTAACTTCATATCTTAACTTAATGCAAATTGCATAGAACGTAACCGAAAATTGTTCCAATTTGATATTGTAACACTTCCGGAATTAAAAAGTTGAATGTTAATTTTCAATTAATGTATACAATTTAATTATTGTTTCTCTATTGTCATCGGGTATTTCATCTGAGTATATTAAACACGCTATACTCTTTCTGTTAATCCATTCAAAATGACAATATTCACACCTGTGTACGCTTGAATTCACACCTGTGTACACCTGAGGCTAAATTGCTGCAAGGTAAAGTTCAAACGAATTCTCCTCAAATCGAGAAATAAACAATGACTTTACAAAATAATATACACACTCTGTTCACAAATATTTTGCATTGAAATGGTTATCAAAGTTATAACGGTAGATAAAACTTAAAATATTTTCAGTTCAATATCAGTAAAAATGTTCTATAGATATTTTATGAAAAAATCTCAATAATTTATGAAATTAATTCGAAAATATTTATATTTAGATAACTTCATATAGGAAGTTTTATTCAATCAATACAAAACGGTACACACATATTCATTTTCTTTCATTCTCATATTGTGGTTATTAACTACGACCAACAGTCATCTGTGCGCTTTTAATTACGTAAAATTCTGATAAGCAATTAAGACTTAAACAGATTTTATTTTTTCCCATGATTCAACAAATCGGGTTAAAACGTCACAACCCAGTGACGTAGGTCAACCAAAAAAGTTACAAATACTTGATTTTCTCAGTTATTAGAAAGAATATAAATTTAAAACTTTGTGAATGTGTTTTTTATGTTAAGATGAACATATTTAGATGATAAGTAAAAAATCGCGGACTTTCCCTTTAAAGGTATATTTGAAACATTCTGGAATTCTTGACAACATAAAATAAACAAATTTAAAGATAAAAAGGAGTTATGTGATCTTAAAAAAACTAAAAATAAAGGAAATTACAATAACTTTTTCAAAGAAACTTAAGTTTAATGAAAATGAGGTTAAAAAGATTGGGAACATAAATTAGAAACACTAATTGAAAAAGACGAAACGCAACAAAATCTAAATGAGGTTGAAAAGAACTAAAACATGATATGTATAAATATTATGAACGAAATGCAGAAGCTGTACGCATAAGATAAAAAATAAAATAATATAAAAAGGTGAAAAATCCACAAACTGTTTTCTTTTTAGATTCGAAAAACTATGGTTAAAGATAAAACCCGACAAAGGCACATTCAAAAGAATATAAATGAAATCTTAGGCGAATAACTAGCATATTATGAGAAACGTTTACCTCGGGAGGTTGGAAATAAACTCATCATAGATACCAGGATTGAAATTTAGGAACCGAGAGGCTGGGGAAAATCACAAAATGTACATAAAACTCTCTCTGAAGCAGATTAAACGTTTATGTGATAGTGAAATTTCGAAAGATGAAATTTGCAAAGCAATTAAATCAATGAAAAGGGATACATTACCCGGGGAAGATGGCATAACTGCAGAATTTTTTCAAGACTTTTGGTTTTCGATACACAATGAACTTACGCAAATATTAAAAGACACATTTTTTGATAAAACGCTTTCCGAATCGCAGATAATTGGAATGATAACCCTAGTATATAAAAGTGGGGAGAGGCAGGATATTAAGAACTGGCCACCAATAACATTATTAAATGTAGACTATAAAATTTGCTAAAAAATTATCGCTGAACGTTTGAAAATTATTCTACCATCAATTATAGAAACAGACCAAAAGGGTTTTGTAAAGAGCATAAATATTTTCGATTCAAATGGAATGCTGCAAGATATTTTCGAATATATAGATATGGATAATGATGAAGGATCCATAATTTGCCTGGAACAAACAAATGGGAATGGTTAGATGCATATTAAGAACAATTTCAATTTGGGAAAATGTTCAGGGAATGGGTTAAAATGTTACTAAAAGATGCTGAAACTTGTTTAATGACTAACGGTTCTCAATCAAGATATATCCCAATTTCTTGATCAAAATCAGAGCTGTTCAATATCGCTTATGCTATTCATTTTACAGACAGAGCTGATGGCAGCCACAATTAGGACTAATCCAATTCCATAAATTCACATAACTCGCCGCCACACAGAAATTAAAAACAAAGAGGTTAAGATAAACATGTTTGCAGACGATACACACTTTTCTAATAGAACAGAGGAATCAACCAAGGAAACGTTTAAGGTTTTAGAAGTATACGAGAAAGCATAGGAAGCTAAGATAAATTATGAAAAGACTATAGGGGTATATTTGGGTCGTTTGAAATATAAAACTCCAAAATATTAAAACAAAAAGGTGGTCAAGTCAACCAATTAAAGCATTGGGAGTTATGCATGGATACAGTATAAATGTAGAAGCTTAAACAAAAAACAAGAAAATAAAGTCGTGTCTTGATGTTTTGAAATCTCGTGACATAACATTCAAGTACAGGGTCCGAATATTAAAATCATTGATTATATCTAAAATAGGGTTTGAAATTGAAATGCGAGGAATACCTCAAAAATTGTAAAAGAAATAAACAACATCATGTGGAATTTTAAATGGGAGGGAAATGTAAATTTAATTAACCATGTTAAAAGGGACGCGTGTTAGGAAGGGGTAATGGGTATAATCAATAAAGACTCGTTCATTAAATTTAAACAAACCAAAAGCATGCAAAAGATATTAAGATCAGAAAAAGATAACTGGAACATGATAGCCAAACGCTAGTTACAGAAATATTATATCAAATATAATTGTGAAAACCTTTTAGCAAAATTTTCTGATTTAAGAAGATTGCAAATGGAAAATCTTCAAAAGTTTTATCTTGATTTACTCAAAACATGGTCTAAATTCTGAAGTATACAAAGTCCAATGAATAGAAACGATATCCTAAACCAACAGTTATTTTGAAACAATCATATAAAATTCAATATAAAAGAAAACCTATTTTCCTCGCCAACTTCGGAAAAAGTGGAGTTCATACAATTAAAGATATTTGGAACGAAAAAACGAAAATAATATTACCTTCGAAAAAGCTATGGAGAAATTTAAATAGAAATATGTCCTCTAGGAAAGCAAATCAAATTAGCTGGAAATTGTTTATAACGGAACAAAAGCTGTTTAGAATGGACAAATCCAAAAATGATAAATGCCATTTTTGTAAAACAGAAAACGAATCCCTCACACATCTTTTTCAACGCTGTAACATTATAAAGGTTGTTTGGTTGATGTTTAGATTTTAATGTATAATGTGCTGAATAATAAAGCATATATTCCAATGAGGGAATAACTTGTACTAGGAATGTAAAATAACAATTAAAAAATATAATGTCATTACCAATACCATTCTGAATACATTGGACTATTTGGAAATGTAGGAATATGATCAAACATCAGTCTAAATGTTCAACTTCAAGCCAATTGATATCATATGCAAAACGGGAACTCGACAGTTTAATAGAATCCATGTATATATCATTATTTTCACGAAAAGAAACATGCAGCTGAAATAAAATTTATTGTAAACCTTAAATAAATTACTTATCACTTTTACTTACATTCTTTTTCGTATTTGGAACATTATACATCCATCAAAAGAAATATAGTATCAATGAATGAAAAACGTCGAGCATGTTACCTAATAAAATTTTGACCGACATATAACAATGTAATCAAGGTATTAAAAGTACAAATTTAAATGTCAAATATAAGAAAAGGTAACGTTATAAGATTTTAGTGTGTCTTTTGATGTATTTTATTTAATGGAGAATGTTATACCATTTGATCGAGTTTTTTGTCTGTGTAATGAAAAGAATGTTACTTGTGTGCTAAACATAGAAACTAGATTTTTTTATATATTAAAGTCCACCGTTTATCCTTGAACGGTGGAACATTGTAAACACAAGACCCCTTGAGCATACTTCCCTGGGTTGTACAAGGTAAATTATATTCAGGTGTTTTTCAATCAACATTTTTCAAGTCTTAAAAAAAAGTACATGAATCCTCAGCATAAGCTTGATTTTCTTTACTTTCGTATCTTTGTATTTTGGTTTCTGATTTCGTGTTTTGGTTCAGAATCACTATTTTAAGTTATATGACACATAGTGAGAGCTTACAGGGAACATGCAACATAATGAGAGCTTACAGGGAACATGACACATAGTGAGAGCTTACAGGGAACATGATACATAGTAAGAGCTTTCAGGGAACATGACACATAATGAGAGCTTACAGGGAACATGAAACATAGTGAGAGCTTACAGGGAACATGTTCGTGAACCAAAGGTTTTTGCCATTCGTTCTGAAGGTCGCGAATTGATATCAAAATGAGGTTGCAATCTGAAATAAATTATTCAATTTAAACTCCCAAAGCAACTACGAACGTGTCAAAATGTATACCTACCCCTATGTATAGGAACGAAATCTCGAACAATTTCAAAATTCCTGTAACAACACATTATATTATATTTTTTCAAACAGCCTTCAAAAGTAATCCACTCAAAGTTGTGACTGTGACGTACTTGTACTCTTCTGATGACTGGTCTGCAACGATGTGTTATAATGATATAGTCTGGTCGTTAGATTGCTCTTCACATTTTATCTCCAAAATGCTCAAAAATCGTAAGGCATTCAAAATAGATATTTCGAACACTTGTTGAGT
Organism: Mytilus californianus; assembly: GCF_021869535.1. Classification (NCBI taxonomy): domain Eukaryota; kingdom Metazoa; phylum Mollusca; class Bivalvia; order Mytilida; family Mytilidae; genus Mytilus; species Mytilus californianus. Next base: position 4,515,494 of record NW_026262615.1, read on the forward strand.
TGTTGCATACATGTAGGTTTCAAAAAAAAAAATGAAAACAACGTTTTATTCCTCCGAAGCGCTTTTCTGGATTTGCCTTCATTAGGAATGCTCAAAGTCAAATATTTGAAAGCCAAGGATTTATAGGAACCGAAAAAATAAAGAGCTATTTAAAAACAAAGGGCCTGCGGAGAGCGTACTTTTTAGATGTAAGTCCAGATGTGAGGCAGACTGTTTAATCCCTTATCTTAAGTTCGATGGGATAGATGCATTCAACATAGTCACCAAATGTTGAATTATTTAGTGAGAGAACATCATTTATATAGCGGAAAGTGAAGTTAAAGAATACTGCTAACTTCTTTTCTTCGTTCCTACGAAGTTCCTGTATTAAGCAGACTCGAATGAATAAAGGATCAAGTCAGCAAGAAGAAGAGCACAGTTGGTTCCCATGAAAATGCAGATTGTTTGTTGTATAAAACGTCCTCCAAACTGAACAAATATGTTGTCAATCAAGAAATCAAACTTCTTCATAATGTCAGTTGCAGAGAATGTTTTGTCAGAATCAGACTGATTTTTTACGTATGACTGTCATACAAGTGAGATGTTTAGCTAGCTATAACACCAGGTTTAATCCAAAATTTTCTACATAAGGAAATGCCTCTACAATTTTAGGAATATGACAGTTGTTTTCCATTCGTTTGATCTGTTTAAGCTTTTGATTTTGCCATTTGATCAGGGACTTTCCGTTATGAATTTTCCTTGGAGTTCGGTATTTTTGTTATTTTACTCTTTTTTTTTTTTTAAATTCGGTTTTGAGCGTTCTGATGAAAAGCAAATCCAGAAAAGCGCTTCGGACGCATGTCATTAATAACGTGTTTTTTTTTTTTTTTTTTTCATTTTTGTATGCTAATAAGCACATGTCCATGTACTAAATAAACATAAATACATGTATATGTAAAACTATTTTTAAATAAATAGTTTACTACGTGAAATACTACAATCTATAAATGAACTATATTTCTTGTTCAAATATGTAATAAATTCTATAAGTGATATACAGCAAAAAGAAAATTGTTTGCTTATAGTCTGTTTGGTATGATATTCTCATTATATTATTTGGTATCATGATATGCTTTAATAATCAATTAAAAAAAAAACATCTGTTGTTTTTCTATTTTTAACTGACCAACTATCTTGACACTGATTAGGCGTGGCCTGAATAAAAAAAAAATTCCGTAGAACCAGAATTTTGTGACAAAGTCTATAAACCAAGACAAAAGTGAATTTTATTTGATTGAAACCGGATGTTTTATTTGCATAGTAAAGGATAATATCACCTGGAATATACTTACTTTGCAATCGTAAAGATTGTTCTATTTTTAGATTTGGATTGTACTTTAACAGACCAATCGTCAATGGAAATTCCTTTTATGCAGTTGATAAGTAAAACACAGTTGTTGACGAATGAACATATATGATTAAATAATACATTGGCATATTCGTAATCATGCATTTCAACATGTAAAGTGTTAAATATAGATTGTATGAAATCATAATTTTCTGTCTGGTATGGTGAACAATATATAATAGATACGGATATAATGTTTTAGACATGTTTTTGTATTTAAGGTACTCATAACACTAAAGGGAGATAACTCTGTAAATATCAGCTGAACGTTTTAATCACATTACATTGTTAAGAGATATTAAGCTTCTCAATGATCAAAATTAGTGTTTGTCAAACTGCTATATATTTATTGAATTTTTTCCGATAAAGTGTGTGGTTCAAGTTTTTAGAAATTTGTATGTTTTTGTCAACTTTTTTTGAACTTTATCAAACAAATAATCTGTTTTGTACTTATCGTGAAAATTAATACACAACTCATATAAAGATGATTCAAGTAGAATGTTTTTCCGATGGTTACATTTATGTATTTCATACTCTCTAGTTTAACGAATACACGTCACTAAATGTATGTTATTCTTTTTTCATTTTTTTTGTTACGGATATTTACTATTGCGAACCATGATTGCTTTTTTTAACTATTTGATATGACTAAGCTTTATTGTATCAGAACTTAGGTTTTAGTCTTTTGTATAGGTCCAGCTTCTTTATGTTTGATGTCTATTTTGGTAATTGCATTTTGATAATTGCATTTCATTTTTCACTGGATGAATCAATGTTTCGGATGATTGACAATGGAAATACTGTGCAATGTTTCCTCCAGGTTTATCGGTCTTCTCGTTTTTGTTAGAGCTAGAACGGTCACATACAAGATCTGATTGGTCTCTCACTTGATCTTGATTTTATCTGTAGATCATGCATTGCCTTGAGCCTAAATTTTACTAAATGATACCATGGAAGTAAATGGCTGGGGTATATATTGGGATACCTCATTGTCTTTAGTCTCAGCATCATTGGCACCCTATTGTTCATTATTGACGTCTTCATGACTGCTACTTAAATCCTCCTGACAATCACTTTGTCTATGCCCTGAGTTTTTGCATTGCCGACAGACCAAGTCGTTTTGATATTGCATTAGTTTATAAACGGTTTGTAAAATTTGTCGTAAATAATTTGTTGACTATTTCCATTTTGCCCTACATGTAGCATTGTTGCATTGTATTTGCCTATGAGCATTGTTCTGAGCAAGGGTTTACTGACTGGGTCACACAATATAATTCTGTCCATAGTTTGATAACTTTGTCAATATTCCGTCAAAACAAAGTTTTTTGTATGATTTATGAATGACACATCCATCATACTCTAGGGTTCTTTCAATTTATCCTTCATCAGTAGAACACGGCATATTTTAACTCGTACTTTTAAGAAACTTGAGTATTCATTAACTGGATTCTAGGGTTTCGTGTGGAACATTCGTCAGTTTTTTCTTGTATTACCAGCCCAGATAGTACCATTATTTCTATGTCTGCACTTACATTAAACAGCAATGTTTGACCTTTCTCAAGCAAGTTTTACTCGTAATACCCTCACATAAAACAACAAAGTATGACCATCCTCGAGCACGTTTTACTCTTCTACACTTACATCGAACAATAAAGTATGAACGTCCTCAAGCACGTTTTACTCTTCTACACTAACATCGAACAACAAAGTATGACCTTCCTCAAGCATGTTTTACTCTTCTACACTAACATAACACAACAAAGTATGACCTTCCTGAAGCACGTTTTACTCCTACTACACTTCAATAAAACAACAAAGTGTGAACTTCCTAAAGCACGTTTTACTCTTCTACACTTACTTAAAACAACAAAGTATGACCTTCCTGAAGCACGTTTTACTATCCTACACTTACATTAAACAACAAAGTATGACCTTCTTAAAGCACGTTTTACTCTTCTACACTTACATAAAATAACAAATTATGATCTTCCTCAAGCACGTTTTACTCTTCTACAATTACATAAAACAACAAAGTATGACCCTCCTCAATATAAAAATAAGGAGATGAGGTATGATTGCCAATGAGGCAACTATCCAAAGTTCAAATAAAGTGGATGTAAGCAAATATAGGCAACGGTACGGCCTTCAACAATGAGACAAACCCATACCGTATAGTCGGTTACAAAAGGCCCTGACATGAAAAATATCAAACAATTTAATTGAGAAAACTAACGGCTTAATTTAAAACAAAACAATCAACAAAAAACAAATATGACAGACATGAACCAACGACAACCACTGAACTACAGGCTCCTGACTTGGGACAGGCACATAAAGAATGTGGCGGGGTTAAACATGTTTGTGAGCGCTCAACCCTCCCCGAACCTGGGACAGTGGTGTAACAGCACAACATAAGAACAAACTATAAAAATCAGTTGAAAAAGGCGTAACTCTTCCGATTGATACAAAGCAGAAAAATATCAAACATAAACACAGACCGGACATGGCAGGATATTTATCCGTTCCTCATCCTTAACAACAAAAAGGACGCTTAGTACAGATCTGAGAGTACTCGCAGTTACTGACAACTATTTCAAAGCAAATAACAACTAATAAAAAAATCATGTATCTAAGACTTAAATATCAATCAGTACATATCCAACATCCAACGGATTTAGTGTAAAGACGTCATTAACAGTCAGAGAAAAAACACGACCTTGTGCAATGCCAAAATAAAGGTATCGACAGATTGTAGTACCGTTAAGGTGCATGTGTGTATAACAAAACTATTTAATATGATTTTAATTTACTGATGACAAAATCAATATTTATACCAATAAAAACAATATTCAAAGATCTAATTACAGTGTTGAATTGATAATCTTCTAGAATAAGTTTTTGTTCAAGGATTGCTAAGTTTGCCCTGATCGTATATAAATTTCCGGGCTCGGAAAACAACATCACCGTAGAATGTTGGATGTGCTATTCCGCCTGAAATAAGTTTTTTACAGGTATAGCCAAACTTGCAAACGAAATCTTTGTATTTATGGAAGAATTTAGTCAAGGTTTTAAGTAATTTGTGATAACGAAATCCATGTCTTAATAATTTACCAGTAATACATAGATTACGCTCATTGGAATCCATAACGTCACTACTGACACGGGTATAACGAACGAGTTGGGATATATAAACACCGTAAAATGGTGCAAGAGGAACATCAACGTCCCAAAAAGGAAAATTAACTATATGGAAAGAAAGATCATTCCTTTTGTCATAATTTTTTGTGTAGAGTTTCTGGTGTAAAACTGAAATATCAAAATCTAGGAAAGAACACTTATTGCTGTTGATATTTGATTTATTTAAAGTAAGTTGCTGTGGGTAAATTTCGGCAATATATTTAGAGGATTCTTGATTATTTAACGAAAAAATATCATGGAGATAACGGTAAGTGTTGTTAAATTTATCAATTAGATTGACTTTAGACGGGTCTTTACTGAGTTTGGCCAAAACTGCGATTCATAACAGTACAGGAACAAGTCTGCTATTAAAGGGGAACAATTGATGCCCATTCACTTAAAACAACAAAGTATGACATTCCTAAAGCACGTTTTACTCTTCTACACTTACATAAAACAATAAAGTATGACCTTCCTCAAGCATGTTTTACTCTTCTTCACTTGCATGAAACAACAAAGAATGACATTCCTAAGGCAAGTTTTACTCCTATTACACTTATATAAAACACCAAAGTATGACCTTCCAAAGGCACATCTTTCTCCTACTACAACTGGATTTAACAACAAAGTATGATCTTCCTTAGACACGTTTTTCCCCTACTACAGCTGCATTAAACAACAAAGAATTACTGTCTTCGGGCACGTCTTACTTCTACTTTACTTACAATAACTACCAACGTATAACCTTTCTTTAGCAGGTCTTACTTTTATTGCACTTACATTAAAAAACAAAGAATGACCATCTTCGAGCACGTCTTACTCCTTCTTTACTTACAATAAACACCGAAGTATAACCTTCCTAAAACAGGTTTTACTCCTACTTCACTTCAAATCAACACCACAGTATGACCTTCTTTGGGCACGTCTTACTCTAACTTCACTTTAAATAATGAACACCAAAGTATGGCCTTCCTAAAGCGCGTCTTACTCCCACTTCACTTACACTAAACAACAATGTATAACCTTCCTAAGGCACGTCTTACTCCCACTTCACTTACACTAAACAACAATGTATCACCTTCCTAAGGCACGTCTTACTCCCACTTCACTTACACTAAACAACAATGTATCACCTTCCTAAGGCACGTCTTACTCCCACTTCACTTACACTAAACAACAATGTATAACCTTCCTAAGGCACGTCTTACTCCCACTTCACTTACACTAAACAACAATGTATAACCTTCCTAAGGCACGTTTTACTCCTACTTCACTTTCATCGAACAATAATAGAGTAAGTCGTATTTCAGGAAGCTCATACTGTGTTGTTTTGTGTAATTGTAGTAGGAGTAAAACGTGCTTGAGGAAGGTCATACTTTGTTGGTTAATTTTATATAAGTGTTTTAGGAATAAGACGTGCTTTTGAAAGGTCATACTTTGCTGTTAAATGTAATTGCAGTAGTAGTAACATGTGCTTTAGAGTGGTCATACATTGTTGTTTTATATAAGTATTTCAGTAAGGAGACATGTCTGCAGACGTTCAGATGCTGTCTTTGAATTAAGGTGTTGTAGGAATAACACGTCTCTTAAGAACGCCTGTATTCGTGTCTTATGAAAATGATAACTGTTATGTTACAGCACGGTTTTGAGCTCTCATTATTTTATGTTACAGCTTAATTCACAGTCTAAGAAAAACCCTTAAGGTGTAATACCACCATTGATTTTCCCCTATTAGTCTTTGTTAAATTTGCACTTTTTAAAAAATTGTGCAGAATTCATCTTTGTTTCAGATAAAGAAATACTTGGCATGAGTAAAGTGTTATCCTGTCCAGTACTATAGAAAAAATATAACATAACATTCCATTGCATATAAGAAAATAACCATCACTGGAAGTTAACCAATCAAATTTTCCCCCTTTTTTAACCTGTGTACAAGCTTTAGTAACCATGTAACCTCAAGTTTCCAAAATATTCTATAGAAACCCCAAATGAAAAAATAATGGTGATTTGAAATACCCAAGATATATGTTTATGACCCAGAAATGTTTTACTGCAATGAAATGTAGGATCAATTACCTACAACTGTCAAATTCAAGAGAATTTTTTTTTTCGACCTATTTTCGTATGCAACCGGATGTGACGTACTATGATTTGGTGGTATTACACCTAAAACATTAAACAACAATGTATAACCTTCCTTACTCTTACTTCAAATGACAGCTTAAGGACCTTGGATCACTGTAGAACCCTTATTGAAAGTTTTTTTTTTGTAATAAAAAACATATAAAACTAAAATAGAAGGGCATATTTGCCCTGTTAATCAGATCAGAAGTACCTGTTTTTGTGCTACCGAACTTCAGAGAATCAGTGCGCTCTAATATGCGATTAAAGGTATGTTGAATTTTTCTGCATAAATCAGGATAAGTTATAGTTTTAACATGCAATGACCCTCACATTATCCGAACTTAAAAACAACATAGCAATTTTAGGTCCTACTTCTTCATCATGTTCATAGAGCCCCTCAAGTGCTAGGGTACTTATTCATAAACAGTTTTGTTTTAGCGTTGCAAAATAAGGAGTGTTTCGAATAATTCAACATTTGTTAAGTAGTAAATTTTCAGAAAATGGACAAATCAAGTATATTTCATGACAACACAAAAGTGCTGACTACTGGACTGGTAATACCCTCAGTGACGAAACGTCAACCAGCATGGCATCGACCCAGTGGTTGTAACGACTCATCGAAAATACCAGGATTATGTGGTACCTAAAGTAGACAGTAGTTTACCATAGTTACAAAGTCGACTACAAAAAGACAAACCAAGGTAACAAACAGAAACTGAGGGAATCACATCAACACAAGTTGCTCGTATCGTGTACATAGAACTCGTCCTTGTGTCTCGACTCAAAACCGATGTAAGGTAAAATTGATTACGAAAATCAAAAGCACTAAAAGATAAAATTTCCGAAAGGTTGCTCGAAAATGATTTTCTTATGATAATACATATTTCGTTTTTGTCAATGACATCATTCGATGCACAATTTTATAAACATATCCAATATACCCAAGTTAGCATCAAAATGTCTTAATTAGCAACACAAATTATACTTTTGTTTTACTGGAAATATGCAATCCAGTTGGAAATATTTTAAGCATCTGAAATAGACTCTTTGATACTCCGTTTCCAGTACAATTTGACAATTTTAAGATTTGTGGAATGTGTGAGTAAACAAACACAGAGGTATTTTGCACAACCTCTTATTTTATGAGTCAAATTTCAGTTTACCAAAATCAAACTGAAAAAAAACATAGTTTTCATAGAATTTGATGTAAATTTGCATCCCGAAATACAAAAAAATAATCGGTATCCGGAATTCATTGATTTGGAAATGTAGTATGAATATACTGTATGCACTGAAAATAAGGGGTAATAGATATCATTTCATTACAAAAATCCTTACAAGCATTTGATAAAAATTAATTAAGGAAAGGAACAATATCATGTTGCTGTTTATCATTTCCTTTAATTTATCTGTTTAGTTATCAGACATTTAAAATGACATAATATGTAAGCTTTGTATTGGATTTAAAGTATTGTGTATATCATAAGCTAATAGCTAAGTACTGAACAATCATGATGATATAACATGTTCACATATCGATTAGGAAGAGAAAAATCAAGGTTACAAATCAAAACTGAGGGAGTGGCATAAACTCTAAAAGAAGCTGAGGGAATGGCATGAACTCTAAGAGGAACTGAGGGAATGGCATGAACTCTAAAAGGAGCAAGACCGGGTGCATATATCGCCCGATATGCATATTAACACAGTCAAAATGTAACAATCGAGAATTGACACAATAGGTATGGTTACAGATTTGGCGACTATACTGGCATCGTAAGGTCTAAGACTGTGAAAACAAGCAATAGATATACATTTTATAAAGCCTTTTTGAACTGGGTTGACAATCAAAAAGGTATTTGGCTAAAGTATTTTATGAACCCATGCAGGTGCAATCGTTGAAAATTGATTCATAAGAACGTTGTACAAACCGACAACATATATGTTTTGTGTGACAATTGATGTTATCTATAATGCATCAAAATGATGGTTAGATGATCATTAGTATGTCCTGTTGTTGTTGCTAACGGAAACAAACCCAAATCAGTACCAACCTAACACCTGAAATAACTCTCCATGTCATTTTGATAAAATGGACTTTGAAAGTTTGATCAATTAAATTGAATAGTTGCCTGTAACAGTATGGGTTCCATTTTAGACTACTGAAGTAAAACTGTTCCTGGCCAATAGTTTTAGTGGAAATGACGAAAATGAAAAATGTGAACGGACAACGAAAACACAGTGATCACAACATTTCTTGTTTGTGGCTTTTGTTTTGTTTTGTGTCTGTCTTTTTTCCTAATGTTTTCGTCATTCAGGCGTGTTAGAAATATATTTCTATAAATGGTAGAAACAAAGCCCATAACTCGACAAGAACGATGTCACAAATTCTTTATATCAAATATAACCTTTTTTCATATTTTGTGATAAGAACAAAAACATATTCTGAAGGCATAAATTTGAGACAGGTTCTGATCATTTTAATTAGCTGACAAGAGCATGATATCGATATCAAGCTAAGTTAAATTACTTTATGTCACATTACTGTCAATAGGCATACGAATGCTAAATATTTAAATTGATAAAAGGCATCAGTGTTTGCTGCACTCTTCGTATAGGAGTAAATCAATTTGAAAGTATTATCCTCAATATCTGCTGAATAGTCACCTATAAAAAATTCAGATTTGTTTTACTGTAAATAAACTGGATGAAATGGATGACTATTATCGATTATTTAAGGTTTGGAATAGATAGGTCAACTCAGCATAGACCTGGGTATTTCAATTATCTTACCTCCTACAAAACTTCAAGGAATATATGTGGTTAAAAGCGAACACGCGGAAACAATGGGCGTGTTATAATTGTAAATGCACTATTAGTAGTTGTTAGTATTGCATGAGTTAGAGTTGCGTTCATTTAAAAAAAACAACACAGTGGTGTTCATAAGTAAACATGCATTGTAAACATGCATGATCATAATTTTAAAGCTTTTCGACCAAAATCTGCGTTTACTTAGAGATGCTTTCATTTCTAATGTGAATATTTGAAACTTATGTGTCACAGGTAGTAGAGTCGTCATATCGAGGAGCATTTAGTTTGGTGATTTTATCATGATTTGGTCCAGTTGGTCATGGTTTAGTAAGGTCACTCTTCCGAACGATTACATTAGTTCTCTTCAAATAAACATACAAAAAAGTAAATAGATTTTGTGTTCAATTTTCATGTCAAACTTTCAAAATGTACACTGTGGTTGTTGAAATTTAATGCACGTAAAGCATGATATCGAATATTGACATGGTTTTGGAAATATATTGACATGATTTGGTTAAGGTATCCAAATTTTTCATGGTTTTGATTATATTTATCATGGCTTATATAAAAATTCATACATACTAGTTTCAAGAAAATATTGATAGTTTGTTCGAATGCGTCGTTAAAAAGCCACAATTACACAATGTACCAAATGACTTATAAAAAATAGCCTTTCTAACCAATTAAATAGGTTAAGTCGGAGAACCTTGCATGAAAAATCTTACTTATAGTTGGCATCAAAAGATAACATACCTATGCATAATACAATTGAGATAGGCCTTTGGCTTATCTCGTTTGTGGAGCCATACAAACACAATTGTTTTACCTAAATTAAGTCCAAAAGCTGGTAAACGATTTATGTCAGGGATATATATATAATAAATGAGCGAAAAAGACCGGTAAGATAGGGTTCTTTTATCCTTGAATCCTATGAGAAATAACCCCATCAATACCTAAGAATGGTGTGCTTCTAATACAAGTGAGTTTTAAACTACCAACACGTTTTCAAATAGAACGATTTGACGTATCTAACATTTTTGAGTACACATAAAACCAACCAGTGTGCGACTGGACGAAGTATTTTTGATAAATTTCACGGTAAGCAGTACGTAGCAGTTGTCATGTACATTTCTTGTGGTAATTTCGCCATATCTTTTTCATTTCTTATGGTTGTGTTGTGTTGTGTTTTGTTTTTTTGTTGTTTTTTTTTTTGAAGTTGAGTTTTTGGCCGGATGAAAGAGGAGCGGATGCATCATTCGAAAGAAAAATCAAATAAATCTTAAAATCAAACCACCTAGGCGGGTGAGAGAAAAAAAACACACACACGTACGGATATTAAAAATAGACCCATCACTAAACACGCCAGACAGTTTTATTCCATTATTACGCTTAAATCGTTCATGTTTTTGTGTGTTTTCTTTTGTAGTAAAGTACGCATACGTTTTCTGCTCACCCCTGAAAATGGCTAAGACCAAACATAGGGGCTGCGTCATTCAAAAGAAAAAGAAAATAAATCCTAAAATCAAACCAACAAGGCGGGAGAGAGAAAAACACACGCACACATACGAATATTAAAAATTGACCCAACACTAAACACGCCAGAAGATATTATTCCATGGGTCACTTGATTCATCTTCTGATGCTTCTTCATCGTCAGTTTCACCCAAAGAGCTACTAGAAGCATCGGAATAAACGCTATCGGTTTCCGAGGTCTCAGTATCTTCAACTTCGCTATTTGTGTCAACGGAGTCATGTGAGTCTTCCTCGTTGTTTACTGGTATTGTATCTAACATTTTGTGCATGGAACGTATATGACGATTCAAATTATCACTTCGTGAAAATTTCTTCTTGCAAACTTCACAACTGATCATTACAAGTGAAAGAATGGAAATGAAAAAAAATGTTACATTACCAGTAAACAACAAGGAAGACTCACATGACTCCGTTGAAACAAATAGCGAAGTTGACCATACTGAGACGAAGCGTGTGATGAGGTATATGAGAAGGAAGTGTTTTAGATTGGGATGAGAAGTTAGAAGATGAAGCATAGAGACCTTGTTTTAGAAGTAAGAGTGAAATATATGATAATAAGGAAGAAGTATAGGAACAAAATAGAAAAATGAAGTCATAAGAAAATTAAGGGACAAAGACAAGGTTGTGGTCAAGAAAAACACACAATGACAAAAACTGACAAATCAACACTGAACACTTTAACCAATTTGAAATGTGCGAGTTACTAATGCAGGTCCGTTGATCTCCGTAGCAGTTCGGTTTTCTTCCTGTACCTTGTTTTACTCCTCAGCCCTAATATATTGTTACATAAATTATGTCAGCATATACCCTATTTCCTCACATATCACCTCGCACTCCTTGTTCAATAAGACTTTATAAGTCTATGAAAGGCGTGCTGGTATATGTATATTATCAAATGTATAACTATAGAAAAAAACAAAGGACATGGGGTATCCATCAATGATAGAAAATCAGTACATGCACAGCAAAAAAAAACACACAAAAGCAAAGGAACAGCGCTTTTATTGCTATTCTTCATCTCAAAATCACAGTGAGGCCTTCAACACGGAGCAAAAAACTCTCACCTCACTGCAATTTTAACACGGCTCCTAGCACCAGATTGAGCGGAATTATTTGCAAAAGTAATTTGGATAGACTTAGACAAGATGTAACACCACAAATGTTTATATGGAATAAAACAATTACAGTGTCTTTTGTTTCGGGAAATATATGGTTTAATTGACTTTTGAAAAACTGATATTCACCTCGGCCGTTGGCCTCAGTGAATATCAATAACTTGTAGTCATTACCTAAAGAAATATAGAACAATGGTTAACGTTGAAGAGATTATGATTCAAAACCTTGTGAAATAATGGAGTTTGATGAGATTTATTAGTTTTGATTACTATGATATTACATTACGTATGACATATACTAAGTATTAGAAATGGTATTTAAAGTCTTGCGAGGTGTGATATGAGACTTGATGAAAGTAATGATTGGAATATATCATCTGCATGTCGAAATGAGATTAATTAGCACAAGTATAAATCGTAAGCTAAATCTTATTGGTGGTTAAAAAAATAAAGCTGAAATTATTTGAATTGCATGAAAGCATTACTCTGTGGTTTTGAAGTTTATTTAACTTGTGTTGAAACTTGGTTAAGATAAAACAGGTATAAGGAAATACATTTTCCAGTTGACATGTATTTGATATAAACATTAATCTCATAAATAATGTAAAGCGTATCTTAGATACTTAGGCATTCAATGAGGACATCAAATTATAAAACTTGTGTAGATTATGCATATAGTTTATATTTGTCTCTTTCGTTTTACTATCATACTGATTTTACATCAAATTTTTATTAAGTTAAGAACCTTAATTGCAATGCCAATGACTCAGACTTGGTTTATTTATGAATACAAACATAAGTCTTGTGGACTTGTTGTTTTCCATTCGTTTTATGTGTTTGAGCTTTTGATTTTGCCAATTGTTAAGGGACTTTCCGTTTTGAATTTTCCTTGGAGTTCAGTATTTTTGTTGTTTTACTTTTTATTGTGTTTTGGAACAAAGTGACATATTTTATTACTACTAAACCTAATTTTGTAAAATTTGGTGCTTTGTTTGTGCTCAAAAATGCAATATTGTGTTAAACTCAAGATATAATTTTCAAAAATATTTGGTGTTTCATGTTTAGGTGGACTTTTTGTAGTATTCTGATATTAGTTTTAAATATACTATATTACCGTTGATATTCTGTAACTTTACTGACATGGTGGTGCTGAAAATGTATAATAAAGTTTATATATGTTATTTCTAGTTATTATTATATGGAAAATACTGAGAGGTGGAATAATTGTCAATGAGATTTTCAACAAAACAAGAAAAAACAAAATCTCAGAACGACTGGAAGCTTGAAATATAGTCATTCTTTAAAGATAAAGAGAAGTTATGTGAAGTGTTTTAATGGAAAATACTGGGATGTGGAATAAATGTGCATGAGACAACGTATTAACAAAAAAAATGACTGTTCTATCTACTGAGGAGTTTCATGCATACCTTTGTCACCACCCAACCGTATCTCGTACTAACTGACTTCAGTCAAATACATATAAAGTCAAGACACACGCCATTTTTCATCTCCTAAAGAAGTTGGTTAATTTCAACACTTGAATACTATTTAATTGCAATCTGCATATCCTTGTCAGCAACCAGGTAGTGGTGAAAATGAAACACATAAATTTTACATAAATGTTTTTTCTTTTTTTTTATGGAATATTGAGACGTGGAATAAATGTGCTTTTTTATTTCATTCACCCAAGTCCTTGTATGCATATTCATTTTAAACTGCTTTATGGATTTGATGAAACATACTTGCTTCACAGTGCAAACATGATGATGTGGTGTTTTGTTTACATTGTATAACTAAATAGTTTCTGTAGTTATGATGACATGATGTTATAAAATACAGATGTTATACTTACATTTCTTCAACTTTTCTATTCATTTACAATGATGGTTTGGGGAAAAAAAGACTTTTTTTATCATGTATATTCCAATAGATCTCCCTAAGATAAATTTTGGAAAGAAAGTACATATTGTGTAATCTTTTGACATGTATCTTTATAGAAATCTATTTTGTTAATAAAAAAAAACTATTTGTTTTTATTGAAGAAGCTTTGTAAAATTTTATATTAGAAACAAATTCAGGGTTGTATGCTCAAATACAGGTTTTACTATAAGTTTTGTTTATATACTTTTCTCATATATCAAAATATTTTTTGACTATATGTTAAAATACTCAATCTATTTTTGCAATATAATGGTGTTCTACTTTGAATGTTCTGTATATATATAATGTATATAAGTTTTTGATATTAAAAATAAATTATGTTCTTCAATCTTTGTTTAATCTCTTTTCTCAAGTTTCTGTAGTATGTGACGTGGAGACAAAATGGACACCACCCTCAAACATACTCCTGTCACCAACCAACTCTCTCTCGTACTAACTGACCTTGGTCAAATACCGATTTAACCAAGCGAGGCAAAAGTGGTTAACAACCCAACATTCTGTGACGTGGGGACAAAATGGACGCCACCCTCAAACATACCCTTTTCACTAACCAAAATTTATCCACCTGCACCACTCTCAAGTGGCTGCTTATCATCATTATGCTACTACTAGAGTTCCACTTTTGAGACTTTGACATATTCCAAGTGAAAACCATATCATTGAATCTGTTATCTTTCTACATGTATTTTCAAAAACATTATAGGCTGAAATTATTTCATGCATATAGAATTATTTGCATAAGCGGCAATTTTTTTCAGAAGATTTAAAAACAGTTGTAATTTATAACAAAGTGTGTGTTGGTACCCACAGAAACAAAAATTTTCTTATGTGTGAAAAAAAACTACCAAAATTTAAAAACTGTTGTACGCAAGCGTTGTATGTTTCATATTATCACCTATATGATACAAATTTTGCATTTACAAATAAGATATGTCTGCATATAATGGTTTACTTTTACAAAATGTGACTTGGAGGGAGATTTGTCTCATTGGCACTCATATCACATCTTCTCATATCTACAAAGCTTTTAACCTGGCAAAATAATGAAACTACATAGCTTCACTTTATGAAAAAAAAAACAACCAATGTTTACATTTTGTCATTGTTTCATATTTAAACACACAGAACCAAATGATGACCAACTGAAACAAACTATGACAAAATCACTGTACTACACGCTCTTTGATATGACGATGTTACTACCCGTGTGGTTAAGGTTGTTTAAATTGTGATATCAAGGTTCTTTGATATAGATTTATTGTTGTTGGCATTTTTTTTTTTAATAAATATATATAAACCAGTGCAAGAAGGTTCTTGATATTGAGTTGGCATTTGTTTTTTTTATATATATATATATATATGCCAGTGCAAGAAGGTTCTTGATATTGAAGACTTAGTCACCTGATAACAAATATTGCTTTAATGGGAGTTCAAATCCCGCACGTGGCAGGTGCACTCGACTCCAATCCAATTGTCGTTGGCATTTGGTTTTTTTTATATATAAATCAGTGCAAGAAGGTTCTTGATATTGAAGACTTGATCACCTGATTACAAATATTGCTGTAATGAATCATATTGATCACAATAACGACAACTGAAAAACATTAGTTCTTTTTTTTAAAATACGCCTTAATTCCCATAAAACATTCGGTCAGATGCATTCGTAACACAGTTTGCTAGTGAACTGATACGATATCTACGGGAACTGTAAATTCCGTATATAAAAATAAGTAAATGTGGTTTGATTGCCAATGAGACAATTATCCACCAAAGTTTAAATAAAGTGGATGTAAGCAACAATAGGCAACCGCACGGCCTTCAACAATGAGAAAAATCCCAATACCGTATAGTATAAAAGGCCCCCGACATGAAAAATATGAAACAATTCAATTGAGAAATACCCCATATATATTGTATTACGTCACTATCACTCTTTGTAATTAAAAGTATTATTACTGTTACTAGATACCGGCAATAATAAAAGATAAACTCGAAATATATCAAAACGTTTTACTGAAAAATAATAACAAAAGCAATGGATATTTCATATTGAGTTACAAAACAAACATAACATATTAATTCTACAGGTATAACACCAAGTTTGGCATATATACAATAAATGATATGCTGTTTTATCATCTTATATATGATGATGTAGCATTCTTTTTTGAAACTTTACATAGTAAAAAACAAAAATATTAGATACGCGATACTTGCATATTAAAATTGATAAATACAATTGTTATAATTATGTATTGTTAAAATTTTTAAAATGTTAAACAAAAATACAACACGATATACTGTAGTCTATCTCAAGTTTATTCCAAACTATAAGATATTTCTCAGCTCTAATGTAAAACGATGTATTTGTTTTATTTCTTTACCAATGTCCAACAATGCTCGGATTATTTTGTTACCTTTTACTAAATCATTGGTTAAACGAAAGAAATTATGGGTTTATCATTGTGCTGGTTAGGCACAACTGAATCCGATGCTCCAAAGAACGGCTAGGTAGAATGATATCAAATATAATATTTACACAGGTTATCGAGAGCGTAAGGTGTTCAACGCCACACAAACAGTTAAGTAAAAATAAATTGAATATACAGAAAAACAAGTATTGCAGAATGAAGCTCTCAATAACGACAGTGACTGATTATATCCCAAACAATGGAATACGATGTTAGTATGAACAACAGAGTCTACTATTGTCAACAAGTCTTTTCATATTACTGGTCGCTCGTCAAAACTCGGTCGATTCCGTATGTTGCAGATTCTCCGAGTATTGCCGATTGCGAACCCGTCTGTCTAGTGTTGAACTAAACAGGTATTCCTGGGAATAAATGGTGCGATATATCAAAGTTTATAAAAAGAGAAAATTAATGTTCACATGAATTCTATTTTGTTGAGTCAGATAAGATGACAGAATTACGTACTTGTTTACCTTTATTTTGTATAATATACAGGAGGAAGTTATAACTTTATCAAATCACTCTTTTATGTTATGAAACTAACTCATTTAGAATTCATTTTTATTTCAATACATAGGGTTTCTAATGTAACCATTTTATTTCTTCTTTCTGTTTGCCACTTCTTTAAATTTGAGTTTGTGGTTTTAGTAAAAAAGTAAACGGATGGCCAAGGTTTTAAAAAAACTTTACACATGCATTGTTTGTACTGTACTTGTACACCTCGCATGATTTAGCCATTCAGGTGACTTTTGCTTTCGGTTTTACAACAAATAGCTTTCGGTCTTCCTTTAATTTTTTTTCATTGTTTTAATCATACGTCTAATGTTGACGCTTCAATTTTCTATACGGTACTCCATAAGAGATATTTAACAATTGATCTGTTTTACAATGACAAGCATAACCACTTAAGACTAATACAAAATGAAAAGAATAATATGCTACAAAAATAATAAAACAAAACAACAAAAGGTTTAAAGTTAAAGACTCTTTCGTTCATTTTCAGAAGGACCACGTGTCTGTAAAAAATTCACCAATCTTGTAGCTTTCCTTAGTTTCTAACCCACCGCCATGCCAGGATGAACACAATACCAGAGAAAACTCCTCCGATTCCACCAACAATACATAACCCAAAGGAGTAGTGCAAGTTAGAAGTATCCAACGTAAACCAACCGTTTGACGTTGTGGCGAAGACAATGACTCCGATCAAGGCAAATACTCCTGTAAGAAAAAAGATGTTCAACTAATTAACATATGTCATAATATATTGATTGCTATAGAGAACTGATGGTCCCAATCGAAATACATCATTTATTTTGACATGAGCGTTTGCAAAGAACATATATCACCAGACATAATCTGATATAAAAAAATTTAGGAGTGAGCAAGTTTTCCATATTATTTACATTTCAAAGGAACAACAAATACCGGACAAAATATCCGATCAGCATCGATATAAATCTCTGACATGAGATCAATGATAAAAACGGGCGCACAATATCATTCCCATATCCTAGTTGCATTTAACGGAGGTTTGGTAAAAACGACACCATTTTTAATGCGTATTTGTATTTATATTTTGCGTTTTAAGTCGTAAATGTGATGACTGTTCATCTGTTTATTCCCAACATCAGTATAAATTAATAATGATTGCTAAAACATTTAGATCAATATTATTATTACTTAATGAACAGCAGGATATGGTTCCCCTTCTGGAGCACCTAAGATCGCTCCGGGTTTTTTTGGGATTTGTGTTGTTCAGTCTTTAGTATTCTATGCTGTGTTATGTATACTATTGTTAGTCTTTTGGTCGTTTTTCCGTTTTTGCCATGACATTGTTAGTTTGTTTTCGACTTATGAGTTTGATTATCCCTTTGTTATCTTTTGCTTTTTGATCTTTTGAGTTAAGTCAATTGCAACTGATTTTTACAGTTTGTTCTTATTTTGTGTTGTCACACCACTGTCCCAAATTAGGCAAGGATTCAAAGCGCTCTAAAGCATGTTTAAATCCGACACATTCTGTATGTGTCTGCCCCAAGTCAGGGGCCTGTACTCTTTGTTATCTTTCGCCTTGTAGTACAATGGTTGTAGTTGGTTCATGTCTGTCGTATTTATTTTTCGTAAATGATTTTTATTATAAATTAAGCCGTTAGTTTTTCTCGCGCGCGTTTGAACTGTTTCAAATTGTTTATGTCGGGGCCTTTTATAGTCGACTATATGGTATGGGGTTTTCTCATTGCTGAAGGCCGGACGGTGACCTATAATTGCTTTAAAATACTACCACTACATTTTAACTCTCGTGGATAGTTGTCTCATTTGCAATCATACCACATCTCATGTTTATATGATGAACATGAGGCTTTCAGCTTTTTTTTAGATTGTAGTAAATATTTTTCTCAAATACACGGAAGTGGCTTTGTGTGACTATTTTTTTGACGTTTGTTTTCCCGAAGTTTCAAAGACTAAATATTTATCATATCAAATTTGATATATTTGTAGTTATTTACCTGCCATCAAGTTGAGCAATCCTGTAAGAACAAATAATATCCCTTGTTCTGTCAATACAAACATCTTAAGGAAAGCAAAAGTCACAGCTGCTAGGAAGGCTCCAAGGGCTAGACATTCCAGAACCTCTGTGGCTATAATGTGAGAGTTGTGTATTGGTTGATCTGCAATTTTACACTATATTTATCATTATAATGTATATGATCAGATTAGTTTACCCTTTGTCATCTAAATACTCAGATTATAGAAAGGTATACAAAAAGGAAAATTTGATATGATTACTGAATCTGCCGAAGATAGAAGCTGTCGGATAATTTTTCTTAAGAGAAATTCAAAGCACAACATACACAGTTTTCTTAATTGATTTTAAAGAGAGTTGTAGCAAAACACTTTGTAGAATTGTTCTATTAGTAAATTTTAGCTATGATTTTAAGAGAATTGTTGCGATGTATTGAAGAGAGTTGTTGCAATTCACAATGAATTCAAGAGAGTTATCGCAATGTATTTAAGAGAATTGCCGCACTGTATTCAGGAGAGTTGTCACACTGTATTCAGGACACTGTTGCGCTGTTTTCAGGACACTGTAAAAATGTATTCAGGAGAGTTGTCACGATGTTTTAATGACACTGTTGCGCTGTTTTCAGGACACTGTAGAAATGTATTCGAGCGATTTGTTACATTGTTAAAGTTTCACGAGAGTTGTTACATTGTAAAAAAGGTTCACGATAGTTGTAACATTGTAAAAGAGCTTTACGAGAGTTGTAACATTGTAAAAGAGTTTCACGAGAGTTGTTACATTGTTAAAGAGTTTCACGAGAGTTGTAACATTGTAAAAGAGTTTCACGAGAGTTGTAACATTGCATTAAAAAAGTTATTGAAATGTAGTTATATTAAAATTTACGACAAAAGAGACGATTTTTCATTCCCTATTGTTAACTTTCCTTTTTTAGACGGCGATGTGCCTTTGGCTCCATCATACGGTGTTTATATATTCCAACTCGTTCGGTATGCCCGTGTGTGTAGTGATGTCATAGATTTTAACGAACGTAATCAATGCATCACTGGTAAATTATTAAGTCAGGGATTTCGTTACCATAAATTACTTAAAACATTTACTAAATTCTTTCATAGATACAAATATGTGATTAGTAAATTTGGTTGTACCTGTAGAAAACTTATTAAAAATGGTATTTCACATCCTTAATTTTATGGTTATATTGTACTTAAAGCGCGGACATCATTATGTGAACCGTGTAAACTCATTGAACATTTAAACAAACTTATAAGTAAGGGTTATCGTACCAATGTTGTAATTAGATCTCTGAATATAGTTTACATTGGCACTAATATCGATTTTGTCATTAGCAAATTAAAACATAACTAAATTTGTATTTTCTTTTCAATGATGTAAAGAGACAGACACACGTTCATTTTTATCTATAAAAAAGTCACTCCTAACTATCCTACTACCTGTCGATACATTTATTTTTGGCATTGCACAAGTCATGTCCTCTTTGACTGTTCATTAAGTTAAAATACTAAATCCCTGGGATGTATTTTAGTTGATTTTAGTCTCTGATGCATGATTTTTTATTATTAATTGTTTTGGCTTTTAACTAGCTGTCAGTAACTGCGAGTACTCTCAAATCGTACTTTCTTTTAAATTTGACCTGTTGATACTACTTGTAATGTTTTTTTGTTATTTAATGTAAACATGGATCTTGTCTATATACAAGCTTTGATTATTTGGTATTACTACAAATTTTCACTTCTTCGTACTATGAACATCAAATTTATTTAATTTTTCCTAAGATACTGTTCTTGGACCTGTACAGGAAGTTTTATCTAGCACTTATTGTATAGTTTTATTGTTGATATTCACCCCATATCAGTCTTGAATCCATGCCCTCATAGTGAAAATTTCATATCTTCTCTCAATTATAAAATGGTTAAGTAGAGATATAAATCTGTCAGCAACAACTGATTAGGGACAGATAATATTACTTAACAAACAGATGCTTAAAACAAAAGCTGAGCGTGTAAATTTTTGATAACCACTCCAGGTAAATGGAAAGTATTATTATGGTTTTTAAATATTTACATCTACACATCATCTGACATAAACTTATGAAATATTAAAAAGAAAAAGCAATTTTTTAAGAATACTATAGGTTTTAATAAGTCATAATTTTTGATAGGTGCTGTAGTTGCATTTTATATATATGCCCTGTAAATTGAGATCATCATGATCATTGAATCTTAATGATACAATGTCAAAGATATACTGATGTGATATATATTTAACTGGCAATTGAATAGTTTACTTCATTAGCACTTATGTAGTGTAATAAGATTTAATTTGGGTATTCAGATACTTTCATTCTTAACTTATTTTGACAAAATGACCCATTTTCAATATCCACCGCACTCAAAGTACTGCAAAAGATGTGAAAACGGTCTTGAAACTACAGAACAAATAAAGCTTAAATGATGGTTTACTTTTTCATCAAAACATCACGGTAGTATTTGAACATTTTTATACGCCCGTTTACTGGACATATTATGGTATACCGTTGTCCGTCTGTCCGTCCGTCGTCAACATGTTGGACATTAACTCAAAAACGCTTTCACCAATTTGCATAAAACTTTGGTGAATTGTTTATATCTATTGACGTGAGCTCCCTTTCGTTTTTTATAAATTTTAGATTTTAGGTTTCCGAGTTATGGGGTTTTATCATTAAAAAAGGGGGATTTTCCAGTTTTCGGACAATAACTCAAGAATGCTTCACCAACTTGCAAGAAATTTTGGTCAATTTTTTATATCTATTGACATGAGCTCCCTTTTGATGTTTATAAATTTCAGATTTTACGTTTCCAAGTTACAGGGTTTTATTCATAAACAAAGGGTGATTTTCCAGTTTTCGGACAATAACCTAAAAATGCTTTCAGCAGTTCTCATGAAACTTTGATGAATTGTTGATATCTATTAATGTAAGCTCCCTTTGGAATTTTATAAATTTTAGAATTTACATTTCCGAGTTATTGGGTTTTAATCATTAAACGAGAGGCTTTCAAGAGCCTGAATCGCTCACCTGTATTTCAGAGGAGAAGATTTTTAAATGTTAGCAAACTTGATGAACAAATTGTGTAAAATTGTCTTTAAAGGGCAATAACTCCTTAAGGGGTCAATTGACAATTATGGTCAGAATAACTTTTTTTGTAGATCTTACTTTGCTGAACATTATTGCTGCTACAGTTTATATATATCTCTAATAATATTCAAAATAATAACAAAAAACTGCAAAATTTTGTTAAAACTACCAATTCGGTGGCAGCAACCCAACAATGGGTTGTTCGATTCGTCTGATCATTTCAGAGCTGATAGATCTTGACCAATTGAACAATTTTACCTCGTGTCAAATTTGCTCTAAAAGCTTTAGTTTTTGAGATATAAGCCAAAAACTGCATTTGACCCCTATGTTCTATTTTTAGCCATGGCGGCCATGTTTGTCGATGGATCAAAACTTCGGATATAATTTATAAACTAGATACCATAAGGAACATTTACTTAAGGTTTGAAGGTATTTGGTTCAGTAGTTTCAGAGTAGAAGATTTTTGAAATAGTTTACGACGACAGACGACGGACGACGACGGACGCCAAGTGATGGCATAAGCTCACATGCGGCCTTTCGGGCCCTGGTGAGCTAAAAAGGGGGGATTTTCCAGTTTTCAGACAATAACTCTAAAAAGGCTTTCAGCAATTCTTATGAAACTTTGGTGAATTGATTATATCTATTGATGTAAGCTCCCTTTAGAATTTTATAAATTGTATTTGTTTATAGTAAGAAAGGACCTTTCCTGAATAGTTCGTTCATTTTCATAATGATAAAGCCATACCGTATATTTACTTCAAATTGTGATTATATACTTTTAGGATAATTGTTACAGATACGAAACTTTTTTTTTAATTTAGTGGATCTACATAGAAGAATAAAACTAAAACAACATGTTGGAATTGCCTTTACATAGAATTATCAATATTTCTTTTTATTACAATATAATAATTTGCATTTTTGTCAGCAACAGGAGATTCCTAAATCTTTGAAAACATTTTTAGTATTGGTTGGGTATTTATTTCAATGGTTCATTTACATTAAGATGTATTTATACTTAATATGAATGTAATATGTGTTGCTGGACAATAAGCACATTCAATTACGCAATCAGCAAAAGGAATGCAGAAAGCATTGGTGAATTTATTACAGGAATTAAAATGCCAACAAAATCTTATTTCGCTTAATCTTAAATCTGTACCAAAACATATCACTGACACAGTGGAACTTGTGACAATAGAATTCGCTGGTGTTAAATTTAAAACAAAAAAATGTAAAAACAGTAATATGTGTTGCTGGACAATAGGAACATAAAATTACGCAATCAATCAATTTTTCATTTTGACTTAAAACAATTTTGACCTTTTCATTTAAAGGAAAATATGGCCTAATCACTGTTAATTTTTTTATGCCATATATATATATATATATATATATCTTTATGAGATTATGAATAATAATTCAATTACATTGTGTGTTCCTGTTGCAATATATATTTTAATATCTAGTTATAATTTACATGTACATATGATATAAAAAATATTTCAATCAAACATGAAAGTGGTTGTTTTTTTCCCTGTTATATGACTTTTATATTCTTCTTCAGCTTCACACAAATATATCTTTCTTTATATAAACTAAACACATAATTAATTAAATAGACACAATTAAGGATCAGTGCTGTGTATTTACTGTGTATTTACTACTAATTATTATATCCAACAGTTATCACTTCAGATTCAGGTTAACAAAACATGTGGTTTCTGTCCACTTACAAAT
The DNA here is from genome assembly GCF_021869535.1 of Mytilus californianus. Classification (NCBI taxonomy): domain Eukaryota; kingdom Metazoa; phylum Mollusca; class Bivalvia; order Mytilida; family Mytilidae; genus Mytilus; species Mytilus californianus. The sequence continues at coordinate 4,539,444 of NW_026262615.1, forward strand.
TTCAATCGAAATGACAGTTTAATTTGTATTTATGGTATTTCCTAAGTGATGCAGATGATAAGCTCAACATCATTTTGATGTGTTTTCTCGGGCATGGATGGTAGACTGCATATGTACCACGTGTTAGATTAGTTTTATTGATATTAAAGAAATTTCTTGGTATTCCTAAACGGAAGATTTTATACACACAGAAGAAGAAGTATACTTAATAACAAAATTATTTTCATTTACCTGTGTATAATATGACGCAGGTTTCTTCAAAAGTGATGATTTTCTAAAAATTGTTCGACATTTCACAGTGATATCATACTTTAACTTTGTTTAAACCTGTTTATTTACTTTTGACCTTAATTATTTATCCCTTGTAATTTTTTATTAACTGTGTATTTGCATTCAGGTGTCATAGGTCAAATTTATTCGTTCATTGTGTGCTAATTTACGTTTTTGATTGAGTTAAGCCTTCCAATTGATATTTTATAGTGTGTTTTTCTATGTTGTGATGTTATACAATTGTTTCAGAAAAGGGAGAAGGTTTGGTACCATTAAAACGTTTAATCCCTCTGCAAATGTTTGCACCTGTCCTATGTCAGGAATCTGATTACATTAGTTGTCGTCTGTTTATGTAGTTCATACGTGTTTCTCGTTTCTCGTTTTTATATAGATTAGACTTTTAGTTTTTCCGTTTGAATGGTTTTACACTAGTAATTTGTTGGGGCCTTTTATAGCTTGCTGTTTAGTGTGAGCCAATGCCCCGTGTTGAAGGCCGTACCTTGACCTATAATGGTTTACTTTTATAAATTGTAACTTGGATGGAGAGTTGTCTCATTGGCACTCATACCACATTTTTCTATATCTATTAAAAGAATTTGCATGTACAATGCATTAAACAGAGTGTTTGTATGTTAACTGTTATCAAGGGAGTTGTCGCGGGGTATTTAAAAAAAGGTGTTGCAGTGCTTTCAAGAGAGTTGGCTCAATGCATTCACGAGATCTGTTGCAATGTACAATGTTCACAAGGGAATTTTTGTGATATATTCAAGAGAGTTAGTTCAATGCATTCACGAGATATGTTGCAATGTAAAATGTTCACAAGGGAATTCTTGGGATATATTCAAGAGAGTTGTAGGAATGAACTAAAAAAAAGTTGTTGCAATTTTTTATAACCGTTAAAAGAGCGTTTTTTTTTTTTTGGCATTTTCTGTCTATTTTAGTTTGAATACAGTTGACGTTAATATAATATATCAATCGACTTTCTCTATTTATACATAGTTGCGAGAAAAAATAGTTAAGAGCCGAGGCCTCACCAAAAACAATATTATAATCGCAAATCATCTGACTGTGTATTTATTGTGTCTTTAAAATATCTAACAGCAAAATATTTTCAATTTCTTCAGTTTCAGGGTTAAATAATATATCTTATGCTAGTTCCACTTTTTCTGTAGTCTCTTAATGCGCCGCTGTCTCAATTTTTTAATAAAGGCATCGACCATTTCTATTTTTGTGTGCATGTTTTGAAAGGGAGGGTGCATGAAATATTTGATTCTAAATTTCTAAAAAAATTACTAGTACTGCTTTTCTTTCTTAACATGAATACATTAACAATTGGCACCATACCATTTGTACTTGAACACTCTCAACTAATGCTAAGAGAGCTGTAGCAGGTTTTGTCGATCAAAAATATGAATTCTATCCAAACATATTCATATTGTTTTTTTTTATGTCTTGAGCCAAATTGTTTGAAGATTTCTAAATTTCAAAGGGTAAAATTTCATAAAAATTTGTAATTTTCAAGGTTTATGAATTGTTTCAGCAATTTTTTCAGCAATAAAACGATAACTTTTTCAGAATAAAATAGAAAATTTAAAAGTGTTATCGAAGAGTCCCAGAAGTTTCAACGTGTTCAATAATTTTAAACAAAAACTATAAATTTGCATTCAGGCTATAAATATAACCATGCCATTTCAAACTTACTTTGAAAAATGTGTTTACTAGTAGTACGCATTTTAACAGTTATGGATATTCCTGTTGAGAAAACTTGTAACAAAAACAATAATATATAATAATGCTAGTGTTTCGATAGTATCTAAGGATACCCAAAACCTCGTCATATTCAAGATACCCTGAACATAAAAAGCAACGGTGAATTTCAACAAGACTTTGGCAGATGAGGCATAGTGCCCTACTCTTTCAATGGAGTGAATAAAGGACAAATTAAACGAGGGGACATTTTTAAGTTTTTAAAGCCTACCCTCTTAATAATCCCCGAATTTCGACCAATTTTCATTGTTCTGTTCTTACCGGTTATCACAATATTTATCATATTTCCGAATAAAATATGTAAAAAAAAGGGGAAAAAAACTGTTAATTAAATAGAGGCGAGAAAAAAAGTAGGTATGATAATAGCCATTAATTTCCCTGAAATAATAATGATATCATTCCAGACTTTTGAAATAACGTTAATGTTACCGATAAAATGAGGCGGAAGAAACCAAAGGGATATAACTCTAAAGTTGAAGATACTAAGCTGACAACGCTATGGCTGAAAACGGAAAGCGGCCAAAAGACAAACTACAGTCTGAAAAACACAACATAGAAACAAGTTAAAACATGTGCAACACAAACCTGACTTATGTTGTCTCTGTTATGCCATAAACATGTATGCACCTGTCCTAAGTCAGGAATCTGATGTTCAGTAGTTGTCGTTTGTTGATATGGTTCATAAGTGTTTCTCGTTTCTCGTTTTTTAAAATAGATTAGACCGTTTGTTTTCCCGTTTGAATGGTTTTACACTAGTAATTTTTTTGGGGCCCTTTATAGCTTACTGTTCTGTGTGAGCCAAGGCTCCGTGTTGAAGGCCGTACTGTGACCTATAATGGTTTACTTTTATAAATTTTGACTTGGAGGGAGAGTTGTCTCATTGGCACTCATACCACATCTTCCTATATCTATGAATTGACTTATTTGACCTTAAATGACCTTTTTACGCTCAGTTTTTGAGACAAAAAGGTTATGACAAGGTCTGATCCATTCAAATAGATATTTACACACATCACATTCTTTGTTCAGGATATTTTTGAGAACTGCACGACGTAGACGATAACGAGGTATATCTGTAGACAAGACCCTATGCAAATCTGGAGGATGTTATTTGGTTGATTTTTACTTTCGGATTCAAAGGGACAGTGATAAAAATAATAAAAAAATGTGCAAAATAGAAAGTCCAAATAATTATAATGTCAAGAATAAAAGCCCTGTTCATTGATAATTTTCTATGTTTTCTATGTATTGTGTGCGATTTTGTCCCATGTACATTTACTCAATGTCCTTTCATTTTCTATGTAAAACGTCTATGCAGTAACCATAAATGAAGTTCCATAAGGGAGGCCAGGGCCCTCTGTCACCCCCTTAAATCCACCTCTGGGTATAAAGTAAGGATTTAAAAACTTTCCATTGTTAACCAAACCTGTGTAGTAGTCGTGTACAATTGTTCACCGCTATAATTATAGCAACCTTTTTTTATAGATAAAATAGTTTGAATTCATTCTTGATTGTCTAAGAAAATCCCCCACCTTTTCCACCCTTTCCAAAATACAAGGTTAACATGGATAAAAATAGATATATAATTTGTCGTTTTAAGTGCACAGATAATATTACCATTATGTGTTTGCCATTTAACATAAGTCGGCCACCAAGATTAATTATTCGATCAAATACAGTGTATTCAAATTTAGTATCAAATTACCTTGTCAATATAACAAAAAGCACGTCATTCTGAAATTACGTGTATTGTAAAAACAATTTATTTCAAAAGTCGAAGATCAATATTCCTATCCGAGACTTTTTGAAACTTTTGCAATTGTCTAAATGTTCGTCATTTTCATCTTTACTTAATACTAAATATTATGTATATTTGCATTAAGCTTGACTCCAATTATTCATATAGAATCGAAAGAGAGAAAATGGAGATTAGCACTTGTTGAAAGCTTAAAAAATGGTATGATGTTTCGTATTTATTTTTGTCCTAGTACATAACGTTAACGTCATCAGGTCAAATTTTGAAAAATGTATAGCTACTGTATATCACGATAGAAAAGGAAATGAAGGAAAGAGGGTATACCTGGACAACAGTGAAATAAAGGAAAGAGGGTATACCTGGACAACAGTGAAATAAAGGAAAGAGGGTATACCTGGACAACAGTGAAATAAAGGAAAGAGGGTATACCTGGACAACAGTGAAATAAAGGAAAGAGGGTATACCTGGACAACAGTGAAATAAAGGAAAGAGGGTATACCTGGACAACAGTGAAATAAAGGAAAGAGGGTATACCTGGACAACAGTGAAAATAAAAGCAAACAACAGAAAAGAGTTGGGGAACCTTGTTATTGCCCTATGTGCAATCAGACATAGCAAGGACTAAGTAAGTAAGTAACTGTACCATATGTTCAGGAAAATGACTTTTGAAAAAAAAAAATCAAAAAAATACCTGCAATGTTAACACATCGTTCCACTCCATATACTGGACCACATGATTTCCATAATCCAAAATGTACATGTATGTCGCTAACTGCTTTCTTTTCTTTATACCAGTATGTGGTTGAAAATCCTATAATATGAAAAATCAACGATACAGCGCTTATAATGCTTCCTCCGATCACCATAGGTGGAATTCCTGCTAAAGATCCAGGCATTTTTTCTGATTTTGATCGTCTGTTACTTTGAGTTCAAGCCGCGTCTTAAGATCACAAGTATACAGATAATTTCTTTGAACGTCGAGTGATTTTCCGGAATGCCTATCAAAACCTTTAAAAGAGGTACCCATACAGGGGATATTTAAAAATAGCAGTCCGTTGTTTGTTATAAGGTGAACAATTTTTAAATTCTTTACTGCAGTTAATGTTATCAGCATATTATAAAGCATAAAACATAGAGTGACAAAGTACATGTTTCGTAAAACTTTTACATCAATCAGTTCATTAAAAGCTCCATTAATAGTTTCGAAAGGGAAAGTAGAATATGCACCTGTCTTGTTCAAAATGTGTTTACAACACTACAAACCAGTAAAAGTCTGAAATGGCCTATATTTGTACTCGACTGTACTGATTTTTACTCGACCAGTCTGAATTGGTCTGAAATTTACTTGATAATACTCGACTGTAGTCTGAACCATACTTAACAGTCTGAACTTGTACTCGACATTTACTCGACCAGTACTTAACCATTTTATTTTCGTCTGAACCATGCTCGACCTAGTCTGAACCATGCTCGACCTAGTCTGAACCATACTCGACCTAGTCTGAACCATACTCGACCTAGTCTGAACCATACTCGACTAAGTCTTGACCAACCTAGACCTAATGTTTGTATCTATCTATTGTATTTCATCAATTTAGGAACTGTTTAAACAGCTATTTCCCCTGGCTAGAAATTTGAACAACAATTTGAAATTTAAAATGTATTCAATATGGCATTGAAACCAAAATTTCACAATAAACATAATATAAATTCAACACCATATTTATCAACACTTACATATATATATATTATCACCTTTAAAATAAAAATAAAACAAGCTGATCAAATAATCTCAAAACTGATTTGTGACTAATATTTTCAATGTTATTCAAATTTTTGAATGTTTCAGATATATTTTATGGTTACTGGACAATTTCCCATTTACTTAAGCCTTGTATAGATTTATGGCGTCAGTTGAGTTTAGTTAATAATTCAGAGAACATTTTTTTTATTAAAATATATTTAGAATAGTATATAAAGCAACTTAATAAATTTAAAAAATAACACCTTATTTTGTAAAACCAAGAATTAAATATATTCATGATAATAGAACTTCCATAGCAATCCTTGATAACCATTTAAAAAAGGAAATGTGTTCCAAAGTTGCAGAAAAAATTTATTTCAATTAAATTTAAATAACTTTTGTCAAAATTAAAGACATGGCATACAAGAAGCACTTAAATAAGGTTTATTTACCTTAGTACATGTGTGTTTTACAGGTAAAAAGAAAGCCCTTTTTTTCTTAAACTCGTGTATTACTTATCTAGTGAAATCAAAAGGCCTTGCAATTTAAGTTTTACAGGATATGGCAATTTTTAATGAATGTTAATTAGAAATTAATTCTCTCTGACCAGGTGTGATCTTTTTAATGAGTTTGCTCCAAGCAGGAGGTATTACTTTATACTTTACCACTAATCAGAAGAAAAATTTTATCTATTTTGTTTGATTTTTTTTTTATCCCTTTTTGATATATATATTATATATAATGTATCCCAAATTATAATAAGAATAGATATATTTCTAATATAAGGTTAAACAATTTCAGTGATTTTTTGGCTGTTGTAACCTCATTAAAATGATAATTATATAACTAGTGTATGTAACCATGAAACCTATATAGCTTTTCTTAGGAATTTAGGAAAATGAAGTTTAAAAAAAAAACATGCCAAACAAGAAGCACCTTAATAAGGTTTTATTACCCTCAGTAAAGGTGTGGTTTTCAGTTAAAAGAAAATCTTTTTTTTAACAAAAACTTTAAAATTAATATAATTAAATTATTATATAAGATAATCTAATTTAACTATCTCTATTTGATAAATCTGAGAATCATGTAAGGATGTAAAAAAATGTTTTTATATATATCTTTATTTTATTGTGGCTGTCAGAAAAAAAGAAATTGACTTTAACAGCTAAAATCAAAAAAAAGTATAGGTTGTTGTTTTGGTCAAGTATGGTTCAGACAGGTCGAGTATTGCTCAGACCTTTGGTCGAGTATGGTTTAGACTGAAAAAATTGGTCGAGTACAGGTCGAGAATGGGTCAAGTACAAATCAGTACGGTCGAGTATGACTAAGACTGGGGTCGAGTAATGTCAAGTAAAATTCAGACCAATTCAGACTGGTCGAGTAAACATCAGTACAGTCGAGTACAGATATAGGCCATTTCAGACTTTTCCCTACACATTAATTTTTTTTTTTATTTGTCTTCCTATAATTTTTCATTTGTATTACATGTTTACATTTGTAACTAAATATTCACATTACCGTTAATTCATTCATGCAACAATTACCACCAATTATCAAGAAAACTAAACATGTGGTATTCATCAACTAACAAACTTATAATTGGAGTGACAATTTATTTGAACATTTTGTGTTTTCTAAGTGGTGTTGGTGATAAGCTGATTTTCCGTCCAACATCATTTTGATGCAAATTCTTGGGCATAGTTGTAGGACTGAACTTATTCGTATTACTTGCGAAAAAGTATAATATAAAGATAAGTATCATGATATTTTTTTCAGACCAATCTAAGTTAAAAACTTTATTTCAGAGATATTTCATAATAATAGTAGATTTATTCGTCTATAATTTTAGAAAGAAAACACATGTATACTGAAGCAAAATAAAACAGACATATAAGTTGCGTTACAAAATAAAGGGGCAGCGTATACATACATTCAGTTATTGTAACAGTATATAAAAAAGTGCAAGAACACATTAAATGCGTGTAAAAATAAATAGAATATTAAGTGAAAAAGAAAGAAAGCAGAAAGAAAAAGGAGGATCCTTCCCTATATGGCTCTGGTCAAAAATGAATTTGATAGGCAACATGAAAATGTCACTTTTTGATTCGTTTTTGCTTAAAAAAAATAAGAAGAGGTGGTATAATTGCCAATGGGACAACTCTCCACCAGAAACCAAATGACATAAAAGTTAAAAACTATAGGTCACCTTACTGCCTTCAACAATGAGTAAAACCTATACCGTATATAGAGTCATCTATAAAAGGCCAAGAAATGACAAATGTAAAACAATTCAAACGAGAAAACTAACGGCCTGATTTATGTACCAAATAATGAACGAAAAACAAATATGATATACAGCAAAAAACAACAACCACTGAATTAATCAAATGGTAGCTCCCTTACAAGCTCCTGACTTGGGACAGACACAAACAGAATGTGGCGGGGTAAAACAAGTTTGAATGTCCAACCCTCCCCTTACTTAGTCTGTAATAGAGCTAGCCATAGATTTTGCTTAGTCTGTAATATATAAATTACGGATATATCCCAAGAGCTAGCCATAGGTTTTGCTCAGTCTGTAATAGATAGAACACGGATAGATCCAAAGAGCTAGCCATAGGTTTTGATTGTTTAACACATCAGATCGTAGATACCTTGTAAAGTTTATACAACAAACATCATATATATCTATCTATTGTAGTGTAGAGACATACAATAACAGTTTTGTAATTATGATTGTATAGTGTTTAGTGACTAGGTACATTTGAACTATGCTAGAAAGAAGTAAGTTTATGATTGACCACTTAAAAAGCTAAATTGCATGTAGTAAATAAATCTAGTAAGATTCGTCATAATATCCGCAGATTTTGATGCTTTAATACCAGAATGTAAATGAAAGAATAATATAGGCCAATGATATAACTTTGATGCTGAATAATATATAAATTCAAATAATGTATTGCTGCAACAGTATTAATACTCGAGAGTAGCTGGGTATCAATGACGATTTATTGATTGGTGTTTGCTCAACGTCCACTGAGTAGCAATTATTTCGTGCATGTTCAGGACGAGAACAAATTAGCAATAATTATAATAGGTAGGTCCGGTAATAGAGGCCGTCCGGCATGAATGTCGGAGAAATTGGGATGTCACTGGAATATGAGGGTATATTTAATAGAAACAAACATTTTGCCTTGCAGCAGGCTACCCACAGACCTTCACATAGTTGATGCAAGAGTTCTTAATGTGCTGAGCATGGCACTCTCACTTCACGAGGCAATGGATTTTACGTCCCTATTCTGACCGGACGTGAATACGTATTTATGATCCCGCACAGGCAAACGGACGCAACACTTGGGCAAGTGTTTTACTGCCGGTCAAAAGAAACTGTCAAACAAAAATAAATTTATCATTATATGACAAGAGTATGTCAACTTATCGATGATATAATGCAATCATAATTCCTTATTTAATCTATATAAAAATAAAGATGTATTGTTTAATTGAAAATGATACAACGACCCAAATACACGTGGATGTCAGCAAAAAATATCACCGCAAGTGCCTCCAACAATGAGCAAAAATCATACTATATAGTTAGCTATAAACGGCTCCGACATGACAAAATGTGAAACAATCAAAACGAAAAAAAATCTTACCGACCAATTAACAATACAATACAATAAACGAACAAAACAGAAATGAATCAACGGTACCCACTGAATTACAGGCTCCTTACTTTGGACAGACACATAAAGAATGTAGCGGTTTGTGCTAAAAAAATTGGTCGCAATGCGTCTGGGACAAGTAACAGGAGACATAAACACAATGTCATAGACCGAGAGTATATGAATATGTAAAAGGAGTGGCAGACATATCGCCCCTTTCCACATTGATAAACCACTTTCGAGTTCGTTGCATTTCCGTCAAAAACTTTGGTTTTAGTGAACATCATTCGTGCCTTTAGGGGCAATGTCACTTCCTTATACATCACCTACTTTGCATGATGTCTCTACTAATGACTTGCTGCCATTTATACAAATGCCGTTAGGTATTAATCACATTCGCACGAAACTGTATTCATTACCCCTTTCAAAACTTCATTCTCTGTTCAATTTATAATTGGAAACCACTGTTACAAACCCTCATTCAAACCAATACAAACTTACAGCTATCATTTCGGATATTGCAAGTCACAGACTTTTCAAACCAGTTCACATTGGAAAAGATGAAAAAGAGAAAAGATCTTTATTTAAACTTTCCTTTGCCAACAAAGGTCTCGATGGCGTCAACTTAGGCAATATCCTTCATCATAAATTAGTTCAGTCGAAAATACCTCCTTATTTTAAAGATCAGTCTGTACCAATAATTTCTTATACCTATACCAAACCAATTGCAACTAAAATTTTCAATTACAAACACGTTTTGCAGGATCTCAACATTGACGACTTCAAATATCCAAAGGTCCGAAATATTGTGACCCTAAATCCATCAATTGGAAATACAACTTCAAAATACTAATGGATTCAGTCGAGGATTATGCCAGGCAATAGGCTAAACGCGAGAAAGAAGACGTAGATACTCTTTCCGAATGAATTAAGGCTGTGATGTCGTTGATAAAAATCCGGATTAAGAAACTAAATGGGCCTATCAATACCCATGCTACGTCAATTTTTAAAGACCCAAATGTTGCAAAACACTTGTCCTACCTCCATGACAAATATGTTGTTGTCCCCGCAGATAAAGCCCCAAACAACATCGTTTTTGTGTGTAAATATCATTACATAAACTGCTTGATAAATGAATTAGGTATTGACAATTCACTTGGAAACTCAACATATACCCTCACGACACTTACCAAAGAGGAAATCCTGGATAATCATAGGTCTGTTCTATGTTCCTTTGGAATTTCAACCAAAGATGAATATCTGGATCTTCCATCACGGTATTGGAAACCTAAACTACAAAAGTGTCCTTACAAACAACGATATATTGCTGGGTCTTCCAAGTGCTCCACGAAACCTCTTTCTAAATTATAAACATCTATTTTATCAGCAATCAAAGCCGGGCTCCAAAGTTATTGTGAATCTGCCTATTTTAGAGGTGGCGTGAATCAGATGTGGATACTAAAAAAATCCAAAGATCTTTTAGAGTACATACAATCTAAGACTCTCTCATCTTGCAATAGTATTAAAACATTTGACTTTTCTACACTTTACACAAGTATTCCCCATTCCAAACTAAAAGACAAATTAAAAGAGTTGGTATTACTTTGTTTAATTAAAAAGAATGGCGAACGTAGATACAAGTATCTTGTCTTGGGGAGGGATAAATCCTACTTTGTAAAGAATCACTCTGATTCAAACAAAAAATTCTCTGAAACTGACATTATCAAGATGCTTGATTTCTTGATTGACAACATATTTGTTACGTTTGGAGGACGTGTTTTTCAACAGACTGTCGGAATTCCAATGGGAACCAATTGTGCCCCTCTTCTTGCCGACTTGTTTCTTTATTAGTATGAGGCTGACTTCATACAGGAACTTCTTAGGAAGAAAGATAAGAAGTTAGCAATATTCTTTAACTTTACGTTCCGCTATATAGATGATGTTCTCTCACTACATAATATAAAATTTGGTGACTATGTTAAACGAATCTATCCCATCGAACTAGAGATAAAGGATACTACAGATACAGTTAAGTCTGCCTCATACCTTGACTTACATCTAGAAATTGACAATGAGGGTCGGTTGAAAACAAAACTTTACGACAAAAGAGATGATTTCAGCTTCCCAATTGTGAACTTTCCATTTCTATGTAGCAACATTCCAGCAGCCCCTGCATACGGAGTATATATCTCCTAATTGATACGATATTCCCGGGCTTGTGTTTCCTATCATGATTTCCTTGATAGAGGATTGCTGCTCACAAGGAAGCTATTAAACCAAGAGTTCCAAATGGTAAAGTTGAAATCATCCCTTCGTAAATTTTACAGACGCCATCACGAGTTGGTTGACCGTTATGGAATAACCGTTTCACAGATGATATCGGATATGTTCCTTATGTTGTAACTACAATACCCTTCCCTTTTCACGAATGTGACTTACCGAATTAGACTTTTTACCGGATTTGTAATAACATAAGCAACACGACGGATGCCACATGTGGAGCAGGATCTGCTTACTCTTCCGGAGCACCTGAGATTACCCCCAGTTTTTGGTGGGGTTCGTGTTGCTTAGTCTTTAGTATTTTATGTTGTGTCATCTGTACTATTATTTGTCTATTTGTCTTTTTAATTTGGCCATGGCGTTGTCAGTTTGTTTTCGATCTATGAGTTTGACTGTCACTCTGGTATCTTTCGTCCCTCTTTTCCTTCCAATGTAGAGCGTGCGGTTGAAAAAATATGATGCTATATTGCACAAATTATTCGGCAAATTAAATTCTTATAATTGATAATCAGCAATGCTGTCAATATCAGTTGATACAATGATTTATCAACCCCAGAGAATGTAATTCACGTTGGCCTCCGTGAAAATCATATGTATGACCAAAATCAGTAAAGATCCGTTTGAACTCCATTTACAGCCGATTTCATTGAGTGTGTAAGAATAGCTATTATCTTTTGTTAGCTTGCTTGCTAGCTGAACCGTGAAGTCATTATTAGGTTAGGTAAAGTACCCTCCTTTATGAGTAGACTAGTCCCACAGATGACCAATTCTATCTGTCCGTCGGACTAGTCTACTCATAAAGGAGGGTAGTTTACCTAACCTGATAATGACTTTACGGTTCAGCTAGCAAGCAAGCTAACCAAAGATTTTACCTTTTCCTACACACTCAATGAAATCGGCTGGAATTGATAATTTCAACAGCACTTACCGTTACCTTAAACATATTCTTGCGCTAAATTATTAAAAAATCTCTACATATACTGCAGAAATTTACACAAAGAAAATTACATTGAACCAATCTACTTTCGTCTGGAACGAAATGATTTATTTATTAGTTGTAATTAGATTTGAACTAGCTTTTAGTAACTGCGATTATTCTTATATCGGTGCTTTTTGTTTATTTTTTGTGTGCATCTTACCGATCTTTTGAGTTGTAACTGATATTCACCTTTTGTTCTTATGTTGTGCTGTTATACAAATGTTCAAGGTTAAGGGTTGAGCACTAACCAAAATGTTTAACTCCTCCACATTCTGTGTGTGCCTGTCCCAAGTCAGGTGCCTGTAGTTAAGTGGTTGTCGTTGGTTCATGTCCGTCATATTTGTCTTTCGTTAATTGTTTTGTTATAAATTAGGCCGTTAGTTTTCTTGTTTAAATTGTTTCACCTATCTAATGTCGGGGCTTTTTACAACCAACTATACGGTATGGTTTTTTTTACATTGTTGAAGTCCATACGGTCGCCTTAAATTACTTATATCCAATTTATTTAAACTCCGGTAGATTATACTAAATCTCCAAATTTTTATACTTATAAAAACAGCAATAACGGTCCTTTCCTAGATTTACATATTTTAGTTTATCATGGGAAACTCTATACACAAAGGAGTAGGTCCGGTAAGGGCCGATTTTGGCCTCAAATTTCAGGTTCATCTGATGAAATATTTTGGACACTTTTAAACACTCAAGTGTCTACTTTAGTAGATTCAATTAGTTAATCTGAAAGATTTGGGCCGATTTAGTCACTAAAGACGCTCAAATTCAGGCTTAAATATTAAAAATCTATCAATTATGCCATAATATGTCACTTTTCAGATGGTTTTTGTCAAAAATGAAAGTGGCCGCATTCGTGTTCATCCTCGATCTTTATATATGATATGTATTATCATCAAATACAACTTACATTTAAATATTAAGAATGAACACGAATGCGGCCACTTCCATTTAAGACGAAAACCGTCTAAAATTAACTCAAATGCTAAAATTGTGAAGATTTCAGTAATTTAGCATGACTTAATGATGCTAGTACCCGATACATGTGCATTGTATTGTAAAAAACAGCCCATATTTATGTAACAGAAGTATTCTTCTTTCCTATAAATAGCTAAAAGTTTACATTTTAACAATTTTGCAAAACTGCTATATTTTGGGGCCAAAAAGGGGTCTTACTGGACCTACTCCTTTACGACTAAACTGACGTCTGTACGCTCTCTAATGTTTGTTTTCCTTTTTCAGACGGTGATGTTCTTTTGGTGCCATTTAACAGTGTTTATATATCCAAATACGTTTGTTTTGCCTGTGTCTGTTGTGTCGGTATAGATTTGAAGAACGTATTATGTGTATCACTGGTAAGTTATGAAGTCTGAATTTCGTTACTTAAAACCTTTACTTAATTATTTAATGTAGATACATTTACAAAGGAAATATCAAATTCTAATTATTACGGTGATTGGTATAAAGAGCTTGTAAATTTTAGATACGATCCATGTAAACTTATAGATTCTTTGGGAGAAAAAACTCGTTTAAAATTGTTATCTATTTAACACTGGCATAAGATCTTTGATTAGTGGTTTTGACTGTACTCATATGATTTTGTTTTTATAAAAAAATAATATTTCACAAATTTTTTTTCGCTTTTTTCAGGTCTGGTTTCGAATTTGTTTACGCTTTGTCACAATGTGTACGTATTTTGAAGCATACGACACATTTTTATCATAGTTTTAAATCGACTGACACTAAACTATAGTTTTGATTCGTGTTTTGTTACGATATCAATCACGATCTCAATTCAAAACAAAATGAATGTAGACTGAGACAAGATAGTTCAAATTTATTTTTCCTGTGCCTGTTTATAATGGTCTTGATAACTCACCTGACTCAGCTGGCAAAGACTTTTGGCAGCCAATAAAGATGGCAGCCACTTTTTATTCCAGCAGCCAATTTTATTGATATGTCTAAAAACCAAAAAGCTGTATAAGACTCAAATATTCAAAAAATCTCATAATCTTGTTTAAATATAATAGCACCTATTTTGACAACGGAATTCGACATTTTCACGTATTGTCGTGATTCTCATAAGATGACAATCCGTTGTATAAACCGATGATGACAGCAGCCACTTTTTCGGAGGACACTGTTTGTTTGAACAAAAAATGTACAATTTGAAATCGTCTTTTTCTTTTTTCGTTCTCTTTTTCGTTTTTTAATTCCATATGATTAGGAGGTACATAAACATTGCAGGAATAGAACATAAAAAAATCAAAGTACAATTACCATTGCTATAATAATTGATTACCATAAGTTGTGATGAATAATCTTATATATATATTTCCATTGAACTGAATGAGAAAGATGCAATGTACGACAGAAAAAGTACATAAAGGCTTTCCATACACTCGGCATCCTCAAATACGCAGTATTGTTCAAACCATTTTAAATATCTATTTCTCTACATGAAATGAAAACTTTCGATAATCTGTTTTTTAATGTGAACATGTATTTTCTATAGAAAATCCTACGTGGACTATTTTGTACGGCATGCGACATAACCAGTTTATTAAGTTCAATTGAAATTTTCTTGTGTAAAATATGCCAGTGGTGTCCAGACGGGCCAGGTGTAACGAAGTCAGTAAGTGGAGAAATACATTTTATTATGTAATTACAAAGTTAAGACTGTTTCTAAAATTCAAATGTTCGATTGTTCACAAACTGTCTTTAAAGTTGAATTGTTCGAATGTTCATATCGTCACACGGACACGTGATCGTATAGTGGTATAACTGTTCGGTCCTGACTGAGTTATTCGGATGGTTAGTGAATTATTTCCAGCCTACCCACAAGGAGGATACCTTGGTGGAATCTCCTGTCGGAATCTTTTTTTCATATCCAAAGCTGGATCTTATATAGTTCAGAGGGGTCATTCACCAGCTTTCAACAATAACCATAAATGTCAACAGTTTATAGAGTAGTCTAGCAATTAAATAATACATGTACTAGGTTGGGCAGATTAACGTCAGCACAATACATGTACGATAAATGTCTGCAAGGTACATGTACTTGGTATCAATTATGTTAGATTGAAATACACCTTGTTAAATATTGTTCTTATACACATTGTGTTACATAATAATTCCTCCCATCGCAATAAGAACGAAAGTTCGGTAAAATACGATAGTCCTTCTTTATTGATGCTATTATAAATTCTTTAGTTCCTTGTTAAGTTTTCGGTAACCATCACCACATATATAATTCATAAAATTCGGCAAGTCCAACATCTTGATACATCATGAGAGTTCATCTAGCGCTGGGTACATCCTTCTCAAGAGACTGTTAACATAGGTGTTTGGTAAAGATTCGTCCCTGAACAATGGCGCAGAGGAAGACATCTCTCTGGAAGCAGTTCCAACCAATTGCGTTGACACCATTTTGTACCCATCGTTCATGACATTAGAACCAGAACTCGCACCTTTCTGTTTAGATAACCAAGATAGATTCTTAATAATTTAACAGTACAAATGATGGCTATTCTAATGAAGATCGCACCTAACCCCTATGCTAAACTTATCCCAATTTGGAAAAACGAAAACTTGTTCACTTCCCCTTATTTTCTTTTTTATTTATCAATCGTTTGTTCGATCG
Organism: Mytilus californianus; assembly: GCF_021869535.1. Lineage (NCBI taxonomy): Eukaryota > Metazoa > Mollusca > Bivalvia > Mytilida > Mytilidae > Mytilus > Mytilus californianus. The sequence continues at coordinate 4,555,557 of NW_026262615.1, forward strand.
CCTTCAGTTCACTGGGTTATTCAAGACTAGCAAAATTTAATAAAACAATTTCTAGGTATAATCAATACGTTCTCTAAAATATCGAATTATCTGGTTAAAACAAAAACAAAACAAAAAACAAAAGAGGGAAAAAACTGTCGTATACAACTTCTACAATTTTGAGAATCCTACATAATAAAAACAAAGATATGTTTATTTACACAAGACATAAGAAACATATTTACAAATTTACAATCAAATAAGATCAATTCGATCATTTTATATAACCCCTACACCTACATGATACCTATAAAAGAATTACTAAAAATTATATCCGTTACTTTGTTACCAATTGTAATACTTTTACGTCTTTAACTTTAGTTTCATTAATTAATCTTAATGCTAAATATAGTCCACAAATCTCATCACTCTCAAAAATATTTAAGATTACATTGATAAAATTTTAACTACGTCTTGCGCAATTTGTTACTGACTCTATATTTCATATTTGACGACGACACCTTGTTGCGAAAAAAATGTCTTTCTCCGTAATCTATTACATTTTTTCCAAAAATTGTATATAGTTTCCTCATCATAGTCTTTCCTTTCTTTTGTTTTATATATATATATATTTTTTGGATTTGCTTTAATTTGTATCAATTACGTTAGACTGAAATACACCTTGTTAAATATTGTTCTTATACACATTGTGTTACATAACATCCCAGGAAAATATTTAAGTGGAAAATAGCCTCGGTCAAAACCTATGCTCCGAAATACTGGCGTTTGAAAATATTAGGTTCCGTATCCAAATTACATCGTTAGGTCGTACGGACCATGAACATATATTTATTTCAGTCTAAGGTACATTGCATTTCATATGATCATTAAAAGGCATATGAACACCAAATGAATAAAAGGTGTAGCATGCAAACCACCAATCCAAGAACCTAATTAAACCTAGCATGATAGATAACAATCGTACCCTAACCCGTCGACGCTTCCTGTCTCCCTCCTTCTTTTGTTTATATTATCCCTTATTTTTGTTTTGTTCTATTGATTTATATTTGTTTATTCGATTTACGAGATTTGAACATCAGCAAAATTCTGTTGCCATAACTGACCCTTTATGATCTGTTTATGAATCGAGGAGTGGATTAATAGGCAAAGGCGACTATTTGCTTTGTGCTTTTGACACACTATTACTAATAATGCATAGAACGAATAACAAAATCTAGATGTATAACGAAATTTTTTAATGAATATATAAAGCAAATGAGTACATTTCAATATATGTTGTATCTTACAAAAGACGTCTAAATTCTTATTAATAACATCAGAATATTGAGGCCATTAAAACAATGTATGGTATACAATGAATGATGTGGCATTTTGACTCCTCACATTTATGATATGACAGCATTCTGTGGTATAATCACGCCTATCATGCAGTTCTATGGTATTATCACGCCTATTATGCAATTATATAGTATAATCACCCCTGTTATGCAATTGTATGGTTTAATCACGCCTATTATGCAATTCTATGACATAATCACGCCTATTGTGCAATTATATGGTATAATCACGCCTATCATGCAATTCTATGGTATAATCAAGCCTCTATATCCTGCAATTATATGGTATAATCACGCTTGTTATGCAATTATATGATATAATCACCCCTATCATGCAATTGCATGGTATAATCACGCCTATTATGCAATTCTATGGTATAATCACGCTTATTGTGAGATAATATGGTTTAATCACGACTATCGTGCAATTCTATGGTAAAATCAAGCCTATATATCCTGCAATTCTATGGTAAAATCACCCCTGTCATGCAATTTTATGGTACAATCACGCCTATCGTGCAAGTCTATGGTATAATCACGCCTATATATTCTGCAATTATATGGTATAATCACGCCTATTATGCAATTCTATGGTATAATCACGCCTATTGTGCAATTATATGGTATATGCACGCTTATCATGCAATAATATGGTGTTACCAAGGTTGATATTTTACAGTAAAGTTAAAAATGTTACAAAACGTTTAATATCAACTACCACTGAAGCTGAAGGCAGATTTATAAAACTCATATCTATATCATGTTTTTTTATGTACGAAACCTTACATTTAAAACAGTCTGATAATGATGTCTCTTTTGTTGACACAGTTCATATCATTTTATATTACAACACCTAACATACAATGAAAAGAAGTACCAACCTGACATTGATTTTCATTAATTCTAAGTTCAAATAAACTTTAAAAAAGCATATCTTTATCAAAATTGACTAAATGGTATCTAAAAAATCACTAGCCAGAAAGGAAGAAGAAAGCCTTGCAATTTAACTCACGTGATACTGTAATATTTATGCCACATCTGTAGATTTGAAAGGTGCAAATGTAATACCATGTGCAAGGTTTTTTTAATACTCAAAACTCAACGATTGTTTCCTTATGTACAACAACACTCATATTTCTATATGCGGTTCTTCCACATTTAAAGTAAAAAACAAAATTATTATGACCATATATTTCTTAATTTAAACACAATTAAAACAAGAAAAAATGTTAGCTATTGCTTATTTATCACACCCCAGCTTTCAGAATGCTAAATACGAAGTTGATGAGCGATCAATCAGAAAATCTATTACAAGGTAAAGCATATTCTCATGAAGCCTAATAACACATTAGGAACGCTCTTATATTCGTAGTTCCCTTGAAAATTGAGACGAACATTTCATACATGGCCTAGATGTGCTAGAATATATACGTTATCTGTAAACAGGAAGTTGAAGCTCTACTTTGTTGTTCGTGAGAAAATGTGAAGGAGTTTCATGGGACGGATGGACAAACGGGTGTGCATGAGGACAGAAAGAGGTAAACCTGTATAACACGCATAACACGTAAAAATTGATATTATTATAATAACATGCGTTTTTTTAATTTAATTTTCCATTTCCTAAGAAAATGCGCTCAATGGTTCCCTTTTAGTGTTCGTGTAAGAAAATGCGATCAATGGTTCCCTTTTAGTGTACGTATGAATTGTGTAGAATGCTTTACTTGAGTAAGGTTACTCTTAAAATTACATCTCTCAAACCAGAGAGATTTATAAAAACTTATTTCATATTTTTCTGTAGCAGCTAGGTACATGAAATGAAAAGATAAACTCTCTGCGTTATATGTTACCATCAAAAATGACTTATCCTGGTCTTTACAAAAAGCTGTACATAAATGAGAGGCATATATACACAGTAAGTAAATAAAAAATGTAAAATGAATCAACAGTTCGAGTATCATAAAAGTTACAAAGAAATCATTAAAAAAGGTTTCAAGTTAAAAAGTTTCTTTCACTGATTTCACAGAAAGAACGTTTATACAGATAATTCGTTCATCCAGCTGTTTTCGTTAGTTTCTCACCCATCGCCATGCTACGAAGAATAGAATGCCAGATACAACTCCTCCGATTCCACCAACAATACATAGCCCAAAGGAATAGTAAAATTTGGAATTATCCAACTTAATTCCACCGAATTGCATTGTTGCGAAGACAATTACTCCGACCAAGGCAAGTCCTCCTGAAAGAAAATATTTATTTAAAACTACCAATCTTACTTATTTCCCCGAAAATAATAACCTGTATCCATTATGTATGAAAACGCATGTACCCCAATTCATACATTTTTATATAATAGCCGACCTTCTGTTGTTCCCTACGTCACTATATGACTGGTTATTCAAAAACTGTGACAGAACCGAAACTAGAACTTGAAATGTTCCTCGGTATTGACACACAGATGCACGATTTTAAACTAGAATCTACGACAAGTGTGATTTCAACATTCCAATTGTCTATTTCCGATTTTTTACCAGATACATATCCTCTGTCCATCAAATTGCGTTTTATTATCTCATACGTAGCCCTCGTGCATGTTCACATTATACGCACAATATAAGCAAGGGTATGCTCCTTATACAAAAACTTTTCCAATTGAATAAAGAGGAAGAACGACTGAAATCGAAACTACATAGCTTTAACGGTCATCATCAAAAATTAGCTGATCTCTACGATATGTCGGTGTCTCCACTCACTAGTCACATGGTTTCTTAGATCTTTAGATACCAGAATAGTCGACTAATCAGTAATTTTACCGATTTTGTCCTGTTTCTGATTGTGACATTTTAACTGATTGTTGATTTGCATGGCGGGTAATGCACGCATAGCAAGTGAATCTTACCCGGGAGGCCCACACCCGGTCTCGCTTCATTGGGGGTTCGTTTGATTCCCTCAGTTTTTGTTTGTCACATTCATTTGTCTTCTTAATCGATTTATGAGATTTGAAAATCAGTTAACTACAGTAACTGCTTCTTCAATTTTTATATTTTGATTATCCATGATCCAAAGAGAGTGCTTAAAAACACATATACAGATACTAGTAGTTAATATAGACCACTTTAAACGAACAATTGGAACTAGCTCTTTTAAGTAGTCGTCTGGATCAATTTTGCTGTTTGAAATTTTTCTCAATTTTTTATAGTTTTCAAAATAATAGGCAATAACTAAAAAAAAAAATTCAAATCATCATTTATGGCAAGTAGTCCCATAAAGAGTCAACTGACGATTTCTGCCATTTGACTTATTCGAAGACCTTACATGTATCTTGTTGATCATTTTTTCATGGATTTCTTTCGAGACAATGGGCAACACAAATAGTAAAAATCATCATTTAAAGGCGATAATTCCTGTACGAAGTTGGCTGATAGTTCTGATGAAATAGACAGTAGGTATATTAGAACATTTCTGCCCCTGTTCGGATTTTCTTTATCTATAGCGGTGTTCAAGATAATTGACAAAACTTGCATTTTACCCCTTGTTATATTTTTAGCCATGTCGGTAATGTTGGCTATCATGCGGTTTCATTGGACACAAGGTTTAAACTAGATACCATGATGATGACTGCAGCCAAATTTGGATTTTATTGGCTCAGTAGTTTCAGAAGAGAATAGTTTTGTAAAAGTTTGCAGACGACGGAAGACGACGACGAACAACGGACGCCAACAGACGCTAGGTGATGAAAATATCTCACTTGATCATTCGGATCAGATGAGCTTAAAATCTAATAAAAGGCATACATTGATTAAAATCGCATGCACTTTGTCGTGAATATATGATAGTCCCCGTCCTGTTGTAAAACCCCATTTATTTAGACATAAAACGACAAACAAAGGCATCTATACTACTAAAATAACGAGGTCCAGTTTGATATCCGACATAAAGTAAAAACAAGGAATCAAAGAGTTCAACTTTATATATAACTAATATAGGACCATGGTGTTGATTAAAAATTACACCATTCCAGGCCCTTTTGTTTTCCACATAATTGATATTACCAATAATTAACAAGTTCCGGGTCGAATCCGATACCGAAACCAATAGTATATGCAAACTGATTTGGTACAATCAGGTAAATTATTCCTAATTTTCTGATTTTCAAAACAAACATTTCAATTCTCGAGATCCGCATTTTACCCCAAAACTCTTAAACAGCATAAATGACACTTTTAGAACACATTCTCCGTTTTATCTAAAGAATAAATAATGCAAATTATTTACTATCAAATACATTTAAGCCAGAAATATAATGTATAATTTACTCAGTTATTTATTGCTTTAACGATACTCTAAAATCTAAATTGATCTTCTCATTCACTCATAAATACTTTTCCATTTTTTTTTCTAAAAACAAGAATAAAAAAAGTGGTTATAATCTTCTTCTTCGTTAAAATACATTACATATAGACCGTCGTTTGTCTGTAAATATTTTTTATTCCTGTCCATGAAGATCTGAAAACCTTTCCGACATCGAATTGGTCACAGTAAGCACTATCCCGAACATAAGAGAGCATGGTGGCTTTTCTTCAAAAACACCCTTTAGCTACAAATAATGCGGAAAATTGACAATTTTTACTGAATCTCAGATTCAGTGTTGCGTAATAAACATCCGAAGGTATATTTCGTCGTATAGGTTCATCTTATTCACAACTGAGTTATTAATATTTACCTGTCAGCCAGTTGAGTATGCCTGTAACAACAAATAGCATGCCTTGCTCCTTGAGTACAAACATCTTCAGGAAAGCACAAGTCAGAGCTGCAACAAAGGCTCCAAGAGCAAGACATTCCAGAACTTGCGCGGCTACGAGTTGGTTGGAATGTACTGGTGCATCTACAATTATGTATTACATGTATTATGATCCCTCTAATTCTATTTACTCAAACATACAAAGATCGAAATACAGACAGACAAACTTTATATGACCGGTTTAAGTGTGGAAGTTTATTTTAATATTCTATTCCCTATTATCGACACGAAATTGCAACTGCATGGTAACACAAATCAAAATATGCTGTACACGATATATAAAAAGAATTGATTTAATACATGTAGCAATCGGGAACACAGATCGCCGATAATCAGTAATAGGATATGATCAGAGAGTCAGGCTATTGACTCTTTCAAATATTTTTGAAACGATATTGACATATAACTGCAGTGGTTTAAGAAGAAATAAAATCAGACAAGTACAAAGAAAATGAATTCAATAAGAAGTTGGCCTAATACATGGAATTGATTATTCTTTAATGTCCATGTTGGTCATATAGTTCCACACGTATTCAGATCTATTCAGGTATATCTATATTTCAAATGTCTTGGTCTGAACGTTCCTGATGAGAATCGCTTCGGAAACACCACATTTAGTAAGTGTTATTTTCATATTGAATCAAAACACTTATACCAAGCGGTATGTTTAAGGCCAAAATAAATAAATAGTGTTTTTCCATTTTCCCGATAACTCCATTTCTGACGCCAACCCTTAACATTTTATTGATAAAAATATAAGAAATATTAAAATCCGGATTTTTCGGTCTGTTCAGATCCGATTATTTGTTTAGAAAACTACAGATCTTCAAAACGTTTGATAGTACTGACCAATATGGAATTGAAAAGCGTTTCAATGACCAATATTTTAAATAAACAAGCATGGCTTTTCAACAACCGTGCAGCGTATTAGATGTCAAATATGCGAAATGTGATAACATGGACACAAAATATAATGACATCGATTCCGGATAATTACGATATGATGAATCTTTTAGAAGAACATCATGATGGACCTATAGACGAAAAAAAAACGAAGTTGACATCATTTTGCTCAACTTCTTTGCACAGGTACAAGACGAGATTTTTTAAATATTTGTATATATATACATGTACGAACAAAATCTCGTTTTGTACCTCTGCTTCTGTGGACAAAAAGTCAGAATCGTTTCAGTTTGGACAGACTGTATCTGTCGGTTAATAGACAAAATTTTTTTTAGAGTAAAATTAGTTCAATTTACTGCTAAAATCAATCCAGCTTTTGTTGTAAAAAACGCTCTTACGAATGTTGTACAGAATTGTGCTCAGGACGCAACGTAAACGGCTATTAATGCTTTTTCAGCTTTTGAGTTAATGACGGCAAGGGGGCAGACAATGTGTAACGAGAAAGAGAAAGCTTTCCCCAGTAGGCAGACATTGTGTTTGATTCATATTCATTTCTAAATGAATCTACCTCGGCACCATGTCTACTTTTATTCTTTTATATTTTCTCTGGCTGGTCCCATAACAAAGTGACAAAATCAGTTATTTGTTATGTAACGTTATACTAACTATTTAAACAAATGATCAGGGTTAATTTTCCATATATACGAAATACATAGATTAAGCAAAATGTACAGCCAAACGACAACCATGAAAAAAAAACTTCGGGATACTAAAATGTAGTTGAGTGCTATATTTTGGCTGCTTTGGAGAGGAGAATATTTTCATTATCTTTAAATAATTCATCACGTTATCACAATTTGAAGTGTTTTCTTGTGTTAATTTTTTTTGTTGGGTTTATTAATGTGTTTTGTTTTATTTCCCTTTTATATCTTGAATCTGTCCAAACAATCTATGATTTTCCTCAACTATATTACAGATATTCGTAAAAAAAGTAAAATTACGCGTTTAAGTAGTATTACCGATACGCGTAATATTACTTGAATGAATAATCGCCTGGACTTGTAGACCACTCGGCCACCAAGACCTCCAATATAAAATATATGTGTTTCAGCTAACATGCTGAAAAAATTAAGGTAAGAAATTAGGCTTATACATTTATTTTTGTTTAAGTTGTTGACTGGTTTAAACGTGGGAACCAGTCTGACTTTAATGCTGCTTGTTAAAAAATGACAAAATAATCTTTAGGGTAGGCACTGAAGATGTAGGTAAGTAGGGTTAGCGAAACAACAATTGTTTTTATGAGACCTAAATGAACACAGTATTCCTAGTTTTCTTGAAGGATGATTGCCTTAAAAGGAAGATACTGAACCACCGATGGTGCAATGTGTAATCACCAATGTTGCCATGTGCCGGTTGACCGATATGGAGACTTCTCATTGAAAATGTACTAACCATGAGCAACACGACGGATGCAACATGTGGAGCAAGATCTGCTTACCCTTCCGGTGCATCATCTGCAATCCCCCTATTATTTGTTTAATAGGGATTCGTGTTGTTCTTGCTTTATTTTTCAATGTTGTTCTTTTGTGCGTTTTTTCAATGTCTATTGTTTCTACCGGTAACAGTCTTGTCTATTATTTGACCAGCAAAACGTCTTTCTATTTCAATATTTCACACTCAGTTAAGTTTAAGATTTAGAAAAGGCACATGACCGATGGTTTATGAATTCGGTGATCTCTTAATGGTGAGGTAAGAGACACTTACCAATCCAATATTGCATGATGGCTTATTGTTGAGTTAAGAGACATTTACCAATCCCATATTGCATGATGTCTTAATGGTGAGGTAAGAGACACTTACCAATCTGATATTGCATGATATCTTAATGGTGTGGTAAGAGACACTTACCAATCCAATATTGCATGATGTCTTAATGGTGAAGTAAGAGACATTTACCAATCCGATATTAAATGATGTCTTAATGCTGAGAAAAGAGGCATTTACCAATCCGATATTGCACGATGTCTTTATGGGTGGTAAGAGACACTTCATCAATCCGATATTGCATGAGGTCTAATCACTTGATATCACGTATGAACGTTTCGTTCCCTAAGGACGCGCGGGAGCGAAGCTGGGGTTCACATATATAGTCATTGGAGATGACAGAACGGCTATTTGTCCCAAAAGGACAAAATCAGTTATTTGTTATATTTTACTACCTATTTAAACAAATCACCAAGGTTAATTTTCCATAGATACGAAATACATAAATTAAGCCAAATGTATAGCCAAACGACAACCATGTAAAATCACATCGGGATACTATGATGCAGTTCAGTGCTCTATTTTAATTGCTTTGGAGAGGAGATTATTTTTATTATCTTTAAATTAAACATCAAGTTATCACAATTATACTGAAGTAAAAAAATATTAAAGGCATAGAGTATATATACATGATAAAAAACAGAAGTGTTTTCTTGTGTTCATTTTATTTGTTGGGTTTATTAATGTGTTTTGTTTGTTTCCCTTTTTTATCTTGAATCTGTCCATACAATCTATGATTAAAGGGAGATAACACTTTTTACTCAACTATATTACAAATATGCGTAATAAAAGTAAAATTACGTGTTTAAGTAATATTACCGATACGCGTAATATTACTTGAATATATAATCGCCTGGACTTGACCACTCGGCCACCGATACCCCTCAAAATAAAATATATGTGTTTCAGCTAACATGCTGAAAAAATTACGGTTAGTAATTAGCCATATACATTTATTTTTGTTTAAGTTATTGACTGGTTTAAACATGGGAACCAGTCTGACTTTAATATTTCTTGTTAAAAAATGACAAAATAATCATTAGGGTAGGCACTGAAGATGTAGTTAAGTAGGGTTAGTTAAACAACATTTGTTTTTATTAGGCCTAAATGAACACAATATTCCTGGTTTTCTTGAAGGATGATTGCTGCTTAAAAGGAAGATACTGAACCACCAATGTTGCCATGTGGCTGTTTACCGATATGGAGACTTATCATTGAATGTGTACTTACCATGAGCAACACGACGGATGCATCATGTCGAGCAAGATATGCTTACCCTTCCGGTGCATCATCTGCAATCCCCCTTTTTTATTTAATAAGGGTTCGTGTTGCTCTTGCTTTAGTTTTCAGTGTTGTTCTTTGTGCGTTTTTTCAATGTCTATTGTTTCTACCGGTAACAGTCTTGTCTATTGTTTCTACCGGTAACAGTCTTGTCTATTATTTGACCTGCAAAACGTCTTTCTATTTTAATATTCCACACTCAGTCAAGTTTAAGATTTAGAAAAGGCACATGACCGATGCTTTATCAACTTGGTAATCTCTTGTTGAGGTAAAAGACACTTACCAATCCAATATTGTATGATGTCTTAGTGGTGAGGTAAGAGACATTTACCAATCTGATATTCCATAGTGTCTTTATGGTGAGGTAAGAGACATTTACCAATCCGATATTGCATTATGTCTTAATGGGGAGTAAGAGACACTTACCAATCCAATATTGCATGATGTCTTTATGGTGAGGTAAGAAACACTTCATCAATCCGATATTGCATGATGTCTAATCACTTGATATTACGTATGAACGTGTCGTTCCCTAAGAACGCGCGGGAGCGAAACTGGGGTTCACATACATGTATATAGTCGTTGGAGATGAAAGAACGACCATTTGTCCCAAAGTGACAAAATCAGTTATTTGTTATGTTATACTAACTATTTAAACAAATCACCAGGGTTAATTTTTCGTAGATACGAAACACATAAATTAAGCCAAATATCTAGCCAAACGACAACCATGAAAAAAGCACTTTGTTTTACTATTGAAAAAAACGCACAAAGCACAACATGCAGTTCAGTGCTCTATTTTGGCTGCTTTGGAGAGGAGAATATTTTTATTATCTTTATATTATTCATCACGTTATCAAAATTATACTGAAGTAAAAAAATATTAAAGACATCGAGTATATATATATCCGATATTGCATTATGTCTTAATGGTGAGATAAGAGACACTTCATCAATCCGATATTGCATGATGTCTTAATGGGGAGGTAAGAGACACTTACCAATCCGATATTGCATGATGTCTTAATGTGAGGTAAGAGACATTTACCAATCCGATATTGCATGATGTCTTAATGTGAGATAAGAGACACTGCATCAATTCGATATTGCATGATGTCTAATCACTTGATATTACGTATGAACGGCGTCACTTGTGGGGCAGGATATGTCTACCATTCTTGAGAATCGGTGATTACCACTAGTTTTTTACTGGGGTCCGTGTTGCTCAGTCTCTATTTTTCAATGTAGTGTTTGGTATCAAGCTTCATGTACGTGAACATACAATAACATGTAATGCGCTTTTACGTCCACTTCTCATCAAAGTCTCTTCCAACGATTACTTATATCATTATTGAGCAGTATAGCGTATGTATAGTTCATTGTAAACGATAAGTTTTTTTTATATTTTGATGTAAAATTTGTTGTATTTTTCTTCTTTTTTTTTTTTGCAGAAAAGAAGACATAATTAGAGGCACTGTCTTGTGGTTAATACCCCATCCCCGTGAGATATGAAATCGTACACCCTTTGCGACATACTATGTTTCAATGCCTTATAACCAAGACATTTGGTATCAAACTATGACAAGAATTCATTTCTATATAAATATATAAAGCGGGTTCATGAAATTGAGTTTTAATCCAGAAACATTTTACCAAGTCTCTGAATGTGTGATACAAACCTTAGAAGGAGTATTTGAGAAAACGGAGCGCAAGTTACGTCTTCTTTTGTTAGCTAGAAATTGATAAGTAATATGTACTTTCTAATATGGTATTTGCTACCAACAATACTCAAAAAAGAAAATACTAAACTTTTAGTTTACTTCGATTGTTTTTTTTTTTTGTTTTTTTTTTCCCGCTCCGAAGCCGCAACCTGTGTCATAAACCCCGTGCCGTATGTGGCGGTCTACACAACGACATAAATGTACCCGTATCTTAGTTGAATATAAACATCAAAGCATTGAACCACGTCTTAATTCATTGGAATTTGAGCTCAGCACGTGTTTCTGTGAGCTAAAACTAGGTACAAAATGACTCAGATAAGTATTAAAAAATCGACATGTATCTGTAGGATTTATCGTCAAGTGCCAAACGCATCTAATGTCAGAGTTATCGTAAGCATTTAGTTTCTTTTTTCTTCAGAAATATACCATCATTTTAGAATTTTGATGGAGAATTATTTTTTTCGTTCCTCTTCTTCCCCCCCCCCCCCCCCTCCCCCCTTAAATGCAACAATTGTATTTGTAATTGTATATAAGACATTAAATATTCATAAACATTATTGGGCGATTTAAAACAGTGTAAATGAGTGGACCGTATTATAATTAATTAGGTGTTTGTTTACAATCATGTCGGGTTTCCAATTTCCAACCATTTGTTTCCAGTCTGTTTATTTTATTAGTGTTCTACCAGGCGTATATTTCAACTATCATGTATTTTTTACATTCATAAAAATATCAACAATAAATACTATAAATTTATTCATAAAACCACACCTATACAAAAAAAAAAGGTGATATGGTATGATTGCCAATTGATGAGACAAATATCCACCTGAGTTCGATTGAAGTGGATGTGAGCAATTATCGACCAACGTACAGCTATAGCTGTGATATTTTGTAATTATCAAAAGACAAGTCAGATCAAATATTTACGACACCATGGTAACTAGTCATAATTGACGAAAAGAAAGTAAATGAAAAATTTGAAATACGAGTACAGAAGAGAAGAAAACAGAGAATAAAGAACAAATACGGAATAGAGAATAATGGAGTGCTAATTATATAGATTGGAAATAAATTGACTAAAATATAGAGAACAGAGAAAAATTACATGAAAAAGAGTTATCCGAGAACACAGAAATGAGGAACCTCACCCTTTCCGGACCATCCCACAGTGTAGGGAAAGCGGAATTATTCCAAATACCTTTTATGTCAAAACATAGCTCTGCTCCTGCAACTTCTCCACACGATTTCCATAATCCAAAATGAGCATCACCTACTCTATACCAGTATGTGGTTGAAAATCCTATAATATGAACAATCATCGATACAGCGCTTATAATGCTCCCTCCGATCACCATAGGTGAAAATTCTGCTAAATTCCCCGACATTTTCACTAATATTGGTCGTCTGTTATGTTTCAAACCACGTGTAAATAAAACTGAAAATGTTGTGTCTCAAGTGACTTTCCAGAAGTACCGATCACATGGATCATGACCTTTAAAAGACTTTAAAAAGAGGTGCACATACAGGGGGTATTAAATGCAGTGTTCAGTTATTTAAAACAGATTTACAACTTCTAAATTTTTCGTTTTAGCCAAACATATCTTAAATCTATATTTATTGTCAGAAATGCACGAAACATCTTAATTGTAACATAGAACAAATTTTACAAAGATATATATAACAGATCGTACACCAAACAGTTAATCAAAAGCTCCTTGTATTCAATTCCATTGACCGTTTTGAAAAGGACAGTAGAATTTGACCATGTTCAAAATGTGTAAAATTAAAAGTATAATTATTTTTTACATAAATTTATATAAACTATTGTGATTTCTTTCCGAACCACTATTATATACAAGTGTTACGTACTTAAATTACGATACTAGGTTAACAGAGGTGAACAGTTGTGCGATATCTAAATTTTCGATCTCTAATTATTTTCTTGTTGAAAATAAGAACAGAGATACATCATAAATAAATTACTGTTATTGTTGTATCGTATGAATAAGAGCAAGAACACATATATTCCTGGTGTTCTTATGCTTAAATTAGAATTCTCGTTTGAATTGTTTTACATTTGTCATTTCGGGGCCTTTTATAGCTGACTATGTAGTATGGGTTTTTGTCATTGTTAAAGGGTGTACGGTGACCTATAGTTGTTAACTTCTATGTCATTTGGTCTCTGGTGGAGAGTTGTCTCATTGGCAATCATACCACATCTTCTTATTTTCATATCAAAATATTGTAAGAGAGGATATTTAAAACATTGAATTAACCAATCTTACTACAACCAACGATAAAAATAACAAAATGTCAAAAAAATACTTAAAACAACATTTGTTTTTAATTTCTACAAAAATGAATATTAACATAAACTTGGGAAAATAGATAATACTAGTAGAATGTATCTTTACAAAAATGTCAACTAAAAAAAGAGGAACTTACTTTTAAATTTCTAACTCTTTTGGAAAAATAAGGAATATTTAACTGTAACTGTATCGTATGCCCTTAAGCGTCATACCATTGCATTTCAGCGTGAGTCAGCTGACCACCGCGATTCAGAGTCGTACATATATACTACATGAAAATACAAGGTATTATATACCCGAAAAAAATGAAGAGTAAAGAGACAACACCAACCACCAGTTCACTGTTCTTCCAAAATACCAAATATTGAACAGTAAACGGACCACACCATTTGGTAGTTTCAGTGGGATAGATAATCGCGTAGTCTAAATATAACGAAAGTTCGCGACCAAAATGTCATTTCTCAAAAATGCAAGTTGGATACCTTGTGTTATAGTGAGGTACTATATAATTATTTTTTTTCGGGGACAAGTGCCAGTGGCGCCGTTACCTCTTCATATAGACCACAATGTCATAAATACTAATCAAACAAGAATAATCATGTATTCATAGGACACCATGTACCGCTCTCAGTGTAACTGATGAATCTTGTGTAGGCATACAAAATTATAATCCGGGTATCTTTGATGAGTTTTTTGTCTCACTTTCACTTCTTCATGTTCAATTATCTTAAAATCATTGATATGAGAGACGAAAAGACAAAAGTACGGGCTACATGTAATAATGGTCGCAAGATTGGACACACAGACCGTAAAATGGTATGCCCTCTACTATCGTAGGTTGGACATCAAAGAGGGTCTGGATGGGGTTTACAGAATATAGAAGAATGGGCTGGGTTAAGAAAATAAAGGATAGAGAAAAATAGGCCCCCACAAAATAAAGAATAAAGAATAATAGGGTGTTAAAATAAAATATAGAGAATAGAGGAAAAAAATAAAAAGAAAGGAGAAAAATGGCTTCCATAATTTAAGACTTCAGAAATGAAGGATCCCCCGTTCAACCATGCATAAAAAAACTTACATAGTTTAGCTACCTTTAATTGACCATAAAGTTAAATACATATACATTCCTTTTTCCATATGTGCCCTGTTATTTTCCGTGATCTTAATATTAAAAAAATAATAAAAATGACCATATTTACCCGAGAAATTATTAACTGTGCAAATGCTTTAAATAGTAAAACAGGTGTATCTATCCATGCGTCATTGACAGTAACTTGAGACTTAAAATGGTACCGAAGCGATTCATACTATAAATGTACACACGGTCAACGCTTTTACACCTTATAAAGTTACAAAAAGGAGTATTCAATTTAATTTATTATGTGTAACACCTTACCCATATTAAAAATGGTGCCCTACCAAATTAACTCCTTCGAAGTTTTTCTGATTTTTCTTTATGGCAGGAACTAAGAACATGATATAGTAGGACATAATTATGGTTACTTCGTCGCCGTTTTTTCATCATAAATATCTGAACGGTTAATGGCTCAATCTTGTGCGTACGAAATAGAACTAACTTTACGCTAAATTCAGACGAAAATGTTTTTAGACTTGGTTATTGTACACGTTGGAGGGTTAAGGAATCCCAATATTGTAAGAGTGGCAGGATTAAGAAATCCCGATATTGTTAGCGGGGCAGGGTTAATGAAATCCGATATTGTAATCGTGGCAGGGTTAACGAATCCCGATATTGTAAGCGTTGCGGGGTTAAGGAATTCATATATTGTAAGGGTGGTAGGGATAAGGAATTCATATATTTTAAGACTTGCAGGGTTAAGGAATTCCGATATTGTAAGCGTGGCAGGGTTAAGGAATTCCGATATTATAAGCGTGGCAGGATTAAGAAATTCATATATTGTAAGGGTGGCAGGGATAAGGAATTCCGATATTGTAAGAGTTGCAGGGTTAAGGAATCCCGATATTGTAAAAGTGGCAGGGTTAAGGAATTCCGATATTTTAAGACTTGCAGGATTAAGGAATTCCGATATTAAAAGAGTGACCTGGTTAAGGAATCCCGATATTGTACGAGTGGCAGTGTTAAGGAATCCCGATATTGTTAGAGGGGTAGGATCAAGGAATCCCGATAGTGTACGAGTGGCGGGGTTAAGGAATCCCGATATTGTAAGCGTGGCAAGGTTAAGGAATCCCGATATTGTAAGAGTGGCAGGGTTAAGGAATCCCGATATTGTAAAAGTGGCAGGGCTAAGGAATCCCGATATTGTATGAGTGGCAAGGTAAAGGAATCCCGATATTGTAATAGTGGCAGGTTTAAGGTTCCATATATTGTAAGAGTGGCCGTGTTAGGGAATCCCGACATCGTACGAGTGGCAAGGTTAAGGAATCCCGATATTGTACGAGTGGCAGGGTTAAGGAATCCCGATATTGTAAAAGTTGCAGGATTAAGAAATCCCGATATTGTACGAGTGGCAGGGTTAAGGAATCCCGGTATAGTACGAGTGGCAGGGTTAAGGAATCCCGATATTGTAAGAGTGGCAGGGTTAAGCAATCCCGATATTGTACGAGTGGCATGGTTATGAAATTCCGATATTGTACGAGTGGCAGGGTTAAGGAACCCGATATAGTAAACTTTAGCGGGGTTAAGAAATCCTAATATTGTAAACTTAAGCGGGTTTAAGGAATCACGATACTGTTAGTGTGGGTGGGTTAATGAATCCCGATATTTTAAAACTGGCAGGTTTAAGGAATCCAGATATTTTAAGACTTGCAGGGTTAATGAATTCCGATATTGTCAGCGTGGCAGTGTAAAGGAATACCAATAATGTAACTATGGCGGGTTTAAGGAATTCATATGTTGTAAGAGTGACCGGATTAAGGAATCCCAATATCGTAGGATTGGCAGTGTTAAGGAATCCCGATATTATTATAGGGAAAGGGTTAAGGAATCCCGATATTGTACGAATGGCAGGGTTAAGGAATCCCGATATTGTAAGCGTGGCAGGGTTTAGAAATCCCGATATTTTAAGACTGGCAGGGTTAAGAAATCCCGATATTGTAAGCGTGGCAAGGTTAAGGAACCCCGAAATTGTAAGAATGGCAGGGTTAAGGAATCTCGGTTTTGTAAGAGTGGCAGGATTAAGGAATCCCGATATTGTAAGAGTGGCAGGGGTAAGGAATCCCGATATTGTTAGAGGGGTAGGATCAAGGAATCCCGATATTGTAAGCGTCGATGGGTTAGGGAATCTCGATATTTCAAGACTGGCAGGGTGAAGGAATCCCAATAATGTCAGAGTGACAGGTTTTAGGCATCACGATATTGTAAGATCGACAGGGTTAAGAAATCTCGATGTTGTTAGCGGGGCAGTGTTAATGAATTCCGATATTGTAAGCATGGCAGGGTTAAGGAATTTCGATATTGTTAGCGGGGCAGGGTTAAGGAATCCCGATATTGTAAGAGTGGCAGGGTTAAGGAATCCCGATATTGCAATAGTGGCATAATGTTAATCAAGGCTGCCGAAATAACTACCTCGAGTTTCGATTTGACATGTGCCGATGTGACTAGAATTCGATGTAACGTGACCGATATTGTAAGCGTGGCGGGTTTAAGGAATTCATATCTTGTAAGAGTTGCCGGGTTAAAGAATCCCAATATCGTAGGAGTGGCAGTATTAAGGAATCCCGATATTGCTAAAGGAAAAGGGTTAAGGGAGTCCGATATTGTACGAGTGGCAGGGTTAAGGAATCCCGATATTGTAAGCGTGGCAGGGTTTAGAAATCCCGATATTTTAAGATTGGCAGGGTTAAGAAATCCCGATATTGTAAGCGTGGCAAGGTTGAGGAACCCCGAAATTGTAAGAGTGGCAGGGTTAAGGAATCCCGGTTTTGTAAGAGTGGCAGGATTAAGGAATCCCGATATTGTAAGAGTGGCAGGGGTAAGGAATCCCGATATTGTTAGAGGGGTAGGATCAAGGAATCCCGATATCGTAAGCGTCGATGGGTTAAGGAATCCCGATATTTCAAGACTGGCAGGGTGAAGGAATCCCGATAATGTCAGAGTGACAGGTTTTAGGAATCACGATATTGTAAGATTGACAGGGTTAAGAAATCTCGATGTTGTTAGCGGGGCAGTGTTAATGAATTCCGATATTGTAAGTATGGCAGGGTTAAGGAATTTCGATATTGTTAGCGGGGCAGGGTTAAGGAATCCCGATATTGTAAGAGTGGCAGGGTATCCCGATATTGCAATAGTGGCATAATGTTAATCAAGGCTGCCGAAATAACTACCTCGAGTTCCGATTTGACATGTGCCGATGTGACTAGAATTCGATGTAACGTGATCAGGAGGATGGCAGTCCAATCAGTTAACCCCGTCGACAAAGGCATGCTTTTCATTTCAATCTCAGGTGAATTACTTCATTTCATTTCACGTGACCATCAATAGACATATGGATATCAAATGAATAAAAAGCATGACATGAAAATCACCAATCCTAGAATCTGATTTTAACCGTTTTAAAGATTGATAGCAATTCTACCCTTACCCATCGACGCACCTGGTAGTCTGGTTCCCGATCGCAATATTCAGTATGGCTATCAGCTAATACCTGGAACGTAGTACCGGAAACCAGGTTGCGATTCCCTCCGTTTTTGTTTGTTCTATTGATTTGTTTCTTCTAAATCGATTTACCCTTTCGTGTCGATGAAAGGTGGCTAGAGGCTTGGTGGTTTTCACACATTACTAGTATTACTTATAATGCATAGAGTGAATACAAAAATCTTGATATATTACGAAATGTTTTTAATGAATATTTAAAACAAATGAGTACATATCAAGATATGTTTTACCTCACAAATAAATGGGGAATGTGTCCATGGGATGATGCCCCCGCTTGCACATCATATAAAGTTATAAAGGGAGATAACTGAAGAACTGTAAATGTGACGCTACCCAAATTTGTACTTGATCTGAGTTTTGTGAAAATAAGTATTGTGTATAAGTTTCATAATATTTGGTTGAGGCAAACTTAAGTTAGAGAACGGAAACGAAAAATTCAGCAATTTTTCCATTTGTAAAGGGCATAACTCTAGAACAGTAAAAGTGACACCACCAAAATTCAAACTTGATCTGTATTTTGTGGTAATAAGCATTGTGTATAGGTTTCATAACATTTGGTTGAGGCTAACTTAAGTTAGAGAACGGAAACGAAAAATTCAGCGATTTTTCCATTTGTAAACGGCTATAACTCTAGAACGGTAAAAGTGACACCACCAAAATTCAAACTTGATCTGTATATTGTGGTAGTAAGCATTGTGTATAAGTTTCATAACAATTGGTTAAGGCAAACTAAAGTTAGAGAACGGAAACGAAAAATTCAGCAATTTTTTCCATTTGTAAAGGGGCATAAGTCTCTAAAACGGTTAAAGTTAGAGAACGGAAACCAACTTTGGGACGTACGGACGGACAAGGGTAAAGCATAAAAACGTCTCAATTCTAAGTAATAACATCACAAAGTTGAAGGCATTATAAAAATGTATGGCATACAATGAATGATGTGGCGTTTTAACGCCTAACAAATATGGATACGCCAACATTATGACTGACATGCAGTTTTATGGTAAAATCACGCTTATCATACAATGATATGGTGTTACCAATGCAAGTTTGATATTTTACAGCAAATTCTTACTATAACAAAACGTATCATATCAACTAGCGAAGCTGAAGGCATATTTATAAAACAAATATAGATAATGTTTTTTTTTCTGTACGATATCTTACAATTTAAGGTTTCTGACAATGATGTTACATTTGTTGTCATTTGTTGTCACAGTTCATATTATTTCATATATCAGCACCTAGCACACAATGGAAAAGCGTTTCCAATCTTGCATTGATTTTCATCAATTCAAAGTTCAAATAAACTCTAGAAAAATAATCGTTGTAAAAATTAACTTAATGTTATCTACACGTGATACTTTAAGATTTGTGCAATACCTGCAGATATGAAAGGTAAAAATGTGGTATCATGTGCAAGTTTTTTTTTTAAAATCAAAACTCTACGATTTTTTCATTATGTATAACAACACTAATATGGGACGAACAGACAAACGGGTGTACATGAGGACAGACAGATGAGGTAAACCGGTAATATACGTAAAAAACGTGAAAATGCGAGCCGGATAGCTACCTTTTAAGTGTTCGTATGAATTTGTGTAGAATGCATTACTTACGTGAGATTTCTCTTAAAATTACGAAAGAATGTATATACAATTCAAAAAATAAATATCTCTCAAGCCAGAGAGATTTTTAAAAACTTATGTTGTATTTTTCAGTCGTACCAGCTAGGTAAATGAAATAAAAAGATAAACTCTCTGCGTTATGTGTTACCATTAAAATTGACTTATCCTGGTCTATACAAAAAGCTGTACTTAAATGAGAGGCATACAAAGTAAAGAAATATAAAATGTAAAATTAATCCACCATTATAGTATCATAAACGTTACAAATAAACCAATAAAAAAGGTTTCAAGTCAAATAGTTTCTTTCACTGATTGCAAATTAAGAAATCAACAAAAAAAAAAGGTTTCAAGTTAAACAGTTTCTTTAACAGATTGCAAAGAAATCAATAAATAAGGTTTTCAAGTTTAACCTTTTCTTTCACTGATTTCACAGAAAGAACGTTTATACAGATAATTCGTTCATCCAGCTGCCTTCGTTAGTTTCTGACCCATCTCCATGCTAGGAAGAATACAGTGCCAGAGAAAACTCCTCCGATTCCACCAACAATACATAACCCGAAGGAATAGTGAAATTTAGAATTATCCAACTTATATCCATCAAGGTGCATTGTTGCGAAGACAATTACTCCGACCATGGCAAGTCCTGCTGAAAAGAAATAATTATAAACTGTTATGGCGAACGTCAAAAACACCTCGAAAAAAAATATGTCTTTACACTGATTAAAAAATGGATGAATGAAAGCTAAATAGACGCTCAGTGGGTCACATAAGAAATAAACGCATCATCGATACCGTTTCGTTTCGTCTACAAAGGCCTCATCCGTCCGTGTAACACTTATCAATTCAAAATTTCAAAAAGTTTTCAAATTTAAGTTTTTTATCAAAGTTTTGAAATATTAAAATTCCAATTTTTTTATTTTTTTTAAATTTTGAAAGTTTCACCAAATAATTAAAATTTGATACTTTAGACATTTAAGCAAACTTTAAAAATACTAAACTGAAAGTACAGTTTTGATCATTTCGCTTTTTGAAAGTTATATTTAGTTTTTTTCAGAACATATTGCTTTCCATTCTTATTCCATTCTTGTAACAGGTATCCACTTTTTAGTCCTTTCCCCCTTCCCTATATTTTAATCAAAAATCAAAAAATTCAAACTTTCAAAAAGCGAAATGATCAAAACTGTTCGTTCCGTTTAAAGCTTGCTTAAATATTTCAAGTATTAAATTTTAAAATGAAGTTTATAATTTTAAAATTTCAATTATTTGGTGAAATTTTCAAAATTTAAAAAAAAATAAAAAAATTGGAATTTTGATATTTTAAAACTTTGATCAAAAATCCAAAAAACTAAAATTTGAAACCTTTTTGAAATTTTGAATTGAAAAGTGTTACACGGACCCTCATCAGTCGAATCAAAAAGAAATCCAACTACAAATGTATATTATATGTTGGAATACTTGAACATATTTTAGAGGGGGAGGGGGGGCATACCTTTTTCTGTTAACCTGTTTTTGGGCTATTTCAAGGTGTTGTTAACTGTTATTTGAAATATATATAAACTGTTAACTGTTTTCAACCCACTGTCTGTTATCTGTTCTGTTAAAATTGGCAATGTTGTTAACTGTTTGAAAATGGAATTCCTGTTATCTGTTACTTGACACTTAAAGTGTTCACTTTTTTTGACATAATTTATCTCTGTTAACTGTTATTTACAAGAATTTTCAAGATTCACATTAATCCCATTACATTTGCTGTTAATCTCTTTCTTTACGGTGCTCCCTCAAAGGTTTAACATAAACAACATATATGTAACTGTCAGATTAGAATGCCAAAGATGTATAACGACAAGGGGACTATACTAAAAGGCTCATTAAAACATCAATATCGTTATCATTTTAAATTTGCTTAATTACAATATTTTCATCCCTTTGTAAGTTAGGTGACAATATAAAGGTTAAGGTATTAACCACCGGCAAACGTAAAGAGAAAAAACAGACGAAATCCCGAAATATCCAAACAACGTGAGATCATGTTAGTATAGAGAGGATTAGAACCTGTTGTCTTCTTTACCCGTCATACAATACTAATGTCATATCCAGTAGCAATCATTATGGTCTCGATGGTGTTCACAGATTAAAGGGCAAGCCGCAAATAAAATATAGATTCCAACAAATGATAATAAAAATAAGGGAGCAACCATTTAACTTCAAGGGGGGGGGGGGGGGGGGTTATGGTTTTTGGTCTGAGTCAGAAATGTGTTTTCATTTTTTTTTATTTTTAGTTTATCGACGCTATCAATCAAATAATTTTTTTTCAAAATTTCACACTAAAGGTGTGGGTAAAATCTGGATTCAGTATATTTCTTTTGTCATCTGCTTGACCACAATATTTTTTTTCCTCAAATTGGGGATCAGAATATTTTTTTAAGGAAAAAACCATAACCCCCCCCCCCCCCCCCCCCCCCTTTTTTTAAAGTTAAATGGTCGTTCCCTAAAAGAATAGAGAAGAATGGGGTGTTAAAAAAAAGAATAAAGATCCAATCATGGACAATAAATACAAAAAAATGAAAATAATGTCTTCAAAAATAAATTAAAGTAAATACACAACACCCATCAAAACCTTAAACTATCACGAATGCATATACAAATGTAAGAAGATACCTACAGAGGGTGCAATCAAATAGTAGTGTTTTCCTATGTTCAAATAAAAAAAATAATAAAAAAAAATCCATTGTCTTCAGAAGGAGCGAAACCAGACACATTGCCAGAGTACCTACCCTCATATTATGATATCACATTGTTTACCGTTTGTATGATATGCTATGAAACCTACTCTTGGTATCTTCCCGTCCCCGTTCTCCATTTTGTCCATACTAGGACTTTGGTGAGTTGCAGCTATTAAGATTAAAGCTTACTTAACTCTAAACTGTTGTTCAGTGGTTGTCGTTTGTTGATGTGGTTCATAAGTGTTTCTCGTTTCTCGTTTTTTATATAGATTAGACCGTTGGTTTTTCTGTTTGAATGGTTTTACATTAGTCATTTTTGGGGCCCTTTATAGCTTGCTGTTCGGTGTGAGCCAAGGCTCCAAGTTGAAGGCCGTACTTTTACCTATAATGGTTTACTCTTTACAAATTGTGACTTGGATGGAGAGTTGTCTCATTGGCACTCATATCACATCTTCTTATTTCTATCTGGTACAATCAGGTTAATCATTCCTAATTTTAAGATTTTCTGAACAGACATTTGAATTCTCGAAATTTGAATTTTACCGCACAACTCTGACAAAAACAGCATAAAAGACATTTTCAAACACATTCTCCACATTATCTAAACAAAAGAGTGAATTATGCAAATTATTTTCTATCAAAAACATTTAACAAACATATAAGTCATAAATAGAATTTATAATTTACACAGTTATTTATTTCGCCAACGACACGCTTAAATCTAAATTCGATTTTCTCTTTAACTCAGCAATAACTCAGCAATACTTCTATTTTTTTTTTTTTTCTCTCAAAAAAATCGACAAGAAATGAAAAGTGGTTATATTCATCTTTTTCGTTAAAATCTTTTGTTCATGAATCTTCGAACCAATGTTGAGTCATAAACGTCCTTAGGTATCAACGTCGTTACTCATATAAGTTAAACTTATTCACAGTTGAGTTACTAATATTTACCTGCCAGCCAGTTAAGTAACCCTGTAACAACAAATAGCATTCCTTGCTCCTTGAGTACAAAAATCTTCAGGAAAGCACATGTCACAGCTGCTAAAAAGGCTACCAGGGCGAGACATTCCAGAACTTGTGCGGCTACGAGTTGGTTGTAATGTACTGGTGCATCTACAATTATGTATAACATGTACATTTATTAAGATTCCTCAAATTCTCTTTTCTCAAACATACAAAGATCGATATGCACACAGAAAAAAACAATATGACCATGATGACCGCTTTATTTGTTGAATATAAAAAAGAAGATGTGGTATAATTGCCAATGAGACAACTTGAAGTTTATCTTAATACCGTATTATCGGCTATCGAAACGAAACTGCAAGTTGCCACTGCATTGTTACACAGATAAAAATCTGCTATACACGATAGCAAAAAACAATTGATCAAATACATGTAACAAACGGGAATACAGACTATAAGGTATCTGCCGCACCGGTAACTGGTAGTAGAATGTGATCAGAGAGTCGGTCTATTGACTCTTTAAAATATTTTTGCAACGATATTGACATATATATATATATATATAACTGCAGTGGTTTAAGAAGAAATAAAAGCAGACAAGTATGGTAACAATGAATTCAATACGAAGTTTATCTTAGAGGGAATTAATTATTCATTACTGTCCATGTAGGTCATATAGTTCTACACGTATTCAGATCTATTCAGGCTGTTAGTACGGTAACAAGGAATTCAATACGAAGTTTACCTTAGAGGGAATTGATTATTCTTTACTGTCCATGTTGGTCATAAAGTTCCACACGTATTCAGATTTATTCAGACAAGTACGGTAACAAGGAATTCAATACGAAGTTTACCTTAGAAGGAATTGATTATTCTTTACTTTCCATGTTGGTCATAAAGTTCTACACGTATTCAGATCTATTCAGACAAGTACGGTAACAAGGAATTCATTATATTACGAAGTTTACCTTAGAGGGAATTGATTATTCTTTACTGTTCATGTTGGTCATATAGTTCTACACGTATTCAGATCTCTTCAGGCCGTTAGACAAGCAGACAAGTACGGTAACAAGGAATTCAATACGAAGTTTACCTAAGAGGGAATTGATTATTCTTTACTGTTCATGTTGGTCATATAGTTCCACACGTATTCAGATCTATTCAGGTCGTTAGTGTATCTTTGGATTACAAATGTCTGGGTCTGAGCGTTCCTTATAAAAATCACCTCGAACGCACCTTTGTTAAGTGCTATTTACATTTGGTATCAAAACAGTTATACCAAGCGGGTTGATATGTTTTTAGTAGAGTAAAACCAGCAAGATGATGAGGTAAAAGACACTCACCAATCCGATATTGCATGGTGTCTTAATGGTAAGGTAAGAGACACTTAGCAATCCGATATTGCATGATTTCTTAATGGGCAGATAAGTGACACTTACCAATCCGATATTGCATTATGTCTTAATGATGAGGTAAGAGACACTTCATCAATCCGATATTGCATGATGTCTAAATGATGAGGTAAGAGACCTTTATAAATCCGATTTTGCAAGATGTCTTAATTGTGAGGTAAGAGACACTTACCAATCCGATATTGCATTATGTTTTAATGAGGAGGTAAGAGACACTTCATCAGTCCGATATTACATGATGGTTTAATGGGGAGGTAAAAGACACTTACCAATCCTATGTAGCATTATGTCTTAAAGGGGAGGTAAGAAACACTTCATCAATCCGATATTGCATGATGTCTTAATGGGCAGGTATGGGACACTCGCCCATCCTATATTACATGGTATCTTAATCGTAACGTAAGAGACACTTAGCAATCCGATTCTGCATGATGTCTTGATAGGGAGGTAAGAGACACTTCATCAATCCTATATTGCACTATGTCTTAATGGGGAGGTAAAAGACACTTCATCAATATGATATTGAATGACGTATTAACAGGGAGGAAAGAGACACTTACCAATCCGATATTGCATTATGTCTTAAATGGTAGGTAAGAGACACTTCATCAATCCGATATTGCATGTCTTAATGGTGAGGTAAGAGACACTTACCAATCCGATATTGCATTATGTCTTAAAGGGAAGGTAAAAGACATTTCATCAATCCGATATTGCATGATGTCTTAATGGGGAGGTAAAAGACAATTTATAAAACTGATATTGCATTATGTCTTAATTGGGAGGTAAGAGACACTTCATCAATCCGATATTGCATGATGTCTTAATGGTGAGGTAAGAGACACTTACCAATCCGATATTGCATTATGTCTTAAAGGGGAGGTAAGAGAGATTTCATCAATCCGATATTGCATGATGTCTTTATTAGGAGATATGAAACACTCATACTTGTGTTTTGTGAACAGCACGTGTTTCCGGGATCAATAACCTAAAACTTGATACAATATGACTGAATAAGTAGCATCGTAAAGCGCTAGGGCTAAGATGGAAAATTTAAAATGTTGTCCAGCATTTTTGTAGTTGTAGTCTCTGTCCTGCCTTTTTATTTTTCACTCCTTTCGGTCCAGCCTTTTTTTTTTATTAGTTTATCCTGACTTTTTTTTACATAAATTGTAATCCTGCCTTTTTTTTTCTCAAAACTGCTGTCCTGCTTTTTTGTCAAATTTCATTATAGCCCCCCCCCCCCCCCCCCCCCCACACACACCCCCTCCCTAAAAATCAAATGGTAGATCCCTTACAGGATCAACATCAACTAGATACTTAGTATATGAAATTTGAATGCATTTAGTTTTTCAGAAAAATACCATCATTTTGGGATTTTGATAGGAATTTATTTCTTCGTTCCTGAAAAAAAGTTGAAAAAATAAAGTAACATGTATTTATCATTGACTGGTGCCCCCCTTTCCCCCTGATGAACATGATAATTGTACATTTACACGTAAATGGGCGATAATTGTACACCTACACGTAAATGGGCGATTTAAACAGTGTAACTGATTAGATCGTATTATAAAAAGTAAATTAAGGTGTTTGTTTTTTCTTTTGACTATCTTCTGTTGTGGTGTTTTAAAAAATGGCCATTAGGGTAATATTTAATCATGTTTAAGAAAAAACTTTTTTTTCTGAAACACAAAGATGTTACCAACATGTCGGTTTTCCCATTTCCACCCAATTGAGGCTATAGTTCGTTAATGTTATATGTGTTCTATCAAGCGTATATGACTACATCACGCATTTTTACATTTATAAATAGATCTGATTCGAAATGTCAACAACACTACAAGAAATTTATTCATAGAAATCCACACCTATATAAAAACAAAAATAAGGTGATGTGGTATGGTTGCCATATTCACATAGGTTCAAATGAAGTGGACGTAAGCAATTATCGGCCAACGTACAGCTATAGCTGTGGTATTTTGTAAAATATATATCAAAAGGCACGTCAGATCTAAATGTGTTACAAATCTATGATAAATAGCACAGTCACAAATAATGCAAACAATGAAATGAAAATCTTGAAATACGAGTACTTAATGGAGGAGTTTACAGAAGAGAAGAAAAATGAGAAAAAATAGAGAATAAAATTTAGAGTAAAAATATAACGAAAAGAGAATAATGAAGTGCTAAATTATACAGAAAAGAGAATATTTCACAAAAATATACAGAATAGAGACAAATTACATATAAAGTTAACTGAGAACCAGAAATGAGGAACAACACCCTATCCACACCCACCCACAGTGTAGGGAAGGCGGAATTGTTTTAAATACCTGTAATGTCATAGCATATCTCCGCTCCTTTCAAGTCTTTTCCACACGATTTCCATAATCCCATGTGAACATCACCTACTCTATACCAATATGTGGTTGAAAATCCTATAATATGAAAAATCAACGATACAGCACTTATAATGCTCCCTCCAATCACCATAGGTGGAACTCCTGCTAAAGATTGTGGCATTTTGCTTGATTTTGATCGTGTGTTATGGGTGTTTCAAACCACGCGGCTGAAAGCTTAAGAGACTTTCCAGAAGTACCGATCATGACCTATAAAAAGAGGGGCACAGAGAGGGGATATTGACTGCGGTTTTCAGAAAGCCAAAAATTAAGTTTATTTTAAAAAAGTTTACAATTATATGTATAGTCAGAAAAATAAAAAAGTAAACAACTTATGACATATTTCAGAAGAAAACATTATGTGTGTACAACAGATTTAACAAAAACAGGTAATTACCGTTTTGAAAAGGAAAGTAGAATTTGAACATGTTCAAAATGTGTAAAATAAAAAGTATATACAAAAATATAAAGCTGAATAAAGAGAGAACTTTACACATGTTACTTAAATTCTAACCATTTTGGAAAAAAAGATGTAATCTATATTACAAAAAAGAGCCTCCTCATGGGGTTTTTGATTATGTGATTACTTGGCCGTTTTTATTGTGATTATTTGATTACCAGACCAAATATTTCATGATTTTTTGATAATTTGATAATCTAGGACTGTATTTTGATTATTTGATTATCTTGTTTAAAAAAATAATTAATGATTATGTGATTATATTGGCAAAAGATTTGTGATTATGTGATTACTTGGACACCCCCATGGGGGGCCTCAAAAAATAAAATTTAGCAACCATTGCTGATTAAGTAACATAGAAATGATTTGCAGATCACTAAAAAAAAATGAAGTTAATTTGCCTACATTTCGTTTAAAAATCATTCGGAGGGGAGCGAATTCCATCACTAAATCATGTTCTATGCATTATTAATGACTGACTCGAGACGGTTAAGTGCTGAATTTTAAAAGGGAAAGACATCTAAATATTCCCAGAGAGGAAAGATACTGTCCTGTCTGTAAAAATGAGGATATTGAAGATGAACAACATTTCTTATTACAATGTAATAGATTTACATCAAAACGAGAAATATTAGAAAATAAAATAAATGGTATATTTAAAATACAGCGTACCATTAACACTGATGAACAAATATCTCTGTTGGTAAACAATAGCTTAGCATTAGACTGTCTTCCTCTTTCATATCAGAGTTTCTAAATATTAGGAATAGTGAACTAATATGATATATCAACATGTAACTTTTCATTCTATCATAATAATATGTAACTTTTCATTCTATCATAATATATTAACTTTTCATTCTAACATAATATATTAACATGTAACTTTTCATTCTATCATAATATACTAACATGTAACTTTTCATTCTAACATAATATATTAACATGCAACTTTTCATTCTATCATAATATATTAACATGTAACTTTTCATTCTATCATAATATATTAACATGTAACTTTTCATTCTATCATAATATATTAACATGTAACTTTTCATTCTATCATAATATATTAACCTGTAACTTTTCATTCTATCATAATATATTAACCTGTAACTTTTCATTCTATTATAATATATTAACATGTAACTTTTCATTCTATCATAATATATTAACATGTAACTTTTCATTCTATCATAATATATTAACATGTAACTTTTCATTCTAACATAATATATTAACATGTAACTTTTCATTCTAACATAATATATTAACATGTAACCTTTCATTCTATCATAATATATTAACATGTAACTTTTCATTCTATCATGTCAATTAATATAATTATATTTCTCTAATTCTTCGTCAATTTATCCCTTTCTGCACCCATTGTATAAAAAAAATTTAATCAACGTGTGGTTCGTTTGATCTCAGTTCTTCATTGGTTAAAATCCGATTATGACGTCGAATTTTCTTGTTTTCCTCTGAATTTCCTATTGTGATGGCATGAAAAAAGGCGACCATGCCTGATGACGTCACATAGAAAGAACACATCTTTTTGCAGATCAGTCGCAAAGAAGGAATAAGTTTGCCTGCGTATTGTTTGAAAATCATTAGAGAAACAGATTCCACCACCAAATCTCGTGTAATACGATATTTATCCACTCTCGACAGTTAAATTTTAAATATTTAAAACGCTCGGCGAGCCTCGCGTTTTAAATATGAAAATTTAACTGTCTCGAGTGGATAAATATCGTATCACACTCGATGCAGTGGTAGAATCTATATATATACAATAGGTCTTAACCATTTAATAAAATATGTGTATTTGTATTCAGATGCATGTAACTGTCTAGAGAGGAGAAATATCCTATTACACACCGAAACAGTGGTAGAATATATTGAAATGAAAGACTCAGAGGTGATATGTGGACGCTGTAGTGCGATGGTCACGCTAAAGTGCGATGGTCGTTCAGTGATGTGCGGCGGATGGTCTATATGACGCGTGATAACTAGTTTAAAATCTACAGATTTCCAATTATTATCAGAGTTTTTTTTTATAAGTTAGTATATGAATATTCAAATTCCATATTTTCTCCGGGAAAAATATTTACTTGATCTATCTTATTCCTTGCTCTCATTCACAGCAGCCACTTACATTTTTTTATTTATTTGGTTTCGTTCTGACTAATGAAGTAGTATTTGCATTTCAAACAAATGCCACGACTATCAGTCATTGAAATAGTACTGGTTGTAAGGTAGCACTATATACAATAGCAACTAGACTTTATCAAAATTTAATTTTCAGCTGTCCTTTTTTCTTTCTTAATATCCCAAAACGACAGAAGAAAAATATATTTCCATATCTTGCACTGTTAATGAGCTTTGATGATAATTAGTTTTATGAATAAGTGCACGTGACTGACTATGTAGGCAGTACTTTTGTGTATAATCAATAGAACCATTTGATAGCTTTAGTCTTAGATGCATGATTTTTTTCATTAGTTGTTATTGGCTTTGAACTAGCTGTCATAAACTGCGAGTACTCTCAGATCTGTACTTAGTGTCTTTTGGTTGTTGGGATGTACAAGTACCCGGTCACGTCAATTCTGTGTTTTTGTTAGATGTATTTCTATTTGTATCCATCTGACGAGTTAAGCCTTTTCAACTGATTTCTATAGTTTGTTCTTATGTTTCACTGTTTCACCACTGTCCCAGGTTAAGGGAGGATTGAGCGACCGCTAATATGTTTAACCTCGCCACATTCTATATGTGCCTGTCCCAAGTCAAGAGCCTGTAATTCAGTGTTTGTCGTTTGTTGCTATGTTACATATTTGTTTTTCGTTCATTATTTTTGTACATAAATTAGGCCGTTAGTTTTCTCGTTTGAATTGTTTTACATTTGGCATTTCGGGTCCTTTTATAGCTGATTGTGCGGTATGGGCTTTGCTCATTGTTGAAGTCCGCATGGTGACCTAAAGTTGTTAATTTCTGTGTCATTTTTTCTATAGTGAGATGTTGTATCACTGGCAATCATACAACATCTTCTTTTTTTATAATTATGACCACTGACCAGCTATAAAAATAACAGTTATGAAAAAGAGGTGGATTATGGGTTTATAGAATTCCAAATAAAAATACATTTCTATATTGGAGCTGTCAGGAGAAGAAAAATCTATTTGGAGCTATAGCGGGAATCAAAATATAAATGTACAAATATTAAACAAATATAATTTTACAACAATAATGTTGCTGATGTTAATGCTGGTGGTTATATCAGATTATCTTCAGGTGAATGTTAAAATATAATTCTTTTTAAAAGAAAACACAAATAAACTATTTTATTTTCAAACAACAAAAATAAGAAAATTCTACTTTGTGTCACCATATTTTCAATGTATACAATTATAATTCTAAAAATCCCACATAAGAATCCTCAAGACTGACCAACTGGTCATTTTTCTCTGATGCATGATTTGTTATTATCAATTGTTTTTGGCTTTTAACTAGCTTTCAGTAACTGCAAGTACTCTCAATTCGTACTTTCGTGTTAATTTGACCTGTTGATACAATTTGTAATAAATATAAGAAGATGTGGTATGAGTGCCCATGAGACAACTTTCCATCCAAGTTAAAATTTATAAAAGTAAACCAATAATATAGGTCAAAGTACGGTCTTCAAAAATGAGCCTTGGCTCACACCGAACAGCAAGCTATAAAGGGCCCCCAAAAAAACTAGTGTAAAACCAAACAGGAAAACCAACGGTCTTATCTATATAAAAAACGAGAAACGAGAAACACTTATGAACCACATCAACAAACGACAACGCATGTTTGTTATTTACTGTTTACTTATTTATATATCTCGCCTCACTATTTTTAATATTTTCCACCTTTAATAAGTGTTTGGTACGACGATAAATTTTCACTTCTGTTCTCGTACTATGAACAACAAAATTATTCATTTTAAAATATATATTTCCGTACTCCATCGTACAGGTTGGGGACAACCCGTCAAATGGGGAACTATTCCCCAAATGAGAAACAATCCCTTATTTGAGTAATCATTTGATAGTGCTAAAACAAAATTATCTTAACTGAGTCTTTTATCTTAAAATGGCACATATTCATGCAAAATGCAGCAAATTTTCCAAAAGATGAATAGACCTATCTTGATTTACTGAGAAGTTACAAGCCTATGAAAACTTCTAAAAATCAACTATTTTCAAGGCTTCTAACTTTTTAAAACCCCATAATGAAGAAGTTGTTCCTTTTTCTATAAATTTGCGCCATTTTAAGTAAAAAGACCCATTTTAAGAAAATTTAGTTTTTAGCACTATCAAATGATTACTCAATGAGGGATTGTTACTCATTTGGGAAATAGTTTCCCATTTGGCGGGTTGTCCCTAACCTGTTGTATGTCTTACTACAAAATTATTTTTATTTACCTGTGTACGTTATTTTCTTTGGCAGTATTTTGTCCAAGTTTATGGTTCTCTTTCTGATATTATTTTACATCTAAAATCCTTGTTTTGTTAATTTTGTATTTACATATGTGTCATAGATTAAATTTATTCGTTCAGTGTATGTTCATATGTCTTTTGATTGAGTTAAGCCATTTCAATTGATATTTTATAGTGTGTCCTTCTATTTGTGATGTTACACTATTGTTTCAGGTTGGGTGAAGGTTGGCGCCTATTAAAACGTTTAAACCCGCTGCATTTGTTTGCACCTGTCCCAAGTCTGGAACCTGATGTTCATTGGATGTCTTTTGTTAATGTGGTTCATAAGTGTCTTTCGTTTCTCGTTTTTTATATAGACTAGACCGTTGATTTTCTTGTTTGAATGGTTTTACACTTGTCATTTTTGGGGCTCTTTATAGCTTGCTGTTCGATGTGAGCCAATGCTCCGTGTTGAAGGCCGTACTTTGACCTATAATGGTTTACTTAAATTGTGACTTGGATGGAGAGTTGTCTCATTGCCACTCCTACCACATCTTCTTATATCTATGACTTACTTTTTAGGAAAATCTTAAAAACTGAATATATAGTGTTATGTACTCTGCTCTTTGGTCGTGTTGTTGTCTTTTTGACATATTCCCCATTTCCATTCTCAATTTTAACATGCTTAATGAATAAAATCCATAATGAAAAAAGCAAATGCAATGTGTAATTAAACTTCTGAGATCATTAATAGCTGATGTTTATCCAGCAACTGATTTACATCCAGGTCACTGATGATATATCTTCTCCCGCTATATCTGGTTCACAGTCACGGTGTGCATTTTCTTTATATATTTAGAATTGCTGAAATGAAATGCTTTCTTACTGGTCGAATCTATATATAATAACAGTCCAATCCTGAAGTATCCACATGGTATATTTGTGAATTATATTTAAGTTGATGTGGTTAAAGTAGGAAAATCCTTATTTATTCAATTGTGACACATACCATTTTGTCATGAAAAAGTAGTTTTTAACGAATTTAGCACCTAGATGGGCGCCCCTATACATATGATTTTAGCACGTGTTGTTCCTTGACCAGTTATCTTCAAATCCGTGTCTCAGCTTTCAAAAAACATCAATAGAACAAATTTTATATCCATACCCAATTAAATTAAGTGATTTCTTATGAATTAATTTTAAGGTTGCAAACTTAATGGTAGGTTTATGAGAGAATGAAATACATAAGGGAAAATCTGAGACACTGTTTTGGGGGTCAAACTGGGTTGCTCAAGAATCTATCAAACATTTTTTGATGCTATGAATTACAAAGAAGCTATAATTGCATTCACATATGGAAACCACAACCTAGCAACTATACATAATAATCAATTATGCAATAATTATGTAATAATGAAATTATCACAATTTGAAAGATAATCTTTCTTCTTTCTTTTGGTTCCTGGAAATAAATAAAAATATAATATAGTACACAAGTATAAACAGGACAAGAGAGGGCGGATTAAAAATTTTCTCAAAACTATCGAAATTGCTGATCGACAACTCCAATTCAAAAATAATATAACTCTTTTAAAATTAAAAGAACTAAGTGTTTACAGTGTGAAAAAAAAATCCTGAAGTGAAGAAAAAAGGTGTGTAATTTAACAGGTCGGGGACACTACCTTATATGGATATGCATAAATTAGTATACTAATGTCCTTGCAAATATAGTTGTTTATTTACGTATGACGCATTTTGTTACCTGGGTTTTGACTAATCCAATTAAATGGGTTACAATGCATGATGGACTACTACGTGTTTACGATCAACCGCGAACACGTGTTATTTACTCTAATACAACACATTTTTGCATGCATTGCAGGATAAACAATTTCGCTTAGTTTTTAAACTTTTTTATCTAAATTTATAGCTCATGATATAAAGTATTCGTTCCATGCTCAAATTAACGAAAGCTGTTTTTTATGCGGGGAAACTACTGCTTGAATCACCCGAAATATAGATTTGGTTTTCCATTATCTTGAAAATAGATATTTACTATAGAATTCCATAAAGTATTTCAACCCTAAACCAAATATGAGCTGCGCAATGGCCTTACCTAGCCACGTCCACCCAATGTTTTTGTTAGTTGTATTTCTATTTGTATCAATTTGATGAGGAGTTATAAGCAGATTTTTATAGTTTTTCTTATGTTGTACTGTTACACCACTGTCCCAGGTAAGGGGAGGATTGGGCGCCCGCTTACATGTTTATCCCTGCCACATTCTATATGTACCTGTCCCAAGTCAGGAACCTGTAATTTAGTGGTTGTTGTTTGATGCTGTTGATCATATGTGTTATTTGTTTATTATTGTGTACAGTTCTTGTGTTGTTCTGTTGCACCACTGTCCCGGGTGCCAACTAACATGTTTTACCCTTCCACATTCTGTATGTGCCTGTCCCAAGTAAGGAACCTGCAATTGAGTGGTTGTTATTTGTTTATTATTGTGTACAGTTCTTGTGTAGTTCTGTTGCACCACTGTCCCGGGTGCCGACTAACATGTTTTACCCTTCCACATTCTGTATGTACCTGCCCCAAGTCAGGAGCCTGTAATTCAGAGGTGGTAGTTTGTTGCGGTGTTACAGATTTGTTTTTCGTTCATTATTATGTACATAAATTAGGCTGTTGGTTTTCTCGTTTGATTTGTTTTATATTTGTCATTTCGGGGCCTTTTATAGCTGTCTATGCGGTATGGGTCGGCTCATTGTTGAAGGCCGTACGGTGGCCAATAGTTGTTAATTTTTAAGTCATTTGGTCTCTTCTGAATAGTTAAAATTGAGGATTGTAATGGGGAATGTGTCAAAGAGACAACAACCCGACCGAAAGGCAGAAAACATCCGACGGCCACCAATGGGTCTTCAACACAGCAAGAAAATCCCACACCAGGAGGCAGGCTTCAGCTGGTCCCTTATCAAAAATTAGTACTAGTTCAGTGAAAATGGACGTCATACTAAACTCCAAAACATATAAATAAACTAAAATTGAAAAATATACAAGGCCAGGTGCTCCCTACTTGGGTCAGGCGCAAAAATGCGACGGGGTTAAACATGTTTTTTGAGATCTCAATAACATAAACGGTACCAATTTTTCTGCACCAGATGCGTATTTCGACAATTAATGTCTCTTCAGTGATGCTCGAGGCCAAAATATTTGAAAATCCAAAGCTTATTAAAAATATGAAGAGCTATAAACAAAAAAGGACCAAAAAGTATAGCCAAAGCCGGGCAACCCTCATCCTATGCCTCTAGCCGATGTAGAATAAACAATCACACAGCAACACGCACAGTAAAACTCAGTTTAAAAGAAGTCCTAGTCCGACTTCAGAATTGGTAAACTAAGCATAATGACAATGATACATAAATTAACAAAGGACTACTAGCACTTACTGACATGACAGCTCCAGACCTCAATTAAACTGATTGAAAGATTATGTCTTCATCATATGAAAATTAATCACAATCCCTCCCGTAAGGGGTTTAGTGTCATACCATCATAAAATATAAGAGAAGAACATAACCCGTATCATGCCAATAACTGGTTTTAGAATAAATGTGTTTATTTCCGATGCAAAGACCCTATGAGTGAATCAATATTAATACCAAAATATGCCATCTTTTATGACCTGACAACAGTATCGTTACTTTATCCCTTGTGAATAATTCTGTTTAAAGGTTTGGTCAGCTTTTATGTGACTGCAACATTTTTGTGCTTTGTATAGAATATTATCATGAAAGATTGGATTTGAAATACCTGAATGTATAAGATGTCTGCATGTTGATTTATATTTACGATTGATGTCCTTGTACAGATGATAAAATTTAGTAAATGTTTTGACTAGTTAATGATATCAAAAACCCTGGTGTAATAATTTTTCAGTAATACATAGATTTCTTTCGTTAAAATCAAATACGTTGTTACATACACGAGCGAATCAAACAAATTGAGATATATAAACACCATAAAATGGAGACAAAGTAACGTCGCCATCTAAACATCAATAATTAACAATATGAAATGAAAGCATATAAGACACGGATCGGTTACGGTCTACAAATTTGGTTATTTTCTCAAAAATTGACGTTTTCTGTGGAAAAAAGATTGTTTCAAAGACAAATTTAGGAAGTACAAAACACTACATTTATACGTTATATCATAAATATTTCCGACTTTGTATGGTTTCAGAGGAGTTGCGGCTCATTGAAATCGGTCTCTTCTTTTTGTAGTATAGATACTTACGAATCTAAGAAAGATTCATGAGATCATGATAAGTGGTTAAGGAGGAGTTGCGGAAATAATATTGGTACCCCATATGAAGCAATGGCAAGGTTCATGTTTAGCGGACTCCCAACACTAAACCTCTGTTTTACCATGAACGCGGGGTTTTTAGTATGAACAGGTGATCTAGTGATCACAGATACCCCCGCTTGCAAAAAACTATTTCATGGAACAAAAATTAAAGTTGAATTAATGTTGGCTTGTAATCTATGTTTCATCAAGAGATATTAATTTTTCATATGGGTCAAATAAGATATTTGTTCTTTAGAACTTTTATTTTCATAATACTTTATTTTCCCATAATATGTATCTAAATTCAAAGACAAGTCAATATACATAAAGGCACAGTTCGTTCAGAATGACGCGGCTCATTCATAAAGGCCAGGTGTAAGTCTGTAATGGACTGGTTTCGCTTTTATTGATAAAGGCATTTTGGGATAAAATTGGCAACAGACGATCGCGAACTTCATCAACGGACAAAAGTGTACAAACTATGCTAAGCGATTTACCGTCCCCACTTTATTTTATAACACATTATTTTTTTCGAAGCGGCAGTGTTTTTGATTGCCTTATAAGGATACAATAAAATCTAAGAACCGATATATAGAGAGGTGTGTAACCCTTTCCTTCAAACCGTTTTTACAGGTTTCAAAGAGCTCAAATGATTTGTATACTGGACATTAGTCACATCACTGTTTCGCGTGAAATTAATGCACGGGTACAATGCAAAACAATGAACAAAACCTATTCAACTACTTTTACAAGGTGCAAAAGAAAGTCGAATCGTGAAACAAATAAACCATATTTTTAACATGTTTAGTCTGTCTGAGCATGCAAATTGAAGATAATATATATAGTTATTTTCTTTCAGAACGGCAGGTCTTTCATTTGAAGTATCAACCCGGATATTGATTTATTATTTATCATACTGCAGACAATGGTGGAGTGTTCTATCCATTATTTTAATATTTGTCAATTTATACTTAGTATAAACTTCACTAAAAGTATGCAGGTTACTTGCATATCTTTGAAGTGGTTGTTGAATTTTTTGTTAATGAAATTTAAGTCGCATTTATTCAGAATAGATCAACGATCAACCCCAGTTTGGGTGAAATTAGTATCCTATATAATCAATACTAGATTGTGATATTCATTAGATTTCGATAAGATAGGTTTGCACTTCCCCTCAAGCATTCATGATGTATTCAATCAGAACCGTTCACCTCGCGCATGCAATAACATTGACAGTTTTTAGATTTAACAAGACGTCTATCCACCTCATGACTGCGTGTAAGCCGCCCATAACGACACCAAGTCCCTTGGTCACATAACAAACGAAATTTGAACTTTAAGGTCTGTAAATAGAAACATCTCAAAAGTTTATTGTCATTTATTCGGCAATTTCTCGTGGGACGATTGATTTTGCAGGTGTTTAACTCCATGAACAACAGTAAACGATACATGTGTCTCTTCTTGAAAGCATTCACCACAGCATAGCATTCCCTGATTTGTAATATTTGATCAGTTGAATTAGAAAAAAATGCGATTTTAGAAATGTACATACCTTGAGAAGCGGGCAATAACTCCACTCAAGCATAACCGGAAAACCATCTCACGGTTTTCATTGCAGAACCGATTGTTCTGCTTGTGTAGATTACCAGCCGTGTTAAATGAAATTGCCAAACACGAATTAGAATTTTATAATTCTTTTACAATGTCAACATGATGGATACATTATGTAAATTGTTTGTTTTTTTTACATTTCAGAACGTAAGGTTGATGGTGAGATTAAGGAGAAGTTATAACCCACCTCACCCTGTGAGCTCAAAAACAGTTATGGGAGACTCAAATTATGTTGAATTCAGTGTTAAATCAGCACCGACTCAAAAACTAGCAAACTACATGGTATTCATGGTTGGATTTTGACTATCTGCAGTGATATGCAGTGAGTGGGTTATGGAAAATATGAGTGATGAATGATCAAAGTTTATCTGAGCCCTCCGTTGAGTTAACCCTCCGTGCAGTTAATTTTTTGTAAGAAATTCTGGACAGTGCTTGATAGAGGCGGCAAAAGATTACTCAAACTGTGTTGATAAAATTTGGGCATGTATTGACAGAAGAAAAGCCAATTACTACTGTTTCTTATACCAGTAGACTTTCTTGCAAAA
Source organism: Mytilus californianus (assembly GCF_021869535.1). NCBI lineage: Eukaryota > Metazoa > Mollusca > Bivalvia > Mytilida > Mytilidae > Mytilus > Mytilus californianus. The sequence goes on from NW_026262615.1 coordinate 4,594,894, forward strand.
TAGACGTTTTCAATGTGACAAAACTGAACAATCCCCTAGAAATCCCTGGAGAAAATGTGTGTTCGCCCTTTACAGGTATGTTCTGTACTTTCTGTTCTTTTCTAGACATATAGTAAACACAAACAACTTTCATTTCTTTAAATTTTTATCATAGTTTTGAAGAATGTATATTTTAAAGAGTTCAAATGAGGAATATATAGTAAATAACATACCACCGTACGGCCTTCAACAATAAGAAAAACCCATACCGTGCAGTCGGCTAAAAAAGACCCCGACATTTTAAATTTAAAACAATTCAAATGAGAAATTTAATGATCTAAGCTATAACAAAACAATTTACGAAAGACAAATATGACAAATATGAAACAACGACAAGCACTTAACTATCAAAGGCTCCGACCCCGGACAGACACACAAAGAATGTGGCGGGTTAAACACTCGGGTTATTTAGTGTGCACCACATTGTTGATGTTATTTTTCATACTATAGAGCGCATTAAGACTTGTACAGGCATTTTCTTATGTAGAAAATAGTGGATTAACCCAGGTTTTATAGCTAGCTAAACCTCTCACTTGTATGACAGTCGCATAAAATTCCATTATATTGACAACGATGTGTGAACAAAACATACAGACATAATAGGTAATAAAATCAAAAATAGGGGTACAGCAGTCAACATTGTGTTTTAATCTAAATTACTATAAAAACAAACAAATATGTCAACAAAGACATATACCCACTACAGCGTCAACTGTATTCAAGCCATCCAGGATGAATGACATTGTCTTCGACTATCTGGCATTAAAACAGATTCTATGAGACGAGTCATTTTGGCTGTGCGAGTGTACAATTTTGCAACCACTTGTCAAAGCGGGGATTTTAAGTTTGGGTACCTTGTGTATGAAAAGTGCCAGACATACTCTCTTTTTGTGTTTAACTACCATCGTACTTAACCAAAGTTACTGCAATGTTTTGTAACAGCTCTCTTGTATGCATCCAACAATTGTCTTAAATTTATTGAAAAAAAAGTCTCGAGTACATTGCCAAAGAATTTTTCTTTTTTTAAACATTTCAAGCTTTAACAATCGAGTTAAAATAAAAGAATGTTGAAATGCAAACGACCATTTATAACGTTTATATTTAAAAAAAAAAACACCAAATATTAAATTTGAATTAGATTTGAAACCGCTAATCGTTGACTCTTCGTTGAGCTCCATTGTCACTGAGACATAACATATACGTATTGTATTCCCAGATTGCCACTTCTCGGCTGGCAAGAAATAAACTTCTTTTAATCATAATTTAAGAATAAAATTAATGATTCCGGAAATGAGTTTCTAAAAACCGCTAAAGTAAGCCATAAAAGTTTTAGTTTCAAAAAAAGCTTTCGAGTGCTTAGCACTCGGCTTTGCAGTATCATACTTTTTAGAAAGATGTGGTTAGTGGTTGTTTTAGTATGGGTCGTTGTTATATACTTCTTTTGTGTATATAATCATAAAGAAATTTATGCAACAGTCAGATTTGAGGCATTTTTTACCCATCACGCAATATTCTTGGACAGATTTCTTAAAAACCTTACAGTTTTGTACATGTTGTACGTACTAAAGAATTGATGCCCCTTTTTGATATTGACAATTTTCTTGATTGACTTTTCAAAGTATGGGAATTTATATGGTTGTAAATTTTTTTTACTGTCTACACTTGTTAAAATAAGTGGCATTTTTTAATCTCTCAGTGAATTTAACCGTCAGATTGGTAAAGGGCAATATTGTACAGGTAAAGAACTTGATATATAGCAAGTTAACCAGAGAAGAGTTTTACATGTCCGTGCTTTTCGAGAGCAATATTTAAAACGTCAAAGATTTTTTAACAAATGGTCCGGTTTTAAAACAAAATGTAGATGAGAAAGAAGGCACATACCAAAACCATCATCAAGGTATACTATCACATCTATACCATGTCCAATGTTTTCCCTTAAGTCTCAACAATTTGATAATATATGGCCCGTCAATACAAAATACTAAAACTGTAAAACAATAAAAGCTTGTGTTGCTTCTAAATCCGAGAAACATTTGTTGCTGCTGACAAATGTCCAAATAACTTAAACTTAAATGTGTACATGTATGAATCCTTCTAAAAAATCTGAACTGTTATCTACCAATCTTCAAACTTTATTTTGTCTTTTTTGATTGATTTTTTAAAAATAAATCACGAATAATTCTTTTTTTCAAGATTTTTGTCTCTTAACGCTGAAGTGATTGATAAGTGATGCTGAAACTATTCTTCGACTATACTAACTATGAACCAGTCTGATTGACAAATGATTCATTTAATAATGCTGGTGTTGGATAAAAACTTATTCTTTTAATTTCTTTGACATTGCGTCTTGTTCATGTACCAAATTGGATTCCACATTAATGTTTCATTCCTGTAAAGCTTTATGTTAAGTTACTTTCTATCCGAAGAAAGTTTGATAATAAGTTTTGCAAACAAAATCACGTGTCGGACTTATACAATATAAGAACATGTTGGCTGTGCTTTGTGGTTAATTAATAGAATCATTTAATAACTTTATGACCACTGACAGGTTATAAAAATTACAGTTATGGAAAAATAGATGGATTAGGGGTTTATAGAACTAATGAAGGTAATGAATTCCAAATAAAATACTAGTATACGTTTTCATGTTTATACTAGGCACATGCTTTGTGTTCATTTATCTATGATTGGATGACATAGCAATCGTACATCATCTCCTTTTCATATGTATACCTGCAATGCGGCTTAGTAATGTATATAATTAACGGGTTTTGAAGCATTTAACAGTCTTTGCTCCTTTTCTTGTGTACAATTTGGAGTTTAGTATGGCGTTCATTATCACTGAACTAGTATATATATTTGTTTAGGGGCCAGCTGAAGGACGCCTCCGGGTGCGGGAATTTCTCGCTGCATTGAAGACCTGTTGATGACCTTCTGCTGTTATCTGTTCTATGGTCGGGTTGTTGTCTCTTTGACACATTCCCCATTTCCATTCTCAATTTTATTTTTTACAGAGTTTGTCTTTAGTGCCGTGTGGAGACAGTAGAGTGCCTCCCCGTGCTTCAGGTTTATGCTCTTATAATATACTAGATGATGGAGTGTGTGTCTGAGCGAGAACTTCTCTAGTTCATTACTTTAGGAATATTTATCAAAAAGTAGCATTTCAATATTCAGCCCCATTCTACTATTTAGTCAGACGTCAGTCGCTACCCTGATATACCCTTTCTTTTTCGGGTCATTAATACGGATAGCGTTTGACATCTTTAGCCGAACAGATTTATCATTTTTACATAATTTAATTCATTGTATGCTGGTTCATATTCTGGACGCCAGTCTTTGCTCCTTTTCTTGTGTACAATTTGGAGTTTAGTATGGCGTTCATTATCACTGAACTAGTATATATATTTGTTTAGGGGCCAGCTGAAGGACGCCTCCGGGTGCGGGAATTTCTCGCTGCATTGAAGACCTGTTGATGACCTTCTGCTGTTATCTGTTCTATGGTCGGGTTGTTGTCTCTTTGACACATTCCCCATTTCCATTCTCAATTTTAATTTTAAAGTTATAAGAAATTTGCCAGCAAGTCTATGCAGTGAACAGCTCGTTTTTTTGGAAAACTGCCACCAACCCTTTTTAGCTCACCTGGCCCAAAGGGCCAAGTGAGCTTTTCTCATCACTTGGCGTCCGTTGTCCGTCGTCGTCCGTCGTCGTCGTTAACTTTTTACATTTTGAACTTCTTCAAGATGGCCGACAACGGGGGACTTAGTTTAATATAGGACCCTATGGGAAATACATACAAATGTCTCCTTTTAGAAAACCACTGAATGGAATGGAACCAAACATGACATGAATGTTCCTTATGAGGTGCTGACCAAGTGTTGTTACTTTGCAGCCGATCCATCATCTAAGATGGCCGCCAGGGAGGGACTTAGTTTAACATAGGACCCTATGGGAAATACATACAAATGTCTTCTTTTAGATAACCACTAAATGGAATGAAACCAAACATGACATGAATGTTCCTTATGAGGTGCTGACCAAGTGTTGTTACTTTGCAGCCGATCCATCATCTAAGATGGCCGCCAGGGAGGGACTTAGTTTAACATAGGACCCTATGGGAAATACATACAAATGTCTTCTTTTAGATAACCACTAAATGGAATGAAACCAAACATGACATGAATGTTCCTTATGAGGTGCTGACCAAGTGTTGTTACTTTGCAGTCGGTCCATCATCCAAGATGGCCGACAGCGGGGGTCTTAGTTTAATATAGGACCCTATGGGAAATACATACACATGTCTTCTTTTAGAGTACCACTGAATTGAATGGAACCAAACATAGCATGAATGTTCCTATGAGGTGCTGACCAAGTGTTGCTTCTTTGTAGCCGATTTACTGTTCAAGACGGCCACCAGGATATTTTATTTAATAACGGGACCAATATTAAACCAAATTTGGCCTCAATCATTATTTGGGTATCTGTTATGATTTTTATCTATCTTTACATGATTTCTCAAACCAAAGTAGAGTCAGGTGAGCGACACAGGATCTTGAGAGCCTCTAGTTTAGTTCCTTATTATTTATGTTGTTTTATCCCCGGCTTAGTGTAATTCTCAGATTTTTAATGTTAATCACCCATATACCCGGACGTTGCTATCCATCACCCCGGGTGACGTCACGCGCGTCTATACGCTGATGGCTTCCATATTGAAATTAACAATGCGTTTTGCTTCCCACATGGAGGATGAAATTCTTGACAAAAGATTAAAACATTGCGTCATCAACAGAAAAAGCAAACAAAAGAGCTAGTAATTTACTTCGTGGATCTCTCTCAGAAAAATGAAGACACACACTTCGGACAGTATAGTCCTGGTCGGCTAAATGTTGTATTGAAATTTTCGTATTTGACGCTCATAAACCTAATGGGGAAATGTATAAAGTCAACTCTCTTCATTCGTTCCGGTTCTCTCTGAAAAGATGCATTAATGTTCCTCTTTTTAAATGAATTTGACATTATGAAGCATGAAGACTTCAATGAATCAATCAAGTATTTAAAACCGCCCTAACAAAATTAAAAACAGAAAAGGAGCCACACAGCACCTTCCAATAATTTAGGAAATTGACAGGAAATCATTGTATTCGTCAACCTTTAAGCAAACAAGCTCCCCTACTGGTTTATTAAATAAAGTGCAATTTGATATAAGAATGTACTTTTTCAGACGCGGGAATGAAAATATGTATAAGATGACAAAAGACGCTTTTATCGTCAAAACAGACACACAAAAAAAAAACAGATTATGGCAGAGGCCACTGTGATTCTTTTATAAATTCTTCTATTTGGCATTGTAATCTCCCGTTGGTCGTGACATTTTGGATCAATTGATGAATAGGTTAGGTAAACTTTGTTGCTTATGACAAGTTTACACTAACCATTCAATCCAAGGGACCGGTGGGACTATTCTCATACTAAGCATATACTGCTGATGCTCAAATCATGTCTGTCACTGGCCACAGAAGTAAGTCGAGTTTGGCAATCTATCAAAGAACTTCCGACAAGGCAAAATTTCAAAATTGGGTCAAATGATTTATGCTGCAATAAATGGTAGCGATGTTAATGCAAATGCCTTGCTTGCTTCAAATCAACAACTAACATTATTTTCACCTGTTCAATCGTTCCCACGTTGCACTCCAGTTAGATTTTCAACAATTGCTTCCTTTTCACAAGTAACGCAAATGACAGAGTTTAGAAATCAACTCTCTCGTATAAAACTTTAATGAGTTGTTCAGCAACATTGATACTGTTCCACAAATGACTGTATTCAGTGGTTGTTACATTGGATCCATCAACATAAACATAAACCACAAATAAATAACTTTTCCGACCGCATGTACAAGCTGAGTTGATCCATTTTTTTTCTGGGCAATTACAGTATATTTTCCTTAGTTTCATGGTTGTTCCACAGCAAAATTACATTCTGTTGATTATCCAGTATTATCTGTAATTATATATGTAATCCTCTTACGATTGTATCCTATTGTTTCGATCTTTGACATTTATTTTAATAAAAGCATCACTTGGCCACAAACGTTGTCAATGGAATGCACTGTTGACCTAGTTATGCAAAAGATCCATGTTGACGTCGCGCCAACTATGACGTAACGCTCACGACATCGAGCGCCAAATTTGAATAAATTCAGATTCTCTGTCTTTGGATTAAAAATGTCTTATATGAGACTACTTGTAGAGTTCCATCAAAGCAATATCCCGTAAAAATATGTCAATTCCAAATCTGAATAATGAGAAAAACGTTGCTTTAACGTTACACTTTGTACCAGACTTTCCCTAAAAATCGCCGGATTCTGACTTAGACCGGGGATAAATTCGTTATCTACGTTTATATCCGTAGATGTGAGTATTTTAACACCCTTCAGTATCTGTACACCTTTCGGCTTCGCCTCATGCTGTACTGGGGTTCTTCCGGGTGTTAAAATACGCATATCTACGAACATTAACGTAGACAACTTATGATATTACCATATTTTGATATTTATTGTTTCCCTTTTGTAGATAGATTTTCCTGTATATTATAAAATTATTGAAATACCTGGACTGGTAATGCATACCCGAGTTAAGTAATTGACATGTGTTTGCAGAATATATAATTTTCTAAAAAGTATATTCATTTGAGATCGACGAACGAATAAATATACTTCCTACTATGTAAGGACTTAGTAACTGAACATTATACAATGATATTGTATGGGTGTACAAAACAAGGTATTATTTAATATTTGGATTAAGATATAGATATCAATAGGTCATAATACTCTTTACAATGTTTATTCACAAATCAAAATCTATGGATAGCTCGTGGGGTCTATGTTTTTCTACCTTTTACAGACTAAGCCACGATAATGAAAAACATGTTCTATTCGATTACATATCATGGATATTGTATCGTGAAGATGTTCCAATTTGTATCTTTATATTGTATATATTAAACAGTTATATAAGAATGATTTTAGTACAACACTTTTTAAACAGGTTTCCTATTTTCCTTACAAAGGGGCATATGGGATTGAACACAAGAACATTCTGGTGCACTGATTGTTGTACAATTGTTCTGTATATGTAAAGTGAAATGTCACAAGCTGTTTCAATACTTTCTGACAATAAATACTAGTAATTATTAATAACATTCATCAAATGTAGATTTAAAAAATTGTACATAATAACAAACAATCGATGTCCAACTGACTGTTGCATTTAAATATTCCCTGTATGGGCACCTCTTTTAAAAGTAAGGAACGGTATATCTGACAAAATCACATGATAGGCATAGACATCGTCTGTATACTTGTAATTTTGGGAGCGCTTTGAATCCTTGAAGACGACCTTAATCAGAACCAAATGTCGGGATCTTTAGCAGATATTCCTCCTATGGTGATTGGAGGCAGCATTATTAGTTTTGTTTCGTTGATTCTTCATATTATAGGATTTTCAACCACATACTGGTATCAAGTTATATATCCAACAGGTCAAATAGTTGGTCATTTTGGACTATGGGAAGCATGTTCTCCAATGTTTTGAGTGGAAAATGTCATATGTACTTACTTTGCAGGTATTTCTGAGTTTTCTGATTTTATGAAATATAGTTTATTTAGTTGAGATAACTGAAGATATCTCAGATTAGACCTAGATGTAATAATACAAAATAAGTTTCTTATTCATGAAACAAGGAAAACTCCAAAACTATGTAGATAAAAAAAATCAAATTATTTGGGGTAACAAATTTATTAAATATCGAAACAGGCCGCTTATTATTCAAAATTTTGATACACATTGATATTAATTATCTAACGGATATCATTGACGACACAAGAAACATTGCCCGAAAAATGTGTATAAAACTGCGGAACACCAAAAATTAGATTTAAAACAAAGCAATTCGTCAAGAAAGCAATTGATACCAGTCTCATAGTTGAATGTTTTAGCGAAAGAGTCCGTCATTTGTTGATTTTTACCAACAGATTAGGTTCAATGCTAAATTTCTGCAGATACTGTCATTATATACGAAAAAAGGAACTAGAAATAGAATACAGTTTAACCACAGAAAGTAAGATAACAAAAATAACGAACTTCAAGGAAAATTCAAAAGGGAAAGTCCTTTATCGAATGTCAAAATCGAAAGCTCAAACTTCAAACGAATGAAAACAACTGTCATATTCCTGACTTTGTATATGCATTTCCTTATGTAGAAAATAGTGGATTAAGCCTGATTTTATAGCTAGCTAAACCTCTCACTTGTATGGCTGTCGCATAGAATTCTATTTAATCGGCAATAATGTGTGAGCAAAAAAAAAAACTGACATAATAAGTGAAAAAAGTAAAAAAATTGGGGTATAAATACAATTATACAAAACTATATCTAAATTTATATGCCAACATGTAAAACTGCATAAACTTCTACAAATGAGAAATCATATCAAGACAATATTCTCAACATTGTAAACCTATTGAAACATATCAACACTTTTTTATTGAATTTCTAGATATCATTAATACCATTTAATCTCAAATAATTTTTAATAAAGAGATCAGTTTAAAAGATATGGTAATATTAAGGCTATAACATAACAAAAAAAAGAGTATGTTTGATTCAATATAATTCTGACAATTATCGATCTAAACTACAAATCGTACTAAGTGTCATGCCAAAGAAAACTTGGCAAATGTATTTATTATTTTTAAGTCTGAATTGGACGAATGTGTCCAATCATACAATATAAACAAACAAAAACTTAGAAGTCCGAGTATTTTAAAGTTTAATCTAAAATAATCAAAATTAGCAAACGTTATTTATAATTTAACAGATTCTCCAAAAATTATAAATGAATCAACTACTCTCCTGTTATACTTTCTTTATCCAGGCATTAAGATATAACATTTAGCAAAATTGAACAATCTATCCATCAAACAGCATGTTACTCTCGCTTTTAATCAAGGTAGCAATCCAACCAAGAACCGATAACCACGCACCTAAAGCATGCAACTGACTAGCGAGATAATGGGACAGCTGAATATTATTTCTGGAATAATATACCATATAATTGTTGTACATCGTATTTTCCGAAGCAGCGCTTGCATACGGAGTATGTATCTCCAAATTGATACAATATTTCCGGGCTTGTATTTCCTATCGTGATTTCCTTGATAGAGTGTTGCTGCTCACAAGGAAGCTATTAAGCCAAGAGTTCCAAATGGTGAAGTTGAAATCATTCCTTCGTAAATTTTACGGATGCCATCACGAGTTGGTTGACCGTTATGAATATACGTTTCACAGATGAAAGCGGATATGTTTCTAATGTCGTAACTACAGTCCCGTCCCCTTTTCACGAATGTGACCGGTCTTTTTTCTTTTTTAGCCATGGCGTTGTCAGTTTATTTTCGATTTATGAGTTTGAATGTCCCTCTGTCTTTCGCCCCTCTTTAACTGTATCATACAAACATTCGATTATGTAAAATAATACTTACCTATATGAAACCTTGTTCTTATAGATATGGGCGATATCAGGATATATTGCCGTTAAATATGTGATATTCTGGTCATTGTTAATAGCTTAAGTGCAAAACATTTGTTATCACAAATGGCAAAACAGTTTACGAACAAAAACTTTTATTTTAAATATTCTTATTCTAATTTCAAGGAATTAAACATTTACAGGATATACCTCAATTCGTCACAAAATAGGTCTGAATTTTTTTCCTAATTTTACAGATTTATAAAATTAGCGATATTATATTATCTAACTGTTTGTACACGAACAATGTGTAAATTTGTTTTTTATAAGGTAGGAGGAGTTGAAAAATCCATGATCTTGGCTTCTTTTTATCCACACTGCTTGTTTTCCCATAAACATGTATTCTTATTTCAGCATTTGCATGAATTTAAGATACCTACTTCCTTTTTGCCAATACTTTTATTTTTTCAGTAAGATGTATGAACTAAAAAAAAATGAAAAAAATAATTTATAAATTTCATGCGTCCGAAGCGATTTTCTGGATTGACCGTCATCAGAATGAAAGATAAGGATTTATAAGAAACGAAACCGTTAATGAGGTTAACTTTGCCTGAGGGAGTTGAAACCTTAGTTTCTTTATAAGTTCCGAATTTATAAAAGGACTATTTTAGAAAACTTTATTTAAATCATGTCAGTACCGATAAACGTACTACTGAGCTGATGATATCCTTGGGGACTTAAACTTCACCTTCAGAAGGATCGACCCAGTGATGTAAAAAAAAAATTAAAACAATACGCTATTAATTGCATGCGCCCGAAGCGCTTTCTAGATTTACCGTCACCAGAAACGCACAAAGCCAAGTTTTTTCATCACACTGTCCAAAAAACTGTTAAACAGAATACTTCATATTTGGCCAAATTTTCAACAGTGATCATCTGTAACATGTTAACACTCCCTGGGTCTGTTAGATACCTACTTCCTGTTTTCGTCACACTTTTCTCAGGGATAACTGAATCGAACGACTTCATATTTCCTGGTTTCTGGTACTTTAAATGACGAGTTGTGGTATACTTAACACGACAACGTGTGCATTAATATTTATGAAGCAGTGAGAACAATCCGGTTTAATATTTGATGATAAAGTATGTTGCTGGTGTTAATTTCGAAAATCCAACTGCATTGAGCTAAAATTATTGATTAATTTTTCTTCAAAACTTTTTTTTAGTTTTAACTGCTCAACATAAGAACGTCTTCTATTATACATACCTTTCAACGCTATTGCTTACTTAAATGTGTAGGGTATCTTAGTTTCCATAAGAATACAAGTTTCTGTAAGAGGATCAGTATGTTTATTTCAAGATGAAATTTTATCTGTCATATCAGTACTAGTATTATGTAAATCCAATTTTGTAAATGTTGAGACATGTAATATGAAGTTCAATATCATAAATAGTTGACTACAATTTGGAACGCTATGTAGCAATCGAGTTTAGAGTCTTGAAGAGAAACTCTTGTTCTGCCTGTAATACTGCTACTCTCGTTTCCAATAGAACTACTGAATGTATAATTTTAAAAAGATATTATTTTGCATCGAAGTGTTCTAGCTCCAGAAAAGGGTTACTTTATTAATCAAAGTGATTTTTATTAAAAATAACAATTATTTAAAGAGTTTCTCTTCAAGACTCTGAACTTCAAGATGAAATTGTATCTGTCATATCAGTACTAGTATTATGGAAATCCAATTTTGTAAATGTTGAGACATGTAATATGAAGTTCAATATCATAAATAGTTGACTAAAATTTGGAACGCTATGTAGCAATCGAGTTTAGAGTCTTGAAGAGAAACTCTTTAAATAATTGTTATTTTTAATAAAAATCACTTTAATTAATAAAGTAACCCTTTTCTGGAGCTAGAACACTTCGATGCAAACAATATCTTTTTAAAATTATACATTCAGTAGTTCTATTGGAAACAAGAGTAGCAGTATTACAGGCAGAACAAGATGTTCTAGAAGACTAGTGTGCATATGGTGTGAAGAATTGACAAATATGGATCACACTAAAGAGTAACAAATACAAAAAGGTTCTAATGAAAAAAAAACATATATTTTATTACTTACCAGTCTACAAAGATGAAATGCTGTATGGGTTTTAATTCTTTGAAATATCACATTCTGTTGTCTTGTAAATAAATAAATAAATAACCAATACCTTATCAGGGTACGGGACTGTGGAGTTTTTCTCTAAAAAAAATGAAGATTTTTGGAGTTTTGATTCTAAACAGTATGATTAGTTTTGGCGAAAATGAAATAATCATACTGTTCAGAATCAAAACACCAAGTATCTTAAAATATATAGTATTTAATTGATCAGTTCAAATCTACTGTGTAATAATGTAAAATAAAAATAATACCTTTTGCATTGTTCGTAATTTTAAATATCAACCAAATAATGTAAATATTGGAGAAAACATGACACTAAGATTGCTAGAGTGACGAAACGAAGCCAGTGACCCCTAGTTTGTTTCATCATATTTAATTCTAAAAATCAAAAAAAACCTTGACCAATAATTTTAGAAAAAAAACAATGGTAGAAATATATAGGTGTTTGTAGCACATTACCCCACCAAAAACATGTACAAACTTTACTAAGGCACCAAGCATTGATTTTTAGTAATAAGGGTGGCAATGTTATCGATATTGATTCTTTATTTGTTGAAAAACTGCGGTTTTTTTCGAGAGAGAAAAAACGCCACATTCCCGTATCCTGATAAGGTATTTGTTATTTCTTATTATAATAATTTATTTAAAAGACATGAATGAAAACCGTTATCAGTATCTAAAAATATCTACCGTTGATTTCTTCATGAAATGTAAAGAAGGAAAGTGCTTTGTGTACTCTTTGTCATAAAGCCCCCAAAAGTGTATGTTATTGATCTTTCAAAAAAGAGTAATGTTCATATTTGTTTTCTCATTTTATTGTGAGAAAAGATTTATCTTTCTTCAGAACACCGATTCTGACGTCATAGTTCAAGTTTCTTGCAATATCCGTTAATATTGCAAAATGGACGTTTGATACACATATTCAATTTAAAGTTTTCAATAATAGCACCAAAGTACACCTACTTTATTATTCGGTAATACAAGAGATCACATTTATGTATCAGTATTTTCAGATCTTTTATACTACTGAACAAAATTAGAGCTGACCGTAGGAATGTTAAATTGTTCGAAATCCCCTTCTACTCAGCTTTAAAAAGAAAAGCTAGTTTTTCAGCGTTATTCAATCAAAACTTACCTATCTTCACACGTACAACACACAATCACCATTTGTAGTTAAGGGAAAAAAAGTAGTATTACGTTTTCCCGGCTTTAGCATGTTAAGGTTGGCCTTTTGTATACCTAAGGCAGGTGAAGGAGCGCTGTGATTGGATGTAAGGGTACAATATAATTTCGATGTATTTATGAATAACTGCAGTGTTTATATTTACAATATGTATTTTGAAACACATTGAAATATTTTCTTGAGAATTATTCCAAAAGACTTCCAAATTTGCATAAATTGATGTAAAATGACGGTGGCATGGTACCATAAACAAGCTCCGTTCGAAGATGGTCATGATACTTTTTGACTTCAATTTGTAAAACAGAATAATATAGTAATAATACCACACGTAAATGTTTTGTCCAGGTTTTTATTATATAAAGTGGTAATATTAGATAATGTTAGTATTGTCACTTATGGAAGAATAAATACTACCGTTTTCCCATAAACCTTTGATAGTTAAAGGTGTGTTAGGTATTGTTTGTGAATGTTTGTTGAATTTGCACAACCAATTTGCGACGCTCAATCCAATATTTAAACAAAAAAACGTATTTTGACGCGTACATCATATAGAAACTTGTAAAATACGCAAAATGTTTAATCTGCCGCTTTTTTCGAGTTTGAGCAACGTCATAAAAATTTAATGTCACTATCCAATTGCCCTATCAAATACACATTAACATTTGGTCTTTGACTACATGTTTGATATGAAAACCAATATTAAACAGGCAACCTCAATTTATGCTATATCTGTCTGCTTTGGTTAATTTAAACCATCCATCAAGATTTGGATTCATGATGCAGACGGTAGAGGATTTCAATAAGTTATTTAAAGATAGGGAGATGGGGTATGATTGCCAATGCAACATATATCCACCAAAGTTCAAATGAAGTGGATGTAAGAATTACGAAAAACAAATAAAAAGACATGAAGCAACGAGAACAACTGAACTACTGGCTCCTGATTTGAGACAAACGCAAACAGAATGTGGCCGGTTTAAACATGTTTGTCAGAGCTCAACCCTTTTCTTATCTGGGACGGTAGTGTAACAGTACAATATAAGAACAAAGTATGCATTTTCTTGACCATCGTACTTGAAGCTCTCTTTGCTTGCAAAAGTTAAACAATATGATAGAAAGCAATTATTCAAGAATTGGGCTGTAGTCTTTACCATACTTCGAAAAATCTGATGAGATGATTAGGTATGCTTTAATACATTATTTTAATGAATACGGATGGCAAATCTGTCCCTACACAGCTCTCATTTAAATTGAGTCGAGTAACTCCACTTCGCCTTTTTTCATTCCTCTATCCTTGTGTTGATTTCCCTCCTAAAACAAGTTGGTCACCTGTTGTGGTGTATGGCTTCACAAACATGACTTTATGAGTGCAGATCTAAGATTGAATGGCAAAATAGTGAAGTAATATAATAATTCTATTAATATTAATAGTAATAGTAATACATCTGCCTTTAATTTTAAGTGTTCTTAAAAGTGACATTACCTTATCATGCTTATTCTATTGGTATAACCCTTTAATTACAACTAAAATTTGATCATAAACATGTAAATATCGCCATTAGTATGTTTATAATTAAATGCGATAAAGCTGCATTTGTTGTATTTGATGTCAATTATTACTTTCCCAATACTCGCTCAGACATTAGAACTGGACTAAAATCATTTCATATTTTTTTAATTAATCATTGTTTTCTCGTAGATGCAAAAAAAAGCAACATTTCCTTATTATAAATTAAGAAGCCAAAAAAGTTTAAAATAATAACATTTTTTGATAAAAAATGAATTCGAAATTTTATCACTGCAAATTTAAATAAGACAATAACCGTATTGCGTGCCAATACCAAATTGACGGTTACTAGGCTAATTATACTTTTTACAATAAGGAAAGTGTCGTAGGAGTGAGAGGTGTCTCAGCATGCTCAATGTGTTTTGTGTTGCAGGATATAGCCGTGCCCTATGACTATACTAAATGTTAAAACAACATGTTTTAGGGACAGCAAATGTTTCAGAGTACGGCTCAGTCCTTAGTCTGGGAAAGGTCATGCATGCAAAGGTACAAAAGAGAGACGAAAGATACCAAAGGGACATTCAACTTCTGAGTCTACGAAAGGTCATCCGTTGTAAACCACAACTTAATCCTGGGTCTTAAGAGGATTAAATATTTTATGGGACATCTCAGTCGTCAGTGTCCGGAAGGTCATACGTTTGATGTACGTGGTGTACTGGAATAAATCCATGGGAGGTGTCCGTTGTTATTCTGTGATTTACATATTGTAATGTACTATAATATTATTTATTTATGTACTTCTCTGTCATGAGTGTTCTTGCGTTTATTTGTACTGTATTCCTGTCAAGTGATGTTGTCATTTTAGCGGTAATTTTAACATTGCCATATAAGTGTAAGGTTTGGTTAGCCATAAAAATAGGTTCAACCTATCATTTTTTCTTTTTTTCTTAAAATGTCCTGTACCAAGTCAGAAATATGGCAGTTGTTATCAAATAGTGCGTTTCTATGAATGTTGGCGTATATTTTTTTTGGTTTTTTTTTTGTTGTTGCAGTGTTTCTTTTGTTTCGTTCGTTTCCTTCATAGTTGATGTGTTTTCCTTGGTTTTGGTTGTGACCCATATTTGTTTTTGCTTAATCGATTGAAGGCTATTGAACTGCGGAATACTATTGTTGCCTTTATTTATTCTACAGCTTAGTACTGTGTCTGAGGACGGTTATACGTTTTATGGTAAAGCACAGTCCCAAGTCTTCTGAAAGTTTTACATGTTATTGTGCAGCTTATGTCTGTGTAAGATTATACGTTTTATAGTAAAGTGAGAAGGAATAATATATTGACAGTATCGGCACATTCGAAATAGACGAGTCCTTTTGTGTGTGCGCAGTGTATTAATTTACAACCACCTGTCATTACGGGAACACTCAGTCCGATACCTGGTAGAGAGTCGGTAAACCGTGAACGCTCTTTTCACGTTAACAACAATTGAATCAAATTAACCTAGTATATTGCAGTGCGTGGTAACAACGCTCTCAAATACATTAAACACATAATTTGTTCTGTTTATTTTACAGTAGGGAATTTGCACAATGAAATATCTTATATCATTGTTGTTAAAATATTTTTGCTAAATAGCCTACACTATTGAAAACCTTTTAGAGTATAGTGACATGTCAAATATTTTTGTTTGTATACCATTATATTAATCAGAAGATGTGGTATGATTGATCCTGAGACACTTTTCAAACACAGACCTTAAAGTAGATGCCAGCAATAATAGACCATCGGGAGGCCTCCAGCAATGACTGATACTAGAAAACAAACGGCCTGATTCATTGTGATTTATGTACAAAATTATCAATTACATATTAAGATGATAGACGGCAACCACCGACAATAACAAAATTACAAGTTTTGAACTTGTTCGTTTGGGTATTTTGGAGATAACGGGAGGATAAGAAAATGTAAAAGGATTAACGTCTAGATTTTATAAACATTATGATAATATGTATTTTGTCCTAGGTCAAGAACCTGGTGTTCAGTGGTTGTCGTTTGTTGATGTGGTCCGTGGGTGTTTCTCGTTTCTCGTTTTTTATATAGATTAGACCGTCGGTTTTCCTGCTTGAATGGGTTTGCACTAGTCATTTTTGGGGCCCGTTATAGCTTGCTGTTCGGTGTGAGCCAAGGTTCCGTGTTGAAGGCCGTACTTTGACCTATAATGGTTAACTTTTACAAATTGTGACTTGAATGGAGAGTTGTCTCATTGGCACTCATACCACTTCTTATATTTATCATATGTCTTTGCAGATAAACCATTACATAACGCCAACATCACAATCACAGAAGTTGCGGAATGTATTGCCCTGGCAGCCTTTATAGCAGCTGTGATAAGTGCTTTACTTAAGATGTTTGTATTGAAGGACCTAGGAATGCTATATGGTGTTGCAGGATTTCTTAACGTGTTGGCTGGTAAATAATTACTAGAATGACATTCGTGTCTATATGATTTTAAATATGCTTAATTTTCAGTCCATGAAACAGTAGAAAAACTATTGACAGAAAAGTGTGGCCTTTACAAACTGAAATATTACATACTTTTCAGGTACTTAATGGTATTTTGAAGTATTGAATACATTCGCCATAAAACGTTCTTGTAATTAGTTATCATGAAAACATATACAATAAAACCTTACTTAAAATATAAAGAGTTCTGTTTAAAACGTTTTAAAATAGGAATAACTCATTTTGTATGTGGCATCATGTTGAACACTAAAAAGCCGTTTACCTATTGGCAGTATTAACATTTTCAAAATTGTCCAATTGCATCATAAATACTTGTAAATGTCAACCATTATCTAATTGCCTTAGTAAAGTAGCGGTAGTGTTGTGAATTGTTCCACATTATGATGACAATGATCAAGTTATCATATGGTACTTTTATTGTAACTTCTTTCGTACATTAAAATGTGATTGGGTCACTGTTTTAAACGTCTATAACTGACATGTTATGGTATGCATGTATCTTATTCCGTGCATCTTATCGTCTGTCTGTGTGTAGGTATTTCTAACACTAACTCATAATCGCTTTGATTAATGCTTATGATATTTTTACATAACCGTAGGATTGTCGGAAGTAAGCTACCTTTGGATTCTGTATACGATCTGTTGTTTCAGAGTAACGGGACTTTATCTGTCAGATTTGAGGCAATTTTTCACATACATGTATATTGCAAACTGACATTGTTATACTAATAAAATTACGCTAATATTGAGATTGATTATATAAACATCATTTTCATTTGGTATTTTTTATTTGTCGTTTAACAGTCATATTTTAGTATCGTTATCACATGTTGTGCACCTAGTTGAATTTGATTGGATAGATTTACTTAATATTTTTCACAATTAAATGGAATTGATAAAAAAAAAAACGTTTTTTTTCCAGCGTTATTGGGCTTAATCTGTCAGATTTAAAGATTGCATGGATCAAATTACTACAAACTTTATACTGCTGTTATAATTTGAGAAATTTTGCTCATTATCGATCTTAAATTTATTTTGGTCAGATGTGTCAGAGTTTGGGGTCTTTAAAGTGTCATATTTGAGACATCTAGCAATTAATGTTTAAGACCTCGTATCATTGATGAGGTTTTAAGGCAAAAGTTATACGCTTTAGGATTTCCTCATGTAACGTATTCTACAGGGCCATTTCACTGACATCAAATTAAAAACCTTTTAGATAGCTCATTGTTGTCTTACAACAATTTCAATCTGAAAAAGTCATATGTTGTGCTCTTTGTGCGTCGGTTGATTTATGTTATTGAAGGTTAATTTGGAGAAACAGTCACTTTCGGATTAACATAAAATGAGGAGCAAGTGTTTCATTCGTGGTCGCTGCTCACAATTTTTCTAATTCCTTCTGTTCTTATCTGTCCTTTTGAGGGATCATAGTCGTATCTCAAATTGAATTTTATTTTATCACTCGCTAAATTTGAATAACGGATGGTAATATCCTAGATATTGGTTTCATTCATTTGAGATCAAAATATATTGCAAGTAAAGCAAGCAATAATCTATCAATTATGAAACTGATATCTTAAGTGATCATTATTATAAAACTGTCCCTACGACGATGTCGTCTCACTTACGACATTGGACGCATAGTTTAATAATGCTCATAATACATGTAATATATGCAGTATATTTCCATGCCGTCGCTAAATGAATCGATAATATGGAAATGATTTTGTGTATCCGCCTATCTATTAGTCTGACTGACATTGCAATAGATCCTACAACTACAGTTCTCATTGAATATTTGATAAGAACAATGCTAAGTTTTACAGCAATCATATAATTATACGACTAAATGAAAAACGCAAATAATAGGGATTGCCACATTGTAAGCGCTCTCATGCTACCGTTCTTCGTTATATAATGAAGTTTTTCATCAGCAATATCTCAGCTAAGTAATGAGGTCGATCGATTGTTACGGATTTATGTTCTTTGTAATGTAAATAGATTGGAAAACCGACATTATAAACTTTCTCATATAATTACTTTTCATTCGAAATAAATTGAATGTATTCAAAAAAGTGTCAATAAGCGCTAATATTTTGTTGGAATTTTGCACGTTTGGAATGTAAATACAATCAAATATGTAAATTATCTCACACCTATATTTCTCAAAGCAGATGCCTGCCAAAGAGCACTTCTGCATTGTCTCAGACTAGTTGAAAAGTCAGCGTGGCTCCAAATATTCAATGAGATTTGCCTTTTGTAAATACAATTGATAGATAAAGTTCCTGTTTATCGACGGTGGCATAAGCAATTATATAACTATTGGGATTGAGATGACATAAGTAAGGTAGTTTAACAAATATTTGTATTTCCTTTTAGGAGGAATTGCCTTCATCGGAGTAATTGTCTTCGCAACACTGACAGAATTTCGTGGAATTAAGGTGTTTTCTGGTTTCAAATTGCACTACTCCTTTGGGCTATGCATTGTTGGCGGAATCGGAGGAGTGTTATCTGGCATTGTATTCATACAAGCATGGCGGTGGGTGAGAAACTAGAGAGAGCGAGTGAACAACAAGAATTATTCTTTTTTTTTCAAATCACCAAATGTAAAGTTTATACGGTTTTTTTTTGTTATAGCAGTTATTGTTTTTTTATAATTTTTATAACATATTTTTCAAACATTTGACATCAGTGTATATTTGTCATTTAAAGAAAAAAAGACTAGATATCTGATATTCCTCGATATAGGATTAGAAATAAAACTGATAAACTAAATCAGATTCAAAATGGGCAAAAATAAAAATAAAAGAAATGCAGCTAGTTTAGAAAAAAAATATGAATGAGGAAATGGAAGAGTGAAAAGATTTTTTGTCCAACCAACAATAGACCTACACCCATCCAGAAATCTATGATTATACGCCGTGTACATGTGAAGAACGAGATGAAAATGTGGAATTGCGAAAACATGTGTATGTACGAACAGCTTTCAAAATTGACCAACTGTTTTTGGACTAATGCACCACAGCTAAGATTGCAAATTGAATAGTGACACAAATTATGTATTAAAATAATCAGAATTATCATTTCGAAATGATTTCATTAGAAAACCTATTTTTTATTGAAAAAGTGCATGTTTCTTAATCAGAAAGAGAGTTGACGATATCATGCAGAACTTTGGGAAAACTTTTTTTCCATCAAGTCTTATTCAACCTGGTGATATTCAAGTAATCTTATTAGACCCATCTATTTATCTAAACATTACCTCCAATTAATAACGTTTTAGTACTATACTACACAAGCTTCCTATATGAAAAGACTTTCTGACAGTAGCGAAATCAGTTGGCTTCATTAGAATAAATGCCGATGTTTTCGCTTGTATCGACTGCATAGTTCGTCATAGAAAGAATTTGTTTCTGTTATCTTTTTACACAACTGTTATGTGAAAGCTTTATTATCAGATTATTTTAATGCCATTTCTATAATAGTCCTGTACTGTACCTTTTATTTTTTGACAGAGGTTTTTGACAGAATTTGATTTCTTTGTGTATAACCCATATTGTTGCGGGCTGAAAAATTCATTATTTGTAATTTGAACATTGTAAGAAATTTGTACAGCAACCCTAAAAAATTATTTTACACCAGACCTGTTCATAGTAATGTAGCTGATAAATGGGTTATAGTTTCTAATACGATCACTAAATTCAGAAAAAAATGATCGCATATTAATTAGAAAACAAGTGATATAGAAAGTTCACCTGATTTTACTGATGATAAAACGAGCTTTCTTAGTAGTATGAAAAGGCCGATTCTGCCGCAATCGCATTTTCAAGGGGAAATCCTGCATAGGACCCCCAGCCCCGACGGCTAAATGCAAACGGACGGCATCCCTATTGAGCATAGGGTAAATACAAGAATGTCATATGTATTCGATGGTAGAAAAGTCGTTCCAGAGGATAGTGGGGATAAGGATACCTTAAAGGGAAGGATGTCACAGATTAAAATAAATAAAGATATGACATCCGAAAGAAATATGATGGATTTCTTTCTGGAGAATGAAGAAGATTTGGAGGATAACACCCCAACCCCCCAAAGGCAGCAGCAGTGCTGCAATGCTCCAAACATAGTGCAGATGGATGAGCATACCGAGCAGTGTCAAAAATGCGGTTCACAATCCACCAAGTCGCGATTTGAGCATCATCAACTAGGGGAGCAGAAGACCACTTGCAATGTTCCGCTCAAGAGGAAGAAGGGTCAGTTCTGCAAGAGCAAGCCCGGGAAGGATGGTCTCTGCTGGAGACATAGCAAGCAACCACGCCAGCAGGAGGAGGAGGAGACCATCCCAGTCGAGGGTAAGATGGTGGTAAAAGAGACCATGAAGACCCTCCGTCAAATAGCTAAGGATGAGGGTCTGAGGGGGGTCAGTAGGAAGAACAAGGAGGCCTTGGTGAAGCTCATCGAGGAGAAAACCACCCATAAATTTGCCCGCCAGGAAGTCTTCAGCAAGAAGCAGCTCAAAGCGCTAGCAAAGAATCGTGGCCTCACCAAGTACTCTCAGCTCAAGAGAGACGATCTGATCCAGCTGGTGGAAGAGGACATCAAAAACGCTCCAGTCGAGGATGAGATCAAGGTCATCGATAGGCGGGAAGCTCTGAATGGCGTATTTGGCACGGTCGTCATCGAACCCGCGAAGCCGCACGATATGACCACTTTTCTGAAGGTAAGTCGGAGCACCATCACCAGCGCCATCTCGAATGCACTCGTTCAAAAGAAGGGATTGAAGGTGCACTTAGTGCTTCTAGCAGAGCTGGTGAAGACCAACCTTGCGACTGGAGAAAATACCTACATCACCCCTACCTTCAGATCACGCACGACAATGATCACGGAATCTGACGACCTCGAATTGGAGATTGCCTTCATGATGGAGAAGGTCAAGGAAAATATGGCAAAGTACATGCGGGAAGGGAGCGGGTGGACTTTCAGCAGCGTCGAGAAGCTAGAAATCCACCTCAACCAATTCAAGCCACTCAAGGGGGGCTCCTTCATATCAACCCCATCGGCTCTCGTGAAAAAGAAGGCGATCGTCAATGTGAAAAATGAGGATGATCGCTGCCTCCAGTGGGCAGTGCTGGCAGCCCTTCACCATGAGGAAGTCGACCAAAAATCCACCAACCGCGTATCGCAGTACAAGAAATGGGAAGAAGAGCTAAAATTCGAAGGCATCGACTTCCCAGTCTCGCTCAGGGCGATCGATAAATTTGAGAGGCAGAATCCCACAATCAACGTCAACGTCTATGGCTTCAACGGCGTAAAGAAGGGTGAGGATGAGGAAGAGGATCTTCAGATTTACCCCCTCAGGATATCTAAGAATACGGGCCCCACCCACGTAGATCTCCTCTTCTTGACTCGCGAAGGTAAGCAGCATTACTGCTGGATCAAGAGCCTCTCACGACTCTTGAGCTCTCAAATCTCTGAGCACGGTCATGAGCTTTTCTTCTGTCGCAGATGCCTTTCCCACTTCTCCAGGCAGAATATCTTGGACGAGCATATGGAATATTGCAGCAAGAAAGATGCAGTCAGGATCGAGATGCCGGAAGAGGGGACCACCATAGCCTTCCATAGTATCAAAAAGATGATGAGAGTCCCCTTCGCGATCTACGCGGATTTCGAGTGCTTCACAGAGAAGCTCGACACCTGCCAGCCGGATCCATCCCACTCCTACACGAATGCCTACCAGCTTCAGCGACCTTCAGGCTTCTGCTATCACGTGAAATATGCTCACGGAGACTACAAGGATCCGGTCGTCTACTGCGGGGAGGATGCGGCAAAGAAATTCGTGCAGTGCGTGGAGGAAGAAGTGCAGGCCATCGCCAAGCTATACAAGGAGAATAAGCCCATGGAGCTGACTGACGACGATAAGGTGAGCTTCGCAGAAAGCACGCACTGCTACATTTGCGGAGACGAATTGGGAGAGGATAAGGTCCGGGACCACAACCATCTCACCGGGAAATATCGCGGCGCAGCACACAACCAGTGCAATCTGGATTTCCAGCTTCCGAAGCACGTCCCCATCCTCTTCCATAATTTGAGCGGGTACGACGCCCACATCTTTGTCAAGGAGCTTGGCCACACCGAGGGTAAGATCAACTGCATCCCCAATACCGACGAGAAGTACATCAGCTTCTCCAAGCAGGTGGGTGATCTGGAGATGAGGTTCATCGACTCGTGTAGGTTTATGCTCAACAGCCTGGATACCCTAGCTAAGAATCTCACCCCCGACCAATTCGCGACCGTGAAGACGAGATTCAGCGATCGCCACGAGCTGATGATTCGGAAGGGGGTATTTCCCTACGATTATATGGATGGACCAGCCAAGCTGGAAGAGACTCAGCTCCCACCTAAAGAAGCCTTCTTCAGCACGCTCTCCGGAGAGCATATCAGTGATAAGGATTACGCACACGCTCAGAGAGTCTGGGAGACCTTCGAGTGCAAGACCCTACGCGATTATCACGACCTCTATCTCGAGACTGACGTGCTACTGCTAGTCGACATCTTCGAGAATTTTAGGGATATCTGCATGGCCAACTATGGACTCGATCCTGTCCACTACTTCTCCTCCCCCGGGCTATCCTTCGATGCCATGCTAAAAACCACCGGGGTTAGATTGGAGCTTCTTTCCGATCCAGATATGCTGATGATGTTCGAGAGCGGGACAAGGGGAGGGGTGGCCATGATCTCTCATCGTCAAGGTAAGGCCAACAACCCCTACATGGAGACCTACGATCGCTCCCAGCCCACCAAGTATCTCACCTACCTCGATGCCAATAATCTTTACGGGTGGGCGATGGCGCAGCCTCTTCCCACGGGGGACTTTGAGTGGGTGGAGCCGGAGGAGATCGACGAGATCCTGAGCTATCCCGACGACCACGAATATGGCGCCATGGTAGAATGCGATCTCGAATATCCGCAGGATCTTCACGACGCCCACAATGACTACCCTCTCGCGCCCGAGAACGTGGAGATCGGTAAGGTGCGTAAGCTTGTGCCCCATCTAGGCAAGCGCGAAAAGTATACCCTCCACTACAGAAATCTCAAGATGTATCTGGAGATGGGGATGAAGCTTACGAAATGCCGTCGTATCATCAGATTCAGACAATCCCCATGGCTCAAGCACTACGTGGATCTGAATACTGCTCTTCGCGCCAAGGCCAAGACCGACTCCGAAAAAGACTTCTTCAAGCTGATGGTCAACTCCGTCTTTGGCAAGACCATTGAGAATATCCGAAAGCGGGTAGACGTTAGGCTGGTCACCACCGAGAAGCAGGCCCTGAAGCTCGTGGCCAAGCCCAACTTCGATCGCCGTGTCGTCTTCACCGAGAATCTAGCAGCCGTCCACATGAAGAAGACCAAGCTGAAGTTTGATAAGCCGATCTACCTTGGAGCCTGCATCTTAGATATCTCGAAGCTCCTGATGTACGACTTCCACTACGGATTCGTGAGGAAGACCTACGGCAGTAAGGCCCGGCTGCTCTTCACTGACACCGACAGCTTGGCCTATGAGATCCAGACCGACGATTTCTACCAGGATATCACCCCGCACGTTGAGGCTAAATTCGACACTTCCAACTATCCTCCTGAGCATCCCTCTGGCATCCCCACCGGCAAGAATAAGAAGGTCCTCGGGATGTTCAAGGACGAGTGCGGCGGTAAGACCATGACCGATTTCGTGGGGCTCCGGGCGAAGCTATACGCCTTCAGGATGGATGACGGTAAGGCCACCAAGAAGGCGAAGGGAGTCACGAAGAGCGTCATCAAGCGCAGCATCGCCTTCGAGGACTACAAGCGATGCCTGGACACCCAGCAAGAGATCCATCGACCGATGAATATCCTCCGGAGCCATCTCCATCAGATCTACGCGCAGGAGATCAGCAAAATCGCTCTTTCCGCCAAAGATGATAAGCGTCACATCCTCCCCGACGGCATCAGCACCCTCTCGCACGGCCACTATCGAATCACTCACGGGTGAGGGCACTTAGCAGACTCTGACGGGTGCGGATGCCCATCCCGCACTTGGCCCATACCTAGATAAATGAGCATCATTCGCGTGCACAACATAACCCTTCCCAATAAACCTCTTTCGAATGTAGACCTTGTGAAAGCCACCAAGGACCTAGGAATCCCATGTTTCAGAGGGGTATTCATGCGAGATACCCTACCACCCAGCCCGCGCCGCATCGAATGTGGAATCTTGAATCACGATAGCTGGGAAGGTCCTGGAACGCATTGGACCTGCTGGTATAAACGTGGGCCGGTAAAGTATTACTTTGACTCCTATGGATTGCCACCGCCTGACGAGATGGTGAACTACTTACAGCCTGAAATTCGATATAGCACGGATGAATTACAGCAGCGAGGCTCGGTGGTGTGTGGTCACTTTTGTCTGTACGTGTTGAATATGCTGTCGGCGGGGAAGTCGCTAGAGGACGCGGTCTTCTCACTCTATAAATAAATGGATAAGTTTGGATCTCATGCAAGAAAGCGCGCATCCCTTTGGCGAATGCTGCAGGATTTGGATATGAACGACAATCGCATTACTAGCCTAGGACATCCCAAGGACAGCTCGGATGCTGTGACAAAACGGTGGGTAACCCAAGAGTTGAAAGATGGTATGAAAGATATTGAAAATTAGATTCTGAGTGTAAACAGATGCAGAGGACCATCAAGCGAATGCAAAAGGAGTATGACTCATCAATCGGAGAACTCACAAAAAAAGTGATGACTCTAAAAGATAGTAAAGTCGATAAGTCAAAATGTGCCTTAACTAACGGGGGTAAGATAAATGCTGAGCTGGATATGCAAAAGTTTCACGTGCTGAATCTCCCACTCCCAGAAACTGACAATGAACCCGTCACCAAAGCCCTTTACGATCGTCTACAGTCGGATTTGGATGCATTGAGGGTTTTTGTCGAATTGAAGCATGCTTAGTTTTCCAAATCTTTCCAGTCTCAAGGTTGAGACCGGAAAGGTTGTTGAGGATTATTGTAGATCTGATTGTGGGACCCACGAGTTAAAATTCTTAGGATAACCCTTCCACTTCACAAACACCTCATTAATCCCGTTCTTGGTTCGCCTGCGGAGGATCTTCTCTATGCGGTAGATGTTTTGATCAGTTTTTTGAAGTTCGGGCTCATAGAAGGATCCCTGAATTTCCTCACCACTAAAATCCTTGAGATGATAGGTGGGCGGCTGAGTGTTCAACACTAGGGAAATGGTGAATACTTCCTCGGTCCAGCGGGGTGTGTATCCCTTCTCGAATGTACCTTTCTTCTTGGTGATTCGGACTTTGTCACCAGCACGAAATCGTGGTGGTTTCATGGGAGGTATGCTGCCATAAAGGTTCCAATACACCTTGTTTTCATGCTCCTTATGACTTGCGGCGACAGGGGTCATTTTGATGGATCGGTGCTTGGTGGTATTGTACTGGCGAACAAGATTATCCAAAACATTGATGTAGGTGCGTGTAGAGTTGGCCGAGAAATATTTGAACATTTTCTCTTTCATGGTGCGATTCCAGCGCTCAACCACACTCGACTTCTCCTCATTTTCGGTGGAGTAGAGCTCAATATCATGCTTTTGAAGCAGCTGATTTACATCCTTGTTGTAAAACTCAGTGCCTTTGTCTGTCCAAAGCTTCTTGGGCATACGCTCCTTGAACACCGCTTGAAAGGCATCCCGCACCGTCACCCCCTTCTTGTTTTTGAGTGGTATCAACCAGCCATATTTGGAGAAGACATCGATGATGCTCAGGATGAACTTATTTCCCTTGTTGTCCCTAGAAAAGGCACTCATATCAACAAGGTCGGCCGCCCAGGTCTCATCAAAACCACCCACTACCACACGGCGTTTTTGAAACTTACGTCGAACTGGTTTGTGCAACTCCTCAGCTAAATCATCGGTCCAGCGAACTTTTTTTAATACCCAGACCGAATCGAGCTTTGGTACCGATGATGGGTCCGACGATGCTGCGGTCCATGCGTTCGCGAGTAGTAGGGTTGGGAATGGTGTTAAGCGAGGCTAGCATAGCTTTGTCACAGATGGAGTTGCGTGAAGCGGTATCCTTATGCTGGGCATAACAGAGATCGTGGTGATAGGCAGCCTGGTCCACTCGATTAATGGGTTTTGACCAAGCCTTCGGGGTGCCATCGGGGAGTAGTCGCTTGCTAAGTTTAGTCCCTGGCCCGGTGAAGTTGTGTCCGGGGAGATGCATTTCCATGGGTAATCGGTTGATTAGTTTGTTCATGAACCCTGCACCGGTTGTAGCAACAAACTGAGACTTCTTGGCACCGCACACCTTGCAGTTGCCAAACTTCCTCCGTCTTCCGTTGCTGGTAATTGTTTCACCAGGGTTAACTGTGTCCGTCTTCCTACGACATTTTACGCAGAAGATCATCGTTATTTTATTTAAATAAATGAACGTTGAAGACATTTCCTACAGTGCCAACGCCCCCAAGAGGAGCAATCACTACCTCCTACCGCAGCGGTCGATCAGAGGGTTGATCATTGGGAAGTCGGACTGTGGTAAGACAACGCTGTTGAACAACCTACTCCTGCGCGATGGATGGCTCGACTACGATCGATTGTACGTCTTCGGAAAATCGCTTCACCAGCCCATCTACCAGCTGTTGCAGCAAGCGCTGGGAAAAGGCTTCCCTAAGGAAGATATTCGAGACCTCCTACAGTGTAAGAGCAATTCACCCTACTCGTTGATCGATGTGGTCAACGCCTTACCATCACCACGACACCCGAGTGGTATCGACACTGTTTTCTTCGAGCAAGGGAGTGATGTACCAGACCCCCGAGAACTCGACCCCAGTCGCAAGAACCTCATGGTGTTCGACGATTTGATGCTGAGCAAACAGAACACGTGTGAAGACTACTACGTGCGCGGTCGCCACAACAACGTCGATTGTTTCTACCTGTGTCAGAACTACTTCAAACTACCCCGACAATCGATCCGAGAAAATGCAAACTTCCTCTGCCTCTTCCAGCAGGACGCAAAGAATCTCGACCATATTCGGCGCGATCACTGCAACGATCTTACCAAGGAACAATTTGACGCTCTGTGTAAGCATTGCTGGTCCCAACCCTATGGATTTGTAACCATCGATCTTACAAGCCCCAAGTCAGCAGGGAAATACCGATGCAAATTAGAAGAGTTCTATGAGGTATAAAATAAAAAAAATGGATCACTTGCAGGAATTTTTCCTGGAGAATCAACGGGACTTGGATCGGGAGTTTGAGAATGCTCCCAAGCCCTCACGACCACCCCCTGAATGCAAGCACGAGTGGGACTCGGTCGATATGACAAGTATGTGTTGGAAATGCGGTCGCACGATCATCCGCCCGATCGATAGCAGTAGAGGTGATTTCGACGCATGGAACTCTGACCGTCTGTATGGTAAGGTGCAGCGTCCCCCACAACCCCAATGCCCTGCCAAGACGATTCGAGGCCACCAGTGCACAAACCCATGCCAACCGCGAAAAGACCTCTGCCTAAGACACTTGAATCTTTCGAAGAAAAGGGATCCGTATCAGCTGTGTAATACCTTCATGTGCAATTTATCGCGTAAAGACCTTTGCCTAAGACACTTGAATCTTTCGAAGAAAAGGGATCCGTATCAGCTGTGTAATACCTTCATGTGCAATTTATCGCGTATGGACGTTCGAACCAACGCTTCGGGGCGTTCACACCAACGCTTCGGGGCGTTCGAACCAACGCTTCGGGGCGTTCGAACCAACGCTTCGGGGCGTTCACACCAACGCTTAAGGGCGTTCACACCAACGCTTAGGGGCGTTCGAACCAACGCTTAGGGGCGTTCGACAGCGTTCGATCTTATAAATAAATGACTTTTATCAAGATTACCGACCCTAAGCAGCGTGAGGCACTTGCTAGGGAGTTGCAAGACACCAAGCGGAAGATTCAAGCCAGTAATATGCAGCATCGTCTCGACAAGATTGGACTCAGCCGAGACCTTTCCAGGGTGTTCAAGCCTGTGGTTGAGGCTCAGCGGGAAGCAGCTTCAAAAATCACCAAAACAATCGAAGATTTACCTGCAGCAGTGCCAGCCCTCCCTCCTCCACCGCCCGAGTTTGCCGACCCACTACCCATCGCACCACCTACAGACACCGTCCTCGGACCTCGAGCACAGCAGTATTTGCAACTCAGTATGACTCCTTCCGCCGACCATACCTTTGGATTGCGATCTGAAAACGATGGTATCTTCATCGGAAGCTCACCAGTTACTTTTGACGATGATGATATTTTCGTAGATGGTGTGAGGTACAAAGGAACCCTTGGCCTCTGGGAACTCATGGTGAAAAAGAAACCAGAATCGTTTGAGCCCGACGACCTTTACGACTATGCAGAGATCCTGAAAAGTTCCGGTGCCATGTATCAAGGCAATTCCACCCTCTCGAGAACCCCGAAGGCGAATAAGAGTTACAAGTGGAAGGAAATCGTATCCCACATCTACAAGAAGGATAAGTTTGGCAGTGGGCTGCAAACCGTGTTTCTTCCTTCCAACTTCAAGCAGCTTCTCGATCGCTTGGAACTGTGTGCTGCAGCATACCGAGCAGGAAACAATGGTGTGCGCAACGAAATTGTGTCGATTATCGATGCTATGAAAAGGGGTAGACATATCAGCATCGAGGAATATAAGGCACTGCATCGTAGCATCCTATAAATAAATGTTGCAAATCAAGAAAGGTTACGCTCGAAAGTACGCCTACGGTGGTAAAGGACTGTTTGACACAATCGCCAGTTTGGCTGCACGCATGTTTACTTCCTCTGCCGCCCAAACCCTAGGAAGTAAGGCCGTGAGTGCTGCCACCAATGCGGCCTTGAAAGGTGTTGAAAAAGGGGCTTCCAAAGCCGTCGACCATGTGGTTGATAAAGTGACCCGCCCCAGAAAACGCAGTAAAACCCCTCAACAGCCTAGTGTTCAACGCAAGAAGCCAGAGCAAGTTCGGTTAAACAATCTAATCTCCGGCTCTGGTATCAAAACCATCCACGACTTCGTCCAACGCTATAAATAAATACATTATGTCTAACATTCTTACAATCACCGAAGGGTTGACCTTCGACGAAAGTCTCCAGGAATATCAGGTTCGAGAATACGAACCACAAGCCGGTGCCCAGCTGAACAATCCCGGTGCTGAAATCCGAATCAACATCGAAACCCAGGATTTGTTCCTACACCCCGCCGAAAGTTATCTCGTGGTGGAAGGTCGACTTCTCAAGAATGATGACACAGCATATGCCGATGGCGATCTTGTGTCGCTCACCCATAATGGTATCATGTATCTCTTCAAGAGCATCAGTTACAGGCTTTCCGGTCAGCAGATCGAACATATTAACGACCCCGGCATTGCCACCACTATGCTGGGAATGTTAACCTACCCCGACGACTTCTCCAAATCGCAGGGTCTCAACCAACTGTGGTATAAGGATTCTTCCACCGATGCTGAGGCTGAGAACACTGGATTTGCAGCCCGCCATGGATACATTATCACCAAGCCCACCAACAAAGGATCGTTTTCGTTTGCCATCCCCCTAAAACATATTTTTGGATTCGCAGATGATTACAACAAAATAGTGTACGGGTTCAGACACGAACTCTCACTCGTTCGCGATTCAAATGCTAATGCCATTTTGAGAGCAGCTGCCGTCAACGATCCGGCAAAGATCGTCCTGAGTAAACTATCGTGGTTCGTCCCTCACATCACCCCCTCAGACGAAAATAAGATGCAACTGTACAAAACCATCCAAAGTAAATCCAAGATCCACTGTGGATTTCGCATGAGACAGTGTGATTCCATAGCCGTTCCCCAAGCCTCACAGTTTAACTGGCGCCTAGCTGCCAAGAGTGGTCGCGAAAAGCCTAGATATATCATTGTTGCCTTCCAAACCGACAAAAGTGGTGACCAAACCCATAATGCTGCCGTGTTCGATCACTGTCGATTGCGAAATATCCATGTCACCCTCAACGCTGAACGTTATCCAGCAGTCGACTATAATGCAGCTTTCAACGAAAATAGGATCGCCAGAGTGTTCAAAGAGGCCTCCGACTTCAGAAAGAAATTCCATAACATGGACAGTCTCCTCAGTAATGGTGGGATTAATCCCTCCGATTTCATCGACTTGTACCCCTTGTTTGTGATTGATGTGAGTCATCAGTCTGAGCGTCTCAAAGAATCCACGGTGGATATTCAGATCAGAGCCGAATTCGCCCGTAATGTTCCAGCCAACACCGAGGCGTTTGCACTTGTCATTTCCGACAGAATCCTACAGTTTGAATCCGATGGTCAAAAGATGAACGTTGTGTACTAAAAATAAATGGATAAAATTCACCTACAACTCCTCTTTGCCAGTCACCCCGCCGAAGTCTATGCGATCGTAGTGAAGGCTAGTAAACAACTCAAGGAGCAGTATGACGGTATCGAAGAGTGGAAGCAAAAATATGTGACAATGGTCTACCATAAATAAATGGATAACACATTGTTGCAGCAAATTGCTAATAACACCGACCCAAAGCATGGGTTTTCCTTCATCGTCTCTGGAAACGATAACCAAATCCTTACCCGGTTCAACCCCCCACTACAACTCAAGGAATCTAAGACCTACGAAATGGCATTAGTAAACCTGGAAACCTATAACTCCATCCCCAACATTCATACAGGTAACAATTCCTTCCGCTACTCCCCCGACGATGGTGCCAACTGGTTTCCCATCGCACTAAGCACAGGTTCCTATGACATCGAAGACATCAACAATGAGATCCAGCGGCGGCTGCGGCTCAACAAACACAAAACGAAGATCATCATCGATGCCAACAGGGCAACCCTAAGAGCAACGCTGACCCTCGCCAGACACTATCAAGTAGACTTCAACGTTGTCAATAGCATCAACACCAGCTTGGGATTCGAGCGGCAGATTTACACGTTCGATATGATCACAAACGGCTATACGGAAGGGGAACACATTGTAAATATCATCAGCATCAACAGCATTCTGGTGAATAGTGATATCATCCATGGAAGTTATGTAAATGGTACACAGCAGTCTACCATCTACAGCTTTTTTCCCGCAGACGGTCCTGGTATGAAGATCATTCAAACCCCAAAGAATCTAGTATACTTGCCGGTGACCTTGCGAACCATCAATCGCATGCAAACGTATCTCACCGATCAAGATGGTAGGCCCATCGATTTCAGGGGTGAACATCTCACCATCCGCTTTCATCTTCGTGAGGTATAAATAAATGACTTATCACGAACATGGTTTGAGTTTGACAAAAGGTCAAGCTGATAAACTACAACGGGCTGCCAAAAAAGGTTGTCCGGTCTCCATTCGTTTGTCCCACGCAAACCTGCAAGGTGAACACAAGATGTTGCTCACCACCCGCCAGGTTCAAAAGATCGCCAAGCTCCTACAAAAGGGTACTGGTGGTATGGTCCTAGAGTTGAGTGCGACCCAATTAAAGGAAAACATGCAGAAGGTGGGTGGCTTCCTACCCATGTTGGCGGGGCTGGCAATGAGGGCACTCCCCATGTTAGCAAAAACCATTCTACCCGCCTTGGGTGTTGGAGCCTTGAGTGGTCTTGGTGGTGTAGCCGTCAACAAGGCCTTAGGGTCTGGATTGTACCTGAAACGTGGTGGATGCGTTTGCACCGTGAAACCTAGTGGCAACGGTCTCTACCTCAAACCTTCAAACGCCCGGATCACCTATGGTGATGGACTCTACTTGAAGCGTGGTCAGCAATTCCACGACGGAGCTGGTCTAATCTTAGGTGCTAACAGCCCCTTCAAAAATATTCCCCTCCTCGGTATGCTCCTATAAATAAATGGATGATATAGATTCTGGATACCGACAGACCAGAGTCGAATGTATGGAAGATCAACTCAACGCGGATATACATAAGTATCAACATACCTTGAAGATCTACAAACGTCTGGACAAAGTTGTATCTGTAGCACTGGGTGTTTGTTCTGTGGGCAGTTTGGTGTTAACCAGCTGCACCATGGGTTCAGCTTTGACCGGTATAGGTATTATAGCCTCCCTTCCCCTAGGATCCCTTGCGTGCTTGAGTGCCACTGGCGTGATGGTACTCACACTAATCTCAAGGCGTATCATGAAAAAGAAGAAAAAACATCGCGACACCTTGCAATTGGCACAGTCCACAAAATTTTTGGTTGAACAATATATTAGTACTTCTTTGGCTGACGATGAACAGATCGATAATGCTGAGTTTGGGAAGATCGTTACCTGCCTCAAGAACTACTACAATGAGAAAGATCAGCTGCGACAACCCCTATCCAGTTTCAGTGAGGAGCTTTCGAAGTGTGCTTCCTAATCCCCAAAAAAGGCTTTCCAATGGGTAAAAGTCTCACGCCGTAATACTACTTTCACGCTATAAAACGTCTCACGCCGTAATACTACTTTCCCGCTATAAAAAGTCTCACGCTGTAATACTATTTTCCCGCCGTAAAAGTCTCACGCCGTTATACTCTTTTCCCGCTATAAAAAGTCTCACGCTGTAATACTATTTTCCCGCCGTAAAAGTCTCACGCCGTTATACTCTTTTCCCGCTATAAAAAGTCTCACGCCGTTATACTCTTTTCCCACCGTAAAAGTCTCACGCCGTAATACTCTTTTCCCGCTATAAAAAGTCTCACGCCGTAATACTCTTTTGCCGCCATAAAAAGTCTCACGCCGTTATACTCTTTTCCCGCCGTAAAAGTCTCACGCCGTAATACTACTTTCCCGCCATAAAAAGTCTCACACCGTAATACTATTTTCACGCTGTAAAAAAAAAAAAAACCTGTGATACAAGATTAAGACTCTTTTTTAATAATGTGGGTGGTCCTTAAAAGGACCGAGATATTCATGTATTGATTTAATCAAAAGTCACCATTCAAGTTCAATACATATTTCATGTAACATGTCGAGATGTTTGAAAATGTCTCTTACTGGTAAGTTACATTTCAATATTTTCTGATGTAGATCAGCAATCTGGTAAAATTTGACCAGTTTATAAATATAACTAGCAGAATACACAAGTTCGTGCTTTGCGAAGTAGGGACACAACTCATCCTTATGTAGCTTCAATTTTTGTTTCAAAACAAAAATAGTTTCTCCTTGTCCGAACGTATAGAACAGTACATTTCGTCTTGTGTGATCGATTTTCTTCTGTAGATTTTTAATTCTAGTGATACAGTCCTTTTCATTTCGCAAATCAGGCGGTAATTCTGTTAAATCATCATCTTCTTGTTCTTGGTAACTTTCCATCAATTTTCGTTTGAACATTTCCCTTTCTTCCTGCTTCGTTCGTTTCTGTGCAATTTTTTTCCTCTCTTTTTCACATTTCGATATTTTCGCTGATTGCTCAGCAAAGCGCTCGAGTTTTGTCCAGTACTCGTTCAATTCCTGATCGCTAGGATAAGCGTTGCATAAGTAGTTTCTGAAATCATCCATGATTGTACAAAATACCTTCCAGTCTTCTCCGTTCATTTCTGTATAATCCAAACAAAACAACGTCACAAAGGCAGTTAGCAACACTGCAAAACGATAACGTCTTAAAGCCCGCGTAAAAAGGACTATTGACGTACTGGCTATACAATAAGGGCATTACTAAAATCTTGTGCGTATCAAATGCGCATGCGCCGTAAAAAACGTCACACATCATTCCGTTACACTTCACTCCACACATCGTTTCACGATGTGCTCCATTCCGCTTCACTTCATGATGTGCTCCGTTTCAAGCATAAAAAAAAAAACTTTTCCAATCCGGCAGAAATGTCGGATCGGAAAAATTTTTTGTACCCCACCCGGCCCATTATTTTTTTTTTTTTTTTGGACTTAATTTCTCACAAGGTCGTAAGAGAAGTACTCCTGCTTGGTCTTTTTGCTGACTTTAAAGCCTGTACTTCTCACGAAGGCTCCTACCATGGGTCCTGTCTCTCTGTTCAGTCCACTGCAGGCCCACACCCTATTCGTTTCTCCTTCTCTGTTTTTCAAGGTGAGGATCTTACTCTTTCCAAACTTACCATCTACTTCCACCACTTCCAGGATTTTATAGATCACACCGGTTGAGAGTTCCTTCCATTTCAGGGTTTCCAGGCTCTGATCCTTTGCCTTTTCCTCGAAAACATTATCGTTCATAAAATCGTTGTCTACGATTTGTGGACTTCTGAGTTCCTCCATCTTTTGTACGAAAGACATATTTGTATTTACCCTAGGATTACATCCTTCTAAGGTGTTTGGGTTTTGTGCTAAACTGAAAGACATTCTTGTTTTTACCCTTAGGCTAATTGAAACGTATTGCGTTTGCATTTTATGTTTGGGGTTGGGGTTCCTATGCTAGATTTCCCCTTAAAAATGCGATTGCGGCAGAATCGGCCTTTTCATACTACTTTTCTTTAATATTGTGTTCATCTTTTTTTAATTATCAATACAAATATAAGCAATTCTGTTTGTTAAGTTTAACGTCCAAGTATCGCATATCCAATTATCTTACTTTTCGACAGGATGAAAATATTGCAAAACTTACAAATTGGTATACAATGTAATTTTGACACATCATATGATGTTGGTATACAATGTAATGTTGGCATACAATGTCAAAATGGTATACAATGTAATGTTGGCATACAATGTCAAGATGGTATACAATGTAATGTTGGCATACAATGTAATGTTGATATACAATTTAATATTGGCATATAATGTATTGATGGTATACAATGTAATGTTGGCTAAAAGTGTAATGTTGGCATACAATTCATTGATGTTATACAATATAATGTTGGTATATAATGAATTGATGGTATACAATGTAATGTTGGTATACAATGTAATGTTGGTATACAATGTAATGTTGGTATACAATGTAATGTTGGTGTACAATGTAATGTTGGTATACAATTCATTGATGTTATACAATAAATTGTTGTTGGTATATAATGTACTGATGGTATATAATGTAATGTTGGTATACAATTTAATATTGGTGTACAATGTAATGATGTCATACAATTTATTGATGTTATACAATAAATTGTTGGTATATAATATACTGATGATATACTATGTAATACTTGTACATTATGTTATGTTGGTATACAATCTATTGATGGTATACATTGTAATGTTGGTTGACAATGTTTTGTTGGCATGAGAGGAACTGTTTATTACAACGTAATGTAAGTATACAATGTAATGGTGCCACGTTATATAATGTTGGTATACAATGTAATGCGATAGATGCATTTTTAAATTACAAAAAATGTCAAACGTTGCCAAACCTTTGTTGTATGGCATAGTTTTTTTCTGACTTTTCTGCTTCGTGATGCTTATTTTTTTTCAAGATTTAAATTTCTATGCCACTGCTGTTGGAGGTTTCTTACCATCCGAAAGGTCACCACTTCTGTGTTGACATTAATTATCATTGATATGGTCATATTTATAAATTACCTGCTTACAAAATGTTAAATATTTAGAAATACTAAGGATTTTTACCCAAGGAATAGACTCCCATAGCTGTATTTGTCAAAACCTTTGGGAATTTTTGGCCGACAATGTTTTTCAAATTCGTACTTTATTTGGCCTTTTAACGTTTTTAATTTCAGGGTCACTGATGATCTTTGGTAGCTGAAACGCGCACCTGCCGTACGAAATTATAAGCCTGGTAT
Source organism: Mytilus californianus (assembly GCF_021869535.1). Classification (NCBI taxonomy): domain Eukaryota; kingdom Metazoa; phylum Mollusca; class Bivalvia; order Mytilida; family Mytilidae; genus Mytilus; species Mytilus californianus. The sequence goes on from NW_026262615.1 coordinate 4,631,569, forward strand.
TTTTGATGAGTTTATCTATCGTATGTTCTTAATAACGTTTTATAGTTAACACTAATAAATGTGTTCGATACCTGGTAAAATGAATAAAATGCCATTTATGAACAAGCTGGATGTTGTCTTAATAATCTTATGCCGTTATATCGCACGTCAATTAATGCTTTTTTTCTAATGCAATGATTGCATGACATGTATGTTAAAACAAATATTAATTCTAAACTATTTAAAACAATGCTTCTTGATTTCTGCCTTCGATGCCTTTTACAGTTGTATGTTATTATTCAGAAGTTAGATGATGTCTTTTGTAAAGAATAGCTAATTGAAGACGCTTTATTGTTATCATTATTCATTAACACTTTCTGATAAAATGTATCTATTATTGTCAGTACTAGCATATACTATCGGTAATGCTGTTTGAAAATGGCCAGGTCACCGTGGACTATTTATTCCAATAATATTCATCGACACGAAATGAAGGTTATCTATTTTAACAAGGTGTTTAACAGTAAAGAATTTGACATTTGGATTGGTGACAGTTTTACAAAATTTCAAGAGTTATCTTTCAGAATTAATTAATTCATACATCAAAAGTTTAATATGTATTTTTACTTTTGAATCTTTTATATTACTATCGTTCATATGCACATAAATGGTCATGTGACATAACGTAATTAAGCTCATATTGATATTGAGAGCATGCCATTGTTAGTAGAGTTACATGAATGTTGGAAATTCATCAATATCAAAAAACATTACAAACTATGTTTAGATCAAAAACATAACATACTATGTTTAGATCAAAAACATTACATACTATGTTTACATAAAAAAAACATAACAACTATTTCAAGATCAAATATTTTACCTCCATTCACAAAATATTAGCTTCTGTATGACGTTTTACTCTTGTCGTCATGAAACGAGTTTGTATAAGTGTGTAAGAGTTTAGTTGCCATTACTCAGACCGATAAAAAGACGTACACACTATAGGAATTACATTTTACTTCGTCCGAAATCTAACCTATAAATGTTAGATCCCTCCAAATAATAAGTCCTTCCCGAGGAAAGATTTGACCCTATACTTAATTCTGTGGCATTTTGGAAAATTCGCCAACACTGTGTCGAGCGAAATAGACTAATCGGCTAATTAAGCAATCTATTACAGTAGATAATGCATGGTGGCATGTAGATAGTTACCAAACCGTCATATCAATATGATTTTATTGTATATATCTAGATATGTGAGAATTTTGTACCCTTTCTCTCTTGAGAATTTCAACCTATACACACAAAACACGATTTAGGATTAATACATTAAATTGTCCTGTGTAAGGTAAGGGTTGAGTGCTCGAAAAAAAAAACTGTTTAACCCCGCCACATTCTATATGTTTCTGTCAAGAGGCTGTAATACAGTATTTGTCTTTAGTTGATGTCGATCATCTTGGTTTCTCCTTTAATGTTTCAAACATTTAAAATTAGGTCGTTAATTTCTCGTTTGAATTTGCTTTACGTCTTTTTATGTCGGGGAATTATAGCTTACTAGAGCGTATTAGTTTTGCTCATTGTTGAAGGTCATGCTGTGACAAATAGTTGCTTACATCTTCTTCTTTTGTGTGATTTGTAATGATTGTGTTATAAACACCTATTGTATTGTGAATAAAAGGACATTATGGGCATATGACAATGAGACAGCAATTCATCGACACAAACAACCAAAGGACATTTAAATGTCAGGAAAAGTAAAAATGTCTTTACAATATGACAGACTCTGAATCGCCCCGACCCTTAAAAGGTTGTTAATAAATCAAACTACAAACGACATCCCGACCCTTATGTCATACAGCTAAAAATATAACTAAATACATTCACTGATCACGACAGGCTCATAACAACGTTGGGTATCAAACAATGCGTTTATGTAGTCTCTTCAAACCCTTTTTTAATCTCGATCAGTGTGATATATATATAGAGTTACATAAATTAATACCAAATCAACTTTACGACATAGTAGACGATTTCGGGTTTTCTGTTGCAAAATAATCAAACTGTATCATAAATATCATTTGATATAATATATAAATGCTATTATAAAAATTATCTTTTCTTTTTTTTTAAATTTATTTAATTTCCCAATTTCACCTCAATTACTGAACTCTTTACAAAGAGAGATAACTCAAAAATAGCTAATGTAAATTTTGACATGTTACATAATGAACTGACGTCGATTAGAGACCGGACGTCGATCTGAGTCTTACATATAGGGGTAAATTCAGTAAATAAATATACGTCATCAGGGACCGCCCATTTGGGGGAGAGCTTTCTGTATAAAACTGAAGTCATGTGCTCTTCTGATTGGTAGATAATGTTTGGAATAAATATTTTTTGATAGATGGATAAAAACTAGAGTTGAAAAAAAATAAAAAATAAATGCTGAATGTACTAAATTTTTTTACTACAGGGTTGAAAAGTAATGGGGGTCAGTGAAGGAATTAAGTGCGAATCTACAGTGTTTGTAAACAAGGCCATGTGAATGCCCAAAAATGCCGCATGACCCTATGTTTTTATTGTTGCAAATGATAGGGCTACATTTGTACTTTCATGAATGATATATGAAATTTTCTAATTTCTAAAGGTAAATGAGGTATAAATTTAATTCAAGACATAGATTAGCATTACAGTCAATGGGAGATTTTTTACTGAATTTACCCCTATAGGAAAATATGCATTCTGTCACTGTACTTGTCCAAGGCCACACAATAATCACAAAACTTATTTCCTGTGTATATTAATGTAATGGAAGCATTTTGGAACCATTTGAAGTTGTTTTTTACACAAATTTCTATGTTTAACTCGGCTATCCAAGATGCACTTAGTGTACTGTGAGAGGAAGCATGGGGTATATGGTAAAAATCAGTTTTTGTGTCCAGATTGAAAGAAACAATAGAAATTACACTTGAGAGTTATGATATCAATGAAAGGCATAAATATTCCCCCCATTTTACAACACATTTTGCACATATTTCTCCTCATTATGTGTAAAATCATATGGAAAATCAGAATTACCTCCCTTTGACAGTGTATTTTTTTTATCTGTGTTTCACCATGTTAAGTTGTAGAACAAGTTGTAAATAAGCACTTTTCAAGTATTTTAACACTTGAATAATCTGACCGCATGAAGATATTCATTTATTTTTACATAACGCATTGCGTTTCTTTATTTAAAAAAAATTGTAGATAACTTTTTATGATTACATGCCCTTCATCTATGAAACTAGTGTTGAAATGTTTGTAATTGGATTACTATGTTAAATAATTGCTTTTAAATATTTTAAATTGTTACTTTAATCTTCCAAATGCAAAGTTTGGTCATACCCAGTCTTATTTTTTCATATTTGGCACTTTTTTCTACTTCAGTTTTGTCTGTCTAGTTTTGGCGAAGAAACCATCCTGATGTTGGGGTAACAGGAATTTCTGCAGAGTGATTGTCAATGACATTTTGTGAACTTTACAAGTAATTAAAACACAAATTTAGTAAATTGAAACATAATTGTTGGTTTTTTTTATATGAAACTGCTTAAAAAAGCCTTTGAAAAGTGTTTTTGTGGTCTTTTCAGGGTATTTAATCAAAAACTTCAATATAAGGCAAAATTTAACTAAGAGTACATCAAGACTTTCGTTTCTAGATGTACTTGCAATACTGGTCAAAGCAAACACAGAAAACAATTCATATTTATTAAGCATAGTATTTTACACCATTCTTTTACAAACAGTCAATATGCCACTTTATATACCAAATATACATTGGCCGCAGTATGGGCTGTAGTATAAATTTTCTTCTATCTTTACAAGTTCAGCATTTATGAATGTTGTATTGAAACTGGAACTTGAAAATTGGATACATTACATGATTATTACAAAAAAAGAGGGAAAAGCTACTAAAAAGTCCCTTATAAGGGTAAATTCAGTAAATAAATATACGTCATCAGGATCCGCCCATTTGGGGGAGAGCGTTCTGTATAAAACTGAAGTCATGTGCTCTTCTGATTGGTAGATAATGTTTGTAATAAATATTTTTTGATAGATGGATAAAAACTAGAGTTGAAAAAAAATAAAAAATAAATGCTGAATGTACTAAATTTTTTTACTACAGGGTTGAAAAGTAATGGGGTCAGTGAAGGAATTAAGTGCGAATCTACAGTGTTTGTAAACAAGGCCATGTGAATGCCCAAAAATGCCGCATGACCCTATGTTTTTATTGTTGCAAATGATAGGGCTACATTTGTACTTTCATGAATGATATATGAAATTTTCTAATTTCTAAAGGTAAATGAGGTATAAATTTAATTCAAGACATAGATTAGCATTACAGTCAATGGGAGATTTTTTACTGAATTTACCCCTATAGGAAAATATGCATTCTGTCACTGTACTTGTCCAAGGCCACACAATAATCACAAAACTTATTTCCTGTGTATATTAATGTAATGGAAGCATTTTGGAACCATTTGAAGTTGTTTTTTACACAAATTTCTATGTTTAACTCGGCTATCCAAGATGCACTTAGTGTACTGTGAGAGGAAGCATGGGGTATATGGTAAAAATCAGTTTTTGTGTCCAGATTGAAAGAAACAATAGAAATTACACTTGAGAGTTATGATATCAATGAAAGGCATAAATATTCCCCCCATTTTACAACACATTTTGCACATATTTCTCCTCATTATGTGTAAAATCATATGGAAAATCAGAATTACCTCCCTTTGACAGTGTATTTTTTTTATCTGTGTTTCACCATGTTAAGTTGTAGAACAAGTTGTAAATAAGCACTTTTCAAGTATTTTAACACTTGAATAATCTGACCGCATGAAGATATTCATTTATTTTTACATAACGCAGTGCGTTTCTTTATTTAAAAAAAATTGTAGATAACTTTTTATGATTACATGCCCTTCATCTATGAAACTAGTGTTGAAATGTTTGTAATTGGATTACTATGTTAAATAATTGCTTTTAAATATTTTAAATTGTTACTTTAATCTTCCAAATGCAAAGTTTGGTCATACCCAGTCTTATTTTTTCATATTTGGCACTTTTTTCTACTTCAGTTTTGTCTGTCTAGTTTTGGCGAAGAAACCATCCTGATGTTGGGGTAACAGGAATTTCTGCAGAGTGATTGTCAATGACATTTTGTGAACTTTACAAGTAATTAAAACACAAATTTAGTAAATTGAAACATAATTGTTGGTTTTTTTTATATGAAACTGCTTAAAAAAGCCTTTGAAAAGTGTTTTTGTGGTCTTTTCAGGGTATTTAATCAAAAACTTCAATATAAGGCAAAATTTAACTAAGAGTACATCAAGACTTTCGTTTCTAGATGTACTTGCAATACTGGTCAAAGCAAACACAGAAAACAATTCATATTTATTAAGCATAGTATTTTACACCATTCTTTTACAAACAGTCAATATGCAACTTTATATACCAAATATACATTGGCCGCAGTATGGGCTGTAGTATAAATTTTCTTCTATCTTTACAAGTTCAGCATTTATGAATGTTGTATTGAAACTGGAACTTGAAAATTGGATACATTACATGATTATTACAAAAAAAGAGGGAAAAGCTACTAAAAAGTCCCTTATAAGGGTAAATTCAGTAAATAAATATACGTCATCAGGATCCGCTCATTTGGGGGAGAGCTTTCTGTATAAAACTGAAGTCATGTGCTCTTCTGATTGGTAGATAATGTTTGTAATAAATATTTTTTGATAGATGGATAAAAACTAGAGTTGAAAAAAAATAAAAAATAAATGCTGAATGTACTAAATTTTTTTACTACAGGGTTGAAAAGTAATGGGGGTCAGTGAAGGAATTAAGTGCGAATCTACAGTGTTTGTAAACAAGGCCATGTGAATGCCCAAAAATGCCGCATGACCCTATGTTTTTATTGTTGCAAATGATAGGGCTACATTTGTACTTTCATGAATGATATATGAAATTTTCTAATTTCTAAAGGTAAATGAGGTATAAATTTAATTCAAGACATAGATTAGCATTACAGTCAATGGGAGATTTTTTTACTGAATTTACCCCTATAGGAAAATATGCATTCTGTCACTGTACTTGTCCAAGGCCACACAATAATCACAAAACTTATTCCCTGTGTATATTAATGTAATGGAAGCATTTTGGAACCATTTGAAGTTGTTTTTTACACAAATTTCTATGTTTAACTCGGCTATCCAAGATGCACTTAGTGTACTGTGAGAGGAAGCATGGGGTATATGGTAAAAATCAGTTTTTATGTCCAGATTGAAAGAAACAATAGAGATTACACTTGAGAGTTATGATATCAATGAAAGGCATAAATATTCCCCCCATTTTACAACACATTTTGCACATATTTCTCCTCATTATGTGTAAAATCATATGGAAAATCAGAATTACCTCCCTTTGACAGTGTATTTTTTTTTATCTGTGTTTCACCATGTTAAGTTGTAGAACAAGTTGTAAATAAGCACTTTTCAAGTATTTTAACACTTGAATAATCTGACCGCATGAAGATATTCATTTATTTTTACATAACGCATTGCGTTTCTTTATTTAAAAAAAATTGTAGATAACTTTTTATGATTACATGCCCTTCATCTATGAAACTAGTGTTGAAATGTTTGTAATTGGATTACTATGTTAAATAATTGCTTTTAAATATTTTAAATTGTTACTTTAATCTTCCAAATGCAAAGTTTGGTCATACCCAGTCTTATTTTTTCATATTTGACACTTTTTTCTACTTCAGTTTTGTCTGTCTAGTTTTGGCGAAGAAACCATCCTGATGTTGGGGTAACAGGAATTTCTGCAGAGTGATTGTCAATGACATTTTGTGAACTTTACAAGTAATTAAAACACAAATTTAGTAAATTGAAACATAATTGTTGGTTTTTTTTATATGAAACTGCTTAAAAAAGCCTTTGAAAAGTGTTTTTGTGGTCTTTTCAGGGTATTTAATCAAAAACTTCAATATAAGGCAAAATTTAACTAAGAGTACATCAAGACTTTCGTTTCTAGATGTACTTGCAATACTGGTCAAAGCAAACACAGAAAACAATTCATATTTATTAAGCATAGTATTTTACACCATTCTTTTACAAACAGTCAATATGAAACTTTATATACCAAATATACATTGGCCGCAGTATGGGCTGTAGTATAAATTTTCTTCTATCTTTACAAGTTCAGCATTTATGAATGTTGTATTGAAAATGGAACTTGAAAATTGGATACATTACATGATTATTACAAAAAAAGAGGGAAAAGCTACTAAAAAGTCCCTTATAGGGATAAATTCAGTAAATAAATATACGTCATCAGGATCCGCCCATTTGGGGGAGAGCTTTCTGTATAAAACTGAAGTCATGTGCTCTTCTGATTGGTAGATAATGTTTGTAATAAATATTTTTTGATAGATGGATAAAAACTAGAGTTGAAAAAAAATAAAAAATAAATGCTGAATGTACTAAATTTTTTTACTACAGGGTTGAAAAGTAATGGGGGTCAGTGAAGGAATTAAGTGCGAATCTACAGTGTTTGTAAACAAGGCCATGTGAATGCCCAAAAATGCCGCATGACCCTATGTTTTTATTGTTGCAAATGATAGGGCTACATTTGTACTTTCATGAATGATATATGAAATTTTCTAATTTCTAAAGGTAAATGAGGTATAAATTCAATTCAAGACATAGATTAGCATTACAGTCAATGGGAGATTTTTTACTGAATTTACCCCTATATATATTGATTTACTTGATTTTGTTTGATTGTATTTGAATTGTCTCCCTTTGACTTTGGTTGTTATTTACTGTTATTTATTTTGTAATTCTGTCCAACATGTCCTGTCTGGCCCTCATCTGTTAATGATCTCTGGTGGCCAGTGACAGTGATGCATGTGGCAAGACGAGAAGGCTGATGCCATCATTAACTTGTTCAACACATTCATGTAATCTATTCCAGAGTGATAAAAGATGACTATGACGTTACACACGGTATTCGGTCTATTTTTCATCTGACTTTTTCCTGATTTATAACTAGGATTTAAAGAAATCAAATCTACGCATTTTAAATGGTAAACTGTCTTGAATCATCAGTTGAATCAAAATAAAACAAAAACTGGTTTTTATATATTCAACAATATGATTTAGCGATGATTCCGTGTGCATGATGCGATTTTATACCGCGTAAGACGTAACAACAAAAACCTACCCCCTCCCGCCCATTTTTTTTTTTTTTTTGTATTACTTGAATATTTTTGTACATGCGTTATACCTTATTAAATCGAAGATGTTAGTCTTTTTCAGATAATGCAGATTGCTGAATTTGATGTCTTTATGGGATGTGACTGGTGCATTAATATATTTTGAAAGTTAATATTTATAATTAATATAGACTTTAAATGAAAAGTTATTTATGACATGTGTATGATCGTAAATGTATATTTATGCCAAAATATGATTATCATTACTTATGTGCTGAGTTTTGTTTTACTTACATCGAAATGGGAGTGGAGTGAATTTCAATTATGATATCCATTCACAACAAACTGAATGTAGTTCAAATTTATTTTTCCTGTGCCTGTTTATAATGGTCTTGATAACTCACCTGACTCACAGCTGGCAAAGACTTTTGGCAACTAATAAAGATGACAGCCACTTTTTTTTCCAGCAGCCAATTTTATTGATATGTTTAAAAACCAAAAAGCTGTATAAAACTCAAACTTTCCAAAAATCTCATAATCTTGTTTAAATATAATAGCACCTCTTAACGGAATTCGACACTTTGACGTATTTTCGTGAATCTCAAAAGATGACATTCCGTTGTATAAACCGATGATGCCAGCAGCTACTTTTTCGGAGGACACTGTTTGTTTGGAAAAAAAAATATTACAATTGAAAATTTGTTTTTCGTTCTTTTTCTCGTTTTTTAATTCCATATGATTAGGAGGTACAGAAACAATGTAGGAATAGAAAATTAAAAAATCAAAGGACAACTACCATTGTTATAATAATTGATTACAGTAAAGTTGTGATGAATAATCTTATATATATATATATATATATATATATCCATTGAACCGAATGAGAAAGATGCAATGTACGACAGAAAAACTAAATAAAGGCTTTCCATACACTCGGCATCCTCAAATACGCATTATTGTCCAAACCATTTTAAATATTTATTTCTCTATACATGAAATGAAAACTTTCGGTAATCTGTTTTTTAATGTGAACAAGTATTTTCTATAGAAAATTCTACGTGGACTATTTTATACGGCATCCGACATTACCAATTTATTAATTTCAATTGAAATTTGTCGGTAAAAAATGTAACAGTGGTGTCCAGACGGGCCAGGATGCCAGGAAAATACTAAAGTGGAGAATAGCCTCGGTCAAAACCCTTTGCTCCAAAATACTGGCGTTTGCAAATATTAGGTTCCGTATCCCAATAATATCGTTTGGTCGTACGGACCATGAACATATATTTATTTCAATCTAAGGTACGTTTCATTTCATATGATCATCAAAAGGCATATGAACACCAAATGGATAAAAGGCGTAGCATGAAAATCACCAATCCAAGAACCTAATTTTTACCGTTATAAATCTATCAAGATAGATAACAAGTGTACCTTTACCCGTTGATGCTTCCTGTCTCGCTCCCTCTTGAGTTTAAACTATCCCTCATTTTTGTTTTGTTCTATTGATTTATCTCTTTTTATTCGATTTACGAGATTTGAACATAAGCAAAATTTTGTTGCCATAACTAACAATTTATGTTCTGTTGATGAATCGATGAGTGGATTAATAGGCAAAGGCGACTATTGGCTTTGTGCTTTTCACACATTATTACTGATAATGCATAGAACAAATAAAAAAAATCTAGATGTATTACGAAATTTTTTAATGAAAATATAAAACAAATGAGTACAATTCAATATATGTTGTATCTTACAAAAGACGTCTTAATTCTTATTAATAACAATCAGAAAATTGAAGGCATTAAAACAATGTATGGCATAGAATGAATGATGTGGCGTTTTAACGCCTAACAAATATGATATGGCAACATTATGACTGAAATGCAAATTCTATGGTATAATCACGCCTATTATGCAATTATATGGTATAATCGACTATTATGCAATTCTATGGTATAATCACACCTATTATGCAATAATATGGTATAATCACGCCTATCATGCAATTCTATGGTATAATCACGCCTATATATTCTGCAATTCTATGGTATAATCACGCCTATATATTCTGCAATTCTATGGTATAATCACGCCTATATATTCTGCAATTCTATGGTATAATCACGCCCATCATACAATTATATGGTATAATCGCGCCTATCATGCAATTCTATGGTATAATCGCGCCTATATATCCTGCAATTCTGTGGTATAATCACGCCTAGCATACAGTTCTATGGTATAATCGCGCCTATCATGCAATTCTATGGTATAATCGCGCCTATATATCCTACAATCATATGGTATAATCACGCCTATCATGCAATTCTATGGTATAATCACGCCTATTGTGCAATTATATGGTACATTTATATTCAAGCCTATCATGCAATGATATGGTGTTACCAAGGTTGATAGTTGACAGTATATTTATAAATGTATCAAAACACTGAAGCTGAAGGTATAAAACTCATATCTATATCATGCTTTTATTCGGTTCGAAACTTTACATTTAAAACAGTCTGATATTGATGTCTCAATTGTTGTTCACAGTTCATATCATTTTATATTACAACACCTAGCATACAAGAAAAGAAATACAGATCTGTAATAACCTCACATTCATTTTCATTAATTCTAAGTTCAAATAAACTTTACAAAAGCATATTTTAATCAAAAATTAACTAAAAGGTTTCTAAAAATTAACAAGCCAGAAAGGAAGAAGAAAGCATTGCCATTAAACTCACGTAATATTTTAGTATTTATGCCATACCTGTAGAATTGAAAGGTACATGCAAGTTTTTTTTAATACTCAAAACTCAACGATTGTTTCCTTATGTACAACAACACTAATATTTGTATATGCGGTTCTTCCACATTAAACATGTTAAAAGTAAAAAACAAAATTATTATGACCATATTTTTCTTAATCTAAATACAATAAAAACAACAACAACAAGAGGCTGTCCGAGTGACAGCAAACCGGATTTTCCTGCAGAGGTCGAACCCTGAACAGTTGAACTAGTATGGACACTACATTTAAGCTTAAAACAGCTCTGAATTTGGATTGTGATTGAATATTTGACACATCACAGGTTTGTGACACAAAATGAATGTGGTTTAAGAACTGAAATACTTGAAATTGGACATTTAAATACCTATAATGGTCCAATATCAACAATCTAAGTACATATTAGAATCAGCATATCAAAGAACCCCAAGAATTCAATTTTTGATGAAATCAGACAAAAGTTTAATTTAAGACCCTTTGGACATCAATGTGGACCAATTTGATAAAGAAGCCCACAATCCAAAATCTCTCAATACATGGTTAGATTCAGCATTTCAAAGAACCCCATAAATAATTTTTTTGTTGAATCAAACGAAGTTTCATTTTGGACTCTGATTTGGACAAACTTGAAAACTGGTCCCAAAAATCTAATAATTACAGGTTTAGATTAAGCAATTTAAAGAACCCTATATATATTTAATTTATGTTGAAATGAAACACAGGTTAATTTTATCCATAATATTTTCTGTGCAAAGGGAAATAACTCAAACTGGATAAATAGTTCTCTAAAATAAGATATGATGCAATTTTTCAAATTATAATCAATAATATAATAACAACAACCAGTGATGACTAAGTTCTCTAAAATTAGATATGATTTAACACTCAAACATTGCTAGAATCAGCATATCAAAGAACCAAAGAATTCAATTTTTGATGAAATTAATTAAAAGTGTAATTTAGGACCCTTTGGACCTCAATGTGGTATTATCTTATTAATAATGAAAAGAAATACAGGTTTAGATGAAGCATTTCAAAGAACCCTATATATATTCAATTAATGTTGAAATCAAAAACAGTTTAATTTTGGACCCCAATTTAGACCAACTGGAAAACTGGGCCCAAAATCAGAAATCTAAATATATGTTTATTAATAGACAATATAAGCTTAGTTTTTAAAGGAGTTTACTTCATCAAAAAAAAATATATAGCATTCAGAAAATTAGTTTTTATAGAATAACAAACAAACTTGCCACAAAATTCTACAAACAATTTACCAAAGAAAAGAAGAAAAAATTCCAAAATTGTATTTATCATTAATACAATGTCATTTCAAAATCTATAAAACTTATCAGTAACAAGAAATAATTGTAACAGAATGCTGTTACGAAGTCTCCCAAACAAAGCTCCAATAATTCGTCATTCCCATTGTCGCTTGACATTGCGCAATGTCCTGTACAAATTGGTTTATGATATGCATTAATGACGTCTATGGATTGACCCTGTATGTCATTCAAATTTTCTTGAAATTACGAACAGGAATTTATATGGTTAAGGGGTGGAGATCTCGACCGTTTACAAGTTCTCAAAAGGAGGGTGATCCCCAGGGGACTCTCCCTTTATTTCATATGATTTGGTTTTTTTGTCCTGTACAAGAATATATATGGTTTAAGGGCCGGGATCTTGACCGTTTACAAGTTCGTAAACAGGAGGGGGTGGGGGTGACCCCAGGGGACTCGCCTTATATTTCATTTGATTTGTTTTATGGTCCCATACAAGAATATACATGCATATGGCTTCCGCATGGGGATCTTGACCGTTTACAAGTTATCAAAAAGAAGGGGGGGGGGGTGAACCCCATGGACTTCCCCTGTATTTCATTTGATTTATTTTATTGCATACAAGAATATATATGGTTAAGGGGTGGGGATTTCGACCGTTTACAATTTCTCAAACAGGAGGGGTGGGGTGACCCCAAGGGACTCGCCTTTTATTTTTTATTTGATTTGTTTTATTGTCCCATACAAGAATATATATAGTTTCAGGGTGTGGATCTTGACCGTTTACAAGTTTTAAAAAAGAAAGAGGGTGGGGGTGACCCCCATGGACTTCCCCTATATTTCATTTGATTTGTGTTATTGTCCCATACAAGAATATATATGGTTTAGGGGTGGGGATCTCGACTGTTTACAAGTTACCAAAAAGAAGGGGGTGGGGGTGACCCCATGGATTTCCCCTATATATCATTTGATTTGTTGTATTGTCCCATTCAAGAATATATATGGTTAAGGGGTGGGGATCTCGACGGTTTACAAGTTCTTAAACAGGATGGGGTGGGGTGACCCCAGGGGACTCGTCTTTTATTTCATTAGATTTGTTTTATTGTCCCATACAACAATATATATGGTTTCGGGGTGGGGATCTTGACCGTTTACAAGTTTTCAAAAAGAAGGGGGTGGGGGTGACCCCCATGGACTTCCCCTATATTTCATTTGATTTGTGTTATTGTCCCGTACAAGAATATATATATGGATTAGGGGTGGGGATCTCGACCGTTTACAAGTTCTCAAACAGGAGGGGGTGGGGGTGACCCCAGGGGACTCGCCTTTTATTTCATTTGATTTGTTTTGTTGTTACATACAAGAATATGTATGGTTTCACGGTTGGGATCTTGACCGTTTACAAGTTTTCAAAAAGTAGGGGGGTTGGGGTGAACCTGGGGACTCCCCAAATATTTCATTTGATTTGTGTTATTGTCCCATACAAGAATATATATGGTTTAGGGTGGGGATCTCAACCGTTTAAAAGATAAAAGCAAATACTCAAATTGAAAGGGGGTGGGGGTAAGAATATATATGGTTTAGGGAGACTAAATTATCTACAAAATGTCTAATAATGAACAGTAAATTTCAAATTTCATTTATACAGTCCTACTAGTAAATTTCAAACTTTATATATACAGTCCTACAGATCTTATCAGAAAACAGAAAATTTTCAAATAAATCTGTCACTCCAATGATATTATATGCTAAGATATAACCCAGATCTAATTAATAATTATTAATGTAATTAACTTCAAAATGTCTAATAATATGGCTTATAATCATTACCACTTAGGAAATAGATAATTTTCAAATAAATCTGTCACTCCAATTTTTATTTTGAGATAAGACATCATGCTTAGTCATAAAAAAGATAACAAGAGCAAAATATTTAAACATTCCACTTTTGGATATTAAAAATGGCGATAACTCACAAAGAAGATATACTAGTATCTTGAAAATTGAACTAGACCTTCATTAAGTCCAAGGAAACAACATATTTAAAATTGAAAAAAAATTGTTAAAGCGTTTTCATGTTATTGTGCTGACACTGTTTGGCAGCCGCCCGTAGGTCCGCCTAGCCGCCCGCCGTACATCACCATTTTAATAACCGATATTTCCTTTGAAAATCCTGTTAAAAATGTTTGCTACTGCTTATTTATCATACCACAGCTTTCAGAATGCTAAATAAGAAGCTGATGAGCGATCAATTAGAAAATTTATTACACAGTAAAGCATATTCACATGAAGCCTAATAACACATTTAGAAAGCTCTTATATTCGTAGTTCCCTAGAAGAGTGAGTCGAACATTTCATGCATGGCGGTAAACAGGAAATTGAAGCTCAGGAGTTTCGTGAGACGAATGGAAAAACGGGTATACATGAGGACAGACAGAGGTAAACCGGTATAACACAAACACTACGTAAAAATTAATATTATTATCATAAAATGCGAACGTGTTTTTAATTTAATTTTCCATTTTCTAAGAAAATGCGACCAATCGTTCCCTTATAGTGTTCGTATAAATTGTGTAGAATGCATTACTTAAGTGAGGTTACTCCTACAACTATATCTCTCAAATCAGAGAGATTTTCAAAAACTTGTTTCATATTTTTCAGTAGCAGCTAGGTACATGAAATGAAAAGATAAACTCTCTGCGTTATGTGTTACTATCAAAATTGACTTATCCTGGTCTTTACAAAAAGTTATACATAAATGAGAGGCACAGTAAGTATTTATACAATGTACAAGAGTGCACACGCTGAAATGTCTCGCCTTCTTTACTAATCATTGATATTATGTTGATAGTCCTAAATATAAAGCTTTATTACAACTGTCACATAAACTTAATATTAACCAAGTAAACTAAACATTGACCAAAGAACCATGAAAATGAGGTCAAGGTCAGATGAACCATGCTAGGCAGGCATGTACAGCTAACAATTCTTCCATACAACAAATATAGTTGACCTATTGCTTATAGTTTAAGAAAAAAAGACCAAAACACAAAAACTTAACACTGAGCAATGAACCTTGAAAATGAGGTCAAGGTCAAATAAAACCTGCGTGACTGACAAATAGATCATAAAATATTTCCATACACCAAATATAGTTGAACTATTGCATACAGTATTAGAAAAAAAGACCAAAATTCAAAAACTTAACTTTGACCACTGAATCATGAAAATGAGGTCAAGGTCAGATGACACCTGCCAGCTAGACATGTACACCTTACAATCATTCCATACACCAAATATAGTAGACCTATTGCATACAGTATTAGAAAAAAGACCAAAACTCAAAAACTTAACTTTGACCACTGAACCATGAAAATGAGGTCAAGGTCAGATGACACCTGCCAGCTAGACATGTACACCTTACAATCATTCCATACACCAAATATAGTAGACCTATTGCATACAGTATAAGAAAAACAGACCAAAACACAAAAACTTAACTATAACCACTTGAACAATGAAAATGAGGTCAAGGTCAGATGACACCTGCCAGCTAGACATGTACACCTTACAATCATTCCATACACCAAATATAGTAGACCTATTGCATACAGTATAAGAAAAACAGACCAAAACACAAAAACTTAACTATAACCACTGAACCATGAAAATGAGGTCAAGGTCAGATGACACCTGCCAGTTGGACATGTACACCTAACAGTCCTTCCATACACCGAATATACTAGACCTATTGCTTATAGTATATGAGATATGGACTTGACCACCAAAACTTAACCTTGTTCACTGATCCATAAAATGAGGTCGAGGTCAAGTGAAAACTGTCTGACGGGCATGAGGACCTTGCAAGGTACGCACATACCAAATATAGTTATCCTATTACTTATAATAAGAGAGAATTTAACATTACAAAAAATCTTAACTTTTTTTTCAAGTAGTCACTGAACCATGAAAATGAGGTCAAGGACATTGGACATGTGACTGACGGAAACTTCGTAACATGAGGCATCCATATACAAAGTATGAAGCATCCAGGTCTTCCACCTTCTAAAATATAAAGCTTTTAAGAAGTTAGCTAACGCCGCCGCCGCCGGATCACTATCCCTATGTCGAGCTTTCTGCGACAAAAGTCGCAGGCTCGACAAAATGAATCAACAATTCGAGTGTCATTAAAGTTACAAAGAAGTCAATACAAAAGGTTTCGAGTTTAAAAGCTTCTTTCACTGATTTCATAGAAAGAACGTTTAAACAGATAATTCTTCCAACCAGCTGTTTTCGTTAATTTCTCACCCATCGCCATGCTAGGAAGAATACAATCCCAGAGAAAACTCCTCCGATTCCACCAACAATACATAGCCCAAAGGAATAGTAATATTTGGAATTATCCAACTTATATCCATCGAATGACATTGTTGCGAAGACAATTACTCCGACCAAGGCAAGTCCTCCTGAAATATATATATATATATATTAAACTAACCATCTTACTTATTTCCCCAAAAAATAATAACCTGTATCTATTATGTATGAAAACACATGTACCCCAATTCGTATATTTTTATATAATAGCAGACCTTCTATTGATCCCTACGTCACTATATGACTGGTTATTCAAACATTCGTAAGGGTTCCGCGGAACCCAGTGTCTCGCCTACTTTGCTGTTAATCGCAGGCTTAACAAAAATGAGGAAAAAATTTAATAAAAATATTCCTCTCTATACTATCTTTTGATTGTAAGTAGCTTTGGTCAAAGTTTGGTAAAAATCCAGGATAGTTTATGAATCTAATAAATGTTTTAAAAACTTAAACTGCAGACTATGTAATGTTAACTGGAAGAAAAACTAAGTCCATTTATAAGTAAAATACGGAAAAAATGGAACAAAATTTTAACAAAATTTCCTTCTAGATACTAGCTTTTAATCATAAACAAGCTTCTGTCCAAGTTTGGTACAAATCCAAGATAGTTTAAGAAAGTTGTTAAAATTTTAAAAACTTTAACCACAGAGTGAATGTAATGTTAACTGGTCCATTTATAAGTAAAATACGGAAAAAATGGAATTTTTTTTTTTTTACAAAATTTACTTTTGAATATTATCTTATGATCATAAACAAGCTTCTGTCCAAGTTTGGTAGAAATCCAGGATAGTTTAAGAAAGTTATTAAAATTTCAAAAACTTTAACCACAAAGTGATTATTTGTGGACGCCGCCGCCGACGACGACGACGCCGACGGAATGTAGGAACTTAGAGAGTGCTTAAATAAACTGTTGACACAGAGATATGTCTCGCCTATCGGCATAAAACTCAGAAAAAGACAATCTAATGGACAACAACATTGCTTATTTATTCAGTCGCTGGACCATGATCTAGTGGGCAGGGCCTGAAAATGGTCCACAAACTGAGATGTACAGACAAAAATGTAACTTTATGAAAATATCGTTGTTTATTGTAAATAGTTCCTATCAATATAACATAAGCAAAAAAAACTTATCATTGAAAACTGCTAATTAATTCAAAGTCACTGGACCATGACAACCGGAGCAGGGCCTCGAAATAGTAATCAAACTGATATAAACTGATAGAAATGCAACTTCATACAAAATATCATTGATCTATCACAAGTAGATCCTATCAAACTAACTTAAGCAGAAAAATTAACATTGAAAATTGCTAATTAATTCAAAGTCACTGAACCATGTCCTTAGGAGACAGGGCCTCAAAATAGTCGTCAAACTGATATGTACTGATAGTAAATACAACTTCATACAAAATATCATTGATTTATCACAAGTAGATCCTGTTAAACTAACTTAAGCATAAAACTTAACATTGAAAATTGCTTATTAATTCAAAGTCATTGGACTATGTCCTAGGGGGTAGGGCCTCAAAATAGTCGTCAAACTGATATGTACTGATAGTAAAGCAACGTCATTCAAAATATCATTGATCTATCACCAGTAGATTCTATCAAACTAACTTGAGCAGAAAACTTAACATTGAAAATTACTTATTAATTCAAAGTCATTGGACCATGTCCTAGGGGGCAGGGCCTCAAATTAGTCGTCAAACTGATATGTACTGATAGTAATGTAACTTCATATCAAATATCAATGATCTATCACAAGTGGTTTCTATCAAACTAACTTAAGCAGAAAACTTAACAATTGTTGACGCCGGAGCCGGAGCCGTCGTCGTTGCCGGGAAAGCAATCCCTATGTCTCGCTTTCTGCGACTTTCGTCGCAGGCGAGACAAAAAGAGAGGTAAAAGATACCAAAGGGACATTCAAACTCATAATTCGCAAATAAACTGACAACACCATGGCAAAAAATAAGAAAAAAGACAAACAAACAACAGTACATAAAACACAACATAGAAAACTAAAGACTGAGCAACACGAAGCCCATAAAAAACTGGGGATGACTTAAAAATACACATACAGATAGTAAATATGAGCCAAGGCTCCGTGTTGAAGACCGTACTTTGACCTATAATGGTTTACTTTTATAAATTTTGACTTGAATGGAGAGTTGTCTCATTGGCACTCAAACCACATCTTCTTATATCTATAGACCACTAAAAACGAACATTTGGAACTAACTCTTTAAAGTTATTTGTAGATCTTGTCTTCTTGGTCAATTTTGTTGTTTGAATTTTTTTTTTTTTTTTTATAGTTTTAAAAAAAAATAGGCAATAACTAAAAACAAGAGGCTATCAAGAGCCTGAATCGCTCACCTTTAATTGTTTGCTCAAATCTTTCATCAATGATTACTTTTGCTTTTCAATATATATTAATGAGTGGCTTAAAAATGCCATTTAAATGTTCTTTGTATCTGTCATATTTTCTTCAAAAGCAAAAAAATGCATTTAACCCAATGTTCCATTTTAGCTATAGTGGCTATGTTTCTTGACGTACGAGAAAATAAAATATAAAATTTATACTAGATACTATGAAACTCATCCACCCCAAGTTTGGCTGAAATTGACTAAGCAGTTTCAAAGGAGATTTTTTTACGTAAGTAAACTGGATGAACAAATTGTGATAAATTGTCTTTAAAGGGCAATAACTCCTTAAGGGGTCAATTGACAATTTTGGTCATATAAACTTATTTGTAGATCTTACTTTGCTGAAAATTTTTTGCTGTTTACAGTTTATCTTTATCTATAATAATATTCAAGATAATAACCGAAAACTGGAAAACTTCCCTAAAATCATCAATTCGAGGGCAATAACCTAAAAATTAGATACCCAATTTGGCTGATAATTTCAGGGCAGGTAGACCTTGACCTAATGAATACTTTAACTTCTTGTCTGATTTGTTCTAAAAGCTTTAGTTTTTGAGATATAAGGTCTGAATTTGGATTGTAATTAAATATTTGATATATTATAGGTTTCTGAATAAATGTAGTCATAGAACTTGAAATTGGTTATATGAAAGATTTCTTGCTGTTGTGCAATACACTTTGCTGTAGCGTAATACTTAGTAAATCTGTTGTCAGACTATAAACAAATAAAATCTTATATATATTAACTTGTTTTATTGTAAACAAAAACACAGCATTTTTGTTTTCTGTTTAAGACAAATAAGAATTCAAATAGAACTCATTTCAGTTTACTTGCATGTTTTCTTTTCGTACTCTGCGGCGCTTCCGCCATGATTGTTATGTATGACGTCAAATGTTTTTAATATTGACCGTCAATATACGTATAAATAGAAACATAGCGTCAATATACTTAATCAAAGCACTGTAAGCGCTGTAGGCAGTTAACCAAAAACCAAGGCAAACGTAATTATGAAAACTGTGGCAGTGTTGCTTCAATAATTTTTTTTTAAGATTTGAAAGAACAAACATTAAACATTCGTATATTGTACATTTATGTTCATTAAATGAATTGATTATTAAGGCAAATTAATTAATAGTTCATCAAGGTTTTCAAAAGCAACTCATATATCAATGTAAATGACCCCCATCTTCACCACCAAGAGCATGATGTTACTCCATACCAAGTTTGGAATAAAATGACAGGCGATTATAAAACAGTTGGTCAAACATTCTCGGGCTTTACACTGCTTGAAAGATTTATATGTTTTCTTTAAAATGAGCCATAAATGAAAATTATTATAGGCCCAGAAATAATTTAATAAATAATTAAAGTAAATTCAATTAACCTAGACTCATTTTTTGCATCAATAAAATTTTATAATAAACAAGAAATAATTGTAACAGGATGCCGTTACGAAGTCTCCCAAACAAAGCCCCCATAATTCGTCATTCCCATGGTCTCCTGACATTGGGCAATGTCCTGTTCATATTGGTTTGGTCTAGTAAAGTGATATGCATATGTGACACCTAGGAGATTGACCCTGTATGTCATTCAAATCTTTTTGAAATGATGAACAGGAATAAATATGGTTTAGTTGTGTCTATCTCATCCGTTTACAAGTTCTCAAATAGGAGGGGGTGGAGTGACCCCAGGGACCCCCTATATTTCATTTGATTGTTATATTGTCCCATACATGATTACATATGGTTTAGGGGTGGGGATCTCGACCATTTCCAAGTTCTCAAACAGGAGGGGGTGGGGTGACCCCAGGGACTCCCCAAATGTTTCATTTGATTTGTTATATTGTCTCATACATGAATATATATGGTTTAGGTGTAGGGATCTTGACTGTTTACAAATTCTCAAACAAGAGGGGGTAGGGTGTCCCTATGGACTCCCCCTATATTTCATTTGTTTTATTGTCCCATACATGAATATATATGGTTTAGGGGTGGGGATCTCGACCGTTTACAAGTTCTCAAATAGGAGGGGGTGGGGTGATTCCCAGGGACTCCCCATATATTTCATTTCATTTGTTTTATTGTCCCATACATGAATATATATGGTTTAGGGGTGGGGATCTCAACCATTTCGAAGTTCTCAGACAGGAGGGGGTGGGACGATACCGGGGACTCCCCCAAATTATTTTCATTTGATTTCTTTTATTGTCCCATACAAGTGTATATATATATATATATATTGTTTAGGGGTGGGGATCGCGACGGTTTACAAGATAAAAGTACATTTTCAAATTGAAGGGGGTTGGGATGACCCCAGGGACTCAACCTATATTTTGGTTGATTTTTGTATTGTCCTGTTCTCATTACTGAAGACTGCATGTGTCTATCACTTTCTGTTTTCGAGAAAGAGTCATTTGAAAATTAAAAAAAATAAAATCCCATAGGGTTCTATAGTAAACCCCTCCCTTCTTCATGCCCCTCCAAATACCCCTTAATAGACCCCAATGCACAAACAAAAGATTAATGGCTCCGCTAGACATGTAAGTCTAATATTTTATGAAACCCTACCTAAATCTGACAAACGGTCAAAGTTGTCTTCTCAGACGGTTTGAGTGGATTCGGTCCGACTTGTCTCGGGGACGAGTTGTCCACATTACTTAAAAGATCCCATCAACGTCGATTTCCGCATCTGTTTCATGACCTCGTTTCATTCATAAAATAACAAAAACCTTATTTGGCAAGATAAGTTAAAAATTACCGCCCACTTATATAACTTTATTTCCTCTATCATAGAGATTTGTTGTACATGAACAATATTCCTGTGCATTTTGCCATTGGGGAAATATTAACGACTTGTAATTACGGATTTTCGGCGATGAAATATTTCATACAATTGTTCTTTGACATCGTAGTCAAAAGCACAGGGGATAATAAACTACGTACGGATTTCTACTGAGCACTACTTCCTATGTGCAACTTCAAACGTTTTGGGTAGTTTGACGATCATTTAAGGTTTTTCTGGTCATATTTTTTGTATTCCAGAAATAAAAGTATTAAAAAAATGTCCAATTAGTTATAAATAACATAATAGCCAGCTAGATAATAACAATGGCACGTATTTCAGCATTTCTTGGGAAGAACACAAATCTAGGGTGCTCGCATAAGGCAGCTTAACTGCCTAAAAATAGAAACAAGGATTCAGATACATGAAATATTATTTGAAACACGTGAGCGTTATATCCAATGAAAACAGGAGAATGCTACACCATATGTAATATATCGTAATAAAACAGAAGATAAGAACCATAGTAAAGAAATATTAAACAAATATTATAAGTGTTCAGTTATGTACAAAAATGATGTAGTAAATTGAAAACATTGGCAAACAAAAAAAAACATGAAAAATTTTGCACTATTATTGAGTGATTTAAATGGAAATTTTACATTATAGCATTTTACAAGCTATTGTCTTCGTGTACTATGTATATGGAATAATTTATGAAGTTGATTGAGTGTTGTTTGCTTTACGTCCAGTGGCAAATATGTCATGCATGTTCATGACGAGAACACATAAATTTTAAATACAATAAGTAGGTCTTGCAATAGGAAGTCGACAGTGAGGTTGGACGTGAAACTTGGAATATCACTGAAAAATGAGAATATATTGAATAAGGACAAAAATAGCCTTGCAACAGCTGGCCACATCCGAACCCCTCAAATAATTGGTGCAAGAGTTTGTTTTTAATTTGCAGAGAGCGTTAACCAATGAAATCTACTCTGAAGTCAGCCATCGGTATTTATGTATAGTTCCCAATATCATTTAACGCATCTAATTTAAGTTATATACTTTGAGATCGCTTTAGTAACTGTGATAATTCTGTGAAACTGTATATCCATTCTCAATTTTATTGTTTATTGTACTTGAGTTTTTGGTATGATATTCTATACTGCCGCTCGCCTCGTTGGTCTCGTGGGAGTGTAATCGCCTCAAGAGCCGGAGGTCGTTGTTTCGAATCCACACTGGGTCAAACAAAGACGTTAAAATTGGTATTTGTTGTTTCAACGCTAAACACGCCGCATCCAAGAGAGAGAGCACACACTGGTCGGTTCGGAGTTAGAAATGTGTCCGGGTAGGGTGACTTTTCTTCCTGCGAACTGTTAGCTTGTGAACTTACACGTTAAAAGTCCGGCTCAGCGTGTCGTCTTGTACGAAGCAGGATTAATATATATATATTACATTTACATGTTTTCGGCCTGAATATGCATTTAATTTGCCGTTGGACGTCATCTATTATCATCATTTATTTTACCGTTACTAAACAGTGAAATGTTTTTCTTCTACTGGTTCATATTACACTTTCTTTAATTTCCACCGATCGAAATTAAAAAAGGGCAGGTGATATTTTTCAAACAAACACTTGTGCCTGTTGGGATAACTTTGACGGTATATACTAACTCCTTATTTTCTAGTCTAGGGGCGGTTTTGAGCTTATAATTCTGTATAGACATCTTTCTATTACAAAAGACTGTATATTGACTCTTAATATTTTGAATTGTCTGTGTCGTTGGGTTGATGTCGCATTAATGTATACCTTTATGTCCTTTTATTCAAAACCAAAGAATTGACTTGTGTATAGAAATATTCACCCTTGCTACAGGGGTGCGTCCGTTTGGCTGTTCGGATGTATAAATACGCAGCTTTGTCCGGTCGAAATAGAAATGTCGTATATCCATTGCCTGGTGTAGTGAGAGTTTCACGCTATCTATACGTTAAAGAACCATCTGAATACCTTATTGAGGGGGAAATACGATCCACGTACAAGTTGAATGATTGAAATCTCTAAACAACAACAAAGGTCAGCTAAATTTTCAAATAAGTCGCATGGCTGATTTTAACACATTGTTTGCGCCTTTTTCAAGGACAATTGTAGATGAAAACAAAAACTTAAAAATAACAAAACCGACCAGTAAGACAATATCTAAAGAATAAATAAAACGGCCAAAATAAGTTGAATCCTTCTATAAATTGTTGCCAACATTTTTTTTATCCATTTTTCCTTTCCTGACAAATATATAAAAAAAAACTCGACACAGCAAATTTTGTCACCTAGACTGCCGTCGTTGTACGCTTCAAGATATGAGTTATTGCTACTCAGTGAAGTTTTTTTTCTATTCTACTCCCTTCCTCCTAGTTTGGCTGGATAGGATACAATGTAACCCCTGATGTAGACTTTATCAATTATGTTATTTAATGTTAAAAAAAAAATAAATGCAAAGAGAAAAATTCGTAAGGGTTCCGCGGAACCCAGTGTCTCGCCTACTTTTGCTGCTAGTCACAGGCTCAACAAAAACGGGGAACAAATTATTAAAAATTTTCCTATAGATACTATCTTTTGATTGTAAGAAGCTTCTATCCAAGTTTGGTAAAAATCCAGAATGGTTTATGAATCTAATAAATGTTTTAAAAACTTTAACTAAAGACTGTATGTAATGTTAACTGGAAGAAAAACTAAGTCCATTTATGTTATATACGGAAAAACAGGAAATAAATGTTTACAAAATTTCCTTCTAGACACTAGCTTTTTGATCATAAACAAGCTTCTGTCCAAGTTTGGTACAAATCCAGGATAGTTTAAGAAAGTTATTAAAATTTTAACCACAGAGTGAATGTAATGTTAACTGGAAGAAAAACTAAGTTCATTTATAAGTAAAATACAGATAAATAGGATTTTTTTTTTTTTACAAAATTTACTTCAGGATACTATCTTATGATCATAAACAAGCTTCTGTCCAAGTTTGGTAGAAATCCAGGATAGTTTAACGACGACGACGGAATGTAGGATCGCTATGTCTCGCTTTTGCGACAAAAGTCGCAGGCTCGACAAAAATGAGGAGAGAAATGATAAAATTTACACTTAAAATCAAATATAAATAAAAATCAAATATATATAAAAAGTGGAAAACAATTTGAGACAATTATCAACTGAAGAATAATGATTATACATCACTAAATGAAGCTGATTAATTGATTGTTCCCTTAATGTCCAGTGGCAAATATGTCATGCATACACGACGAGATGCAAAGTGGATTGACCTGAAGCAAATGACAACAATTTTACAGCGATACTTTAATAAGATAGAGCGTTGGATAGAGGTAAAACGTATGCCGTACTAAAATAATAAACAGCTGCGCCATGAGCGCATGATACGCCCGTCGTCTTGTGTGTGAATTTTTATGCAATAAGCATAAATAGTTTCCGACATACGGCGTGACATGCGAAAACCCCCTTTTTTTTTTACAAAAAACTCAATATCTCTAAAATAAAATTTTGAATCAAAACCAAAAAGTATACAGATCTTTAGATTCATATAACTAAGAAGTGTGTAAAATTTTAAGCAATAATCATAAACTGTTTTTGAGATACGGCGCGACATGTGAAAAACCCCTCCCCCTTTTTTAACAAAATACTCAATATCTCTAAAATAAAATTTTGAATCATCACCAAAAAGTATACTGATCTTTAGATTAATATAACTAAGAAGTGTGTAAAGTTTTAAGCAATAATCATAAATTGTTTTTCAGATACGGCGCGACATGTGAAAAAAAACACACACCTGTTCTAGTTACTAAGTCCCGTAACTCAAAAAGTTTTAATCTTATTTTCACCAAAAAGTATACAGATCGTTTGATCATCATAAGAAACAACTATGTTAAGTTTCATGAAATTTGGATAAGTCATTCTCAAGTTACGGTGCGACATGTTTACGCCGGACAGACAGACGGACAGACAGACGGACGGACACCGGACATTTGTATACCATAATACGTCCTGTCAAATATTGACGGGCGTATAAAAATGAACCATGATCAAAATCGTAAGTTAAGCTCTTACCACCCCCCCCCCCCCCCCCCCCCCCCCCCCCCCCCCCCCCCCCCCCTTTTTGCCCTCTTTCTTTTTTCTCCACGTTAGACGAATGCCAAAAAAGAAAACGACATGAATTTACGATCAATAACGGTCACTATAAGATGATGATGATGAGGGTGGTTTATAGACTATCTTCATATTACCGACTTTTGACTCCGGAGTATATAATTTGTCGACTGGTTACCTTGGACATCATGGTACTCAGTCAAGTAAGAGCAACCAAAATAAGTAAAATCAAACATATAATCGGTGTAATTTGAGGGGATAGTTTACTGTTTTCCGATGATTTTGTAGGAACAAAAAATATTAACCAGGTAATTTCCCCCCCCCCCCCCCCCCCCAAATTGTACCGATTGAAAGCTTGGTTTTACTTCTTTAGCTTGCTCTTACCCGACTTGGTACCATGATGTCCAAGGTAACCAGTCGACAAATTATATAATCCGGAGTCAAAAGTCGGTAATATGAAAATAGTATATTGATCGGAGATAATCAACTAAAAGCTCTTGGATTCTCTGAAATTGTAAATTATGGTATTTCGCTGGCCGTTTTTTTTTTTTTTTTATCCTGATCCTATTTTGGATCCCCTGATTCTAAGAGGGCGTGTCTAATTCGTCACCCCCGGTTAACTATAAGTAAATTGAACATCAACTTAAAGGAGGGTGGTTAAGGGTTATTTTCGTGCAACGTGTTTTGCCATTTTTATTTCACGTGCAGCCGTGAAAAAGGTTCGTTATTCACCGTGTTTCGTGAAATCGGTAAAAAGATCAACGTGCAAGACATTTTCAATCGTTCGTTCATCGTGAAATGGAAATTTTATTTCGCGTTCTTCCGTGCAGATAGCCAGAAATGGTTCAATGTAGATACTGGTTTGAAACAAGGTTGTATATTATCGGCTGTTATGTTTAACATTTATATAAACACTCTAATTGATGATATAAATGCTCTAGATATTGGTATAAATATTGATGATGAAAAAATAGCAATGTTATTGCATGCTGATGATATGGTACTAATGGCTGAAAATGAAAGTGATTTACAGAAAATATTAAATATTCTTAACAATTGGTGTATTGCTAATGGACTTAATGTCAATATTATTAAGTCCAAAATTATGCATTGTAGAAATCCATCTGTACCTCGAACTGAATGTAATGTTACAATAGGTAGTAATGCAATGGAATGTGTTAGTAAGGGAGCTACCATTTGATTTTTATGGGGGGCTAGGATAAAAAATTTTGTCCTGCATTTTTTTTTTTAGTTGTAATCTCTGTCCTGCCTTTTTATTTTTCACTCTACTCTGTCCTGCCTTTTTTTTAATTAGTTTATCCTGACTTTTTTTTACATGAATTGTCATCCTGCTTCTTTTTTTTACTCAAAACTCCTGTCCTGCCTTTTTTTCAAATTTCATCCTAGCCCCCCCCCCCCCCCCCATGAAAATCAAATGGTAGCTCCCTGACTATCAATACCTGGGATTGTTATTAACAGAATT
Source organism: Mytilus californianus (assembly GCF_021869535.1). Lineage (NCBI taxonomy): Eukaryota > Metazoa > Mollusca > Bivalvia > Mytilida > Mytilidae > Mytilus > Mytilus californianus. The sequence goes on from NW_026262615.1 coordinate 4,659,104, forward strand.
TTTAGACTATCAATACCTGGGATCGTTATTATCATTAACTGAACTTTTAGACCATTAATACCTGGGATTGTTATTAACAGAATTTTTAGACTATCAATACCTGGGATTGTTATTAACAGAACTTTTAGACCATTAATACCTGAGATTGTTATTAACAGAATTTTTAGACCATCAATACCTGGGATTGTTATTAACAGAACTTTTAGACCATTAATACCTGGGATTGTTATTAACAGAACTTTTAGACTATCAATTATACCTGGGATTGTTATTAACAGAATTTTTAGACTATCAATTAATGCCTAAGACAGTAGCCATAGTCAGCTAGTAGAGCATAGGGTTTATTGATTGTAAAAAGTAAAAAACATGGCGGTTTCCAACACGATATATTTTCTAAATTATACAACACTAACCCATAATCATGTATTTGGGGTACACGCAATTACTCATGTATTAATGCTGTCCAAAATAGAGCCATACGATTTTTTTATGGGTGTCGGTAAATATACCCCAAATGATGCCATACATGGAGATATGGGTTGGGAACCACCATCTGTAAAACAATGGACAAGTGTATTTAGACACTGGGCAAGATGTTCAAATATGAGTCATGATAGAATAAATTTTAAAGTTTTCAAATGGTTGATGAAGAAAACTAGAGGTAGAATTAAGAATTGGAACCATAGAGTTAAGGAAATGTTTAAAACTCATAATTTTGAAGGCTATTGTAACTTTGAAACTAATGTATTAAATAAGAGTATCCTTGTACAAATTGAAACAATAATAAATATAAAATGGATTGAAAGTCATAGAGTATCTACGTATGCTCAAGGTAATAAATTAAGAACATGTAAGTTATTTAAATATGATTATGGTACTGAACCTTACTTAAAATGTAATTTGTCACCTAAATTAAGTAGTGCTTTTACTAAATTTAGATGTGGAGTTACTCCCCTTAGAATAGAAACGGCCAGATATGAAAGAAAAGAAATACAATCAATGTACTCCAAGAATTCAACTTTTAATTTGGACCCTTTGGACCTCACTAAGGACCAATTTGTTAAATAGGCCCAAAATCCAAAATCTAAATACATATTTAGATTCAGCATATTAAAGAACCCCAGGAATTCAATAACACGTATTGTTAAAGTCGAATAAGTTTAATTTTGGACCCGAATGTGGATCGATTTGAAAACTGGGCACAAAATAAAAAATATAAATATATGATAAAATTTAGCATTTTATCCAAGAACCCTAAAAATTCAATTTTTGTTAAAATAAAACTTAATTCTAATTTTGGACCCTTTGGATCTCTTTGTGGACCATTTTAAATACGGGACCCAAAATCCAAAATCTAAATACACGGTTAGATTCAACATATTAAAGACCCTCAAGAATTAAAATCTTTGAATTAAACCCCATTGGAATTGGTCAAGAAATAAGCAATTTATACAAAGAATTAGATAAATTATTGTTTTGCCAGAAATATGAGAAATAGAACGTATAATTTATTGATTTAACGATACGTTAAAATGTAAACTTGATTTTCTAATTAACTCATAAATACTTTCTTCTTCGTCGTTAAAATACATTACATATAATATACTGTTGTTCGTCTGCAAATATTTTTAATCCCTGTCCATGGAGATCTGAAAACGTTTCCTACGTCGAATTGATCACAGAACAAAGAGGGCACGATGACTGTTCTACAATAACATGTTTTAGCTACAAAAAATGCGAAAAGTTGTTGCGTCATAAATGTCCGAAAGTATATTTCGTCGTTTAGGTTAAACTTTTGAGTTGTCAATATTTATATATATACCTGCCAGCCAGTTAAGTAAGCCTGTGACAACAAATAGCATTCCTTGCTCCTTGAGTGCAAACATCTTCAGGAAAGCACATGTCACAGCTGCTAAAAAGGCTACCAGGGCAAGACATTCCAGAACTTGTGCGGCTATGAGTTGGTTGTAATGTACTGGTGCATCTACAATTAAGTATAACATGTATTACCACATCTTCCTATATCTATTATGATCCCTCTAATTTTCTGTTCTAAAACATACAAAGATCTATATACACACAGAAAAAAATAATATTACCATGATGACCGCTTTAACTGTTGAAGTCCATCTTAATATCGTATGGATACGAAACTGCAAGTTGCCACTGCATGGTAACACAGATCAAAACCTGCTATACACGATAGTAAAAACAATCGATTTAATACATGTAGCAATCGGGAACACAGATTATAAGGTATCTGTAATTAGATATAAGAAGATGTGGTATGTCCATGTAGATCATATAGTTCCACACGTTTTCAGATCTATTTAGGCCGTTAGTTTTCTCGTTTAAATTGTTTTACATTTGCGATTTCGGGGCCTTTTATAGCTGACTATGTGGTATGGGTTTTACTTATTGTTGAAGGCCGTACGGTGACCTATAGTTGTTAATTTCTGTGTCTTTTGGTCTCTTGTGGAGAGTTGTCTCATTCACAATCCACATCTTCTTATTTTTATATTAGTACATCTTCGGATTTCAAATGTCTTGCTCTGGAGAAAATCACTTCGGACGAACCAAATTTATTTTAAAGTGTTATTTTCATGTTGTATCAAAACATTCATACCAAGCGGGTGAGTGTTTAGGCACTGTAAAACCAGTCGGTTGCATTTAACCTTTCAGAAAGGTATGAAGCGCGCCGAAGTAAAGCTTGTTACCCCTTTTGTTTATGCATTTGTGTGGTTTTTAGCGGATATACAGAGTTTTTTTTTCCATGAGTGTTAATTTTATAGTTCTTATCTGTTCATTTTAAGATACTTTTTGCGGGGTTTTTCGATTACATTATTATAAGTAATATAACGACATGCGACCCAACAGGGAACAGGCTTGTAAAGTAAAGATTAGAAGGGAAAGAATTTAAAACAAAAAACTTATCCATTAGACCAAGGAGGTTCTTGTCAGATATATTTACTAGACTGACACGCAATAGTTAATATTTTGAAAAAATCAATTCTCCTGTAGAACATGTAGAAGTTTATTGGCGCTCTCGACTTCCTCGTTATTTAAAACCCACAGGAGAGCCAGGTTACAGATAACTAAAGGCTTGATAAATAAAATATGAATGATTGATTAACGAACTGGCATTTAACGCCACTTTCAGCAATGTTAGTTATGTCGTGGCGGCCAGCATTTATTGATGGAGGAAGCCGGAGTGCCCGGAGAGAACCACCAACCTTACAGTAAGAAAACTGACAATCCTAGTCAATATTCGAACTCGCAACCTCAGTGTTGACAGGCTAGTGATACAGTAGTTGAACTACTTAGATCAATCAGCCACCGAGCTCAAAATAAAATATGTGTTTCCGCTAACATGCTGAAAAAAATTACGGTTAGTAGGCATAATTATACTTGTTTTTGTTTAAATGTCTTTTTGATCGAGTTAAGCCATTTCAATTGATATTTTATAGTGTCCTTTTATGTTGTAAATGTTACACTACTGTCTCAGGATAGGGTGAAGGTTGGCGCCTGTTAACACGTTCAAACCCGCTGCATTTTTATACACCTGTCAGTTGTTAAGTGGTTGTCGTTTGTTGGTGTGATTCATATGTTTCTCGTTTCTCGTTTTTTATATAGATTAGACCGTTGGTTTTCCTGTTTGAATTGTTTTCCACTAGTCATTTTGGGACCCTTTATATCTTGCTGTTCGGTGTGAGCCAAGGCTCCGTGTTGAAGGCCGTACTTTGACCTATAATTTTCTTAACTTTTATACATTATGACTTTGATGGAGAGTTACAAGTCTCATTGGCCAGGCACTCATACCACATCTTCTTATTTATATATACGTTTATTTTTGTTTAAGTTGTTGGCTGGTTTAAACGTGGGAACCAGTCTGACTTTAATAGTGCTTGCTCAAATTTTAGGGTAGGCACTGAGGATAAAGGTATGTAGAGTTAGCGAAAAAAAATTGTTTTATAGGCCTAAATGAACACAATATTCCTGATTTTCTTGAAGGAGGATTGCTGCTTAAAAGGAAGATATTGAATCACCAATGTTGCCATGTGCCGGTTGACCGATATGGAGACTTATTATTGAATTTGCACTAACCAAAATTACAGATAAACCTGTACAGTTAAGTAAGTTTGAAGGCTCAGCATCAAATAGATATATAAAATTTGAAAGCATTTAGTTTTTTTCAGAATTAAACCATCATTTTGATGGGAAATTATTTTATAGTTCCTCTCCCCCTCCCCTTAAATGCAACTATTTTTTTTTGCGAGAACCCCTGAGAATATTGGCGAGTTTTGGAAGAGTCTATGGGCCACTCGATATCCTCGGAATCACGATTCTCGGAACGTCTCGAAAATTTTCCATCATTTATATAGGTAGTAATTTATGTCTTTGATATGGTCCCTCTATGGATAGGATACAACGTGACATTGTATCTTCTTCTTCTTCTTCCTGGTACGGGAAAGACTCCGGTGCCGGAGTGTGGAATATCCCGGAATTGTGGCGCTATGTACATGCAAATGGATGTCGAAAATTTTGTTATAAGATAAAAATATTTGCCACAGTTCAATTACAATTTAAAATAACATTAGTTGTAGCTTAATGTTAAACATATTCACATTATGTACAGTGGTTTAAATACACTAATTAATTAGCCAGACTAGAACCTCCAAATGTTAAGGTGGAGATACCACCTTTGAAGGATTCTAGGGAGGGTGACATGCAAATTGTTTCTGGGAGATCGTTCCAGACAGCAATAGTACTTGGGAAAAAAGATGATTTAAAAAAAGTCTTTATTTGTATATATATGTCGAAATTTATGTAGGCCTCTAGTTCGCCTGTCAGATTGTGTCAGGACGTCATTAGTGACTTCGACCAACCCCCCATTAATCTTATAAATCAAGACAAGCTTAGCTTTTGTTCTACGGGATTGCAAGTTTTCCCATTTTAGTTTGTTTAACATACCAGTGACAGCACCTGGTGATCTATCGTTATAGTCACTAAAAACATATCTTGCTGCCTTACGCTGTATCTGCTCAATTTGGTTTATTTGGCTTTGTTTGTACGGATCCCAAACTGGTGAGGAGTACTCGACGGTCGGACGCACAAGTGATGTGTACGTAAGGTTTTTAACCTTACGTGTACAATTTTTCATGTTTCTACGTAAAAATCCTAGAGTTTTATTTGCCTTTGAAGTTATATTATTAATATGTATATTTCAACAATCCGACAAACGGTTCACTTGTAGATTTGAAAGTAAAACAATAAAGACTAGGTTGCATTCTAAAAATCATTTATACGTTAGAACATATTTGCCTTTTGACAAAACATATATGCTTTTAATAATGTGAATGTTTATTAAATATCAAGTATAATGATAACGCAATTATATAATTCATGCTTTGAGACGGTCCCTCTACGCGTTGTGTGTGTTGTATTTAATAAACCTGGGAATAGTTTATTGATATACAATGACCCAGAATAAACTGATTATTTCTGAACGTTTATCATTTGATATTTAGTATTTCAATCATAGCATGAGAAAATGTCGGAAAGGATGAAGAAAATTAAGAAAACGATATTTCTGTTAAAAATATTTATCTAAGGTCGGAAACACAGTGGCCGGAAAGCAGAAAGATAATCAAACAAAATGATTTCTGTAAAAAAAATATCTAATTTCATTAATAGATACTACCAGACTAAGAGAATATTCATTGTTAAGGTAAAACTGAGACTGAATTTATTCCTAATAATTATAGAATATAATTAAAATTGTAATGTATACGTGCTTTATGTCTCACAGGTTTGATCAGTCATTATATTTATGAAAATTATATGTAACTTATGAACACCAATGAGCAGGGATGCGTACCCAAAGTTAGCTAAATATCTAAATTCTAATCGGTCGTGAATGAAAAAATTACTTGCGTGGTTTTAATTCACAAGGATTTTAAATCCTTGCATCTCACAAAAAAAAGTAATTTATAGTTTACAATAATCATAACAAAATTTAACAAGAAATGATTGTAACAGGATGCTGTTACGAAGTCTCCCAAACGAAGCTCCCATAATTCGAAATTCCCAGGGTCGCCTGACATTGGGTAACGTCCAGTGAAAATTGGTTTGGTCCAGTAAAGCTATATGCATTAGTGATGCCTGGGGACTAACCTTGTATATCATTCAAATCATCTTGGCATGACAAACCAGAATATATATGGTTTAGGGGTGGAGATCTCAACCATTTACAAGATACTAGAATATTGGGGGGTGGGGAGGAACCCCTGGGGACTGGCCCTATACGTCATTCAAATGTTCATTACATGACGAACAGGAATGTATATGGTTTAGGGGTGGCGATCTCAACCATTTACAAGATATTAGAACATTGGGGGTGGCGGGAACCCCTGGGGACTGACCGTATACGTCATTCAAATGTTCAAGACATGACAAATAGGAATATATATGGTTTAGGGGTGGGGATCTCAACCATTTACAAGATATTAGAACTTTCTCAAATGGCAGGGGGTCGGGATGACCCCTGGGGACTAACCCTGTCTATCATTCAAACCATCTTCGCATGACAAACCAGAATATATATGGTTTAGGGGTGGGGATCTTGACCACTTAGAAGATATAAGAACTTTCTTAAATGGCAGGGGGTTGGGGTGACCCCTGGAGACTAACCCTGTATTTCATTTGATGTGCTTTATCATGACAAACCGGAATATATATGGTTTAGGGGTGGGGATCTCGACCATTTACAAGATATTAGAACTTTCTCAAATGGCAAGGGGTGGGGGTGATCGCTGGGGACTAACCCTGTATAACATTTGATGAGCTTTATCATGACAAACCAGAATATATATGGTTAGGGGTGGGGATCTCGACCATTTACAAGATATTAGAACTTTCTCAAATGGCAGGGGGTCGGGATGACCCCTGGGGACTTACCCTGTATATCATTCAAACCAACTCAGCATGACAAACCAGAATATATATGGTTTAGGGGTGGGGATCTTGACCACTTAGAAGATATTAGAACTTTCTTAAATGGCAGGGGGTGGGGGTGACCCCTGGAGACTAACCCTGTATTTCATTTGATGTGCTTTATCATGACAAACCAGAATATATATGGTTTAGGGGTGAAGATCTCGACCATTTACAAGATATTAGAACTTTCTTAAATGGCAGGGGGTGGGGGTGACCCCTGGAGACTAACCCTGTTTTTCATTTGATGTGCTTTATCATGACAAACCAGAATATATATGGTTTAGGGGTGGGGATCTCAACCATTTACAAGATATTAGAACTTTCTTAAATGGCAGGGGGTCGGGATGACCCCTGGGGAATTACACTGTATATCATTCAAACCATCTCAGCATGACAAACCAGAATATATATGGTTTAGGGGTGGGGATCTTGACCACTTAGAAGATATTAGAACTTTCTTAAATGGTAGGGGGTGGGGGTGACCCCTGGGGACTAACCCTGTATAACATTTGATGTGCTTTATCATGACAAACCAGAATATATATGGTTTAGGGGTGGGGATCTCGACCATTTACAAGATATTAGAACTTTCTTAAATGGCAGGGGGTCGGGATGACCCCTGGGGACTAACCCTGTATATCATTCAAACCATCTTAGCATAACAAACCAGAATATATATGGTTTAGGGATGGGGATCTTGACCACTTTCAAGATATTAGAACTTTCTTAAATGGCAGGGGGTGGGGGTAACCCCTGGGGACTAACCCTGTATTTCATTTGATGTGCTTTATCATGACAAACCAGAATATATATGATTTAGGGGTGGGGATCTCGACCATTTACAAGATATTAGAACTTTCTCAAATGGCAGGGGGTCGGGATGACCCCTGGGGACTTACCCTGTATATCATTCAAAACATCTCAGTATGACAAACCAGAATATATATGGTTTAGGGGTGGGGATCTTGACCACTTAGAAGATATTAGAACTTTCTTAAATGGCAGGGGGTGGGGGTGACCCCTGGGGACTTACCCTGTATAACATTTGATGTGCTTTATCATGACAAACCAGAATATATATGGTTTAGGGGTGGGGATCTTGACAATTTAGAAGATATTAGAACTTTCTTAAATGGCAGGGGTAGGGGTGACCCCTGGGGACTAACCCTGTATTACATTTGATGTGCTTTATCATGACAAACCAGAATATATATGGTTTAGGGGTGGGGATCTCGACCATTTACAAGATATTAGAACTTTCTCAAATGATAGGGGGTGGGGATGACCCCTGGGGACTAACCCTGTATATCATTCAAACCATCTTAGCATGACAAACCAGAAAATATATGGTTTTGGGGTGGGGATCTTGACCACTTACAAGGTATTAGAACTTTCTTAAATGGCAGGGGGTGGGGTGATCCCTGGGGACTAACCCTGTATTTCATTTAATGGGCTTTATCATTTAGAACATTTTCAATTAAAAAGTTTGTGTCTATCACGAACGGTTTTCAATTTATAATCATTTGAAAATTTTAAAAAATAAAATCCCATAGGGTTCTATAGTAAAACCCTCTTTTCTTTTTGCCCCTCAAAGTACCCCTTTATAAACCCCATTGCAAAAACAAAACCCTGATTGCACCACTAGACATGTTAGTCTAACATATTGTGAAACCCTAAGTTAATCCGACAAGCGGTTTTGGAGAACGGGTGTGGACAAGTTCAAATTTAAAAGCGGCGGAAGAAGAAGAAGAAGAAGAAGAATATTATTAATAACAAGAAATGATTGTAACAGGATGCTGTTACGAAGTCTCCCAAACGAAGCTCCCATAATTCGTAATTCCCAGGGTCGCCTGACATTGGGCAACGTCCAGTGAAAATTGGTTTGGTCCAGTAAAGTTATATGCATTAGTGATGCCTGGGGACTAACCTTGTATATCATTCAAATCATCTTGGCATGACAAACCAGAATATATATGGTTTAGGGGTGGGGATCTCAACCATTTACAAGATACTAGAATATTGGGGGTGGGGAGGAACCCCTGGGGACTGGCCCTATACGTCTTTCAAATGTTCATTACATGACGAACAGGAATATATATGGTTTAGGGGTGGCGATCTCAACCATTTACAAGATATTATAACTTTCTTAAATGGCAGGGGGTCGGGATGACCCCTGGGGACTAACCCTGTCTATCATTCAAACCATCTTAGCATAACAAACCAGAATATATATGGTTTAGGGGTGGGGATCTTGACCACTTTCAAGATATTAGAACTTTCTTAAATGGCAGGGGGTGGGGGTTACCCCTGGGGACTAACCCTGTATAACATTTGATGTGCTTTATCATGACAAACCAGAATATATATGGTTTAGGGGTGGGGATCTCGACCATTTACAAGATATTAGAACTTTCTCAAATGGCAGGGGGTCGGGATGACCCCTGGGGACTTACCCTGTATATCATTCAAACCATCTCAGCATGACAAACCAGAATATATATGGTTTAGGGGTGGGGATCTTGACCACTTAGAAGATATTAGAACTTTCTTAAATGGCAGGGGGTGGGGGTGACCCCTGGGGACTTACCCTGTATATCATTCAAACCATCTCAGCATGACAAACCAGAATATATATGGTTTAGGGGTGGGGATCTTGACCACTTAGAAGATATTAGAACTTTCTTAAATGGCAGGGGGTGGGGGTGACCCCTTTGGACTTACCCTGTATATCATTCAAACCATCTTAGCATAACAAACCAGAATATATATAGTTTAGGGGTGGGGATCTTGACCACTTTCAAGATATTAGAACTTTCTCAAATGGCAGGGGGTGGGGGTAACCCCTGGGGACTAACCCTGTATTTCATTTGATGTGCTTTATCATGACAAACCAGAATATATATGGTTTAGGGGTGGGGATCTCGACCATTTACAAGATATTAGAACTTTCTCAAATGGCAGGGGATCGGGATGATCCCTGGGGACTAACCCTGTATATCCTTCAAACCATCTTAGCATGACAAACCAGAATATATATGGTTTAGGGGTGGGGATCTCGACCATTTACAAGATATTAGAACTTTCTCAAATGGCAGGGGATCGGGATGATCCCTGGGGACTAACCCTGTATATCCTTCAAACCATCTTAGCATGACAAACCAGAATATATATGGTTTAGGGGTGGGGATCTTGACAACTTAGAAGATATTAGAACTTTCTTAAATGGCAGGGGGTGGGGTGACCGCTGGGGACCAACCCTGTATTACATTTGATGTGCTTTATCATGACAAACCAGAATATATATGGTTAAGGGGTGGGGATCTCGACCATTTACAAGATATTAGAACTTTCTCAAATGACAGGGGGTGGGGATGACCCCTGGGGACTAACCCTGTATATCATTCAAACCATCTTAGCATGACAAACCAGAATATATATGGTTTAGGGGTGGGGATCTTGACCACTTACAAGGTATTAGAACTTTCTTAAATGGCAGGGGGTGGGGGTGACCCCTGGGGACTAACCCTGTATTTCATTTAATGGGCTTTATCATTTAGAACATTTTCAATTAAAAAGTTTGTGTCTATCACGAACGGTTTTCAATTTATAATCATTTGAAAATTTTAAAAAATAAAATCCCATAGGGTTCTATAGTAAAACCCTCTTTTCTTTTTGCCCCTCAAAGTACCCCTTTATAAACCCCATTGCAAAAAACAAAACCCTGATTGCACTACTAGACATGTTAGTCTAACATATTGTGAAACCCTAAGTTAATCAGACAAGCGGTTTTGGAGAACGGGTGCGGACAAGTTCAAATTTAAAAGCGGCGGAAGAAGAAGAAGAAGAAGAAGAAGAAGAAGAATCATAAGAACTGAGCAAAAACAATAAGTCTTCCCAAACTTCGTTTGGGAGACTTAATAAGAACTGAGCAAAAACAATAAGTCTTCCCAAACTTCGTTTGGGAGACTTAATTACTATCATAATGTTAATTATTATTATTTATTTTTTTTATTAGTTCAACCTTATAGCATCTAAATATTTGTACTATGGTACGGTTTTGAAAATTGTATTCATTGTGTTGACCAGCTATCCTACACGTCTTGATTCATTCACATTATACATCACCCTGTTCACACGCACACTATCGGTTTACGTTCACAAAAATTCCGGATAAAATGTCAATGAATCCGGAGTCAAAACACTTGAAATATATAGTTTGACATCCGAATTCAACTATTAGAGTAATATATGACATGTATGATGACGCAAATGTGTATTCTTATCTAGAGTATCAGTACGCATGCTTTCTATTTACTATTTCTTGCGCAAAAATACCACGTTCATGCATAAATATTAATTTCACTCGCGAATTCGAATTTTCGCTTTTCTTATCTAAATTCAGGTTACGGCAATAAGAGCTTGCCATGTTACTTTCAAGCATGGTCATCTTTGCTTTCGATATTTTGACCTCTAGCTCTTTCTCTTTTGTTTTCTCTTTTGAGTCACTGTCCTTTTATAAACTGTGACATTTTCGAAATGCCAAGGATTTTCTACCCAAGGAATAGATAACTTAACTTCATTCTTTATTTTTGCCTTTTTAACTATTTTTATTCGAGCGTCACTGGTGATTCTTTGTAGACTTAACTCGCGTCTGGCGTACATGTTAATACTGGTATTTTTTTACATCTACATGTCTTTTAATATAAATTGATTCTTTTGAGAGTATGTTCAGGTATTCATAAAACTTCTGAAAATAAGATATTCTTCAAAACCAAGTTTCCCTGTAAAATATTTGGATTGATTTAAGTAAAATCAGGAAATCCTTAAAATTGAGATGTTTTATGAGACCAAAATAAGTCTCTATATAAGAGGTCCAAATGAAGCTGGTGTGTTACTCTCAAGAAAAATATACGAAACCTTCTTATAAGTTGCATGTCACAGGGTTTCACTTCACCACGTGCACTTCACATGGAAAATGGACTTTAAATTTATCTGTACAACATCTATCATGAGTACAGACAACTTCAATAACGAGTTGAGAATATGAAGGCATCCATGCAGGAAACAAAATATAAAGATGTGATAGATAAAATAAATGCATCCAGATTATAAAGCAAACTGAGTGCTTAAATTTATATTGCGATTGGTTTGTGCAATTTGCATTATACATCCGGTTTGTAGAAACTTTGCAATAGGATTATAAAAAAATGATGTACAATCCCAAGTAATAAATGAAATAGTCGAGCTTTAAATTTACTCCTTCTATTCACAGTCAATTATTTCAATTCAAAATCAAACAAAAAATCAGCAACAATCTTTTAGTGACCAGTCAGCGGTCTAAGGTTCACGTATTGCTTTTCTTTTTTTAAAGAAAGCAACTTGTTTTTGTAATTGTATATCATATATAAGACATTAGATATTCATACATTTGGAGTTTAGTATGGCGTTCATTATCACTGAACTAGTATATATATTTGTTTAGGGGCCAGCTGAAGGACGCCTCCGGGTGCGGGAATTTCTCGCTGCATTAATTGAAGACCTGTTGGTGACCTTCTGCTGTTGTCTGTTCTATGGTCGGGTTGTTGCCTCTTTGACACATTCCCCATTTCCATTCTCAATTTTAAATGAAAGGGGAATTCAAACAGTGTAACTGAGTGGATCGTATTATTATAAATAATGTGTGTGTTTATTTTACTATCGTCTGCAGTGATGTTTAAAAAAACAATTTTAATCCTTTAAAAGATTTTATTTTTCTGAAACACAAAGATGTTACCGTCATGTTTGGTGTCCCATATCCACCGCTTGTATGAGGGTGTGGATGGGGGTTTACAGAATAGAAAATAATTGTCAAAAAATATTGAAAAAAAGAAAAATGGACAAAAAGTATCAAGAATTGAGAAAAAAATGGCCTAACAATTAAAGAATACAGAAATGAAGGGCCCCCATTAAGACAATCTTGTATCCATATATACGAAAAGAACATCAGTCCGTTTATTTTAATTGTGTTCTACCAAGCGTATATTTGAACAACATCATGTATTTTACATATATAAATAGATCTGATCTGTCAACTAACCTACTTTAAAGTTATGCATACCTGGTATGATTGCCAATTGATGAGACAAATATCCACCTGAGTTCAAATGAACTGGATGTAAGCAATTATCGATCACCTTACAGCTATAGCTGTGGTATTTTGTAATTATCAAAAGGCATGTCAGATCTAAATATGTTACGTACAACATCATGAAAAATTTAAAATACGATTACTTACAGGTGGGTCTAGGTGGGGTTTACAGAAGAGAAGAAAAACGAGGAAAAATAGAGATTAAGGATGAAATAAATCAAATCCACCCTATCCAGACCCTCCCACGGTGTAGGGAAAGCTGAATTATTCCAAATACCTTTAATGTCAAAGCATATCTCAGCTCCTTTAACTTGACCACACGATTTCCATAATCCCATATGAGCTTCACCTATCTTATACCAGTATGTGGTTGAAAATCCTATAACATGAAAAATCAACGATACAGCGCTTATAATGCTCCCTCCGATCACCATAGGTGGAATTCCTGGCATTTTCACTGATTTTGATCTTCTGTTGTGTTTCAAACCACGAGTAAAAGAAACTGAAAATGTCTTTGTGTCTCAAGTGACTTAATTTCCAGAACTAAAGATCATGACCTTTAAAAAGAGGTGCACAGACAGGGGAAATTAAATGCAGTGTTCAGTCAGCCGAAAATTAATAGTCTATTTCAAACATGTTGCATAAGGTTTACAATTTCTACACTTTTCGTTTTAATCAATCATATTTAAAATATATATATTCATTGTCAGAAATGACAAAACAGCTTGTGACAGTGTGATATAATACAAATTTACAAAAACACATACAACAAATTTTACACCAATCAGTTTTGTTTTCTATTCCAGTGACCATTTTGAAAAGGAAAGTAGAATTTGAGCATGTTCAAAATGTGTAAAATTAAAAGAATAATTATTCACAATATATATACATAAAGCATTGTGATTTTATTCCGAACCACTGTGTGTTTAATTGTTAAGTGCTAAAATTACGTTAATGTGAACAGAGGTTAGCAGTTGTGCGATATCTAAATTTTCGATTTTTCTTGATTTATTGAAAATAAATGTGGCAGCAATTTATGGTACCCTTGGTTTTTTTTTTACTTTGTATTATTATAACTTAACATTTTTTCCATTTCAGCAAGTTATTTCAATAAACTATGAAAATATTTAATTTGATCTTAGAAAGTTATTAAAATATTTTGAAGACATTTTCAGAACTCATTACGCTATAGCTTTCCGTATTCCAAATTTAGTCCCCGCTATTGTGTAATGAATAATTGACTATTGAAGCATATGATTATCCTGTATTGAAACCCTGCAGGTACATTTTGTACATGACATTTTCAAGTATTATTTAGTAAAGTGAGTAGATTTAAGTTTCGTCGCATTGCTGATAGAAATTTGACTTTTCAATGGTATTCATTGGATAATTTGTACATTATTTTCTATTGGCTTTGTCTTGCTATTTCACTTACGGGTTTCCGTTTTAGGTTTATATTATTTGGCTGCAGATGTTATATGTACCTGACTCGGACCTATAGAAATATTTCAATGTCTTTCATTATGAGGAAAATTCAATTTCAATAGACAATACTTTTTTTAAATATATTTGAACAGATGAGAGTAACACTTTCAGTTTTATATAAATGAAAAAAACTGATAAAAAGTTACATTGCCGTTCCGTTTGAATAAGTATATATATATTGTGTCACGATATCTCAGTAGCATGAGTTCGAATCCCGGCGAGGGAAGAACAAAAAAATTGTGAAAGCAAATTTACAGATCAAACATTGTTGGGCTGATGTTTAGCCGAGTTGTATATACAGAATGTACACAGCCATGTATCACCATCACTGCTATTGATCCGATGGATAAATCTGTTGTAGAGTTGTCACTGGTTCAGACGTACTTATATATATATATAATTGAGAATGGAAATGGGGAATGTGTCAAAGAGACAACAACCCGACCATAGAACAGACAACAGCCGAAGGCCACAATATGTATATATATTTACTCTTAATATCAGCACAGCAATGTTAAATCTGCAAATTTGCGGAAGCAATTTGTTCTTCCTTCGCCAGGATTCGAACTCATGCTATTGGGATATCGTGACAGCACCGCCTGCACTGTGTCCAGCGCTCTGTGCCACTCGACCACCTAGACTGAACTAAAAATTTCAGCTTTCGGTGGCCTAGTGTTACCTTTCCTCGTCAGTAGAATCTAGAGTTGTAACACAGTACATTATATATTAGGCATGAAGATGGAATCGATTGCAGATTAACTAAATTATCTGTCGTAAAGGGTCGTAAGATGCAGTCACAGAAATAATTATTTGATAAGTACGCCTAAACAAGTGACAACTCTACGACAGAGCGCTGAACACAGAACGATGATATCCCACAAGCATGAGTTCGAATTCCGGCTTCCGCAAATTCGTTTGGGAGACTTAATTACTATCATAATGTTAATTATTATTATTTATTTTTTTTATTAGTTCAACCTTATAGCATCTAAATATTTGTACTATGGTACGGTTTTGAAAATTGTATTCATTGTGTTGACCAGCTATCCTACACGTCTTGATTCATTCACATTATACATCACCCTGTTCACACGCACACTATCGGTTTACGTTCACAAAAATTCCGGATAAAATGTCAATGAATCCGGAGTCAAAACACTTGAAATATATAGTTTGACATCCGAATTCAACTATTAGAGTAATATATGACATGTATGATGACGCAAATGTGTATTCTTATCTAGAGTATCAGTACGCATGCTTTCTATTTACTATTTCTTGCGCAAAAATACCACGTTCATGCATAAATATTAATTTCACTCGCGAATTCGAATTTTCGCTTTTCTTATCTAAATTCAGGTTACGGCAATAAGAGCTTGCCATGTTACTTTCAAGCATGGTCATCTTTGCTTTCGATATTTTGACCTCTAGCTCTTTCTCTTTTGTTTTCTCTTTTGAGTCACTGTCCTTTTATAAACTGTGACATTTTCGAAATGCCAAGGATTTTCTACCCAAGGAATAGATAACTTAACTTCATTCTTTATTTTTGCCTTTTTAACTATTTTTATTCGAGCGTCACTGGTGATTCTTTGTAGACTTAACTCGCGTCTGGCGTACATGTTAATACTGGTATTTTTTTACATCTACATGTCTTTTAATATAAATTGATTCTTTTGAGAGTATGTTCAGGTATTCATAAAACTTCTGAAAATAAGATATTCTTCAAAACCAAGTTTCCCTGTAAAATATTTGGATTGATTTAAGTAAAATCAGGAAATCCTTAAAATTGAGATGTTTTATGAGACCAAAATAAGTCTCTATATAAGAGGTCCAAATGAAGCTGGTGTGTTACTCTCAAGAAAAATATACGAAACCTTCTTATAAGTTGCATGTCACAGGGTTTCACTTCACCACGTGCACTTCACATGGAAAATGGACTTTAAATTTATCTGTACAACATCTATCATGAGTACAGACAACTTCAATAACGAGTTGAGAATATGAAGGCATCCATGCAGGAAACAAAATATAAAGATTTGATAGATAAAATAAATGCATCCAGATTATAAAGCAAACTGAGTGCTTAAATTTATATTGCGATTGGTTTGTGCAATTTGCATTATACATCCGGTTTGTAGAAACTTTGCAATAGGATTATAAAAAAATGATGTACAATCCCAAGTAATAAATGAAATAGTCGAGCTTTAAATTTACTCCTTCTATTCACAGTCAATTATTTCAATTCAAAATCAAACAAAAAATCAGCAACAATCTTTTAGTGACCAGTCAGCGGTCTAAGGTTCACGTATTGCTTTTCTTTTTTTAAAGAAAGCAACTTGTTTTTGTAATTGTATATCATATATAAGACATTAGATATTCATACATTTGGAGTTTAGTATGGCGTTCATTATCACTGAACTAGTATATATATTTGTTTAGGGGCCAGCTGAAGGACGCCTCCGGGTGCGGGAATTTCTCGCTGCATTAATTGAAGACCTGTTGGTGACCTTCTGCTGTTGTCTGTTCTATGGTCGGGTTGTTGCCTCTTTGACACATTCCCCATTTCCATTCTCAATTTTAAATGAAAGGGGAATTCAAACAGTGTAACTGAGTGGATCGTATTATTATAAATAATGTGTGTGTTTATTTTACTATCGTCTGCAGTGATGTTTAAAAAAACAATTTTAATCCTTTAAAAGATTTTATTTTTCTGAAACACAAAGATGTTACCGTCATGTTTGGTGTCCCATTTCCACCGCTTGTATGAGGGTGTGGATGGGGGTTTACAGAATAGAAAATAATTGTCAAAAAATATTGAAAAAAAGAAAAATGGACAAAAAGTATCAAGAATTGAGAAAAAAATGGCCTAACAATTAAAGAATACAGAAATGAAGGGCCCCCATTAAGACAATCTTGTATCCATATATACGAAAAGAACATCAGTCCGTTTATTTTAATTGTGTTCTACCAAGCGTATATTTGAACAACATCATGTATTTTACATATATAAATAGATCTGATCTGTCAACTAACCTACTTTAAAGTTATGCATACCTGGTATGATTGCCAATTGATGAGACAAATATCCACCTGAGTTCAAATGAACTGGATGTAAGCAATTATCGATCACCTTACAGCTATAGCTGTGGTATTTTGTAATTATCAAAAGGCATGTCAGATCTAAATATGTTACGTACAACATCATGAAAAATTTAAAATACGATTACTTACAGGTGGGTCTAGGTGGGGTTTACAGAAGAGAAGAAAAACGAGGAAAAATAGAGATTAAGGACGAAATAAATCAAATCCACCCTATCCAGACCCTCCCACGGTGTAGGGAAAGCTGAATTATTCCAAATACCTTTAATGTCAAAGCATATCTCAGCTCCTTTAACTTGACCACACGATTTCCATAATCCCATATGAGCTTCACCTATCTTATACCAGTATGTGGTTGAAAATCCTATAACATGAAAAATCAACGATACAGCGCTTATAATGCTCCCTCCGATCACCATAGGTGGAATTCCTGGCATTTTCACTGATTTTGATCTTCTGTTGTGTTTCAAACCACGAGTAAAAGAAACTGAAAATGTCTTTGTGTCTCAAGTGACTTAATTTCCAGAACTAAAGATCATGACCTTTAAAAAGAGGTGCACAGACAGGGGAAATTAAATGCAGTGTTCAGTCAGCCGAAAATTAATAGTCTATTTCAAACATGTTGCATAAGGTTTACAATTTCTACACTTTTCGTTTTAATCAATCATATTTAAAATATATATATTCATTGTCAGAAATGACAAAACAGCTTGTGACAGTGTGATATAATACAAATTTACAAAAACACATACAACAAATTTTACACCAATCAGTTTTGTTTTCTATTCCAGTGACCATTTTGAAAAGGAAAGTAGAATTTGAGCATGTTCAAAATGTGTAAAATTAAAAGAATAATTATTCACAATATATATACATAAAGCATTGTGATTTTATTCCGAACCACTGTGTGTTTAATTGTTAAGTGCTAAAATTACGTTAATGTGAACAGAGGTTAGCAGTTGTGCGATATCTAAATTTTCGATTTTTCTTGATTTATTGAAAATAAATGTGGCAGCAATTTATGGTACCCTTGGTTTTTTTTTTACTTTGTATTATTATAACTTAACATTTTTTCCATTTCAGCAAGTTATTTCAATAAACTATGAAAATATTTAATTTGATCTTAGAAAGTTATTAAAATATTTTGAAGACATTTTCAGAACTCATTACGCTATAGCTTTCCGTATTCCAAATTTAGTCCCCGCTATTGTGTAATGAATAATTGACTATTGAAGCATATGATTATCCTGTATTGAAACCCTGCAGGTACATTTTGTACATGACATTTTCAAGTATTATTTAGTAAAGTGAGTAGATTTAAGTTTCGTCGCATTGCTGATAGAAATTTGACTTTTCAATGGTATTCATTGGATAATTTGTACATTATTTTCTATTGGCTTTGTCTTGCTATTTCACTTACGGGTTTCCGTTTTAGGTTTATATTATTTGGCTGCAGATGTTATATGTACCTGACTCGGACCTATAGATATATTTCAATGTCTTTCATTATGAGGAAAATTCAATTTCAATAGACAATACTTTTTTTAAATATATTTGAACAGATGAGAGTAACACTTTCAGTTTTATATAAATGAAAAAAACTGATAAAAAGTTACATTGCCGTTCCGTTTGAATAAGTATATATATATTGTGTCACGATATCTCAGTAGCATGAGTTCGAATCCCGGCGAGGGAAGAACAAAAAAATTGTGAAAGCAAATTTACAGATCAAACATTGTTGGGCTGATGTTTAGCCGAGTTGTATATACAGAATGTACACAGCCATGTATCACCATCACTGCTATTGATCCGATGGATAAATCTGTTGTAGAGTTGTCACTGGTTCAGACGTACTTATATATATATATAATTGAGAATGGAAATGGGGAATGTGTCAAAGAGACAACAACCCGACCATAGAACAGACAACAGCCGAAGGCCACAATATGTATATATATTTACTCTTAATATCAGCACAGCAATGTTAAATCTGCAAATTTGCGGAAGCAATTTGTTCTTCCCTCGCCAGGATTCGAACTCATGCTATTGGGATATCGTGACAGCACCGCCTGCACTGTGTCCAGCGCTCTGTGCCACTCGACCACCTAGACTGAACTAAAAATTTCAGCTTTCGGTGGCCTAGTGTTACCTTTCCTCGTCAGTAGAATCTAGAGTTGTAACACAGTACATTATATATTAGGCATGAAGATGGAATCGATTGCAGATTAACTAAATTATCTGTCGTAAAGGGTCGTAAGATGCAGTCACAGAAATAATTATTTGATAAGTACGCCTAAACAAGTGACAACTCTACGACAGAGCGCTGAACACAGAACGATGATATCCCACAAGCATGAGTTCGAATTCCGGCTTCCGCAAATTTGCAGATTCAACATTGTTGTGCTGATATTTAGAGTAATTATGAATATAATATGTGTTTTAAGCCATGCACCTTCACTAGTGATCCAATGGATGGATCTGTCGTAGAGTTGTCACTTGTTTAGACGTACTTATATCTTTATTCTCATCACCAGATACATAGGTACAGAAAAAACAAAAATATACAACAACAACAACAACAACAACATGTTTAATTTATTCAGGAGGACACACTCGCTTGTTTATAATTCGTATAAACTTACATAAATTCATGAGATCTGTTTTATTTGTAGAAGACATAATTTCAGTAAATAGTATAATATTTGGCCTTCTATTAAAATTTTGATTTATAATCTATTTCTCTTTATATCAAAACAATAGCTAAAAATGTCCATATTTATCAGAGAAGTTATTAACTGTGCTAATGTTTTAAATAGAAAAAACAACTGTATCCATGACAGTAACTTGAGACTTAAACACATATACTATATATGTATAAATGTCACATGATCTTTATATACTATAAATGTCACATGATCATTATACACCTTATAGAGTTACAATAAAGAAATAATCAGTTTAATTTATTATGTGTATGCCAACCAACAGTAACACTTTACCCATATAAAAAAAATGGTGCCCTACCAAATTAACTCCTTTAGAGTTTTTCTGATTTTTCCTTATTGCAGAACTAAGAACATGTTAGTTAGTAGGACATAATTAAGGTAATTTCGTCGCCGTTTTTTCACATAGTTAACGGCTCAATCTTGTGTGTACGAAATAGAAAGGATAATGTTTTCAGACTGGATTATTGAAAGCGTGGAAGGGTTAAGGAATCCCGATATTGTCAGAGTGGCAGGGTTCAGGAATCCCGATATTGTAAGCTTGGCAGGATTAAGGAATCCCGATATTGTTAGCAGGGTAGGGTTAGGGAATCCTGATATTGTAAGCGTGGCAGGGTTAAGGAATTCCGATATTGTGAGCGAGGCATGGTTAAGGAATACCGATATTGTAAACGAGGCAGGGTTAAGGAATCCTGATATTGTAAGCGTGGCAGAGTTAAGAAATCCTGACATTGTAAGCGTGGCAGGGTTAAGAAATCCCGATATTGTAAGAGTGGCAGGGTTAAGGAATCCCGATATTGTACGAGTGGCAGGATTAAGGAATCCCGATATTGTACGAGAGGCAAGGTTAAGGAATCCCGATATTGTAAGAGTGGCAGGGTTAAGAAATCCCGATATTGTAAGAGTGGCAGAATTAAGGAATCCCGATATTGTAAGAGTGGCAGGATTAAGGAATCCCGATATTGTAAGCTTGGCAAGGTTAAGGAATCCCGATATTGTAAAAGTGGCAGGGTTACGGAATCCCGATATTGTAAGCGTGGCAGGGTTAAGAAATCCTGATATTGTAAGAGTGGCAGGGTTAAGGAATCCTGATATGGTAAGAGTGGCAGGGTTAAGGAATCCTCATATCGTAAGAGTGGTAGGGTTAAGTAATCCTGATATCGTAAGAGTGGCAGGGTTAAGGAATCCTGATATCGTAAGGTTGGAAGGGTTAATGAATCCCGATATTGTAAGAGTGGCAGGATTAAGGAATCCTGATATCGTAAAGGTGGCAGGGTTAAGGAATCCCGATATTGTGAGAGTGGCAGGGTTAAGGAATTACGATATTGTACGAGTGTCAGGGTTTAGGAATCCCGATATTGTACGAGTGGCAGGGTTAAGGAATCCTGATATTGTAAGAGTGGCAGGGTTAAGGAATCCTGATATTGTAAGCGAGGCAGGGTTAAGGAATCCCGATATTGTAAGCGAGGCAAGCTTAAGGAATTCCGATATTGTAAGCGAGGCAAGCTTGAGGAATCCTGATATTGTAAGCGAGGCAAGCTTAATGAATCCCGAAATTGTAAGCGAGGCAAGCTTAAGGAATCCCGATATTGTAAGCAAGGCAAGCTTAAGGAATCCCAATATTGTAAGCGAGGCAGGGTTAAGGAATCCCGACATTGTAAGAGTGGCAGGGTTAAGAAATCCCGATATTGTAAGAGTGGCAGGGTAAGGAATCCCGATATTGTAAGAGTGGCAGGATTAAGGAATCCCGATATTGTAAGCTTGGCAAGGTTAAGGAATCCCGATATTGTAAAAGTGGCAGGGTTAAGGAATCTCGATATTGTAAGCGTGGCAGGGTTAAGAAATCCTGATATTGTAAGAGTGGTAGGGTTAAGGAATCCTAATATGGTAAGAGTGGCAGGGTTAAGGAATCCTCATATCGTAAGAGTGGCAGAGTTAAGTAATCCTGATATCGTAAGAGTGGCAGGGTTAAGGAATCCTGATATCGTAAGGTTGGGAGGGTTAAGGAATCCCGATATTGTAAGAGTGGCAGGGTTAAGGAATCCTGATATCGTAAGAGTGGCAGGGTTAAGGAATCCCGATATTGTAAGAGTGGCAGGGTTAAGGAATTCCGATATACAAGATGTTTTTTTGTAAAATAAATGAAAACGTAATATATATACTGGAAAATGTGTATTTTTTTTATAATAACAGCAGAACCAAATTCTCATCCACTAGTATACGGAAACTATTGTTTGATTGAATGGTTATTAATGTCCAGTAGCAAATATTACATGCACACCAGGACTAGAATAAGTCGACGTGATGTGAAAATGAACTATTCGTGTTGTCAAGACCTACATACTTAGTCAATTTTGAACTAGTTCACAAGGTAACAGTCATTATTCCCGGATCGATACGAGTTGAAGAGTCTTCGTTTCTAGTAAGATGTGTGCTTTGGGGCGAAGCGGAGCATAACAAATTTCAAGTTTTTTTTGTTAAGCCTAAAGGGATTATATTTTTTTTTTTTTCTTTCTTTTTTTTTTTTTTGCACGCAAGGCGAGTATACGTTATGGCGGTGGTACCGACAACTATGTAGCTAGTATTTTCTAAACAATGTCCATAATATAAAGAGTTCCGCTAAGTTTACACCAGTTGTATGTAATTACTACGCCCCTGGACTAATTCAAGACTTTTTGTTTTTGTATTTTTGTTTTTCCTGTGCATTGTTGTAACGTTATCAAGAAGAGCGCGTACAGTCATTGACATGCGGCATTTTATAGGGAAATGAATAAACATAATTTCGACACTACGGAATCAAATGGCACGTTTATGTACATATAATCTAATTATTTGGCAATACCATTTTATTACTGAGATTGCATTTTTCTAAGAAAGCCATAATCAGGTACTCGCAACACCAAATGTTTTGAAAGCAGAATTCATTTATATTTCAGAAAATAATCTTGAAAATTACACGTATAGTTGTTAATGATAGACCTATGAAAGTTTTTCGGTACTTGTTGAAGACCATTTTGGTTCTTGGGTTGCTGTATAATTGATCCGTACGCTACATCATTTCTACTTCATTTGTATCCTAACTCTTTCGTACATAAAGGACAAGTCTTTATAGTTTATCCCTAAAACCAAGAAACAACTCAAACACACTACATGTACTCTTACAATATCGGGATTCCTTAACCCTATCCCGCTAACAATACCGGGATTCCTTAACCCTGCCACTCGTACAATATCGGGATTCCCTAACCCTGCCACTCTTACAATATCGGGATTCCTTAACCCTGCCACTCTTACAATATCGGGATTCCTTAACCCTGCCATTCGTACAATATCGGGATTCCTTAACCCTGTCCAGCTAACAATACCAGGATTCCTTAACCCTGCTACTCTTACAATATCGGGATTCCTTAACCCTGCCACTCTTACAATATCGGGATTCCTTAACCCTGTCACGCTTACAATATCGGGATTCCTTAACCCTGTCAGGCTTACAATATCGGGATTCTTTAACACTGCCACTCAACGAGAAGACCTAATTTATAACAGAACAATTTACGAAAAACAAATATGACAAACATGAGCCAACGACAACCACTGAACTGCAGGCTCCTGACCTGGGACAGGCACACAAAGAATGTGGCGGGGTTTAACATGTTAAAACGTTTAAACCTGCTGCATTCTTATGCACCTTTCCTGAGTCAGGAAACTGTTGTTCTGTGGTTGTCGTTTGTTTGTGTGGTTCATATGTGTTTTTCGTTTCTCGTTTCTCGTTTTTTTTATATAAATTAGACCGTTGGTTTACCAGAGTGAAATGATTGGTCCACTTTATGCAATCACAATATGTTATTGGTTTACTGTACAATGTACTATGTTGCAAACGTATGAATGTCAAACGGCAGAATAACAACGGACATCTCCCATTGACGACACCACAAACTGCGCGTCACATATTTTCTATTCTACCATATAGTGACCGCCTTCAACAAATTGAAGATTATGTCACAGGGATGGATCAACGCCACAAAAAGTGAAGTATTTTTGTGACGTATATTTAATCTTGAAATTCATACAAGTATGTGGAACGAGATCCAATTCACAATTATTTTCACAATACTAGTCCAAATAATTATCATGATTATGACGGTCTTGAAAGGCTATTTTAAATTAATGCTGTGACGAAGTCATAATTATTTGGACTAACACATAATAAACTGTCTTTACAATATGACAAACTCTAGATCGCCCTGATAAATTAAACTATAAACGATATCCCAACCCTACTGCTATAAAGCAAAACATATAACTAAATATAAAGACTGTTGCGGTTTCGGCTAACGACAGGGTCATTACAACGTTGGGTATTAAACAAGGCTATTATGTAGTGTCTCCCAACCCCTTTTCAAATATCGATCAGTGTGATATTTTTATATACATGATACCAAAACAATCTTACGACTTAGGAGATGGGCTCAAGCTTTCTGTTGTGAACTTCGCATTTCTATGTTACAACATTCCAGCAGCGCCTGCAAAGGAGATGCTGCGTTCTAATACTAGTCAAATCACAAAGGAGATGCTGCGTTCTAATACTAGTCAAATCACAAAGGAGATGCTGCGTTCTAATACTAGTCAAATCACATGGTCTTGTTAACATTTTTTCATCTATATTCTAATATTGAGCCGAAAATTTATGATACATGTTTATATTTATAGATTCTATTACTGCATACGATATTTCTCTTTTTTCAACAACAAATACATATATTTATTCTTCGGATATTGCCTGTTACGTTTTTAATTCACTGTCCAAATTCTAAAGAAGTATCCCTGAGAAATGATTTCTGAGTATCCAGGAAAATGATCAGAATATTATAAAATATAACTTTTTTGTCTATTTTATCAATCATTTTATTTTATGAAAAAGATATTTTGAGATACTGTTTTGTTCTCATTCATAACCCTTTTATAAACATATCATACACATCTTAGAATTTTAAGTTTTGCTCGGAAACATAGAAGGACTTGTAAATACAGAAATCTAAAACTGTCAAAAAAATAGTTAAAACCACAGTATCTTTGGTCTGAAATTTTGAATTCAAAATTCTATATGTTTTGCTAATTTCTTGTTTTGAAAATTGATGTTTGCTTGAAGATAATTTACTTTCTCCCAAAAATCTTTTTAAAATGATTATGTAACAAATGCAAGTTTTACAAAAATTGCATTTGTTATCCTCAGAAGTTTTCCGTTTCAATAGTAACTGCTTTGTAGGAATAACACACTGAGGCAGATTTTTAAATTTAAAATATAAAATCGTTTACAGATGACATACGTGGTGTGTATTCCAATTTTATATATCTTGTCCAAATATTGATACAGATGGCTTTGTATGTTTTCTTTCTACTACAATTTATCCTTACATATATTGATTTTACTTTTTTTTAAACTTGTTGCCATTCTTTTTGGGATGAAAGATTTCAACATCTTAAACTCTGCAATCCAGTTTGACTTATTGGTTAACTTTTAAAATAATACTTTCCTTACGATCCAATATGTCTTTAATATAAACCAATCCACTTGTTACCCAGAAGGATAAGCTTTTGTTGCAATATTTAATGTATCTATTTCCCCAAACAATGCTGTTTTCTGATATACGAAAAGTGATCTGTAAATTTTGCTAGACCTCCTCAACTTGAAATAACCTGTAAATAAAAATCCAGTATTTTTCCAAGTTCGTTTAGTGATTTTATGTTATCTAAATTCATGTTAAGAGACAAGAAAGTTTTTACCGAAATTGTTAGTAGAAATAATCTTCCAGTTCGGCAGATATGTTGTTATTCACTTGGAAACCCATGAAGCTTTCAGTGCTGCAAAATAACTGTCAAAATCAACCATTCTTAACCCCCCTTTTTGATATTCGCCGATAAGTGTGTTTCTTTTTACTTTGTCATTTTTACCTTCCCAAATACATTTGAAACAGCAGCTTTCAATTTTTTCAAATGTAATTGTCTGGAACTGTACATGAAGTAGCCCAAGATGTAAACTTTGGTAGTATTAAAGATTTTATGATCAATATTTTCCCAAACATTGTTAATTTTCTTTTTTCCCATGTTTTAATTAAGGATTTCGTGTTATCTATTTTAGGTTTCCAATTTAACTTTTTATATGATTCCGTGTCTGTCATGACCAAAAATAAATGTCTAAAGCTTTAACAGGTTTGTCCGTCCAGTATATGCTATCAAATTTATCTGTGCCATTTTCTAGCGGCCCAATCCAAATGCCTTATGTTTAACTACAATTTAACATCAGACCTGAGAAAGAACCAAATGTTTCAATTATTTTCATAGTTTTGATATATCTGTTTTTGAACCATAAAAAAGGTGTTGTATCATCAGCCAATTGTGATATTTTGATGCTATGTGTTTAATCATCTATAGTAATCCGAATACCTCTAATGTCCGAGGTTTGCCATACTTTCGACTGATAAAACAAAAAGTAAAGCAGATAAAAAGCATCCTTGACGAATTCCTCTAGAGTTTTCAAAAATGTAGGATACCCATCCATTATTTATATTAACACACGTCTGTATTCCCCTATATAATGTTTCCGCCCATGATATGAATGATTCATTAAAACCAAAATGCTTTAGAACGCTTAACATCAATTCCCATTCCAAAGACATACAATTTATTACGATATTTCTCCAACATGTCCACTGGATACAGTTAGATTTTTGAATTTAAAACCCTAGATCGCCGAGCGTTTTAAATATTCAAAATTTGACTGTCGAGAATGGAGAAATATCGTTTTGCACGAGATTTAGTGGTAAAATAAGTTTCTCTAATGGTTTTTATACGATATGCAGATAAACTTTTAATCCTTCCTTTCCAATGATCTGCAAAAAGATGTGGTCTTTCTATGTAACGTCATCAGACATGGTCGCCTTTCCACGTGACGTCATAATAGAAATTCAAGGGAAAGCAAGAAAATTTGACGTCATAATAGAATTTTAACCAATGAAGAACTGAGATGAACCACACGTTGATTAAATAAAAATTATCAACAGGTTAGGCAAGGAATAAATATGTTGTGTACAAGTTATCATTTTGTACAAATTATAATTTGTACAAAAAAACTGTACAAATTATAATTTGTAGTGTTTGTACAAATTAAATTTGACTAAAATTCACTTATAACTTGTACAATAATTTATAGTATGGATTTTGTCATAAAAAAAGCATTGATACACACTAAAGAATTTTTATGCAATGACCACACAATAAACCTTATTTACAAAATAAAAAAATACCCAGATGGGGACAGGAAATGTAATTGATACATGCATGCCAGTTAATTCTGATAGTACAATACAAATTGGCCCCAGTGACATTTCTAATAGAATAATAAAAATTGGCCCAGTGACAATTCTGCTAGGATAATAGAAATTGGCCCGAGTGACAATCAGGATGACACTGACGTTGAAACACCAATCATACGTGCCAGGAAGCGTGTGCTGTTTTGCCAACAGATCCAAGCTGAATATCTAACCAAGAAAACAAAACGGAAATTATCAGAACTTTCTGTGGGGAATAATATCATTATACCAATTCCTCGGTATCATCATGCCCCAACTGATCCTCGAAACATCTTAAGTGTAATTATTGAATCTGGAGAATATGGGTACTGCATTGGAACAGCTGTAGAAATTTCAACAGGATATTTGTCCAGAAATGTAATTGAAGCCGTTAAAGACACATCTTTATTCGCAGCAACGGTTCCCGAGCTTCAACTTTCGCTACGTGAAACAGTTAAAAGCTTCCAAAAACTGGTGTCTAGGGGTTTGTTTCATGTAAATACAAAGGGGGTGCAGCTCTTCTAAATGTAAATGTAAAAAGCAATAGATGTTGTGCAATTCCCGATGCCATAATTCACTCACATGCTCAAACAAATGATACAGTACTACTTTTGTATTTTGTAAATAAGGTTTATTTTATGGTCATTGAATAAAAATTATATAGTGTGTATCAATACATTTGTTAACAAAATCCATACTATAAATTATTGTACAAGTTATAAGGGAATTTTGTACAAGCACTTTTTGTACAAATTACAATTTTTTTGTACAAATTATAATTTGTACAACATGATAACTTGTACACAACATATATATATATATAAATTGCTGAACAATGTAATTTTAACGCACTATCTAGTATGTAAATATCAAAATGTTAAATATATTTTTACAATGCGATAAAAAATAAACGCAATATTTCGCTAGACAAACTAGCTTTGTCGAGCTTGTGTCTATCCAGGTGAAATCGGATGCAAATAAGAAACTTTTGCAGCTCATTGTACATGAATTTTGCTGCCTTGTAAAACTTCAAAGTTTCGATAAAGTTCAAGATTATTATTTTAATTACAAAATTTGTGGTTGAAGTTTGCAACGTCCATTGGCCAATATTACAGAGGTATAAAGGACGATGCTGTATAAATAAATATTCTTTATCTTTCCTGAATCGTCTCTAGTCTTTTTCATTATGCCCATCAGGTTCTAAAGTATGAAGCTGATGGATCCACAAGTTTTCTTTTCTCCTTCTCGCCGTGGTGTCCCACTCAGTTCTCACTTTTAAAATTTGGAAAGTGACATTATCAAAAGCTGAGGACCACCTCCGGGTGCGGGATTTTCTCGCTGCGTTAAAGACCCATTGGTGGCCTTCGGCTGTTGTCTGCTCTTTGGTCGGGTTGTTGTCTCTTTGACATATTCCTCATTTCCATTCTCAATTTTATTCTTTGAGCGAAGATGTCTTGTTAGAGGACAATTTTTGTTGGTGTTGTAAAATGATCGATGGTTATTTAGTGAATATTAAATTTGTCTATTATTTCCCCCACGTACTGAATGCCACAGGTGTTACATGTTAATACATAAATTGAGTTCTTCGTTTTACAGTTGGAATTTGTGTAGATGGTATAACTTTGTTTTGTAAAGGAACTGATGAAAGAACTGCTAGTATTGGCAGCTTTACAGTATAAGCAATTCCTTCTCCTACATTTTTTGTAGCAACCGGGAGGTGGAGTAGGTGGCTTTATTAATACAGCTGTCACTAATTTGTCACGGATGTTTTTATGTCCTCCAAAGGCCATGAGTGGTGGTAAGGAAAATATTTGTTTTTTTTCAAATTGGAGTCATTTTCTATAATTTTCCAATGCTTTTGAACAATGAATGACACATTTTTAAAATCAGGATGGTAAGTGAGTACAAGAGGTGTTCTGTTGAATCCTTTATTATTATCATTGTATTCCAGAAGTTCTTGGCGGCCAGTTCTGTTTGC
This sequence comes from Mytilus californianus, assembly GCF_021869535.1. Lineage (NCBI taxonomy): Eukaryota > Metazoa > Mollusca > Bivalvia > Mytilida > Mytilidae > Mytilus > Mytilus californianus. The sequence goes on from NW_026262615.1 coordinate 4,688,861, forward strand.
TTTTTCGAAAGCTGAATCAGTGCTGTTGTTATTGTATCCTCGAACAACTAGATGTTTACGGAGTTGTCCAAGTCTAGCATTTTATTTATTTTCAGTTGAGCATATTCTCTCGATTCGCAATGCCTGACTGAAAGGAATACCACAGTAGCAGTGTTTAGGGTGGCAACTTTTAAGAAAGAGAAATTGATGTTTGTCTGTTTTCTTCGTATGGAGATACGCTATAATGGTTTCGTTCTGGATGTAACTCGTAGTATCTAGGAAGTTTATTTTCTCCATTGATGTTTCGTGTGTAAATCTAATTTAATGGTGGAAAAAGTGTTCTAGAAATTCATTCAGACGGTCTTGTGTATCTGTCCATTTAAAATAAATATCGTCAATAAATCGAAATCATGATAATGGCTGGTATGGAGCACTAGCCAATATGCGTTTTTCAAGTTGGCCCATAAATATGTTGGCATATGAAGGGGCCATTTTTTTGTCCATACTAGTGCCGGCTATCTGTAGATAGTGTTTGTCATTGAAAGAAAAGTTGTTGTTCTTCAGCACTAGTTTCAGAAGTGTAACAAGGCACTCAGTTGGAGAATTTTTGTCACTACAAGTGTTCCATACCTCGTCACATTCTGCTATTCCTTCGTTTTGTGGAATATTGGTATATAAAGAAGAAAAGTCCATGGATGCGAGTATGGTACTGTTTGGTAAAGGATTACGGCTCTCCATTTTCTTTAAATAATCAGTCGTATCCTGAAGAGAGGAGTTCTTTAACATGAGTTCTTAAGTGATGGTCTACAAATTCAGATATCTTTTCAGGTGGATGACTATTTACTGAAACAGTAGGCCAAACTGGATTGCCAGTTTTGTGTATTTTAGGCAACATATAGAATCATCCAGTTCTGCCTCGTTCTCAAGAGGTCAAAGATAGTCAAAGGTGTCATTATCGATCTGCTTTTGGTCGTACATCTCTTGAAGGGTGGTGTTGATCTTTCGAATGGTATTTTGTGTCGGATCTTTGGTTAATTACTTGTAAAAATTTGAGTTTGACATTTGACAATTCACCCTCTTCAATGTAATCTGTTTTATTCATAACAACTACAGCGCCCCCTTTGTCGGCGGGTTTTATTACAATATTCTCTTGTTCTTTTAACATTTTCAAAGCGACGCTTTCTTATTTGGATAAGTTATAATTTCTTTTATTTGTTATGCAGGATTTTATATCAGACCTCACGTACTTAATAAATGACTCCAAATTTTGGTTTTGCTTATGCTGTAAAGCTGCCAATACTAGCAGTTCTTTCATCAGCTCCTTTACAAAACAAAGTTATACCATCTACATAAATTCCAACTGTAAAACAGAGAACTCAGTTCAGTATGTGGAAGAAACAATGGACAAATTTAATATTCGGCTAAATAACCATCGATCATGGTACAAAACCAACAAAAACTGTCCCCTCACAAGACATCTTCGCTCAAAGAAACATCCCTTTGATAATGTCCCTTTCCAAATCATAGAAGTGAACACTGAGTGGGACACCACGGCGGGAAGGAGAAGAAAAAACTTGAGGATCCACCAGCTCCATACTTAAGAACCTGATGGGCTTAATGAAAAAGACTAGAAAAGATTCAGGAAAGATAAAGAATGATTAATTATACAGCATCGTCCTTTATATATCTGTAATATTGGCCAATGGACGTTGCATACTTCAACCACAAATGTTGTAATTAAAAAAATAATCTTAAACTTTATCGAAACTTTGAAGTTTTTACCAGGCAGCAAAATTAATGTACAATGAGCTGCAAAAGTTTCTTATCTGCATCCGATTTCATCTGGATAGATGCACGCTCGATGAAGCTAGTTTGTCTAGCGAAATATTGCGTTTATTTTTTATCGCATTGTAAATATTTTTAACATTTTAATATTTACATACTAAATAGTGTGTTAAAGTTACATTGTTAGGCAATTTATAATTTAATTTGTGTAATTGTAGAATCATGTGCAAAACAGTGTAGCCGAGACCATTGATTGGCGCGCTAAAATATCCCATTGACTGGGTCAGATTAGGTGAACGTTCGTCTGTAACGCCAACAACTCACGACGTATTTATTATAAACATTTAAACTGTGGGGTTGCCAAAGGGTCTCAGTATATATACGAACTACAGTGCACAGTATATTATATACATATTTTATTTGCGATCATAAAATGTACGAAGTCGTCCATTACTATGTAAATTGGGTCGATTAAAAAAAAAGCTGAATATGTTTCTGTTGCCAAGGGTTTTTCACAAGTATAGTAGTTGAGAAAAATGGAGATGGCAAACCATGGCACAGTGGAAGGAAATGTACTTTATAAACTCCAGCGATATACTTTCTTAATTTATAATTAACTGTTTTGCTATCCTCGGTTGAAAATTATATATTGTAAATATTTAAATAGTTGCATAGAAAACAATCAGTTTTAAACAGTGTGGTTATTCACTAAATGTATTGATAAAAGGTGACTCCATTTTTGTACATACTTTTACAGTAGTCATCCTTAATTTCTTAATATTTCGTTTATAAGTTTATCATACTTGTATGATTTTGTATTTCATTTTAATACGCACGCATGCCACACGTTACTTTGGCGGATAGTTCAACAATGGTATGCAAAGCTCTATTCTTACGGTATGAAATTAAAGGATAAATTTTCAACCAATTAAAATGGAAAACAGTACATTTATATAGTTCCTTATAAACTACGACATTTCTCACAAGTATTTATTTATTTTTTAGTTCCACACATGCAAAAATAAAATCTTCGCCGATGAAACATTTCAAACCTTTTTACACCAACATGCCTTCACTGAATTCATTTGAATTTCGTGCTGACCATGATAGTACATTGCATAGTACATCTATATTCACGTGCACACATGATACGATCTTTCGGGGACAATTTGCTTGTTTATGACACGTCATTTCTGAATGACCAAACGCTTAGCTACTTTATTTTCGTTTTATAGCATGAAAACAATAAAAGAGGAATGTGCAACCCATCATAAATTTGAAATGGATCAGTATTATGAGATCCTTATTATAAGTAACTACGACAATGTCAGGATAATAACCTAGCGTCAATCTGAAAGAAATTAAAGTGGTTGAACTTCATACATTCATCCGTATAAAAGCGGCACATGTATTTTATTTTATCCTTATATTTTTCATAGTGCGGTACAAGTGCTGCATGCATAAAGAATATTACTTAACACAAATTATTAGTATAATATTTCGACCCCACTATTTGAAATTCACAAAATACTTATTTAATTATTTCGACCAAAAATCATTGTTTTTTCGTAGTAACGTAGTACATTCCATTGTCGGTCACCTGTGTCAATTCACGTGCACACTACAATTGTTGTTGTATTTAAATCTTTCGGCCAATGAAATGAGACGTTGCAAGTTGTTTGTTTGTGATACGCCAGAATGTTATCAATGAATTATCAATCGCTAAACTTGACTGTACCTATTCAAAAACGTAAATGCAAATTTCATAAGGCTTGATCCAAATAGCCTTTTTACTGTCTAATAACTTGCAAGTACGAAAAAGACAGGAAAGAAGTATATTTTGTCTATATGTTTTGTGTTTGCACACTTTTTAAAGTTGATCATGCATTCGTTCTAAAATAAAATTTTGACCAGATAAAAGTTAAAAAATGACATAATTGGACAACCGCAATTGTTAAATCGCTTTGACGTCCGAAAAAAAGATGATAATCAACACATCCATTGTAACTTTTAAAGCCAGTTAAATCCTTTTTTGCTGAAAGAACGTCCGATATCATAAAAATTCATTATCAAAACATAACAAAAACACTAGTAAAGAACGTTAAAGTATTCAATATAAATCAAAACACAAAGGTTATTCCTGATTAGTTTTTCGAATTATTTTATTTAGGCGTTGAGACCCTTTGGTGACCCCACAGTTTAAATGTCTATAATAAATACGTTGTGAGTTGTGGGCGTTACAGACGAACGTTCACCTTATCTGACCCAGTCAATGGGATATTTTAGCGCTCCAATCAATGGTCTCGGCTACACTGTTTTGCACATGATTCTATTAATCTATCCCCTGTATATACATATTTATAAGAATAAATGAATATCTTTATTCGACATATACTTCACAGTAGCAGTATTAATATATAATACTAATTTAAGCTTTAGAAACGTTTTTTTTCTAATTTTATGCAACGGAATACGATTTCTTCACCTGCTCAATGTTGTATGGAAAGCGATCGTATTTTACGCGGAAAGAGTACTGCTTACATAAAGAATAGGGCACGTCTCCTAATCGCTAACATCAATTTGATACAACTGAAGTAAACTTGTAAGAAAAAAATTCGGCCAGCAACAAAAATTTCCAATTCCACATTTTACAATATGAAAGTAACCTGCAGATTATAAAGCAATTGTTTTACTTTAAACAATCATCATATTATCTTCGGCATGTGACTATATAAAAAATGGTCAAGTAACGATACAAAAACTTGTCAAGTTTCAATACAACACAAATAGAAACGTCTACTAGACAGTTAAAATAGAATACTATTACTGTAAGTCCTAATGTGAACCGGATAATTTTGTACACTCGACTGTTTATTTGATGATTGTCGTGTATTTCTTGACACATAAATTAACATTTGAAAACCATGTTCTCAATACTCAAGTTGACGATACAAATATATTGTTCCTTATTTCCCCTTTTTTAGTGCAAAATTTAATTTATGTAGTATTAAACAAATAATGCCTTGTTAACTAATTTGATACAATAACAAAAGGATATATCAATACATATTAAAGACAAAAAATGCAAATATCATTTCCGTTCCAATACAAGTATCTATGACCATATATCGGGTATAAGTCCCGTGATGTTTCCGCAATTATGACTCGTACCTATTGTCCACTTTGTGAAGTGATGTAGACAGGAATAGGTACTATAGATACAGGTTCTATCTGATACTTATGACAATGGGTTTGTCTACTCTACCGGGTCAGTGAGTTGTTTGTCATTAAATATCATGATGAGATATTTAACGAACAGGACATGTTTTAATTATTAGGCTCAATAAAGGTATCTGGAAAGAATATAGAATAGAAAATGCCAACGCAAACTAATTGTCATAATTATCAGAACTTCAGTCGATACTAGTTCTAATTTCTCTCAGAACTTTAAGAAGCTACCTTGAGACCCGTTCTAGAACAGTTCTCGTGACTCCATTAGAACAGTTTCTGATAGAAGTGGTTCTAGTCTACAAAAAGTTTGGACACTTCTTCAGAATCTGACAGTACCTGTATGAACTATTTTTATTAGCGTACGCTAAAAGTTGAATAATAATACCAAACAAAATATGTATTTTTAATTTTGGTTGTATAGTGTTATAATGCTCAATCAGGTAAATCAAAGTATAACATAACACACTATGAGAAAATGATTGGATCATTGTGGTTATTGAAGTATTTGACTTGCAATAAACGAATGTGACACAGAAAGTCACAGGACTATGCATTACTCAATCTGCATGATTGTCCTTAAAAGAGGAAACATTATTTTTGTTAATAAAAATGGAAATAATACTATATTTCCTCTACTGCGTAAGCATTAACAACAAAAAACAAATTTCATTACAAATTAAATTTAATCATAAATGAATAAAAAGAACTGATATACATCCAAGATAGTGATTTTTACTTTTTCTTTAGTTTTCTATGTTGTGTTTTGTGTACTATTATTTGTCTGCTGGTCGTTTTCTTTTTTAGCCATGACGTTATCAGTTTATTTTCGACTTATGAGTTTGAATGTCCTTTTGGTATCTTTCGCCTCTCTTTTGGTCCATTTATTTAGAATATACCTTACAGCCGGTAGTCTACATTTTCCCTGTAAGAGTTTACCTGTCAAAGGGGACAAAGGCCATATAGATACATAATTGAAACTGCATTAATTATTTTTACCCGAATTGATTTCATTAGTAAAACAAGTTTGTAGTTTTAAATTACTAAAGCCATCACTTATTCTTTTACATTGCGTAATGTTATTACAAAAATAATTTAGTAAATAGTTCGTTATATACACAAGTAAAAATACCATTCGTCATTGGATTCATGGTTGACACCTCATCAAAATATATTTCGGTTTACCAAAAAAAGAAATAATATCTGAAGACGAACTAGTGTAATACGGAAAAAAAGATCTTGCTAAGAAACTGGACAAAGTACTAAGATAACTGTCACAAGTGAATATCAGCGTAGAAATGCAATGTTAATAATATGTTGCGCATGTATCATTCATTCTTTCCATTAACTTCATTCAGTGACATAAAAATGTATACATTAAGTAATTTTGTTTTTTCATTGACAGGAAAAACATCAATACAGTTGGATCTTCATAGTCCTTCGTAGTCTTTCACCCATCGCCATGCTAAGATGAATACAATGCCTGAGAACACTCCGCCGATTCCACCAACAATACATAACCCAAACGAGTAGTGAAAGTGACCATGTAATTTTATAGTTGCGAAGACTATGACTCCTATCAAGGCAAATCCACCTAAAATTAAACGAACCATGTTAATTGTTTTTCTTCAACTCTAATACTGTTTCGTCCTTCAATTATTCCTGCATTTGTATCTCTACTATGATAAAACAAAATCATGTTTTAAGTCCTGAATATGATGATTTCAATCGTGGTGTTCCATTTCTATACATACAAATGATTACTTAAAGAATTTACTTCTAAACATTTTGACATCCTAAGAATAGGATATTTGATCATTTTGGAGTAAACCAACGCAGGTTCTCCTTCGGAACGCAATTTAATAAGCTGCTAGAAAAATTGGAAATAAAAAAAAACGTTTACAAGGCTTTATATTTCATGTTTTTGCTCCCAATTTGACATGAATAAGTGGAAAATCTTCTTTTTTTTTATTTGAAAATAGGCAGTTAGTACTAGAGATTGACAAAAGTATTCGAAGTCTTTTGATTTCATGGAACATATGAATAAATCAAAGCATCGTTGATGTTGTGATCCAGCCAATTTTATAGCTAGTATGATATTTTTTCTGACTATACTTCTTTAAATATTTTTTTTTTTGCTCTTTTCATTTCCATAATTTTACTGTAAAATTTCTATGCTATTGCCCAAGGATGGAGAATTTCGCAATATTGATGCAAATATTTATTTTGAAATATCAATTTTAGACACTGTCATATTTTTGAACATCTTTTTTTTTATAAATATTTGCAATTTAATGATTTTGCGAAGAATAGAAAGGGAAATCGTCAAACAAGAAGTATATATTTTACAAGCCATTAATAATAATTGGCATAATAATTTCCAGAAAGAGGCATTAAAAATGCACTTTCTAAACAACACAAATTAAAAAAATAGATAACAGTGTTACTAATTTTTATCTAAATTGGTGATCATTCTTCATTTAGAAAAAAAAAACATTTCCTGTATTCAAATATAACTACAAATACTGAGATATTTCCAGGTACTGTTAAATGGCAATATAATGCTATAAATAGAGAATAATTTTTATTGCAGAAAATGCTCAGGTAAGAGTTATGCAATTTTGTTTATTGTTTCAACCCAATTACTGATAATTGTTTATTACTTAGAACTTGATTATTGACCTATGTCAGATGATAATGACACTGATTTTACAAGTGAAATAAAATCTGCTTGCATTTTTTGTGCATATTTTTTTTTTATGGTCTTTTCTTTGAAAAAAACCCAATATCTGATTAATCATTCAGCTTTCACACAAAAATAACAGAATAATTTAATGTAGTGAAGATCAAAATACATAATACATTTGTAGGTCTACTATTGAGGTCAAGAATTTGTGTATTCAGTTAGGTGTGTAATAAATTGTGTCTATTCAATCATGTAACAGATCATTAGATAATAACTGTGGTGAATTAAATCTGGAGTTGATTCCAATTAATACTTACACCTTTCAGTGTAATTGTTTGAAAATCATGACAGCTGATAATCATACTGACTCTTACTTGCCTAAGGAAAGAATTGGAGTGATAGCATTTCAAAAACGTGTGGGAATCATCTTAGATATAATTTTTATCAATACACACTTGACCCAAATTTTATTCAGTAACTTACACAAGCAAACGATACTATAAAACACTTTCAAAATTCTTATCAACTGATTAAATTGATGAATATTACTTTTTCACATTAATTCATAAATAGGAAAATTATTATAAATTTTGATTTATAAAGTAACTATATGCAAGTGTATATCTAAAATGAAAGAGTTGTTCGACCAATCTTTTCTTAATTTAAGGGCAAATAACATGTCAAAAGTTGGCAGTTGATGATTAAAATGGTGTATAAAGTTTCTGCAAGTCATAGAAACACACAATTATTTTCATGATATGTCTACAACTTAGAACTTTGCACCATCTCCAAATCCGGGGTGATCGCATAGATCCAGCATGGCTGAATCAAAAACTGTATATGTCAAAAAATCTAGTTGAACCATTTGAGATATTTCTCAGGTCTGTAAGTAAGACTCTTTTTTTAACGTTGATATATGTTGAATTCTTATTAAATGCAAACTTTCAGCAAAACAAAATTTGAAAGGGAATACAAAAATATAAAGTCAAAATGTATATCATAGGAATACACATACGATTCATAATAATTACGTAAGACTTAAGTTTATGATATTGACCGATTTGTATGGAGGTCCTTCCATGCAAAGGTTTACAAAAACGTGAAAACATTGCGATAGTATATCAAACATGGCTATCACTGTATAATATATTGAGTTTATGCATATGACTGTTTAAAAACATTTGTAAATCTGTGTGTAACATTAAGAATCTACAACATTTAAATTCCAACAACTTTCAGATTTGTACACATAGGTGAAATTAAGGGAACATGATTCCTACCTCCTGTAAATTTTAGAAATGTGTTTCCAGTACTTTCTGTCTGCAGAAATTTAGTTTCTGTCTTTACTTTTTTGTTTAATATAACAAATCCCATCACAAGTACTATTAGGCTATGTATGATTACTTTGTTCCAAATGTTATTATGATGATTTAGTAGTGTGATATATGACGGATTGTGCATTTTCATTTCTCTTAGTAGTTTACATTGACAAGGATTTGAGCAAGTATTGTTTTACTTTCGTTTCAATAAAAGAGGGACGAAAGATACCAGAGGGACAGTCAAACTCATAGATCGAAAACAAACTGACAACGCCATGGCCAAAAATAAAAAGACAAACAGACAAATAGTAGTACAGATGACACAACATAGAAAACTAAAGACTAAGCAACACGAACCCCACCAAAAACTGGGGGTGATCTCAGGTGAAGCAAAACCCCTGCTGTAGGTTGCACTTCTGTAAAAATAGAAAATGCTACTTCCCATAGGAACTCCTTTTACGGCTTAAACTGTACCACTTTTACTATGAAGTTTCGTAAAAACATATATCTTAGAATGGAACTCATCTGTCCTACTAATATTTTCAAAGGTCAAAATATGGAGCTGTGCGGCAGATTTTCAAAATTTATATACCCCGAACTTCTATGAGTTTAAATTTATACAAAATTTCTGTACTACCCCTTCCTTCACTTTGGGTCTTTCTCAGAATTCAAGCTGGACGCTATTCATGTTAATTTATACTGGTAACATTCCCAAGGTATGTCTCTATGAAACGAAACATAGAGATCATATCTGGGAACCAGTACAAAAACAAAACAAAATATCTATGAATCTTATATATATCTCTCCAAAAGAGGCGTGGTTTGTGAAACAGCTGTATTTACAAAGTGCAACCTATAGAAATATATCGTGATATATGACTCTTAGATCATAATAAATTATCAATCACATGTTAGAATGGTTTATCTTTATAACAGGTAATCGAATGTTTAGAAGTTATCGATTTATTCTTTTACAAACAAGATCTTGTTCTTTTGTCGATGTACTTGCCTTTTCATTTTCATATTAGAATATTTAAAAAAAAATTACAGTGTACCTTATTTTTTCTTTTTCTTTGTCATGTTCTAAAATAAATGTCAGCTAAACTGTTACATTGATTACACAAATATCATATTAACCTGCCAATAAGTTCAGCAAGCCTGTAACAACAAACAGCATTCTTTGATTCTTTAATACAAACATCTTCAGTATTGCACATACTACCGCTGATAAAAAGGCTGCTAGTGCAAGACATTCCAGTGCTTCAGTGGCTTTGAGACGGGCAAAAGGATCTGCAATTATAATTCATACAGTTTTAATTTCTAATTATTTATTCTACTTTTTACTCTCATATGCAAATAACATACAAATTGCCAAAAAGCTGTGAGATCATTAATTGCTTTGAAATTCAGGAATTTAAGTAATCGATGGCTTCAATCAATACATGCCTCTTTTAGATTTTATATTCTTGATCACTTTTACCATGTTAACGGAATAAAGCTTCATTTTATCTTATCCATTATAGATTTCGAGTAAATTGACCAAACTGAATGATCGAGAAACATAATTTACCATTTGCTCTCTACCTATAAAGGTTTACAAGATAAATGGTGTGAATCATCATCTAAGTGCAATAATGTATATGAATACATTAATGGTTAGATTGATAAGTCATATAAGGTCAATAAAATATCAATAATGACTGTCACAAGAAATAAGGGTCAGTAAGCTAGGATTTGTGTGATTCTACTTACACTACAAACCAGTAAAAGTCTGAAATGGCCTATATTTGTACTCGACTGTACTGATTTTTACTCGACCAGTCTGAATTGGTCTGAAATTTACTTGATAATACTCGACTGTAGTCTGAACCATACTTAACAGTCTGAACTTGTACTCGACCTTTACTCGACCAGTACTTAACCATTTTATTTTCGTCTGAACCATGCTCGACCTAGTCTGAACCATGCTCGACCTAGTCTGAACCATACTCGACCTAGTCTGAACCATACTCGACCTAGTCTGAACCATACTCGACCTAGTCTGAACCATACTCGACTAAGTCTTAACCAACCTAGACCCAATTTTTGTATCTATCTATTGTATTTCATCAATTTAGGAACTGTTTTTAACAGCTATTTCCCCTGGCTAGAAATTTGAACAACAATTTGAAATTTAAAATGTATTCAATATGGCATTGAAACCAAAATTTCACAATAAACATAATATAAATTCAACACCATATTTATCAACACTTACATATATATATCACCTTTAAAATAAAAATAAAACAAGCTGATCAAATAATCTGAAAACTAAATTATGACTAATATTTTCAGTGTTATTCAAATTTTTTTGAATGTTTCAGATATATTTTATGGTTACTGGACAATTTTCACCATTTACTTAAGCCTTGTATAGATTTATGGTGTCAGTTGAGTTTAGTTAATAATGCAGTGAACATTTTTTTTATTAAAATATATTTAAAATAGTATATAAAGCAACTTAATAAATTTTAAAAATCACACTTTGTTTTGTAAAACCAAGAATTTAATATAATCATGATAATAGAACTTCCATTATAGCAATCCTTGATAACCATTTAAAAAAGGAAATGTGTTCCAAAGTTGCAGAAAAAAATTATTTCAATTAAATTTAAATAACTTTTGTCAAAATTAAAGACATGGCATACACGAAGCACTTTAATAAGGTTTATTTACCTCAGTACATGTGTGTTTTACAGGTAAAAAGAAAGTCCTTTTTTTCTTAAACTCGTGTATTACTTATCTAGTGAATTCAAAAGGCCTTGCGATTTAAGTTTTACAGGATGTTGCAATTTTTAATGAATGTTAATTAGAAATTAATACTCTCTGACCAGGTGTGATCTTTTTAATGAGTTTGCCCCAAGCAGGAGGTTATTACTATATACTTTACCACTAATCTGAAGAAAATTTTTATCTATTTCTTTAATTTTTTTATCCCTTTTTGATATATATTATATATAATATATCCCAAATTATGATTGTTTGGCTGTTGTTACCTCATTAAAAAGAAAATTATATAACTATTGTATGTAACCATGAAACCTATATAGATTTTCTTTAGGAATTTAGGAAAATTAAGTTTAAAAAAAAAAAAAAAAAACATGCGAAACAAGAAGCACCTTAATAAGGTTTTATTACCCTCAGTAAAGGTGTGGTTTTTAGTTCAAAGAAAATCTTTTTTTAACAAAACTCTAAAACTTTAAAATTAATATAATTAAATTATTATATAAGATAATTTAATTTAACTATCTCTATTTGATAAATCTGAGAATCATGTAAGGATGTAAAAATATGTTTTTATATATATTTTTATTTTACTGTGGCTGTTGTCATGTAAGAAAAAAAGAAATTAATTTTAACAGCTAAAATAAAAAAAAAGTATAGGTTTTTTGGTCAAGTATGGTTCAGACTGGTCGAGTATTGTTCAGACCTTTGGTCGAGTATGGTTTAGACTGAAAAAATTGGTCGAGAATGGGTTAAGACTGTTTCAGACTGGTCGAGTAATAGTTCAGACTATTTTCAATGGCAAAGATAAGGGTCAAGTACAAATCAGTACGGTCGAGTATGGTTAAGACTGGGGTCGAGTAATGTCGAGTAAATTTCAGACCAATTCAGACTGGTCGAGTAAAAATCAGTACAGTCGAGTACAAATATAGGCCATTTCAGACTTTTACTGGTTTGTAGTGTAATGTTTACTTAATCATTTAAAAGCGCTTAATGGACAATGATTCACCAAAGTGCTTTAGGGCACTGCACGAAAAAGATAACTCTCTTTTTGCAATGTGAATTTTAAATCAAACATTGCATTGTTTTTAGCAATGAACCTTGATTTAATATTTTTATTTGAACTTTGAACTTTGAAACAAACATTGAAGTGTTACGGACCAGGTTTACTCAAATCAAATACTTTTAATTACAGTTATCTGCCTTAGTTCATAATTATACATGCATAGTTAAAAATCAATTTATGTAAAATATTGTAAGCGCAGAGCAACTGCCATATTTCTGACTTGGTACAGGCATTTTCCGATTAGAATGGTGGATAAAACCTGGTTTTATGACATGTATGACGGTGCATGAATACCGAGTCATGTCAAACGTAATACGACCAAACGAAACATAATAGCAGGAATACATTTACCAGGGGAAACTTATTAAAAGTAAAATGAAAAGATACACTGTTAGAATGTAGATTGGCATGGTCAGTAGGTTTTCATAGCCTTATTGTTCTTTGCATAGTTTCTTGCATATATTATGTTCCGGATACTGTTTTGTTATTAGATTTTAGAACTAGAATAGAAATTTGATGAGAAACGTTTGTTATTGTATGTGCCTCTTAGCCTACCAAGAAAGATGCGAGCAAGCTTCCCTAGAAAGTGGAGGAACCCTAATTACTTTATTACATTATCGTTATAATAGTGTATGAACACGAAGTAAGATTTTCCTACATAAACATTGAAAATAATATTCTAGAAATTTGACACCCAGCATCAGCACATGGCACCTCACTTTAGGGCATGGCCACGGTAAACAAGAAAATCAATTATTTACACCTGAAATAGACCCCATTCAGCCATACTTCACAAAAACTGTATTAACACATGCTGATATTGATGAACAATTAGTTTCCGCTAGACAAAATATTAAATTCAATTCCGAAAGTTTGAAGAAAGTAACATTTAGCACAAGTACCCCCTCAATGATAAATTCAAGTTCAAAATACAGGAACATTGCAGTAATGGAAAAATTGGGTACATGCCGAAAATTTACGGGTTATCCTAAAGACAATGGAACAAAATTTCTACCAGAATTCGAGTCATTCTGTAAGCTTCATGAACTCGACATTTTAAATGAAAAGAGTTGCTGCTTTTCATCTTCATTTGGAGGGACCTGCCCTCACTTGGTTTGACGGTCTTAGTCCGGATCTTTCAGGACCACTGTAAAAAGACTATTTACAGACAAATATGTCCAGATTGGTTGGCAGCATCCCTCTGTAGTTGTAGAGAGTGAAAGAGGGACGAAAGATACCAGAGGGACAGTCAAACATATAGATTGAAAAAAAACTGACAACGCCATGGCCAAAAATAAAAAGACAAACAGACAAATAATAGTACAGATGACACAACATAGAAAACCAAAGACTAAGCAACACGAACCCCACCAAAAACTGGGGGTGATCTCAGGTGCTCCGGAAGGGTAAACTTTCTTTAATATGCAGTTGGGTCCCACACAGGAAATCGAAGATTTTTCTTGTCAAGTTCAAGAAAAAGGACAAATATTATCTAAACCTGAACATGAAATTATGTTTCGTTTTATCAATGGTCTACTTGAGAAACTAGCGTTTTATGTGAGGAATAGTCATCCTAAACCTCAATCAGAAGCTTTATCATTTGCCAAAGTAGGCGAGGCCGATAAATATCGAATTCATGAACAGTGCGCCGCTGCTGGAAAAGGTCCCTCGTTCCGAAATGCTCCACATTCCGATGAAATATCAGAAATGAAATCACAAATTTCCGAGTTGACCAGTATGATGAAGAGACTGACCACTGATAAGACATTTCAACAGAGTGACCAACGACAGTCATTAGATTGTTTTAATTGTTGTTGTACCGGACACGCTAAAAGGTATTGCAATTGAAATGGAAGTGGAACGATATCGGCTGACATTTCTTGTCAGCTATGTAATCAGTCAGGACATGGTGCAGGTCAATGCCTTAAATTCAAAGCAAAAACTGAAAACTACACTAGGAATCGTGTTGTTTGTCAGATATGTTCTAAACCCAATCATACAGCATCTGAATGTTATCACAATCAATTCGCTCAACAGGGAAACCCGAATTTCCTGGGGGACACCAGGCACGGCCCCTCAGGAAGATAAACGGTGACGAATATCGAGAGCCTGCTCCTTTTCGTCATTCGGGGATTGTAAATACTTTGACAAATACTAATAATGTACCTAGCTTTAGTTAGAATAGTAGTTATAGTGACAATGATACATCCGGGTTTTACTCAGACAACGAAAATTTTTCAATTGCGCAAACAGATTCTAAGTTTATCTATTTACATGTTAAATTTCATTCCGTACAAGATGCAGCACTCTTTGATTCGGTAAATTCAATCAATATTATGTCCACAAGTTTATACAATTCTATTCCACAAGCGTGTAAATCGATGATTGATGTAAATAATGGTGACAATATAAAGTTGGCTAATGACCAAAATGTGCAGGTAAAAGGTACTAGTACTGCTACAGTGAAAATGTACTATAAGGGTGATAAACATTGTTTACAAGTGTATATATTGGAGCAAACGTCCCATCCATTTATTTCGGGTACATCGTATTTAAAAGACAAAATTACTATTGATTTTGGAGAGTCCGAAGTTGTTCAAAAACATGCAAACATAAGGTGTCGAAAACGCGTTACTCTAGATCCACACAGCGAAATTATAATATGGGGTAGACTACCGAGAAATATTCATTTTGGTTATCAAGGAATGTGTGAAAGTAGTAATCAGATATTATCATATGGTTTAATTTTTAGTAAAGCCGTAGTTACTGTATCACAAGACAGAACCGTACCCGTTAAAATTTTGAATCCCGGCAGTAATTCTGTTGTTATTCCGAAAGGTTAAATCATTGCCAAACTTAGTCAATTGACCGAAGAGTACCAGGTAATTGTTTATAGCACAAACAATGTTCCTGTTGTACAAAATATTAATTTAGTTAACAGTGTCCAACTGAACAAGGTGACAGCATAAATTGCAAATTTTTAGAAAATTTTGAAACTAATCCGAATCTAAAGCACGATCAAAAGATGGAATTAAATCATTTATTATGTGACAATAAGGAAGTATTTGTTACAACGGATAGACCGAATCTTGGCTGCGCTGATATTGCTCAACACCATATCATACTTAAACAAGATATGCGACCGTATAGATTAACCCCTCACAAAAAGGAGGTATTAAGACACCATCTTAATGAGCTTCTTCAAAAAGGTGTTATTTGTGAACTCAACTCAACTGAAGAGGTGCCGATTACGAGCCCAGTTGTTTTATTGGCAAAACGTTCGAAACCTTCTTCTGAACAAATAAGTGAAAAAACTACTAGTTTAAGACAGTTTAGATTTTGTGTCGACTTTCGTTATTTAAATACCAAAACGGAGCCTCTTAAATCTTTTATTCCGGATAATATACAAGAGCTAACAGAATCTTTTACGGAACTAATTCCAAATTATACAGCGTCAATAGAGAAGAGTAGTGGATTTTTTCAAATGAAGTTGTCACCATATAGTTCAAAGTATACCGCTTTTAATACATGTTTCGGGACTTACAAATTTTTGCGAGTACCAATGGGTTTACACACAGCTCCCAACTCATTTAAGTTGTTAATGGAAAAGATATAACGAGGTTTGACATTTAAATCCTGCCTATGTTATCTTGACGACGTTCTCATTTGCTATGAAACTTTCGAACAACATATGTCTGATCTTCAGGAAGTTTTTGATCGCTTTCGTAATGCAGGTCCTAAACTAATTAATCCACAGAAATGTACTTTTGCAAATTTATCAGCAATATTTTTAGGACATCATATTTCAAAAGAAGGCATCCGACCCCTTTCGGACCGTATCAAGTCTTTGAATAAATTTCCTCCTCCGCAGAATGTTAAACAGCTACATCGTGCGTTAGGTATGTTTAATTGGTTTCGGAAATTTATTCCAAACTACAGCTCAGCAGCCGAACCGCTTACTCGATTATTAAAGAAATCTGCTAAATATGGAACACAGGAACAAGAAACATCATTTACAAGAATCAAACATTTATTGTTGACATCCGCAGTTTTGGCATTTCCTATATTTGATTTAAAACTTTTCCTAGCAGTAGACAGTTCAGCGACGGGTATAGGCTACATGCTTTATCAAAAACAAGTGATACAAGTGAACAAGTCCGCATTGTAAGGTTTGGGTCCAAATCATTGAACTCATGGCAGAAATCGTACGGACCAACCATATCGGAATTACTAAGAGTTGTTACAAGTATAGTTGACTGTGCTAGTTATGTACGCGGAGACAGATTCACCGTAGAATGTGACCACCGGGCGTTGCGTCATTATTTCAGAATCAGTTTAAAGGAGCAATTTACGATCGATGGTTAGCTGTGTTACAATAATTTAACTTTAATATCACATACAAGCCTGCCGCCGATATGCAAGTTCCCGATGCACTTTTAAGAGTCGAAAATGCCCCACTACTGGACGTTAGTGCGGAAGAATCACTTAATGAAAATGACCCAAATTTTCCGTATGAAGTCGAAGAAGTTGGAAAAATTTCATTTGTTAATTTTACAAATCTCAGTGCTGACGAAATCCACACGGGTTACCCTTATGGAACTGAATTGTTTGCCGCAAACTTGCAGCAGACTTGCTGCAAGCTTGCGGCAAACAACAAGTTTGCAGGAACACAGAAAATAGTGTTTGCAGATGTTTGCCGCTAGCTGCAAACTTCCGGCAAACATTGCAGCTTTTTGCTGCAAGCTTGCGGCAAGTTTGCAGAAACATCAATGTTTGCCGTAAGATTGCCAGAAAGTTTAAAATTATAAAGAATGTTTGCCGCAAGATTGCAGAAAACTTTGACCATTCTATATGTTTGCCGCAAGATTGCTGAAAACTTTGACCATTCTATATGTTTGCCAGAACATTGCAAGAATTACACAATATTGACTGGGCATGCCTAGTTGGCACTTCCTGGAAGTTATCAATTTGAAATTGTGGCTAGGTCATGTTGGTTGTGTTTGGAAAATGCATTTCACAAATAAGAGATCAAGGAGGCATTTTGGTTCAATAGATAAAGATATTCAGTATGTAATTTTGTAAGTACAAATTATTCATAGAATGTTTTAATAAAATAATTAATGTTATCATCATACATAATAAAGTAAGCAACTATATACACATGTATGTGTGTAATGAAAAACTTTAGCTATTATAAGTTTGAATTTTGTAACTGATGTACTGTACCATGTTTATTAAAACTAAGTTCAATTCTGTTATGCAATTGTTACCTAGCTTTATTCTCAATACACATTTGAGATTTATCCTTTTTCATTTCTTAATACAGGTATATGATGTCATTTGAGAATGACCCCTGCCCCCTTTTTCAAAACTCAAATGCATGTATGTATTTCCTTAAATCTCGTAAGTTTGCAAGAACTCTTTCAATGACTGTTTGTAGACAGGCATTAATTGATTTTTTAAAAATGTTGCTGTGTAATTTGAAAGAGATAAATTGAATATGTCTACACACATGACATTGGTATAATGTGTAGTTCCTGCAAGTTTGCCGCAAGTTTGCAACAAACAATTGCCGCAAGCTTGCAGCAAACAATTGCCGCAAGCTTGCGGCAAATCTAATTTGCATAATTATGTTTGCAGCAAGCTTGCCGCAACCTTCATTTGCATGGTAAAATGGTTGCGGCAAGTTTGCAGCAAATGTTTGCTGCAAGCTTGCGGCAATGTTTGCTGCAAACTTGCGGCAAATGTTTGCCGCAGAGCTTATTTTTCGGTAAGGGTATACAGCAGATACCGAGGAGGAGTCGAGTAAATTGACATTCAATCAAGAAAGTATTGATGGAATTGACTGCAATTTTACAAACATACAACATTCGTCTTTACCGTGCAATTCAGTGACTTTAGCCGACAGCGGGATCACTTGTAATTCGATTTACCCTGATGATAACCGAACTACTAATGAAAAACGATTCACTTTTTATCGATAGTTCATGTGATGTAGATGGTTCCGAAAACAATTCTATTTTACAGAAGCACCCGACAGATTTATTCGATGTATGTGGAAACGATTGCATTTCCGACTGTGCTTGTGAGACTTTGTTTGTAAATAAATAAGAAAATGTGACTGATAACTTACGCATTGATGATTTTACTCCTATTTTACAAAGGCATCCTATTGATTTTATTGATTTGTGTGGAAGTGATTGCGATGAAACTGGTGATAGTTTATATTTACATGTACATAAATCTGGATTTGATACTGTAAATTCAGAAATTATTGCGAGGTTTTTATTATTGCGAAAAATGCGACAGAGTTGTAAACGCAATAATTTAAACTCGCATTTTGAAATATTTTATTTGAATTAAACAGGATTTTTCTCAAAATCGAAAAAATAAAAAAAACGCATTTCAGTCTAAAATGATAAAATCGCAATAATAAATGCACGCAATAATTTCTGAATTTACAGTACCGAAGTACAGGATATCAATTTTGTTGGCACAGCTGATAAGTCACGTGATCAGCCAATTGATTTTAAAAGAGAAAATATTAAACATTTACAAAGACTAGACGAAACATTACTTCCAATTATTCTTTACCTAGAAAATGGAACATTACCGAAACTTCAGAAGGAAGCTCGTCGTTTGTTATTAAAAGCACCTGACTACAGTATGATCGATGACTTATTATTTCACTCGCGGGTTGCAAAGTCGAAACGCACCCAAAGTATGGGAGAATTTCAGTTAGTTATTGCTAAACAATTGATACCTAAAATTTTAGAAATTAACCACCAAACACCTTTAGCCGGCCATATGGGTATACAACAAACAGTGGACAATATTTCAGAACAATTTATTTTAAAAATTTACCATCAACAGTGGCAAGTTATGTTCGTTCTTGTCACGACTGTCAGGCACGAAAGATGACAAAAGCTCATACGAAGTCCGAAATAATTTCTTTTCGAACGCCTACAGAACCATTTCAAACTTGGCAGGTAGACTTGTTCGGACCATTGCCAATAACACAAAAAGGGGACGCATATGTTTTCACAGTAGTTGATATGTTTTCCAAACTATTATTTTGTGTTCCGTTACTCAATTCAAACTCAGTTACAATGTCACATGCACTTTTTCAATTAGTATGTACTTTTGGCGTGTGTGGTTGCGTTATAAGTGACAAAGGTAGTGAATTTATTTCACAATGCACTGATCAGTTTTGCTAAATTTTAGAAGTAAATCAAAACTTTACCCCAAGTTTAATACACCATTGCCTGGGATTGTGCGAACGTACACATAGGACGGTTGCAGAACGTTTAACACCTTATACTAAAAAGGGAATACAGTGGGACAACATGTTACCTGCAATAACATTTTCTTTAAATATCTCGCCAAGTGACTCAACTAAATATTCGCCGTGCGACGTGATTTACTGATTTCGTCCATAATTTCCTCTATCCGTTTCAAAACTTTGAATTGACCTTAAATTCGCTTCATAGTGATTATCATAGTTATATGAACCAACAAATAGACAAACTGAAACTAATCCGAGAAGAAACAGTCGTTAATGCACATAAAGCAAGTGAAATTATGAACAAAAAGACAAATCCGCTTAAACTTAAAGTTGGTGATTTTGTATATATGTTGAAAGAAGTAGTTGTACCGAGAAAAAAGCTTCAACCAAAGAACTCTGGACCATATGTTGTTCGTGAAATTTTGTCGCCACATTTAGTTTAACTCCGAAAAAGGGACAGTGGTAAATTGTTTAAGAATCCAGTGCATTTTGACTGTCTTAAAATAGCATTATTTCGCGCTCCGAATCTGACCAATTATTTTATTCCAGTATCAGTGAAAAATGAACAAACTTTGAATGAAATAGAAAATGGAGCTATCTCGTATTCCGAACCTACTAGTAATGTTGTCGTCTCTGATGAACCAAATAGTGAACTCTCAGTTAACAATAATTCACGAACAAGACCCGTGAGACAAATTCGTAAGCCAATGCGATATCGGTCAGAACTAGGCAATATAAGTGAAACTACAGTAGCCGATACTTTATCATCTGAACAGACTGACAATACTTTTGACAAAATCAAACGTATTTTGGCTCAACGAAAACGGAACGAATATTGTGAATATTTATGCCTCGTTCACACTTACGTTTAATTCGAACTGAATTCGAATCGAATGCGAATCGAATTCGCTAATCACGTTCACACACTCTTCATTTTTAATTCGAATCGAATTCGAATTGGCTAATTCGCATTATCCAATTCGCATTAGATATACGTTTTTGTTAATGCGAATTAATTAATTCGCATCAATTCGAATTAAACTGTGGTGTGAACACTTTCTAAATTGTAATTCGAATTACCCGAACAAGTGCTTGGACGGACAGATTAAAAAATATATTATCATTATTTCTTTTAAATTCTTAGAAATATTATTCGTGTCCGCGAAAATGTCATAGGCGAAATCATGACGTCATGGTGGTCATGACGTCATATTGACGTCATATGTGTATGTTCGGACAAGTCCAACGTGTCCGACAATAATCTACAAAGGGGTAACACTTGGTCGTTAATGGAGACATTCTGTCTTATCCAGTGTTGGGC
Organism: Mytilus californianus; assembly: GCF_021869535.1. Taxonomy (NCBI): domain Eukaryota; kingdom Metazoa; phylum Mollusca; class Bivalvia; order Mytilida; family Mytilidae; genus Mytilus; species Mytilus californianus. The sequence continues at coordinate 4,710,296 of NW_026262615.1, forward strand.
GGATGATGCTATCGAGGCCGAATTATCTGGGACGCACAGAAACCGTCATGTGTACGAAAAAATTTCGTATAAAATGAAGGAGCATGGATATGTAAGAAACTGGGATGCATGCCGAACAAAAGTTAAAGCTCTCCGAGTACAATACATGAAGGCCAAACAGCAGAACAACACATCAGGACATGAAAGAGCAAAATTTGCATACTTTGATGAGATAGATAAATTAATGGGCACCAGACCAATAGTACAGCCTGAGCTGGTGGTGAACGCTGGAGCTGAGTATGTGAATGTTGACGACTTAGAGAGCTCAAATGGTAAGAAATAAAATTGTTTTGTTTTTTGTTTTGTGATGTTGGAAAACTATGCTTGTCAAATTAACAGTTTTGTACATAACAGGTTACTGGGAAAATCTTTCACACGATTAATCGGCTAATCGGTAATTCAGGTGGTGTTTTAAAGTTCTAGTACGCTACAAAATGCACGATTTTATGATAAGATGAAGGCTTACGCTTGGGCATTGTAAGGTTTCGCTTTGAATAGTCCTGGCTCCAGCAAACATGTTTGACCGCGCCATATTCGTTATGTACCTGACCCAAGCCAGGGGACTCGTTCATGCAGTTGTTGTCGTTGTTTCGTATCTGTCATATTTGTTTTTCGTAAATTCTTTTTTTATGAATTAGTCCGTTCGTTTTCTTATTTTGTATTTTTCGTGTCGGGGCCTTTTATAACCGACAATACGGTATGGTTTTTCCCTCATTGTTGAAGGCCGTACGGTTATCCCTAATTACATACATCTATTTTATTTCAACTTTGGTGGATATTGGTCTCATTGGCAATCATACCACATCTCCATTATTTTTATATTAGCATTACTATGTTAAAAGGTCCTGTCACGCGGTTAGTGATTTTGATATTCGATATCCGTCCTTTCGTAAATTATTTACAACACTATTACCGTTAATCGCTTGGAGAAAACAAGTGTTATTTATCTTAATCGAGGGGAATTATTCATAATACTTTTATTTCTTTTTTATAGAAAACGAATCAGCCGAGATAGAAACGTCACAGAATTTCAAAGATGAGATTGATGCTAACTTGGGCCAATTGGCTGAAGAGAAAGAACAGAAAATGGAAATCAATCAAAAGAAACCGATCTCCAAGTCACGGAAAAGAAAGAGGGACGAAACATTTGGTAAATATTCATTTAGGATGTACTTAAGCGAAATTTAAAAAATCATGAGTTTAATATTGATACTGTTTGTCGGAAGAGCATTCATTAAGGAACAAAATAGGCTAAAAATATTGATAGGTTATGGAACTCCTTTTCGAGATATTTTATTTAAAACAAAGGCGGGAAAAGGCTGACGCGTACTTTTGCCTTATATTTGCATTGGTATTATTTGAGTCTCAAATCGAAAGCATGAAATGAAGAATCTGCTTAAATTTTAGTAAAAGACCTTTCATGAGTTATTGAAGTCTAATATGTAAAGAAAAATGTTTGTTATTGGGCAAACTAATTATTGTATTAAAGGAAGATTACCAAGAAGTCCGAACATCTGACAATTATTACTAAACCCCACCTAATTTAGTACATATTTAAGAATCCATGAAGGCGTATATGCGTAATCAGGAACGCATGACATTTGAGTTTGACGTACTTCTAAATATTTTTATTGTTCCGGATAATGAGCTCAAATTTATATTTTCTAAGAATCTTATACGGTTTCAGACACTCTATATCTGTTTTTGATGTACATGCACCTGTAAGTTTTTAAGTGAGTTGAGATACTTAAGTTTTTTAACTTTATTGGATGGTCAAATTGTGGTTGCCTATCAAAGGTACATCACAATGACTAGTAATTATAAATTTCTCTTCAGGTCCGTTTATGGAAACGTTAAAGCAAATTGAATTGTCCAGCACCAAACTGTTTTTAGAGCAAGAAGAAAAAATTAGAAAAGAGGAACACATAATTGAAGAAAAACGCTTGCAATCAGAGCGGCAATTCCAAATGCAAATGTTTGCCATGCAGCAGAAACTGCAAATGCAGATGATGACAATGTTTGGTCAGCAGATATCGTCCGCATTTACCTGTAATGATTCACAACCAACAACATCTGGAAAACCAGCTGCCAACTGCAGTGGTGACGCATCCGGATATAGTAGGCAAGAACCCAATTTCTTTGAAATGCAGGATGCCTTTGATTGCCTTGACACATACACGTACACAAACTTGTAAACATGATGACTGTACGATTTTCAGTTTCGAATTTAGTGTAATAAAATAAATGTTGATAACTAGTAAAGGTTATACTGTAAATTCAGAAATTATTGCGTGCATTTATAAGTAATAAAGTTTGTTAGATCTGTCTGAATGTTTTATTATTGGAATGGAACTTAACTGACTATGCGGTATGGGCTTTGCTCATTGTTGAAGGCCGTGCGGTGACCTATAGTTGTTAATTTCTGTGTCATTTGGTCTCTTGTGGAGAGTTGTCTCATTGGCAATCATACCACATCTTCTTTTTTATATTAAGTGGTTTTATGCATACCAGGCTAGGCGTAGTACTAGTTTGATTTTAAGCTTGTACAAAGGTTCATTTCCAAAAATTGTTTTTAGCTAATCTGAATTCATTTGACGTTCTTCTTAGTAGTCGTTACCATCTCAATAATCATCTCCTTTGAAACGACAAATCGGACTGGAACAAACCTTTGTGTGATTTTTTTTAGAGTATCCTGTACAAGCCTAACAATACATGGCAATCATTTATCCGTCGTCAAACATTGTTTGTGTAATTTAACAAGGTCCACAGGACCAAACAACATGTTTATTTTGAAAATATCTCAAAAGCCTTGAGATTGAGCAAAATTATAACAGGGTAAACGTTTATAGTACGATGAGATCTGTATCCTTGGACCATGCCGGTTTTTTTTTCTTGAGGATCAATAGATGCAAATTTATTACACTTTATCGAAGCTTTTTGAGTATTTTGATGTTATCATGATAACAATCATCTTCTAAAAATCAGAAAGTGGATTGGAACCCAAACTTCATATTAATGTTCCTTCGGGTATCCTAAAGAAAAATGACAAGACATTTTTCAATCGTTCGCAAACATGAAAGCTGTTACTTTAGGGTCAAACAATTTTTTTTTGAAGATCGCAAAAATCTAATGTGTGAGCAAATTCTTAATAAGGCAAACAAAATATGGATGTGTGATAACTGTCCCCTTCGGTGGATATTTTCTTTTTAGCATTGTGACTTTAAGAGGGATTAATGAAAATTTGTAAATAAAAAAACCAAAACTTTCAGGGTAGGGGATACCAATAAGGGTAGGTAGATGCAGCCGGTTGTACGAACGTGTCATTAGTCTAATGAGTCATAGAGTCTTCATTAGCCTAATGCTTCATAAAGGCTTAATGAAGACTTAATGACCCATTAGGCTAATGCCACGTTCGTACAACCGGCTGCAGAACACAGTGTCACTAAGCACACATACCTTTTGTCTGCCCAATTGGTAAAATTGTTCAACCTAAATACATCTGTCCATAGAGGGTTTAAAAATCTCAAATACCGTTATATTTTTTCTTTCTTATATACAACTTGCAGTGAGTTATTTTTGCCGTGAAATAACCTATGTATCCATAATGAAGAGTTACGACACAAACAAACGAAAACAACAAATAATAAACATGACTTTGTACCGACCGACAAAAAAAAGTTGAGTACAAATGAACAATACTTTTTCGAAATGGATAAATTGTGTATTTTTGGAAAAGTGTAAAATTGGCGTTATTAGATATACACATATTTAATTTATTTTAATGTAAAATATCGTACATATTCTGAGTTTTAAATTATCAGAGCATATTATGAAGTTAAATCTAAATTACATGTCATCAAATTGATACTTTCTCGATCATAAAGTTTCATACGATTACGTTCACTGAAACAGGTACTCTGCTATCGCTTTTCTTATGTTTTTAGCATCACCTATTTGTCCTTCGAAATTTCCGCAAATAGCCCTAGCATTTTCAACGTCCCTTGTCACTTCTTCATCAAACCACTCTTCGATACAGACGTCCTTGTTGATTTCACAAATATTGTGGAGAATAACACAGTCTGCAATAACATCCAACAAAAATGGAAGCTGCCCATCAAATCGCTTGAGTAGTCTTCTAAACCGGGCCTTTAATCGGCCAAAAGAATTTTCTACGACCATCCTTGCACTAGATAGTTTGTAGTTGTATGTTTCTTGTATTTCCGATAGTTTTCCTTTAAACGGGGTCATTAACCATGGTAGAAGTGGGTAGGCGGCATCTCCTATCAAGTGAATAGGAACCTGTGTGTTATTTAGATTTAACACCTTCTCTGGGAAAAATCCTTGGTTTCCAATTTCAAAAAGGGAAGAATGTCTGAACACTCGCGCATCGTGAACTTTTCCAGGCCATCCGACATGTATATCTATGAATTTATAAGAATGATCTACCACAGCCTGTATAATTATACTGTAATAACCTTTCCGGTTGTAAAAGTCGCTCGAGTTCTCAGCAGGCGCAATTATAGGTATGTGCGTGCCGTCTATAGCACCAACGGTTTGTGGGAATCCTAAGTTGGCGAAGCCGCTTACTACTTCATCAGCCGCTTGGTTTCTTGGGAATTTTACGAATGTTTTAGTAAGAACTTGTCTCATTTTCATGCATGCTTCGTGTACAATATTACACGCTGTCGATTTTCCTACTCCAAATAATGCAGCCAAAGATCGAAAGTCCATCTGTGTACCAAGATACCAAAGAGTCATTAGAAGTCTTTTGCCAACAGGAACAGCCGATCGCATCACTGTATCCTTCTTTTTTATATGAGGTCCTAGCTCTTCTTCCAAGAAACTAAATGTTTCCTTCGAAATTCTAGTATGGTGCCTCCAATCCGAATCTGACCAAACACTTATTGCATCGTTGTAAATGTCAACTGTTCTTTCTTTTGCCCACAGCGCTCTTTCTGTGCATGGCTTTCTAGCAAGATCAACAAACAACATACATGCCATTTTTCGCCTTCGCTGCAAAGATCGAAAAAAATGCCGTTTTCTCCTCTGTCTTTGATTTTGTAGCACCATTCTCCTCTTCATTCTCTTATCTTGTATCCACACAGAAAAAACAAGTCTCATGATAATACAAAGAACAAAGCTGAACATTTTTTTGCGATCGAAGTGCTCCATATTGGTGTCTTGCAAGGAATACAGCACACGTCATTTGTGACGTCATATACAACGTCATATGAAAAAGAAGATGTGGTATGATTGCCAATGAGACAGTTCTCTCCACAAGAGACCAAATGACACAGAAATTAACAACTATAGGTCACCATACGGCCTTCAACAAAGAGCAAAGCCCATACTGCATAGTCAGTTATAAAAGGCCTTGCATTGACAAATGTAAAACAATTCAAACGAGAGAACTAACGGCCTAATTTATGTACAAAAATGAACGAAAAACAAATATGTAACACATGAATTACAGGCTCCTGACTTGGGACAGACACATACATACAGAATGTGACAGGGTTAAACATGTTAGCGGGATCCCAACCCTCCCCAGCCTTTGCCAATGGTGTAACAGAACATAGTCATTCATTACTGTTTCACAAACATTTCAACATCTGTATCACAATATTTTCCTCCCTGAGTAACTGCGGTAACTGCGGAGCGGAATAACCAAGATAGGGGTATTTTGTTGTTTTGAATTGATCAAGGCGAAGCAGAAACAATATATCAAAGTTCCAGGCATAAATTGCGCCGAACGTGCGTTGTTGAATAAAAGACTTGATCAGCGCTCTTGCCGAAACATTTGAGAAATGGGCAAATAATGTTCGTAATTTTCGGGAAATGTTTAGATTTTTTATTAGTTGACAAACAGTGTTTAGTAATCACAGAAACTGTTAGTCTCAAATATTTCTCCAAAGAACATTCATTGTAAGACACATAAAGTTTGTTTCTTCTTCAAATGTATTGAATTTTTAATTTTATCTTTCTAATCAATTGATTTATTATTGGTAGCGAGGTATAATTTAGTTGATTTGTGTCAAAAAGTATTTATTTTATATGAAAATCCAAATTTCAATCCAATCGGTATTGAACCCTGACATGAAAGTGCATTATACCAGTCTGAATAGAAAAATGTCACAGAAAGGCTTCGTGTCACAACTTATACATACTAGTCAGCCAATGCTTTTTCTTTGTTTTGCTTATCTTAAGACACGTCTGGTAATGTGAGAGTGATTTTTTTTTTCTTTATGCACGGTTGTCGGAATGCTTATAGTAAGACTTACAGTAAACATTATTATTATATTTTATTTAAACAACTTCCTTCAAAATGGTAAGCAAAAGTGAATAACATTGCAAATTGTGGTAAAATTTAAATAAATAAAGGAACTCAAATGTCAATATTACTCAATATATAAATACTGAATAGAATAAAGCTAAAAGGTATGAAAAATTAGCTTACAAATAAAACACATCTTGAATTGTTTAAATACTGAAAAGGGAAATAATCCATATAAGAGCAAGAAGGTTGGAGACGCAATTAGCCCTAAAATATTTTTTTGTTTTTGTTTTAAATCTTTTTAAATCAATCAATTTATTAATTGATAATGCGAATTAAAAGATAACGACGTTTGGACAGTAAAGCGAATTTGACGCGCATTGCAATTCGAATTAGAATTGACGTTAGGACGTAAAACGTTTCGAATGCGAATTAAACTAATTCGAATTAGTTAATGCGAATCGAATTCGAATTACGTGTGAACTCAGCATTAGTGCAATATAAAGGTGAACCTGCACAAAATGCGATATGGACCGTGGAGAATCAGTTGAATGAAGCCGCAAAACAATCTATAATCAAAAGACCACCTTCAGTTATAGAATAAGACGTATAGACAATGTTACATTCTTTTCATGGACTTTATACAGCATTTGAAATTTACTAAGTTAATTGATATGTTGACATTATTAGTAGAAATGATTGCATTTCCATATCATAGACTCTATAGTTATCAATTAGTTTTTGCAGTTAGTTTGTGTTTTAGCATAGGTTGATTTTCTTTATTTGTTAAATTGCTTTTTAGTAAAGTAGCTAGTTAAAATTATAAAAAAAAAACATAAAAATAAAGAAAAGAAGAACAGAAGAAAAGATAAGAAAAGGAAAGTATAAAATATGATTTTTTGTGTGTGTGTGTTTTTGTTTATATGCTTTTTTTTTAGTTCAATTTATTGTGTACAAATGATATTAAATTTTTGATTATTGATGATCGACTGTTTTACACATGTAAAATAATGACAAATTTCCCTTGAGATAACGAATTTACAGTTCAATGAGAAAACAAAATAAAAGAGTACTCTCATAAAATCATCCGTATATTTATGAATTTTCATTAATACCGTTGAAAACATGCTTAGTTTGCAGTGTTGTTCATTTTCTAAGGGTATACATACATGTTGCAGTGTTATTCACATTGTTGATATATATATTTACTGTGAGTCTAAATATACCATGCAAATGGTAGTATAGCATGGTGTTTGAGTCTTCGAAAGTAGTAGTATTTGATGATTATTGATTTATTTGCATAATTATAATGTTTTGAATGTTTTGAATTCTCACTGACCATCTGAAAGAAATTGGATTGGTTTTTTGTTGGGCGGGGATGTTAGAATGTAGATTGGCATGGTCAGTGGTTTTTCATAGAGTTATTGTTCTTTGCATAGTTTCTTGCATATATTATGTTGCGGATACTGTTTTGTAATTAGATTTTAGAACTAGAATAGAAATTTGATGAGAAACGTTTGTTATTGTATGTTCCTCTTAGCCTACCAAGAAAGATGTTAGCAAGCTTTCCTAGAACACTTTAGCACCTAGAATCTATAGCTCAAGACACAATATTGTGTTATTTATAAAGTAGACACTGAATATTTATCTTTATTTTATCCTGCATGGCTCATTAATGTTTTGCTCAGACACCAATTCTACATTTCTGGGAAAATATAGTCATCTATAAAACATTATAAAAGCCCCCGACATGATGAAATGTGAAAAAGTTGAAACGAGAAAACTAACGGCTTAATTTATGTAAAAAACAATAAACGAAATACAAATGTAAGGACGGACAGACGTCAGCCAGTTTTACCCTTCTCTTTTGTTACTAATGTAAAAAGAACAAATGTACGAAAGTCAGGGTAAATTTTTAGCAATTTTGTTTTTATTGCAAAATAAACGAAATACAACCCTCGCGAAGCTTCCCACTTCACAGTTTTTTTGTTTTGTTTTTCTTTTGTATTTGACACTACAACTATTTTTTTTTAAATGCAAATGAATATTTTCAAAAATAGTGAATCTGCATTACAAGGAAAAGAATAATTTCGGCCAATAACGTAAAATATTTACCTTTAATGTCATCACACTTTTGGTTCCCTCCAAAAACTCGACAAGATTTCCATAATCCAAAGTGATTAAAGGTGTTACTGTCATTGTTATCCCTAAACCAATACGTAGTGGCAAACCCTACAATGTGTAGAATCAATGATACGACACTAATGATACTCCCTCCAATAACCATCGGTGGAATATCAGCTATGGAACCCGCCATTCTCTAATTATCAGTCACAGAACTTTACTCAGTAGTCGGATTTCAAAAGTTGTGCTTGAAACATATAATTCTGTTTATTAATTTGTTAATTTCTGAGTATATATGATGACGATAATCGTATTCCAAAATTTTAATGAATGATCTTGATTGCATGCGTATATAAAGTTTTTTCCGGAACTATATGTCATTTAAAAGAGGTACGTTTAAGGGCAGTTTTAAAATCCGACAATTGTAAATAGTACTTATATATTTCCTGTATGTTGAGTCATAGATATAGGAAACTTGAATATTGTCAAATTTTGCGAAGTCATAGTGAGGTTGATTTTTGTAAGCTAATACAAAGGGTGATACCCATAAAATGTCATACATTAGAAAGTAACATTTGAATTTTTTTTTTTTTCTTAAAATGTTCTGTACCAAGTCAGGAATGTGACAGTTGTTATCAAATAGTCCGTTTCTATGTATGTTGGCATTTGTTTTTGTTGCACTTTAGTGTTTCTGTTGTTCCGTTGTATTCCTATTATAGTTGATGTGTTTCCCTCGGTTTTAGTTTGTAACCCGGATTTGTTTTCTCTCAATCGATTTATGACTTTGAACAGCGGTATACTACTGTTGCCTTATTTATAAAGAGCCACTCAATAATACAATGTTTGGCTTGATTTATTTTAAATTCAAATAATTTTGACATGTTGCAATGTGACTATTGTGCTATATTGAGGGTGTGTGTTAAGAATTATCATGGTCAATAAATTGTAAAACCAATAAAAGTCTTCAATTCTATAAAGTTGTATAACTGTAAATCTGTGTATGAAAAGTTCATCCGTTGAGATGCGTATAAACTGTACATCCGTGAAAAAGTTTAAAGTGTACATCTGTAAAACTGGATAAGAAAAGTACATCCGTTGAGATGCGTATAAAATGTATATATCTGTAAAGCTGTATATCAAAAGTACATTATTCAGATGCATATGAACTGTACATCTATAAAGCTGTGTATGAAAAGTACATCTGTTGAGGTGCGTATAAAATGTATATATCTGTAAAGCTTGACAAAAAATTACATCTATTGAGATGCGTATAAACTGTACATCTGTAAAGCTGTATATGAAAAGTACATCCGTTGAGATGCGTATTTAATAAACTGTACATCTGTAAAGCTGTATATTAAAAGAAGAACACCCGTTGAGATGCGTACAAACTGTACATCTGTAAAGCTATATATGAAAGGTACATATGTTGAGATGCGTATAAACTGTACATCTGTAAAGCTGGATAAGAAAAGCACATCCGTTGAGATGCGTATAAATTGTACATCTGTAAAGCTGGATAAGAAAAGTACATCCGTTGAGATGCGTATAAACTGTACATCTGTAAAGCTGGATATGAAAAGTTCATCCGTTGGGATGCGTATAAACTGTACATCTGTAAAGCTGTATATGAAAAGTACATCTGTTGAGATGCGTATAAGCTGTACATTTGTAAAGCTGGATATGAAAAGTTCATCCGTTGGGATGCGTATAAACTGTACATCTGTAAAGCTGTATATGAAAAGTACATCCGTTGAGATGCGTATAAACTGTACATCTGTAAAGCTGGATATGAAAAGAACATTCGTTGAGATGCGTATAAACCGTACATCTGTAAAGCTGTATATTAAGAAAAGTTCATCTGTTGAGATGCGTATAAACTGTACATCTGTAAAGCTGTGTATGAAAAGTACATCTGTTGAGATGCGTATAAACTGTATATCTATAAAGATGTGTATGAAAAGTTCATCCGTCGAGATGCGTATTAACTGTACATATGTAAAGGTGTGTATGAAAAGTACATCTGTTGAGATGCGTATAAACTGTATATCTGTAAAGCTGTGTATGAAAAGTTCATCCGTTGAGATGCGTATAAACTGTACATCCGTGAAAAAGTTTAAAGTGTAATAAAAACAGTAAATATATATATATATATCTTTATAAATGTAATGTATTTGCACTTTTACTGATGTAAAGATATTATATATACATCTTAACATTTGCACATGCAGTCATTTTAAATAAAATGTACATATTTTATATCATCGTAACATCTCAATAAATGTACAAATTATATCATCGTAACATCTCAACAAATGTACCGTGAAATTATATCATCATAATATCCAAACAAATGAACAGTTTATATCATCGTAACATCTTCAGGGGCCTCGGTGGCCGAGTGGTCTAAGTACACTGTAAATCTAAGTGTTAATAAATAGAACACTGCTTGAACGCTTTTTTGTAACACTTTTTGAACGTGTAATGGTGTTCCAAATGTTTACACTAGTGTTCATCAATTGAATGTGTGGTGTTCAGTTTTTAATGCCTTTGTGTTTCATTTTTGAACACTTGATGTTAGAGTTCTTAACACTTAGTGTTCAACGATTTAACGTGTCCGAATGTTCAAAATCTTAATACGTCGACGCGTTCAACAGCCATGTAACACTTTTTGAACACATAGAACATGTTTAAAGCCAAAGTGTTAAGATTCATAACACCAGACGTTAACTTTCAGAACAGTTGACATAAGTGTTCAAAGTGATGGTGTTCAAATGTGGAACATGTTCTATTTTCAAGCGTACATAATTTTCCATAAGTACTCAACTTAAATAAACTGTTATAAAAACTATATTCAATCAGGCAAAATATAACAATAAAACATATTTTAACAAGTAATTCTTTATGTAATCAAATGAGCATATTATATGTAAGAAAAGTACACCAGATACCTTATGATATCACAAGTAACAGTCAGTGAAATCACATACATAATGTTTTTAAACTGACTTAATATATATCACAAATAATGATTTTCCCCTACATGACTAGATAGTTGCAACATCATTTGTATCCTAACCAAAAAAGCATGTCAATGTGATAATTAGATAGTTTATGATATAGGTATTTGTCACAATGAAAGTTTAAAAGTTTGCAAATTCCAACAGTTCTTGTACGATCACATACAATGTACGCTCCATTTTTCAGTGCATCTTCACTTAAAGCTATCAACTGGGTGGCATTTTATGTGTTGTTATCAACTTCCAATTTCAAAATCCTCCACAACAAGGAATGTCTATGAGCCTATATATCCTGCAAAATAAAATTAAAAATTTATAGAAGAGAGTTTTTCATAAAGCATCAAATTATGCAATGCTTGTTATGCTTTAATGTCGATATATACTAGTGTACAAATTGATATTCTATAGCAATGAAATGCAAGTTTTGACATTATAAATTACAAAAGTCGATTTCTTGACCTAAGGTGAACAGATAGAAATGATACACCCACATAAGCTATTAATATACATATATTGTCATACCTTTTTTCGACATCTTTCTTTTTTCCACCACTTTATAGCATGCAGAAATGACCTTTTTGGGATTATTGGCTACCGGTTCCTAATTCAAACATTTTAATCTAACGATTCCTGCAAATAAAAAAAACAAATGCATTTTCTAAGTCAAAAATGGTGTTCCAAATGTTTGCACTAGTGTTCATCAATTGAATGTGTGGTGATCAGTTTTTAATGCCTTTGTGTTTCATTTTTGAACACTTGATGTTAGAGTTCTTAACACTTAGTGTTCATCAATTGAATGTGTGGTGTTCAGTTTTTAATGCCTTTGTGTTTCATTTTTGAACACTTGATGTTAGAGTTATTAACACTTAGTGTTCATCAATTGAATGTGTGGTGTTCAGTTTTTAATGCCTTTGTGTTTCATTTTTTAACACTTGATGTTAGAGTTCTTAACACTTAGTGTTCAGCTAATGTATGTGGATGTCGAAAATCATTATTTATTATGTATAACAGACAGACTGTTTATTCATCAGTTTAGGAAATCATCAGAACAAAGCTGACAGTTATTTACGTTTATATCTAAAGCCCGTTTTTAATTCGTCTTTTATGTTGAATATTGAAAATTTGAATATAACAGTTATGAATATTTGACAAATATATATCTGGCATGAGAAAATAACAAGGAAGCCATCGAACTACCTATGGAGATTATTCTAACTTGTTACTTACTTCTTTCGTGTTCATATGGGATAGAAGTCCCTTCTCCAGTTCTCTTTCTTATGTGTATCCATTCTTCGTTTAACCGCCTAAATCGCCAGCCGATATCTGTTTCCGGTATTTGGTATCCTGGTATATTTGTTTTAACACGAGGTGTTCAAAATTTCGAGCGATTTGAACACTGATTGAACATGTAATGTTAATAAAATGAACGGATCATGAAATAAGATAAACATCGATATATTTGTATTACGATATTATCATAACAGGCCTCATTGATATGCATAATTATGTCACTTATAAGTAAAACTAGTATATATAAATAAATAATAAAATAAATTCATAAACTATACATATATGCCAGCTTGGAAGTTTAATATTTCACATTTACTAAAATATTAGCCAAAAATTCACAAGACCATCATTCTGCGTATACATTCATATTTTTTAAAGAATTTCTTTTTGAATTTGCCAATTGGAAGGATAGAAAATCGGACAAACGACTATCTTCTTTTTTAGATCAGAATTTGAACACCGGTGTTCACTGCGTCTGAACACACATGTTAATATTTTTAACACAAACGTTAAAACTTTGAACACGTCTCTAAGCATGAACATATGACGTTAAAATATTGAACATTCGGTGTACAAATTTTGAACGCGTCCGGGCGCGTCAGGCGTCAGGTATATTTACAGTGTAGTTACTACTGTAATCACTAGCCAGTCAACACTGAGGTTGTGAGTTCGAACCCGCTCGTGCGGGTGCACTCGACTCCAATCTTAATTGACTAGGATTGTCAGTTTTCCTATCGAAGGTCGATGGTTTTCTCAGGGTGCTCCGGCTTCCTCCACCAATAAAAACTGGCCGCCACGAAATAGCCCAAAAGCGGTGCTTAAAAGTGGCGTTAAAACACCAAAAATCAAATCAAATCAAATCGTAACATCTTAACAAATGTACAGTTTATATCATATCGTAACATCTTAACAAATGTACAGTTTATATCATCGTCACATCTTAACAAATGAGAGAGAGAGAGAGAGAGAGAGAGAGAGAGAGAGAGAGAGAGACCACTTGACATTACATATAAATTAGATATTAGGGTTTTTCAGACATTAACCCTTCTGCGACAAACCGTTTGAAGAAAATTTCAAACTATTCAGTGAAAAATTGTATTTGCCTGTTCTCTTGTCCAGGTTTCTTATTTCTTATCCCGCTTCAGATAATATGAAAAGAACTATTCTGAACTGGTGAAACAACAATACACAAAACAATGTTCAATAAAATAAGCGGCTATAATACTAGGGTATGAGCCGAGGGGGTAATAGCCAAAATGTTTTTGAAACAGAATTAACAGTCAAGGGCGTTACTTAAACAAGTAAGTTATTTTTTTTAGTTACTTATATAGGTAATTTTTGTTTTTAAAAATTATAAAATTACTCAATAGAGTGATTTTAAATTTCAATAGAAGCATGGACTAAATGAAGTTTTCATGAATTTTTACATCATTTTATATTTCATAAAATTAAGAATTTATTAAATTTGAGAGGAGTATAGAGATAAAGGGTTACTTTAAAACTAATGACAAAAATATTACTTGAATAAGTTATTTTATACATCTTTGAAAGAATTAGTAATAACACTTATTTAACATTGTTTTGTTAGCTGTGTAACCTTCTGAAAATAAAATAAAATAAAGAATATTATATATATTATTATTATTATATTATATATTATCATTATAAGGTCAAGCACAGGTACTTGTTTATATCCATGGGAAGGTCGGCCATCCAGATGCTACATATGGATAGTAGTTGACCTTCCCATGGATAGAAACAAGTGCCTGTGGAGTCAAGGGGTCAGTTATCCACCTCTGTATAAGACATATTTTTTTAAGCTATTTCTTCTTCTTCTTCTTCTTCTTCGGAAATCCACCCTATTTGCAGGGTCACCGCTTAAAAATATACTAGTTTAGATAATTTTTAAAAATGCTTATACTTTATAAAATATTAAAATTCTATTAAGTTTAAATATGTAACTTTGTTTTAATAAAACAAAAATAATAGGGATAAAAGGTAAAAAAAACTTGTATTTACACTGTACATATCATACTGCCATGTTCTTAGAACATTAGATTTTAAAATTCAAAAATGGAAAAAAACTTAAGCTTAATAAGTTTATAAGTGTCCACTTATTATTTTGTAAACTTGAGTCAATAGGAATTAGTAGTAAAATGTTGAATGCTTTAAAATCTTTATACCATAAAGTACAGTCATGTGTTAAAGTTAATGGGAATTTAACCCAATGGTTTGATGTTAAATGTGGTTTAAAACAAGGGTGTGTGTTATCGCCCATCTTATTCAATATTTTTATTAATAATTTAGTAAATGAATTTTTATTAATAATTTAGTAAATGAGGTTAAAAATTTAAATGTTGGTATTCCGCTAGAGGAAGAGAAAATATGTATTCTGCTCTCTGCTGATGATATTGTTTTACTTGCTGAAAATGAATCAGACTTACAGATGCTCTTAGATGTTTTACATATGTGGTGTCATAAAAATGATATTAGTGTTGATTTGAATAAATCTAAAATTATTCATTTTAGAACACCTTCATCTCCAAGGTCTATTAATACATTTAAGCTTGGTAATGATAATATTGAAATTGTAATACAATATACTTACCTTGGTTTACATCTTACAGAATTTTTAAATTATGATTTAATGGCAAAAGCTATTGCCAAGTCTGCAAGTAGAGCTCTTTGGTTATTGATCGCAAAATGTAAATCAAATGGTGGTTTTTGTTACTCTACTTATACAAAGCTTTTTGACACACTTGTATGGTCAGTCATCGATTATGGTGCTTCAATATGGGGAACAAGATAATTCACTTGCATAAATGCAGTTAAAAACAGAGCGATGAGATTTGTTATGGGTGTAGGAAAATATACACCAAACTTATCTCTGTATGGTGATATGGGCTGGACACCTTGTAATGTAAAGCAATGGACAGCTGTTTTTAGATTATGGTCCAGATTTTGTAAAATGGACAATGATAGATTGAACAAACGAGTATTTATGAGGTCATATAAGTATGGAAATAAAACAATTAAAAACTGGTGCTTCAGAGTAATGACTTAGTTTAAAGAGTATAATCTTGAACCATATTGTAATTGTGATATATTGTTAACCATAAATGTAATTAAGGATATAGAATGCTTAGCTATTGATGTATATAAAACTGAATGGCATAATAAGTTGGTTTCGAATGAATATGCCAAACTACATACCTATAAATTATTTAAAACAGAATTTAAGGTAGAAAATTATATTTGCAAAACTATTGCAGGTAAATATAGAAGTGCTTTTGCCAAATTTCGCTGTGGTGTTGCGCCCTTAAAAATTGAAACGGGCCGGTATCAGAACTTACCTATTAATGAAAGAATATGTTTTAATTGTAATGACAATACCATTGAAGATGAGAAACATGTAATTTTGAAATGTCCACTATATGCAGATTTTCGTGCTGTATTGTTTAATCATGCTTATTCTTTTAGTCATGATTTTAATAGTATGTCAGATGACGATAAATTTGTATTTTTATTTAGTGATGAAAATGTTTACTTGTATACTGCCAAAATCTGCTATGATATTTTACTGAAAAGAAAATGTTTATTATATTCTTAAAATGTATACTTTTTATTATGTTTTATGTTTTATATTTTATGTATGTATATATATATGTAAATGTATATACCAATTTTATAGTCTCTCATAACTCTTTTTAGAGTGGCTCTTGTTTTATATGTGAAGTTGTAATATTATGTAAATGTTTTATAAGAGGTGATACTCAAATAAAATATTGTCTTGTCTTGTCTTGTCTTGTTAAAAGATGAAAATATGTGATAAGATTTATTTTTGTCAGTAATGATAAAAAGTTAACAATCAAGCGAGGTTCCTCATTACTGAGATGTTTCATTAAAATCCCAAAGACTCTTTAACCCATGTTGCTAATTTCATTTAACATGTATTATTATTTATGTTAAAAATAGAACATTGAGGGTCATAATTTAGATATTATTTATCATTCAGCAACAGGTTTAATTCTCTATTTCAATGGAGTATTTAAGGGTGGAATGACAAAGAAAAATATCATTAATGATATGTTCTTATTTATATCCATTCTCATGACCGACACTGGCTAGATTTTTATATAATGTGATGTTCACCAGCAAAGAGTCAAGCACAAATGTTTATCATCTTTCACCGAATTTCTGCAGTCTTGCAATTGGTATGCAGAGTATAAATGTTATATATATTTCACTGAAATTCTGCTCTCTAGGTATGCAATGCATATACTTAGTCTGTGCAAATTCTCAGTTCTAAAGCTACTAGTTGAGATTTTGGTATGCGACTGTTGGTGGAACAGTCAACTAATAATTGGAGTAGATCATTTTCAGATTCAATGATGTAGTTGTAGTTGATCTGATTTTCAATCATCAAATGTGTGAGTCTGATATGGTGATTTTTTTCTGACAGAGTTAAGGCTTTTGCAGTTAATAAGAACATTTTTATAGTCTTCTGTTTCTTCCACACATAGTTTGCACTCTGCAGATTTTGTTGAATCAAAGCGGTTGTTTATACTTTGAGTTTTATACGTCCCAGTCAGTATTCTGGATTTAATTATGCCTTTAGCAACATCTCTTTGTTGTCTCTGACACTGCTCCAACAATTATTAGGCAAGTTCGGAAATTCCATTTGCTTATTTCCATATGATTTAATGTTGATTTTGTTTCAGCTATCTCAGACCATTTTGTTTTCCAAGTTGAATCTATCATATCATGGGTCAATCTTTTCCAGTTTTTCTTTGGATTTAAGACTATCTCATGAATGCGCAGAGGGCAATTCATATGACTTGAGAATATTATCCACTTTTATATACCAGCTGTTGGAGTTCTCATCTTTTGTTGCTAATTGTCTGATTCCTATTTTATGCTCAATTGAATTTGTATCTTTTGAAATTCTAAGGAATAGAGAAATCATTGCCTTATGGGTGAGAGTTGTCACGTTCAATGGATTCTGCGCCAAGCAAAATATATATTGCAGCGTCTGCAGTTCGTTGTGGTAGAGATAGCAGATATTTAAATGTCTTTTTCTGGAAATTTTCCAATTTTAAAATGTCTGTCTTAGTAAAATTAAGAATTTCAAAGCCGTATAGCATTCTTGGTATGACATATGTTCTTTCTATGGTCAAATGCGGAATTTAGCCCGAGATGTTTCTGCATTTACAATATGTATTAATCTTCCGGGTTGTCGAAAGCTTCCTGGACACGGAAAAATAGGTATAATTTTTGAGATATTTCAATAAGTGTTAGTTATTCTCTTCCAAGGTATCATAATAGCTTTTATAGTTTTAGGATCGTGATATTCATCAGATGTGATAACGTGTTTAGACCACTGGCACTTGTCTATGTCAACTGGCTTATTTGCCAATCTAATTATCATGATTGATCATAAATATCTCCTGTACTTGGCGGTCGCAATACTGTATATCTACGAGTATTGTCTACAGGGAAAACGGTAGTATATATTCTGCCATATGCGACAATATTAACATTTTCTAAATTTACCACTTTTTAGAATAAAAGCCTGGACAAAACTGTACAGTTATGTGTGGTATTAGTACTTTATTATTTAAGAAATAATTCATAGAAGCCATAGATTTTTTGGAAATTCACTGGGCCATGTGTAAATTTCCAACAAATCTTTGGCTTCCATGAATTATTTCGATTCTAATGGGACAAATACGGTAATTAAAAAAACTGAAGCGAGGGTGGGTATGTTGTGTGTGTGGCTGTTCTATTTTACCCCCTGTTAGATAAAGCTAAAAATTTCAAATAAATCTATAGCTTGCATGAATTATTTCTTAAATAACTGCTAGAAAAAATGTGTTTAACTCTTTTAAATCTCAACCCGAACATTCAGGACATTTGCCATTTATAAATAACATTTTTTTCTCGTAAGCTACCGTCAAATCCACAGTTGACATTCCGTAACTAAGGAGCCACCATGTTGACTTGCTGAAATTAGTAAATCTGCGAATAATGCAATAGAATAGAAAATAAAACAAAACCTACCTCAAAACTCCATTTTAATGCAACATTATCCGAATTTGGAGGGTTCACATAACGGAAAAAGCTTTGGCTTTAGCGTTTTCATTCGTATGATGTCATGTTTTGAAATGCCTTTGATGCGCCAAAAGCATTAATGGAATTTCGCAGACTTTAATTTTATTTTGATTTTGCACATTTTTTCCGAGCTCTAATGCGCTAATTCTTTTTGTTATGCATCAGAATAAGAATACTAGTTCTGTAGTTTTTTTCAATTGCAATTTTTAACATAGCAAAATCGGCATAGCGTTTGCACATAGGTTAGGATACATGTGGATTTACGTGGGAGGTATATTGTAACGGTCACATCTCTGAGTCTGCGCTAAGTATATATGGTGTTGTTTACAAAGCGAAAGAAGCACGTCATATTAGAATCTTTATTAGTACTTGAAGTGCAGAATCATGATCATGATGACCATCTTCGAATGGAGATTGTTTATGGTATCCATGCCCATCGTCATTTTACATCAAATTTATGAAAATTTGGAAGTCTTTTCGAATAATTCTCAAGAAAATATTTCAATGGGTTTCAATATTTATATTGTAAATATACACACTGCAGTTATTCATAGATAAATGAAAAAAAACATCCAATCGCAGCGCTCCTATGTTGACTTCCTTCACCTGCCTTGGGAATTCAAAAGGCCAATTTAAAGCCGGGAAAATGTAATACAACTTTTTTCCCTACAATACTGGAAAAAAATTTTGTAGCAGAATTCATGGTATTGTGGTTTTCAAAAAATTATATCCAGTGACAATACATAAATGAAATATGACATTACAATCTTATTAAATTTTAAGCAGTAAGGCCAACTAAAATTAATTAGTAGATTTTCATCCAAATGTTTGAAAAAAATGGGGCGGGTGGGAGGATTTTATTTTTTAATTTGTATTTCCTCCGAAACCCTTTTGTGACGTGTTCTTCATATGCCAGTCTGATTAAAACCAGCTCCCACTATTCATTTGCCTTTGTAGATAATGGGGGCTGGTTTCAATCATACTGTTCATATGCAAGGGTAATATTAAGCTTATATCATGTATATACAAGGAAATATTTCTGATTGGCATCCACTGTTCTACATGTAATTACCGCTTTAGAAACTTATTTCTAGTGAATAGCAAAAAGTTGGATAAATGCTCTCTTTTAGACTACCTACATCAAATTTATTTTTGCTTTCTTAGCTATGGTTTGTAGCGCCCATTACAAGTATTATGAGTACAGAGTGAAATAAAAACTCAAACTGTGTTGAAAATACCAGGGTTTATGCTTTTAAGGTTCATGTGGACCTTTTGGCTAAAATGGCTGCATTTTCACCTCAAAATTTACTCTGAGTACAGACGGGTTCTGGAAATCATGCCCTAGATAAATACAATTCAAATATATTGTATGTTTTAGAAAATTAAAAACTTAACAGGATTTTCCATTGCACTTTTTTTTCATTCCTCCAGAAGGTGCCAAAATAAACTAAGTTGGGAAAGGTTTGAGAACTTTCCCACATGAAATAATTGAAGTGAACTGTATTGATTTACAAGGACAATAGATGGACAATAGATACCCGACAATAATTGGCGATGAAACTGTGTACCTGAGTGGACCAACACCATATCAAGCGAAACTCAACTGTTTGTTAATTTAATCATCTTCTGCATGTTTTCTTAAACATACAATGCAGTTGAATTTTATTTATCTAGGGCATGCTATGCCTTAAAACTTTTCTAGATGCACAAGTTTGTCTGTACTCAGAGTAAATGTTGGGGTGAAAACGCAGCCATTTTAGCCAGAGTCCACATGAACCTTGTGATTCTTATGCAGCCGTGAAAAAAATACAATTTCCATTCTCAATTTTAATGTACATTTTGTAAAACACATTTCCATTCTCAATTTTAATGTAAAACATGAACTTAACCAAAAAGAAGAAGTTGTTTAATGACTCTATTGAGGGTTTGGGGACATATTTTTAATCACATACTCCGCGCATGCAACAGTTCGTAACCTTCAATATAAATGAAGCTGAAATTGTATATCAGAAGAAGATGATGTTTGCTCTTATTCCACAAAAAATAACAGCCTTGGGGTGAATCTAAGGGCTTGTTATAAAACATTTTGTACGTTGGCCATGGGCCTATTATACAAGTATAATGGTCCCAGGTTGGCCGACTTTTTTGTACTCAATATATATGGTCATAGATCGCACAAGTTCGTGCTTGTGTCAATTTCTTTATTCCAGTCATGTTTTTTTTGTTGCAATGTGTTCCACGATTCTTGCGCTTTGGATATCATCCGCAGTCCAAAATTCCAGACACAAAGTCATTTTATATATAAAAAAATCCACAGGTTTCTAATCACTGAAATTTGTGACACACCGCAATTTGCGTTCTTGGACACCGCCTGTTACTCGTAACCCGAATATTTCATGCCCTTCTCGTAAGCAATTTCTATTCTCAGAAGATAATGCTGTCATCATAACAGCAGAATATTTCGACTTAATCATTTTGGTTAAATTACTTGGAAAAATACGAAAACCGAAATTTACTACAGGAAGTTTTGAATGAAACGAAATTATCCGGTCTCACTAATTAGCGACAAGAAGAATTTTAGCGACAAGAAGCGTCAAGAAGCGACAAGAAGAATAAATTTAGCGACAAGAAGACTATTTAGCGACAAGAAAACTTAATAAAAATATTATTAAAATAAATATATTAAAAAAATATGCATTGACATTTATTTTTATATACGGAAAGTAAAGTGATTTTCATTTTTTTTTTTTAAATATATTGATAGATATTGATAAATATAGAAATTTCCCTGTCATAGTATGATATTAATTTTTACATGTTCTTGTGTTTTAGAACAATAATATATATTTATTTTATAAATTTTTTAACACTCTCTTTGTCTAAAATATAATAAACTGACTGCATGCAAAATGCATTATACGTGAATCAGTGTCCAGAAAAGATAATGTTACTAAAACGTGAATATTTTATTTGGGTATTGACTTATCAAACGATATGTATGATGTTTATGCATAGTTTAAAGTTGATTGAAGATTAAAGGTAATTAAAGAAAATGTTGGGTGTTCAACAGTTGCTCATTATTTACAATTATTGTATATTCTGGCGCGTGTAGTTGTATAGTCTGACGCGTGTACAAAGTTATAGGTGTTAATTGAATGTTATTGTAGCAATACAATAAGGGACATACGTCCTTTACTCCAACCATGATTCTAATTTGTTCATCCTTAAGCGTCATTATGCTTCTATGAAAAGAAGTAATTCTTACAAGAAAATAATCAGCTGGTTCGAAAAAAATGCCTGGCCATTCTCTTGAAACCATGAATAAAGCAATAGCAGAATACATAGGTACCTATCCTATTAAACAAACAAAATATTGCTGATGATATATGCAAGCTGTCATCAATATTAATTCTTTGAAAGAAATTGTTAAGATCACAGGCAAACCTCCAAATGTTATCTTGACTCATTAATTATTTCTTCATCTATCAATATAATAAAAAAAATGAAAATCTCTTTATTGCTGTCAATGCATATTTTTTTTTAATATATTTATTCTAATAATATTTTTTTTAAAGTTTTCTTGTCGCTAAATAGTCTTCTTGTCGCTAAATTTATTCTTCTTGACGCTTCTTGTCGCTAATTAGTGAGACCCAAATTATCGGCGGTTACCGGTAACGGAAATGAATAAAATCAGGAAATCGTTAATTTTTTAAAATAAAAAAAATCAGGGCAGAACGATTTCAGAGGGGCGGGCGGGGATGAAAATCTATCAATTAATTTTAAATGGCCTAAATATTAAAAGCAAAAATCATTATAATAATTAATGATATGAACATGGACTAATACTCATATTTTTGAATGATATGACAATAGTTTTTTCAGCCGTTATATTACTGAAATTATTATACTTCACATTAAAATGCCAGATTTTGATTGCCTAATACGAGGGAGACAATTTACTCTATCCCATGGCTGAGAGGGAGACAATTTTTTAAATGTCACCCTCTCGTGCAAACCAATCAAAAATCGATAATTAAACAGACAATAAATTGAATTTACATCAAATAGTTAAAGATAATGCTCAAGTTCTATGTTTTAGCTCAGAACTTTTTTTATAGACTGTCAAAATAAAAAAAAACATCTTGCTTCACTTCTGTGGATTTTTCTAATATCTGTAACGTTGTAATGTATGTGACGTCATAGTAAAATACTTTAAATTTAAAATTCAACAGTCATGACAGTAAAATACAATAATGATAGGACATTCAGTATAATAAATAACACATAGCTGAGAGGGTGATCAATGGTGATAGATCAGATTGGTACCCCTAAAAAAAATGTTTACTTTGGATTTGCCTCAGTTGACAATGTTTTCTCGGGGTAACAATTAATCTGCTCTATCTCCATCTCAGCTATGTGTTATTTATATAATAATGATCAAATTATATGTCTAAGTGATGATATATCTAGCAATATTCGTCAAAGATAGTCTCAAATCTTCAATGGTCAGCCATGTCTTAAGACGTGTAAGAGGACCATACCTTTCCTACAGAACAGTTTTCACACTAAGATTCATAAATAATTCTAAGTATAAATTTTTCAAATTGCCATTCTGTGTAAATTGGAAGTCAAACTTAACATCAAACCAAAGAATTCAATTTGGCTTTTTGATATAATATACATTTATGTTTCAAAACTGTTATTACTTACATTTATGTAGAGTAAAGAAATAGTTAAAGGTAAGAAACTAACTTTTGAATTTGTTTAATTCATTGGTAAAAAGTGCGATTTTAGCATACATGTACACCACTATTAAATTGATAGAGTAATTATACAGATTATTAATTATAACACAGATTTGTTTATAATATAGCAATGATGAACCTTTTTAGCTCACCTGGCCCAAAGGACCAAGTGAGCTTTTCTCATCACTTGGTGTCCGTCGTCCGTAAACTTTTACAAAAATCTTCTCCTCTGAAACTACTGGGCCAAATTTGACCAAACTTGGCCACAATCATCATTGGGGTATCGAGTTTAAAAAATGTGTCCGGTGACCGGGCCAACCCACTAAGATGGCCGCCATGGCTAAAAATAGAACATATGGGGTAAAATGTAGATTTTGGCTTATATCTCTGAAATCAAAGCATTAAGAGCAAATCAGACACGGGATTAAATTGTTTATCAGGTCAAGATCTATCTGCCCTGAAATTTTCAGATGAATCTGACAACCCGTTGTTGGGTTGCTGCTCCTGAATTGGTAATTTTTGCTCCTGAATTGGTAATTTTAAGAAAATTTTGCCGTTTTTGGTTATTATCTTGAATATTATTATAGATAGAGATAAACTGTAAACAGCAATAATGTTCAGCAAAGTAAGATCTACAAATAAGTTAACTTGACCAAAATGGTCAGTTGACCCCTTAAGGAGTTATTGCCCTTTATAGTCAATTTTTAACCATTTTTCGTAAATTTTTGTAATCTTTTACAAAAATCTTCTCCTCTGAAACTACTAAGACAAATTAAACAAACTTGTCCACAATCATCATTAGGATATGTAGTTTAAAAAATGTGTCCAATGACCCCGCCTGTGAACCAAGATGGCCAACATCGTCATGGCTAAAAAATAGTACATAGGGTAAAATGCAATTTTTGGCTCATATCTCTGAAACCAAAGCATTAAGAGCAAATCTGACAAAGGATACAATTGTTCATTAGGTCAAGATCTATCTGCCCTGAAATTTTCAGACCAATCAGGCAACATGTTGTTGGGTTGCTGCCCCTGAATTGGTAATTTTAAGAAAATTTTGCAGCTTTTGGTTATTATCTTGAATATTATTATAGATAGAGATAAACTGTAAACAGCAATAATGTACAGCAAAGTAAGATCTACAAATAAGTCAACTTGACCAAAATGGTCAATTGACCCCTTAAGGAGTTATTGCCCTTTATATTCAATTTTTTTACAATTTTCATAAATTTTGTAAATTTTTGTAAATTTTTACAAAATATTTTCCACTGTAACTACTGGGCCAAGTTCATTATAGATAGAGATAATTGTAAGGAGCAAGAATGTTCAGTAAAGTAAGATCTACAAACACATCACCATCACCAAAATACAATATTGTCATGAATCCATCTGTGTCCTTTGTTTAATATGCACATAGACCAAGGTGAGCGACACAGGCTCTTTAGAGCCTCTAGTTATTTATACAATTGTGGGTGACATGTCCCTTTAGGGTGTTTATTTACCAATATGATTGGAAGCAATTAACTATTCATTCATTGATGCTACACTAAAATAGATTGCACTTTTTAAACTGTTGATTGATTCAAACAAAGCTGAGAAATAATCAAAGTATCCCAAAATGTGCAAAACTTAATTATATTCTGCCTACGTCATGTATATGAAAGTATTGGAGAAAGGGAAGAAATTGACTGAAAAGGAGTCTCTCCATCATATTGAACTAGTGGTCAGTAACTGCGATTACTCTCAGATCTGTACTCAGTGTCTTTTTGTTGTGGGGAAGTATAAGTACCCTGCCATGTCCACTCTGTGTTTTTGTTAGAAGTATTTCTGCTTTGTATCTATCTAATGAGTTAAGTCCTTTTTAACTGATTTTTATAGTTTGTTCTTATGTTGTACGTATACTGGTACAACTCTGTCCCAGGTTGGGGGAGGGTTGGTGCCTTCTAACTAATGTTTAACCTCGCCACATTCTGTAGGTGCCTGTCCCAAGTCAGGAGCCTTTAATTCAGTGGTTGTCGTTTGTCGCTGCATATATCATATTTGTTTTTCATTTATTATTTTGTACATAAATCAGGCCGTTAGTTTTCTTGTTTGAATTGGTTTACATTTGTCATTTTGGGGCCTTTTATAGCTGACTATGCAGTATGGGTTTTACTCATTGTTGAAGGCAGTACAGTGACCTATACCTATATTTGTTAATTTCTGTGCCATTTGGTTTCTTGTGGCGAGTTGTCTCATTCAGGCAATCATACCACATCTTCTATTGTTATATCTCTATATTTATTTGTATTAAAATATTTATACATGTACAATGTCATTTAGCAATAGTAAGTTGAAATTATAAAAGCTTAAAAAATGATATTGCCTAGTATTACCCATTTCTGTGAATATTGCCGCAGACCGTGAAACTACCTTATTATTGTGCATGTTGTGTACAATATACTGGTATACCAGTATTGTAATATTTTTTAATTTTTTTTGCAATACTGGAACAAAATGTTATTCCAGTATTGTGATCGCAAAGTACAGGAGATCCTAAATATCTTCTAAAACATGAATACAATAAACTTAAAAATTCTTAAAACTTGAAGTAATACATGTATTAATAACAGTGGAATTTTGAAATAATGTTTCGTTATTTATAAGCCATGTAAGCAGTTAGTTTGGCCAAAATTTGTCAAAATAAGCTAAAAAACATTGCTGATTTATTATTGAATTGCAAGTGAATAATTCTACCTCATGTGAATTCGTATTCATGTGAACTTCAATTTAATTCCTTATCTGGAGATGGGTTAGGCATGTACTACAGCTAATAAAAGGAAAAGAATGTCAACATAGAAAGTGAAACAAGGGTGAACCATTTGGTTAATCTCACACCACTCACTCTCAGAGTTCCTTATTCAACCTCTCCCTCTTAGATTTCCTTATTCAACCTTTCTCACTCACACTCAGACTTCCTTATTCAACCTCTCTCACTTACTCTCAGACTTCCTTATTCAACCTCTCTCACTCACTCTCAAACTTCCTTATTCAACCTCTCTCACTCATTGTCAGACTTCCTTATTTAACCTCTCTCACTCTATCTCAGACTTCCTTATTCAACTCTCTCACTCACTCTCAGACTTCCTTATTCAACCTCTCTCACTCACTCTCAGATTTCCTCATTCAACCTCTCACTCGCTCTCAGGCTTCCTTATTCAACCTCTCTCACTCACTCTCAGACTTCCTTATAAGCTTGTTCAACCTCTCCCTCTCACTCTCATACTTCCTTATTCAACCTCTCTCACTCACTCTCAGGCTTCCTTATTAATTCTCTCCAACTCCACTCACTCTCAGAGTTCCTTATTCAACCTCTCCCACTCACTCTCAGAATTCCTTATTCAACCTCTCTCACTCACTCTCAGACTTCTTTATTCAACCTCTCTCACTCTATCTCAGATTTCCTTATTCAACCTCTCCCACTCAACTCACTCTCAGAATTCCTTATTCAACCTCTCTCTCTCGCTCTCAGACTTCCTTATTCAACTTCTCTCACTTGCTTTCAGACGTCCTTATTCAACCCTCTCACTCGCTCTCAGATTTCATTTTTCAACCTCTCTCACGCCACTCAATCTCAGAGTTTCTTATTCAACCTCTCTCTAAGATCTCCTTATTCAACCTCTCTCAATCTCTCTCAGACTTCTTTATTCAACCTCTCTCACTCACTCTCAGACTTCCTTCTTCAACCTCTCTCACTCGCTCTCGCACTTCCTTATTCCACCTCTCCCAAACACTCTCAGACTTCCTTATTCAACCTCTCTCACTCACTCTCAGACTTCCTTATTCAACCTTTTTCACTCACTCTCAGACTTCCTTATTCAAACTCACTTACTCTCTCATTCATTATGTCCCTCTCTATGCCAAGATTAATTTGCTGAGGAATGATACAGTCCAAGAGGTTCATAATCATATGTGCTTGTAAAAAAGTTCTCGGAAACAGGCAAGTGTTGGATGTGGTAAATTGTAACTTTTATTATCTGTTTCCCAAGGGAATATTTATAAAAATGGTTAAATAATTATTTATTATTATGCATGCAAATGCACTTCATGTCAGTTCCCCAGTTGACCTTTTTAGAGCAACTTTCATCTATGAGTTTATGTTGTGAGCTCACTAAGTCACTTACAGACTTCATCTGATTGAAATATACATGTAATTGAAGGGAAATGTGCAGTGGGTTAGATTCTATTATAGTAAATAAACTCAACATTATTATGTACATGTACATGATGTACCAGGCTGTAGTACAGATTATGCAGAAAATCAAAATTTATTGAGATTTTTGTGTAGGTTTAAACATTTACACTTTAGAAAAGTAAACATAATTAACACATGTATCATGATGAAGTAAATCGTGATCAAAGGAACAAAAACAATTTAACATAGAAATGACAGGAAGATATATGGACAATAAACTTTAAAATTATTTATTCTATAAATATAACTTGAGTCTGTTGATTTAAAGACCTGATATTGACATTAACAGTTCATAAAATGTGACTTTAATTTATCTTTACCAATTTTAGATCCTGAATATAAGGTAGATAAGAATTGGATTAGACACTTTAGATCTTTGGTTTGGAACTATTCAAAACAAACTACCTTGATAAGATTTTTGGAAAGATTCACGAGGTAAGCTCGATCTACATGAATTTGACATATATATACAAGTGAACTACATGTACAAATTAAAATGTACATGTTCTGACTAATTATTGACTACTTGACTAATTAATGTTCCTTTTCTCAGGATATATTTTTATCAACCAATGAATTGCTCCACAATAATCTTTCTTGTGTATATTGAATGTTCAGCTAGAGTAGCTTCCTGTTAAATAAATCAAGGCTGTGGATTCTTTTGCAGTTATACAGTAATGCAATTTAGTTGCTCTGACCTATATTCCATGCTTGAATGACTATTATTATAGCTAAGATATGGTATTTAGAATTTTTCAGAACCACTAAATCAACTACCAGGGGTATGTACAAAAATACAGTTTTTCCTTAATCCATGAAATTTTCCTCTCAAAAATGGGAATAGTTATGTTATCTGTACTCTAAGGACAATGAACATGATGAAGGACAATGAAGGACAATGAAGGACATGAAGGACAATGAAGGACAATGAAGGACAATGAAGGACATGAAGGACAATGAAGGACAATGAAGGACAATGAAGGACATGAAGGACATGAAGGACATGAAGGACAATGAAGGACATGAAGGACATGACGGACAATGAAGGACCATGAAGGACATGAAGGACAATGAAGGACAATGAAGGACATGACAGACAATGAAGGACCATGAAGGACCATGAAGGACATGAAGGACAATGAAGGACATGACAATGAAGGACCATGAAGGACATGAAGGACATGAAGGACAATGAAGGACATGAAGGACAATGAAGGACAATGAAGGACATGAAGGACATGAAGGACAATGAAGGACATGAAAGACATGAAGGACAATGAAGGACAATGAAGGACATGAAGGACAATGAAGGACAATGAAGGACATGAAGGACAATGAAGGACATGAAGGACAATGAAGGACAATGAAGGACATGAAGGACATGAAGGACAATGAAGGAATGCTAGAAAGTTCCTGGGAGATTTTCCAAAAATTTGTTTTTGGTGGAAAAGTTTTGTTTCCCAATTTCTCATAAGAAATGTATGACAGAATGTATGAAATTCAATGTAAAAATGTAACAAATTTCTGTAGGAAAAACTATTATTACTTAGTGCATCGTAGTATTTAGCTTAAAGTGTATATTTCAAGCATGATGAGATGTCTTATTAAATGAGATAAATGGCTGCGTTACTTGGCAACAGTTTTTTAATGTATTGATAAGAATGATTCAGAAAAATATTAAAAGAGCTACAAGCTGTTTGTGAAAATTTTAGATTATGCTCATGCTTAAGGAAAACTGAATTACACAAAATTCTCTGTATAAAAAAGATTAAGGTTTGTCTTTTTTTTTTTTACAGAACTATGACACCCTAGACATGCTAGACGAAGTATTAGCACATATTTGATACTAAAGTTGTCTACAAAAATCAAAATGGCAGAAAATGGAAATCCTGAGTATGTGTGTACACTGAGTCCAGAACTTGTGAAGAAAGCACAAGAAGAACTAAATGAAAAACCAGAATGGAGAAGTCGGGATATACAAGCTCTGAGAGAAATGGTAGAAAAGGAAAAAGGTATGTCATGTAAGGTAATAAAATGGAGAAGTCCAAAAAAAGGTTCTTAGAGAAATGGTACAGATTTCTACAAAAGGTAAAGGGTATCATGGGTATGTCATGTTAAACTAGAATGAAGATGTCCAGGTATATGAGGGTCTAAATGGGGTTAACAGAAAGGAGAATAATGGTAAAAAAAAATAGTGAATAGAGAAAAATGAGTGAAAGATATAAAGAATAGAGAATAATGGGGTGCAAAAGTATAAAGAATAACTCTGGAAAATTAAAGAATATGGTAATTCAATACTGATTACAGAAATGACCTCTGTACAGAATAACGGAATTGTCTAATTATAGAAATATTTGATTGTACAGTGTAAAACCATTTTGATAATTTTACAGAATAAGAGTTATTTTTAAAGATATTTAAAGCAAAATGCTCTAAAAATTTAAAGAATACAGAAATTAAGGACCCCCCCCCCCCCCCCCCAACCAGACCCTCTTATATATAGAAAAAAAGTTTCTTTGCAGATTCTTGATTCTATGGTTTTAACGTTTGCTGCAAACAATGCTTATAGAAAAAACAATTTTTGTGAAACACAGAAATTTATAGTTAACTTCTAACAATGAAAATCATGAAAAAGTAGAACATTATAGAAATAATAAATCTACAAAATATGTTATTTACAGCTTTACAAAATGGTACATAATTTACATTATAATACTTCATGTCAAAATGCCAGATTTTGATTGGTTAATACCAGGGAGACAATTTACTCTATCCCATGGCAAATACTCTATTACCCTTCACGGAGACGCTTGATCAAATGTGCGCTTTAATAAATATGGATGGTTGTTATGTACAAGATGTCATAGTTTTTCACTTTGAATTTGAAATATAATCGAGAGTAACATGAGTAATAACAGAACATTCAGTATGATAAATTAAAAAACACTAAAGATTGTTACCCCTCGAAAAAACATTGTCAACCTTGCCTTCGCCTCAGTTGACAATGTTTTCTCGGGGTAACAATCTGCTCTTTCACCCTCTCAGCTATGTGTTTATATAATGTACATGAATTTACAAAATATATTGTCTTCTATCTGCAGTGAATATCGTAGAAAATTGGTATTCATAGAAATGAACCCACAGTAATTATCATTCATAATCATATTTTATGTTTCAGCTTTAAGAATTCGTACAGATGACGCTTTCTTGTTACGTTTCTTACGAGCCAAAAAGTTTGACTACGAAAGAGCATTTAATCTGATTATGACGCATTTCAAAATGAGAATCGATAGTGCAGAACTATTTGAAGGGCTGCGTCCTTCTGCTGTAAAGCAAGTTTTAGAGGCTGGCGTAACTGGCGTTCTGCCTCACAGGGACAAACTCGGACGAAGGGTGATTGTATTAAGGCCAGGTCAGTGTATACATCTGCATTCTGTATTCTTGAAATGAAATAAAGAAACGAAAAATAAATTCTTTTGTTCAAAAAATTTCTCCAGATTATTTATTGCTAGATAATATAAATTATTTAATGACAGAAATTATGACAGCTAATCTTTCTTTCGCTGCCTCAATAGGCAGGCAGCAATTTTCCAAGACATAATTTAATTCAATTAAAGAAAATCCTGAATTTTTATCAACAAATGCAGCTCATATAATGCATGCTATCATTTAACTGTTTATCTTGTTCTAAAATCATGCAATTTCATTGATGGTAATATATTCATCAGCTGCTCAGTGGACCTACTTTTCTCAGAAAAAAAACAGCCTGTGAAATTGGTAGTCGGCAGGCCTCTGTTAACATAAATTATGTGTATACCATCATGAACATGTAATTTATTATTTGACTCTTGGTTTTTTTCAGGTAAATGGAATCCAAGCAAATTTGGAATCAATGATGTATTCAGAACCAATTTTCTTACTATGTCAAGACTGATAGAGGTATTATTTTTGTTTAATATAAAGCTACATTATAAAACGCTAATACATAGGCCAAACAAATACAGTTCTTTTTCCTGCTTCCCTATATAGCTACCTACCCCAAATTTTCATGATCCATTTTTGGTTAAGGACCGTCAAACACTAGGATTTTTGGTTCAGCACTGTTTAAGTACAGATCATTTCTTCTTTACGTGCTATATAGTGTGTAAAATATTTGCAGAAAAATATCCTCATTTTACCTATACCGCCAACCCTTTTTTCAATAAGGCTTGAAACAGGTACTGTATATTCAGAAATTTGTAACGGGCCAATTTTCATAAAAATATAAACTCACATTTTCAGCTTTGAAAGCATTTGTATGCATCTTTTCTTGAAATGCAATAATAACCAATCTCACATTTTTGTCAGTTGTTTGAAAATGGCAATAATAAATGAACACAAGAATGTATGAATTTACAGTATACATATATATTTGTTTTGCTGAGGGGCATATTCTGAAATAAGGGGTGCAAAATCTGCTTTGCAGGTGATCTCCAATATTAAAATAAGGACATGTGGTATCATTGCCAATGAGACAATTATCCACCAGAGTACAAATGATGTGAATGAAAACAACTATAGGTCAGCCTTCAACAATGAGCTAAACCTGTGTTTGTATACTGTTTTGACTTAGAATGAGTAATTTTAATTTTTTTTTTGCTATTAAGAACAAGTGGGTAGTAAAGTTTAATGTATTTAAGCCTTACATAATTCATAAAATGTAGATACATGTACTAAGGGTAGATGTACTTTGTATACCTGTATTTTGTATTTCTGGGATTAAGTTTGCACACCATTTTTTTATACGACCGCAAAAAATTTTTTGGGATCGTATAATGGTATGATGTCGTCGTCGTCATTGTCCTAAGACACATTGGTTTTCCGGACAATAACTTTAGTTAAAGTGAATGGATCTCTATGAAATTTTTAAGAAGGTTCAATACCACAAAAGGAAGATTGGGATTGTTTTTGGGGGTGATGGTCCCAACCGTTTAGGAATTAAAGGGCCAAAAAGGGGCCAAAAACAAGCATTTTTCTAGTTTCCAGACAATAACTTGTGTGTTAGTGTATGGATCTCTCTCTGACATTGTAACACAAGGTTCCATATCACAAAGGGAAGTCTGGGATTGAGTTTGGGGTTAATTGCCCTAAACATGTAGGAATTGGCTATAGGGGCCAAAAAGGGCCAAAAACAAGCATTTTTCTAGTTTCCAGATAATAACTTGTGTTTAAGTGTATGGATCTCTCTAAAATTGTACTGCAAGGTTCCATACTACAAAGGAAAGGCTGGGATTGAGTAATGGGGTTATTGCTTCAAGGAGGGTTTCAAAAAGTTGGGGGGGGGGGGATTTTTTTTTCCAATTTATTTAGGGGATTCATATTTTTTTTTCAAAATTTGTCATATTTCGAATTTTTGAAAATTTTCAAGAAGAAATCTTCCATTGGACAGTATTGCGCAATAGATTTGAAAGATCTTTTTTAACCACATTTATTTTGTGTCAGAAACTTATATTATGTCAAAAATTTGATCACAATCCAAATTCAGACAGTATCAAGCTTGAATATTGTGTCCAAATTTGCCCCAACTCTTCAGGGTTGACCTCTGCGGTCGTATCAGGCTGCGCTCAGCGAAGCATTTTATATATTTCTAAGATGCATATTGTACAATGTTGTACACTTGTATTTTGTATATATCTAGGATGTATTTTGTACTTTATACACCTGTATTTTGTATTTCTAAGATACATGTTTATTGGTACACCTGTATTTTGTATTTCTTAGATACATGTTTATTGGTACACCTGTATTTTTGTATATCTAGGACACATGTATATTGGTACACCTGTATTTTGTATATCTAGGACACATGTTTATTGGTACACCTGTACTTTGTATTTCTAGGATACATGTATTTTGAAATACCTGTATTTGAATTTCAAGGATACATGTTTATTGGTACACCTGTATTTTATATTTCTAGGATACATCTATATTGGTACACTTGTATTTTGTACTTCTAGGATACATGTTTATTGGTTCACCTGTATTTTATATTTCTAGGATACATGTATATTGGTACACTTGTATTTTGTAATTTTTAGAATACATGTATATTGCTACACCTGTATTTTGTATTTCTAGGATACATGTATATTGGTATACCTGTATTTTGTAATTCTAGAATACATGTATATTGGAACACCTGTATTTTGTATTTCTAGGATACATGTATATTGGTACACCTGTATTTTGTAATTCTAGCATGCAGGCCAACTGATGGACGCCTCCGGGTGCGGGAATTTCTCGCTGCATTGAAGACCTGTTGGTGACCTTCTGCTGTTGTCTGTTCTATGGTCGGGTTGTTGTCTCTTTGACACATTCCCCATTTCCATTCTCAATTTTATGTATATTGGAATACCTGTATTTTGTATTTCTATGATTCATGTATATTGGTACACCTGTATTTGTTTTTCTAGGATACATGTTTATTGGTACACCTGTATTTTATACTTCTAGAATACATGTATATTGGTACACCTTTATTTTGTAATTCTAGGATACATATATATTGATACACCTGTATTTTATACTTCTAGAATACATGTATATTGGTAACACCTTTATTTTGTAATTCTAGGATACATATATATTGATACACCTGTACTTTGTAATTCTGGGATACATGTATATTGATACACCTGTATTTTGTAGGATGAGGAGACACAGATTAATGGTTTAGTAATGATGATGGATTTAGATGGTATCGGATGGGCTCATGCAAAGAGTATTTCACCATTGTATGCTCGTAAAGTCATGGGTTTAATACAGGTAAATTAAGCACCAGTTAATCAATAAACGTCTATACTCAATGCTCTACTCGCACTATATTTCCATATTTAGTGAAAAACGAAATTAGGGTCAAAACCCTTATTTAGCAAGTTATTGGAAATGTTCATTCGTTAGAAATGTGTACTAAGTCTCAAGTTGATGTGACAATAACTTCATGGTATGGTTAACTACCTTGACCAAAAATGTAATCCTCATAGGGAACGGATGGGCGAACAAATAACTGATTGACAAATTGACAGATGCACATGCCAGCAAAACATATGCTCCCCCCTTTACTATCATAGGCTGGACAAACAAATCATTCAGGTTTACATGTGAAGTATAGTAATTTGTAATTAGAAAATATTTTTTTCATTAAACATTCATACATAGTTAGATTGATATGACCAAATTGAATGATGAGAAAGGATTTGGTTGTTGTTCCTTAATTTGTATGTTATTTGGTCATCCCTACTTAACATCCAGTATCACTGCCTTATTGGTAGATTATTCTACAGTGTCTGTCTTTTCTAAAGTATTTAGGATTTGATTTGAACTGAATTACAAATGTATTTAATTTTTGAAATAATAATAAATTTTGTACTTCTTATTGATGGGTTCTAAAATTTTAATGTAATGAATACATGTATTTTGGTATTTTATGTAAGATCAAAGGCTTCAGATACAATTTTTTTTTCTTTAGTATTAAAATTTGCACAAATGAAAGGGGAAAAGAATTTGGCACTTTTACTTATGATATTGTAATATGATTAAAATTGTTCTCATTAAATTTTAGGATGCATTTCCAGCCAGATTTAAAGGTATGCATTACTTCAACGAACCAACAATCTTTGACTACATCTTTGCCATTGGTAAACAGTTCATGAAGGAGAAAACAGTTTCCAGGGTAACAATCAATTTTATTTTATTTTATTTTATTCTAAAAATAAGGGGACATGCACGTTTTGTACCCCCTCGGTTGACAATATTATGTAGACATACTTGGAAGTGGGTTAAAAGGAAGACAATTCAAGGGTTAACTGCACCATACTTTTTTATACAGTCCATGGAGTATAAATACATTAAAAACATTTGTAATAGCTTCATCTATTCAGACAAACCAATAGAAAAACAAAAGTTTTAACAGCTAACAGTATAAAACCTAGGCTCACAAATATTGCAATCATCTATTTCGGCTAAGATCACAGTGTGTTTTTCTTTTCTGTTTCAGTTACATTTCCATGGAAACAGATATGAAGAGCTTAAAGAATTCATAGATGAAGAAAATATTCCTGAAGATTATGGAGGGAAAGGTCCAAAATATTCAAATAAGGTGAATTATTTATAACTTTTTACCAAATTAAAGAGATCTAAGATACATGCTTTTGATTAACATCTGACAATATATTCAACAGACAATTTGTAAATTTTTTAATGAATCAAGAAAAAGTAATTTTTTTATAAATACATCTTCATGTTATATTAAATGTAAAATAGTAAATAGATAGGTTTAGATATGATGTAGTTTGAGTTTGAGTTACTTCCCTTGGCTGCCAGTAAGGAGGGGTAAATGGTTGATTTTATTGTTGAGCCTGCGACAAGTTGCAGAAAGCTAGACATAGGGATTAGTGATCCGGTGGCATTTACAAACTTCTTAAAAGCAATATATTTCAGACAGTAGAAGACCTGGATCCTTTATACTTTGTTTTTAGATGCCTTATGTTATGAAGTTTCCGTCTGTCATATGTCCATTGTCCTTGACCTCATTTTCCTGGTTCAGTCACTACTTTAAAAAAAAGTGAAGATTTTTAGTATTCTTAATTTCTCTCTTATTATGAGTTAAAGGATAACTATATTTAGTATGTGCGTACCTTGCAAGGTCCTCATGCCAGACAGTTTTCACTTGACCTCTACCTCATTTCATGGATCAGTGAACAAAGTTAAGTTTTCGTGGTCAAGTCCATATCTCAGATACTGTAAGCAATAGGTCTACTATACTTGATGTATGGAATGATTGTAAGGTGTACATGTCCAACTGGCAGGTGACATCTAACCTGGACCTCATTTTCATGGTTCAGTGGTTAAAGTTAAGTTTTTGTGTCTTGGTCTGTTTTACTTATACTGTAAGCAATAGATCAACTATATTTGGTGTATGAAAATATTTTATGACGTACATGTCAGTCCGGCATGTTTTATTTGACCTTGACCTCATTTTTACTGTTCATTGCTCAATGTTAAGTTTTTGTTTTTTGGTCTGTCTGTCTAATACTATAATCAATAGGTCAACTATATTTGGTGTATGGAATGATTGTAAGGTGTATATATGTCTGTCTGGCAATTATCATCTGACCATGACCTAATTTTCATGGTTCATTGGTCAATCTTAAGTTTCCTGGTTAAGTTTGTTTCTTAGATATTATATGCAATATGTCAACTATATTAGAAGCATGTAATGATAGTTAGGTGTACATGTCTGTCTGGCAGGGTTCATCTGACCTTGACCTCATTTTCATGGTTCATTGATCAATGTTAAGTTTTCTTCATTATTTTTGTTTCTTAGATGTGCAATTGGTCAACTATATTTTAAGCATATTTGGTGTATGGAATGATTGTAAGGTGTACATGTATTTACAGTTTGGTTTATCTGACCTTGACCTCATTTTCTTGGATCATGTTAAGTTTATGTGATAGTTGTAATAAAGCTTTATATTTAGGACTATCAACATAATATCAATGGTTAGTAAAGAAGGCGAGACATTTCAGCGTGTGCACTCTTGTATATATTTTAAATACAAGTTCATATATTTAATGTAAAACAGTAAAACTCAAGTAGTTTCCAAGTCCAAGAAACTTTAAATGATATACTAAAAATATACCAAGGGGAAATAAGCAGACTCTTTTATACTTAAGATTCATTCATTAAAAATCCTTACTTGAAAATGAATGCAACATTTCTTTAGAACGTGCAATTTATCTTTCTAAGAGTAATCAAGTGTTTTTCATGAGAAGTTGATTTCAAATATATTAAAAATGTGGTATGATTACTAGTGATACAATATCTGTAAATTCTGAGATTATTGCATGCATCTATTATTGCAATTTCGACATGGCAGACAAAATTTTGAGAATAATTGGAAAAGCTGCTTCCAAATATATGTACAAGATTTCAGACTAAGAGTTCTTATTATTGGGATACTTACCCAGTCACATTATTCGCAGTAATTTCTGGATTTACAGCAACCTCCAGAGTTCAAATGACAAAAGGTCAAGGATGTTAACAGCCATACCCATACTGTTTACAAAGCTATAAAAAGGCCCCAACATGACGAAATGAGAAACACTATTTACGGCTGATTTTGTTGTGTTGTAGATATATTCAATTATTTTCTGCCATCAGAACAAACTCATTGCAGAAAGGTTTGGTGACAAGGTTTACCTGGCTATTCTAAATTGTAATTTTTTCATGGAATTTACCTGAAAATAACAGCTGCAGACATGTCTTATTTGATGGTATTGAAAGGTTGTATATCTACAATGGAACTTCATATTTCTTTACATTATAATTAAAGGAATGGATGGACGAACTGTTAAGGCTTGATGCACACTTTGACAATGAAGCAAAATATGGACTGGTGGATGGTAAATTAAAGAAACCCACGATGAAGGAAGATGCTATTGACTGTATGGTGGGATCCTACAGGAAGTTAGATGTTTAATACTGACAATTTTATCTTAGGATTTGTTAACTATTACAACTCATCACTAAATAGTTCTTGTCTAGGAGTATATTTTACCCTGTTTGATTATGAAGTAATTTCCTCTACACCTTTTTTCTGACATGTTCAAGCCCTTTTATGAATTTGAAATTCAAAAAAATATATACTTCCACCTATTTATATGTCCGGTTTTGAAAAGAATTAATCGAATGTTACTACAAACAATAAAATCACTCTAGTGAAAACAGGACTATAATAAATAATACAGAATTGGCTATGTTAGGATATGTAGTGTTTCTGTTTTTCTAATTAGGCACTTGAAAATTGCAATTAACACTTTTCACATTTAATGGGTTCCGAAGCCCTTTTCTGGTTTATCTTCACCAAATTATCATATTGATGTCAGTTAGCAAAAAAATGGTTAGTTATAATGAGAGTACTGCTGTTTTTGTTATTATACGACCGCAAAAAAATTTTTGTGGTCGTATATTGGTATGACGTTGGCGTCGTCGTTGTCGTCGTCGTCCGAAGACACATTGGTTTTCGCACTCTAACTTTAGTTTAAGTGAATGGATCTCTATGAAATTTTACCACATGGTTCAATACCACAAAAGGAAGGTTGGGATTTTGGGGGTTATGGTACCAACAGTAAAGGAATAAGGGGCCAAAAAGGGGCCAAAAATAAGCATTTTTGTAACTTCCAGACATAACTTGTGTGTTAGTGTATGGATCTCTCTGACATTGTACCACAAGGTTCCATATCACAAAAGGAATGCTGGGATTGATTTTGGGGGTAATTGCCTCAAAATTTTAGGAATTAGGGGCCACAAAAGGGGCAAAAAACAAGCAAGGGATTTTTTTTTTTTCCTTTTTTTTCTTTTTTTCCTTTTTTTTTTCTTTTAAAATTTTCCATTTTAAGTTGGTTATTTCTGATTTATATTTAAAAGCAAATAATAATGATATGGTAGGAGATACACACCAAGCAGGATGTGTAAATTATTATATAATAAGTATTGTGCAATAGCAAGAAATTTTCAATTGCACAGTATTGCACAATAGCAAGAAATCTTCAATTGCACAGTATTGCGCAATAGCAAGAAATCTTCAATTGCACAGTATTGCGCAATAGCAAGAAATATCCAATAGCACAATATTGCGCAATAGCAAGAAATTGTCAATTGTACAGTATTGCGCAATAGCAAGAAATATTTAATTGCACAGTATTGTGCAAAAGAAGATACTTCGTATAAATTTCTTATTTCTTGACCAATTTCAATGGGGTTCTTTAATATGCTGAATCTAACCGTGTATTTAGTTTTTGGATTTTGGGCCCCGTTTTTAAATTGGTCCACATTGA
This sequence comes from Mytilus californianus, assembly GCF_021869535.1. NCBI lineage: Eukaryota > Metazoa > Mollusca > Bivalvia > Mytilida > Mytilidae > Mytilus > Mytilus californianus. The sequence continues at coordinate 4,750,013 of NW_026262615.1, forward strand.
GGTCCAAAGGGTCCAAAATTAAACTTTGTTTGATTTCATCAAAAATTGAATTATTGGGGTTCTTTGATATGCCAAATCTAACCGTGTATTTAGATTCTTAATTTTTGGTTCCGTTTTCAAATTGGTCTACATTAAGGTCCAAAGGGTCCAAAATTAAACTTAGTTTGATTTTAACAAAAATTGAATTCTTAGGGTTCTTTGATATGCTGAATCTAAACATGTATTTAGATTTTTGATTATGGGCCCAGTTTTCAAGTTGGTCCAAATCGGGGTCCAAAATTAAACTTTGTTTGATTTCAACAAAAATTGAATATATGGGGTTTTTTGATATGCTGAATCTAACCATGTATTTAGATTTTTGATTTTTGGGCCCCATTATCAACTTTGTCCACATTGAGGTCAAAAGGGTCCAAAATTAAACTTTGTTTGATTTCATCAAAAATTGAATTCTTGGGGTTCTTTGATATGCTGAATCTAACCATGTATTTAGATTTTGGATATTGGACCATAATAGTTGAATGTCCAATTTAAAATTTTTAAGTTCTTAGACCACATTCATTCTGTGTCAGAAACCTATGCTGTGTCAAATATTTAATCACAATTCAAATGCAAAGCTGTATCAAGCTTGAATGTTGTGTCCATACTTGCCCCAACTGTTCAGGGTTGACCTCTGCGGTCGTATCAAGCTGCGCCCTGCGGAGCATTTTATTTGCATTGCTAAGTATATTTTCTTCCTTCATACATGAACATTGTCCCTACATGAAATTTACAATCAACTACCTCTGTTTGATTATGTTGTGTTTTTATGTACACTTACAGTTTTTTGTTACACATATCTTATGTATTTACATATCTTTTTATTGATGTTTGGTCAGCTATGTAGACTTATAGCTGGTCAGTTATGTAGCCATTAATTGATTTATTAAATCTGTTTTTTGTTGCTGTTTTTGTTATACATGTAATTACTTGAAAAAACACCGATTACTTCTAACTGTTGAGGGTGGGGTAGGGGGTATTACAAATAAGGACACTAAACTCTATAAAGTTACTTTGATGTAAATTTATTACTTCTGACTGTAAAGGTTGGGTTTTACAATACAAACAAGGGAACTAACTCTTTAAAATTATTTAGAAGTAGATCATGTAGATTGACTTTTAGGTGTATTTTACAAAAGGAAAATAATTCTTTAAAGTTATTTAGAAGTAGATTGACTTCTAGGTGTATTTTACACAAGAGAAATAACTCTTTAAAGTTATTTAGAAGTAGATTGACTTCTGGGTGTATTTTACACAAGGGAACTAACTCTTTAAAGTTATTAAGAGGTAGATGGACTTATACACAAGGGAACTAACTCTTTAAAGTCATCTGAATGTTTTAATGACTTTGTAACATGGACAAATCTTTCTTAAATTGTGGAATATCTCTTGATTTAATAATAGGAGGATGTAATGTCTCAAATGAAATGAATAACAATACAAATGAAGAAAATTAAACAAAAGGAATATTATTTAACAGATCTGTTGGATACCCCTCAATTGTATATATTTATTATGATGAAGTTGCTAGATTCAAACCAAAGTTTGAAATCCAGATTTTTAATAATTTTTTTAGTTTATTGGCATTTTATATTGAAATGTACAATTTGGTGAGTTGATTTTAAGTTCTTTTTCCAATGATGGAATTTTTATAATGTATATACATGTATTTGCATACATAATTAGCATAAATCTTGTGTAATCAGTAAAAAATAATCAATAAAGAAAAATTAAAGTTGTAATTCAGATGAAACTTAATTCATTTGCATAGTGTTTTATTGAGTGACAATGATCTAATTGAAGGTTTTTTTGATTTGTTGAAACCAATTGTCATTTTAGAATTAACATGTTTCCAATTCTAGATTTATTTTGGCAAAGGGAAACATCTCTAAAGCAGGATAAATTGTGGTTCCTGTGTTGTCATAAAAAGTATCAGTAACAGACCTGCCAACTTTTGAAAATCCCCTCATTGTGCACGACCAGATTTTTTAAGGGCTACAATTGATGCGGCGTTTCTGTGTGCATTTGAGATAGTCTAATATCTCTTCTTTTTTCTTTTGATGTACTGATGATGAGCTAATAAGTCTTGATTTCTTTTATTTGCATGATTCTTGTACTTATTAATTGGCAAAATAACTTAAGAATAGAGAAAAATGGCCTAAAAAAATAAAAGATACAAAGTGAAGACCCCCCTCCTTTTCCCCCTCCAAAGACCTTCTTATCTTTGCACCATGACTCAAAAGACCTAAACCTAAATATCTCAAAAACCAAAGCAGTTAGAGCAAATCTGACATGGGGGTAAAAGTGTTCATAAGGTAAAGTTCTATCAGCCCTTAAATTTTCAGATGAATCTAAAAACCCATTGTTGGGTTGCTACCACTGAATTGGTAATTTTAAGGAAATTTTGCAGTTTTTGGTTATTATCTTGAATTATATTTAATGATAAAGATAAACTGTAAACAGCAAATATGTTCAGCAAAGTAAGATCTACAAATAAGCTAAATGACCAAAATTGTCAAATGTGTCCTTAAGGAGTTATTGCCCTTTAAAGACAATTTTTCACAATTTGTTCATCTATAGTTTGCTTACTTTAAAAAATCTTCTCCTTTGAAACTTGGGCTGAATGAGTTTCAGAGTATCTAGTATAAATTTTGAATTTTTTTTTCTTGTACGTCGAGAAACATAGCCACTATGGCTAAAATGGAACATAGGGGTAAAATGTATTTCTTTGCTTTTGAAGAAAATATGACAGATACAAAGACCATCTCAATGGAATTTTTCAGCCACTCATTAATAAATATTAAAAAGCAAAAATAATCATTGATGAAAGATTTAAACAAAAAATTACAGATGAGCGATTCAGGCTCTTGAGAGCCTCTTGTTTTATTTGAAAATGGCTTATTTTTTATGTGTTTTTTTTTTTTTTTTTTGTGGTACAGAACTGTTATGATCTCATTATAATATGACTCAATACTAACTTTTGTTTTCATTTTCTATATTTTTTCTGATTTTGGATGGAAATTTTTTAATATTTTGTTGAAGTTTACCTTGCTATAACGAATCCATTTGTTTTGATGATATTTATTATTTAGAAAGTTTGTTTTTTTTATTTTATCATATTTTTTCTTTTTTAAGGAGGGAGGTTGAGCTTCTTATTTTAATTAACAAAGATTCTTTTTTTACACTTTAGAAGTTATTCAAGATCTGTTTTGTATTATGGGTATACTGTATAACGTCTATGATTCTTGTATTAATGTGAAAAAAAGGAAGCATGGATTATTATATCTGTTTAGAAATCACAAATTTAATTATGAAAGCATTATTTGTTTGCAGCTATTACTAAAATCAAATTGATTTTTTAATTGTTTAATTTTTGTCTCATCTTTGTTAAATGTGGCAGAATGCAAGGCAAAGGAATAAGTACTTCTTGGCGGTGGTATTAGGCATACACTATTTGTTAGAACTATAATATTTCTGAAGGTATAGGTATCAGATCTAGATAATTTATATCTTATATAGATTGCCTTATGGTCTAAAGTTTCAGGCTGGAATTTGCCAGTTGCCATTGACCTCAATTTGTTGGTTCTGTAGATATATAGATAGATGCTGTACTGATTATTTTATTACTGTGGATTCATATATTTTCGTGGATTGAGGAGAACGAGTATTTGATTTCGTGGTTTTCCAAAAGTCTGCACATTTTTATAAAGCAAATTTATATTTCGTTGAATATTTAAATTCTGACTTTCATTATAAAATTCAGTCATAATCAGTAAAGCTGACAATGCATTTCAGTGTATGCACTCATGTTTTCTAGTGTTTTAGATGTGTATTAGAGAATGCCTGTATACGTAGTAAGATCAGTAGTTTACAAAAATTCATTATAACCAAGTATATTTACTTGAGTGATAGATTAAAATTCACTTAAAGTTGATAAGCTGTCTAATAATGTATGTTATAGAAATATTGTTACCATTGTTTTTGTAATTTTGTGAGCATTATTTTTCTACAGAATAAAATTCATTACTGGTTTCTGATCAGTAATATAAAGAATATGTGTCATTTTCTTTTTTTTGCAGAAAGTATAAATTATCATAGTATGTCAACAAACTTCTTCTTTTCTGTTCACCTTGTTGGACCATCTCATTGTCTCTGTGTCAGGTTTGGGTCATTTTTTATTCCCCACCTAGGGGCATTATGTTTTTTGGTCTGTGTGTCCATTTGTCTGTCCGTCTGTCCCACTTCAGGTTGAAGTTTTTAGTCTTCAGGTTAAAGTTTTTGGTCAAGGTAGTTTTTGATGGAAGTTGAAGTCCAATCAACTTGAAACTTAGTACACATGTTCCCTATGATATGATCTTTCTAATTTTAATGCCAAATTAGAGTTTTGACCCCAATTTCACGGTCCACTGAATATAGAAAATGATAGTGTGAGTGGGGCATCTGTGTACTATGGACACATTCTTGTTTCCTCCTCTTCTCGGAATTTGCTTTGTGAGTGGAGGTTCAAGTTTGCATGAATATTAAAAGTGTAATGTTAAGAAGATAGGGACCTTTGGTTGCAAAGTGATCTATGTAGTTCATATTTTTTGCATTCGATTTTCTCTCCACAGTTTTCTCTTCATTTGTCTCTTCAGACATATTTTTAAGTATTACACACATCAACATAGTACACCAGACAACTCCCATGCACTATACACATCAACATGGTACACCAGACAAATCCCATACACTAGACACATCAGCATAGTACACCAGACAAATCACATGCACTAGACACATCAACATGGTACACTTGACAACTCCCATGCACTACAGACATCAACAAATACATCAGACAACTCCTATGCACTAGACATATCAACATAGTACACCAGACACTCCAATGCACTATACACATCAACATAGTACACAAGACAAATCCCATAAACTGAACACATCAGCATAGTAAACCAGACAAATCCCAAGCACTAGACACATCAACATAGTACACCAGTCAACTCCAATGCACTACAGACCAACAAATACACAAGACAATTCCCATGCACTAGACACATCAACATAGTACACCAGACAACTCCCATGCACTAGACACATCAACATGGTACACCAGACAACTCCCATATACTATACAATTCCACAAAGTACACCAGACAAATCCCACACGCTAGACACATCAACATAGTACACCAGACATCTCCCATGCACTAGACACATCAACATGGTACACCAGATAAATCCTATGCCCTAGACACATCAACATGGTACACCAGACAAAACCCTTGCACTATAAAGATCAACATAGTACACCAGAAAACTCCCATTCACTATACACATCAACATGGTACACCAGACAACTCTTATGCCCTAGACACATCAAAATAATACACCAAACAACTCCCATGCACTAGACACATCAACAAATACATCAGACAACTCACATGCACTAGACACATCAACATGGTACACCATACAACTCCTATGCACTATACACATCAATATGGTACACCAGACAACTCTTATGCCCTAGACACATCAACATAATACACCAAACAATTCCCATGCACTAGACACATCAACAAATACATAAGACAACTCACATGCACTAGACACATCAACATGGCACACCATACAACTCCTATGCACTATACACATCAACATAGTACACCAGACAACTCCCATGCACTAGACACATCATCATGGTACACCAGACAAAACCCATGCACTTGACACGTCAACAAAGTACACCAGACAAATCACATGCCCTTGACACATCAAAATAGTACACCTGACAAAACCCATGCACTAGACACGTCAGCAAAATACACCAGACATTTCCAATGCCCTAGACACATTAACATAGTACACCAGACAACTCCCATGCACTAGACACATCAACATGGTACACCAGACAAATCCCATGCCCTAGACACATCAACATGGTACACCAGATAAATTCAATTCACAACACACCTCAACATATATAGCATACTAAACAAATGGCATACTATGGACACATCAACGAAGTACATCAGACATACCCCATACACAAAACAGTCCGCCAAGGAACTCAACATGCAGAACAACATTACCAGCTTACAGATATTCTTGATGACAATGGATTAACTCAATTAGTACAAGAGCCAACTAGAAATAAAAACACTTTGGACCTTCTTATAACCAACTGTCCTAGTAAACTGATGAGACTTGATGTCATTCCAGGAATTTCAGACCATGATATTGTGTATGCAGAAATGAACACCAATCCAATGACAAACAAACAAAAGCCAAGAAAAATCCAACTGTATAGAAGAGCTAAATGGGACAGCATAAAAGAGGATATGAATTTGCTTTATATCAAAATTCAAAAAGAAAGCCTGAACAAGAAGACAAACATCAATATACTCTGGAACATGTTCAAAGAAGACCTAGAAAGCAGTACTAACCAGCATATACCTTCCAAAGTATGCAAGACTAAGGACAAAAACCCATGGATAACCCAGGAAATCAAAAAACTTATGAGACGAAGAGACCGAGCTTATAAAAAGAAAAAGAAATCAAACCATGCTACTGATGTTAAAAGATTTAAACAACTGAAACAAACCATCCAAAGAAAATCAAGACAAGCCTATTGGAAGTATATAGAAGACATAATAACTCCAGAAGATAACGAGGACATCCGTTCACCAACAAAAAGATTCTGGACCTATATCAAACACAAGAAAAGTGATAAAAATGGAGTAGCACCACTTAGAAGAAATGGGAAATTAGAAACTGACCCAATAAATAAAGCAAATATTCTAAATGATCAATTTCAATCAGTCTTCTCTGCTGCATGTCCAATCAGTAAACGAGATTTTGAAAAGAAAAAACTCATGTCAGATCTACCAGAAAATTATCCAGACAGCGAACAAATAATCATCACAATTAATGGAGTGGAAAAACAGCTGAAAAATCTAAAACCACACAAGGCTGCTGGACCAGACAACATCAAGCCAATGATTCTGAAAGAACTAGCCAGTGAAATTGCTCCAATCTTAACCATCATATACAATTTTTCAATGGAGGAAGGAAAGATACCCGATGACTGGCGAACTGCAAATGTCACTCCGGCATATAAGAAAGGCCAGAAATACATAGCAGCTAACTATAGGCCAATATCCCTAACATGTATTTGCTGCAAAATAATAGAACACATAGTCACCAGTAACATCATGAAACATGCAGAGGTAAATAACATACTATACCCATTACAACACGGCTTCAGAAGTAAAAGATCATGTGAAACACAACTCCTTGAATGTATCGATGACATCACAAAAAACCTGGAAAACGGAAAACAATCAGATCTGCTAATACTTGACTTTTCAAAAGCTTTTGATAAGGTGTCCCACAGCTTACTCCTCCATAAATTACACCATTATGGCATCCGAAGTAAAACAAACAAATGGATAAAGGAATTTCTCACCAATAGAACCCAGGTAGTAGTTGTTGAAGGCGAAACATCTGACAAAGTAAAAGTAGAATCCGGAGTACCGCAAGGATCAGTATTAGGACCCAGTCTTTTTCTGTTCTACATCAACGACCTACCAGAAGGCTTACACTCCACAGTGAGACTGTTTGCGGACGATACTGTGGTCTATTTGACAATTTCATCAGACAGCGACTGCCATAAACTCCAAGAAGACCTGGACAAACTGGCAAAATGGGAAGAACTCTGGAAAATGGAGTTCCATCCTGAAAAATGTAGTGTCCTCACTGTTACAAAAAAGAAAAAGCCAACCAAGTGGGACTATAAACTCCACGGCCATACTCTGGTGCATGAAACATCAACTAAATACCTAGGCTGCACCATCGCAAATGATCTAGATTGGGGAGAACATATAAACAACATCACAGGAAAAGCCAGCCGAAGCCTTGGTTTCCTACATCGAAACCTCCACATTAGCTCAAAATCCATCAAAGAGCATGCCTATAAAATATTAGTAAGACCGCAAATGGAATACGCCACGACAGTATGGGACCCGTACCAGCAAAACCACATAGATAAAATTGAAAAGGTACAAAGAAGAGCTGCACGATATGTAACCAGCAGACATAGAAATAGATCAAGTGTCAGCAACATGATAAATGAATTAGGATGGAAAAGCTTACAAACAAGACGAAAAGAAGCACGACTCATCATGTGTTACAAAATAACAAACGACCTTGTAGCCATAGACAAGAATAAATATCTACAAAAACCAACAAGAAGCTCAAACCGGACAGGACAACATACTTACCTATTACAGCCAGCCACCAAAGACTGTAGGAAATGGTCCTTCTTCATAAACACCGTCAAGGATTGGAACAAACTGCCACCAGATACCGCCACAGCAAAGTCTCTTGAGATATTCAAGTCTCAAGTCACCAAAACCACAAACTAAATCAACAGAACAATTTGTTTTTATCCTGTTTTTAACCTGTTTTTAATCATGCGCAACTTGCCAGAATATTCATCATGTTGAATGTGGGCAGTATATGGAAGAAGAAGAAGAAGACACAGCAACGAATTAAAACAAATTTCCTATGAAGTATACACATCAGCGAAGTACACCAAACAAATCCCATGCAGTAGACACATCAACGTATAATTGTTTTTTGTATATGAAACTACTTATTGTGCAGTGTATAATTATTTTCCATCACCACAGTCATCGATTTTTCATAGTAAAATACGTTATTTTATGGGTTATGATCTTCATTTAATTTTATTATTGGTTGACTTCAGTTGAATTGTTCAGTTGGTCTACATTTTGTTTAAACCAAAGATTTTAAAATTGGCAAGTGTTATCTATCTGTTAAGCATACGACATTTAAATGTAGGTGCAAAGACTGATCGGTTCATTCATAATATAATACTTGAACTGACAAGAATGGGAAGTTTTTCTGCGTAACGTTTCAAACCTTGTTTTTTCCTAGCAGGTAAAAATCACGACCAATCGTGTCTGTCAACAACAAAGCAGGGTAAAGTCATATCTTATCATCGTGTCATTGTCCTTAAAGATGCATATTGAATTTGCCGCTCGACACTAGGTAGCGATAAGACAATCCGTAAAAGTGTATTATGTCTATCCGTAAGTCTTCTTTTAAATTTTGAAAATCTTCAGATATTAAAATTAAACTAATAGTACAAATGGATTCAAATGAGCCTACAATCATTATTGGGAAAAATAGTTTGAAAAGGTTGAAAATTCCACTGCTTTACTGTATGTCATACAACAGCCTTCAACACTGAGAAAAACCCACAGTCGGCTATAAAATGCTCCGATATGAAAAGTGTGAAACAATTCAAACGAGAAAACTAACAGCCTAAATTATAACAAAATAATTTCCGAAAAAAAAAACCCAAATATGACAGACATGAACAAACGACAACCACTGAAATGAGACCATATACAATTTCACCTTCGGATTTTTCGGCAGTGTATTCGTAAGATCATGTAAGAGGGTGGTAAAGGGTTATTTTCGTGCAACGTGATCGCCGTTTTTTATTTCACGTTCAACGTGTTTTTACTTTTTTATTTAACGTTCAGTCGTGCAAGACAGGTGCCTCGTTCAACGTGTTCTGCTTATTTAATTTTACGTGCATCGTGATTTTCAAATGCTTATTTTGCGTGCTCGATATTTTTCAAATAAAATTCAAATACTTGGCAGGGGTCAAGAAATACTTTTTTAAAAGCCGTAAACCATTTACATCATAAATGTGTATACTAAATCGGGAATAACAAGTAAAACAGAGAGTTTATATATACAAGAAGACAGTGACTCAGTCACAAAAGGTTCACAACAGTCTTTATTTTTCGTGCAACGTTCATGACAGAAATTATTTCACGTTCAACGTGAAATTATGTCTTATTTCACGTTTTTTCCGTGCAAACACCCCCTTTTACCACCCTCATGTAACGTTGCTCATTTTTTTTTAGTGTTCTGTGTATTTTTATTGTTTTTTTCTGTTTTCTTCTGTAACTCGTTACCACACTACAATATCATTATCAACACTATTCTAAATAGATTGAGCTGGGATGCAAAAAAATAAAAAAATCAGCTAAGAGACGACAAGCTTTTTAAAATAGCTATTACTTGTGTATTTACAGCTTTGTCGTATTTTGGTTTGTTTCACTCCCTAGTCTCTTTGGAGCTCCGTTGGTAATATAATTAGATTTGGCGTTAAGTGTCAGGAACTTTCCGGTCTATTTATACAAAGACGTAGCTATTTAGGATGAATAAGTGAATGATTAATATTGTTGGCATTCCTGGTGACACAGTAAGTTACGATCAGTATATTACCAGTAAGTTTATTTGTAAGAATACAACATTCTATTGAACTAAAATATTTATTTCCAAATAATGATTTTACTTCTTTTTAGTATGTACAGTATTCATGTTGTTGATTTCAGTTGACATAAATTCTTGGAAAGTTTCTAATTTTCGTGCATTATTATATATACAATTATTAATAACAATACGGTACCTTCATCTTCAGTCAGGGATATATAACTCTATAGGGTTATTACAGAAAAATAACATACATTTGTTATTGTGGACTAAAAAATCAAAGATCTGTGATAACATATGTATGTTACATGTTTCAAAGGGACAATATTCATCACTAGTTTAGTTAAAATGCATACAAGTTCTATTGATATTACTATTGTCTTTATGTATACTTAACTATAGAAAGATATAACAGTTCATAGTTTGCCAATTTTGCATAGTACACCTATATGTTATTACAGAAAAAATATGCCTGTAATAACTTAAGGATGTTATCACAGCTTCTCTATATCACTCAAAAACATTTTCTCAGACATACATCATGCTTAATTACAATGTATTTTAATTTATTATAAGAAATAATGACCAGAGCATGTAATGAGGTTCTGGGAAGCTTCCCAGTAAGTCCCAAGTGTCTCATATAATAGGTTTCATTCCTTTAATAACTAAGCTATGTTATTACAGCTAATTTTATCCCTTAAAAGCCTCGTCTCATTGATTTATCATGGTTAATAAAAAAAGTATTAATTTTTAATTAGAAAATTAATTATCAAGACTATGCATTTAGTTTCTGCACAAAGTCTCAAGAGTTCCCTAGAGCCTATTATAAATTAAAATATTTTTGATATATTTTACAAATAACAAACATATGTTATTGCAGATTTAGAAAATTAAAGGAATAAAGAGTAGACAACTCATGAAAGTATCTGTAATAACACACACAAGTTATTTTCTGTAATAACCCTATAGAGCTATATCTCTGACTGATCTTTTCTTGTTACCGTTACACTATAGCAAAATACTACATTCAAATCATAAAGATCATAAAGGCCATGTATAAAAAAGATTTTTTTTTTGCATTTTTCTAGGATACAACAAATAAAAGCTTTCTGAAAGGCATAGGCGCAGTAAAACTCCGCTCACACTAGCATTTTTTGAATCGATCTAAATAAAACCAGTTAACATTCACATTATTTTTAATCCTAACGATCTCTATCGTTCTAATCTGAACCACTGCGTTCACACTACAATTATATATTTGGGGTGGGGATTGTCCTTGTAAATATTGAACATTGTAAATACGTTAGTGACACATCTACATTTCTACTGTAAAACATTGTATATTAATTGTTAACTTATTCTTATATGGAAAATGCATGAAATATTTGCCACTGGACTAAAACCAACTATTAATCAATCATATTGCCTGCCATAAAAAGACAAAGAAAATGTAATGTTTCAAATCCCATGAATCTTGTCATTAGTTAATTGTTTGCGTACAAAAAGGTTTTGTCAAATGAAAAAATGCAATAAAAGGGAGATAACTTCTAAAGGGGATGATGAAATCCTTAACAGGGTCATCTGGTAATACTGTGTGATGAGGTCTATATGTGCTTTAAATTTGGTCTTGATAACTTTAATAGAAACGTTGGGAGGGCATGTCAAAAAAATGTTGGAAGAAAAAAAAAAAGAAAAAACATTAGAAAAACAATAAGGTCTTTCCTAACGGAGTGGAAAGACCTTAATAAGTGAATAGAGAATAAAGAAAATATTATATTAAAGAAAAAGGGTCTTTCTGGTTCAATTTAAAAGTAACAATGCTTGAAATGGACTAAATGTTCACCTGAAAAGGTAAATCTACTCTCAAGTACTACTGTAGTCATGATAGTGTTGTCATTTAATAGAAGATTTTGACACACTTTGATGGTTTTCATTAGGCCATGGATGATTGAAATGCAAACACATATATATAGTGTGTAATGGGAATACAATTTTGAATGATAGGACACTTTTGGGCATTTAATTTGTTTCAAGGTAGGACTATCATATAGATTTTTTACTTTATTTATACATATAATATTATGGATGACATACATGTATGATCAACCTGTTGTAAAATCTTTTTCCTGCAAGTATTTTTGGTTTTTTTTCTGATAATACAATTTAAGCAATATATAATATTTACCAGTAATCATAGAACTATATATAAATTTTCATTTGTATTACACATAAGCAAGATCAAGTTAATGGCATGATCTATGCTAAGTTCTCGGGGAAAGGGAGATATAAAGATATGTACAATGATGTATACGTATATAGTTAAATTCTTTCTCTATCGGCATGATTGCTAAGGCTGTATAGAAATTAATCGTATTTTGTTTTGTAATATGTGTCACTGTCTATCTGAAATACATTCCTGAAAACATTGTAAACATGGTAAAAGCAAGTTTTAGATCCAAAAGTTTAAATTTTCCCTAATGGTGGGGGTAATTAAAAATCAGAATAATGTACACAAAAAAAACCCCATGAATGTTCGAATTTAGAGAGTAAAAGTCTGCTCTAAGTCCCCTGGATCTGCCCCTGATAATTCATTCGAATTGCATTTATTTGAACTAACATTTTGTTTTACTTTAACATGTTTAAAGCAGTTAAGATCATGTTAAGGTGACTAGTATTTGTGACAGCGATATTTTCCTCTTTGTTTTATTTCGTGGAAATTCAAACTTTATCTAAAAGCAAGCGACTATTGTTCTCGAAATTGTTATCTTACATGTTGAGAAGTTAATCCATTTTAATCCTAGCATTGTCCATTTCTTGTTATCATATATATGTTTTTTTAATTGTATTATTTGTTTGAATCATTAAGTGACAAATTTCATTATTACATGTAGTTATGATTAAGTAAGATTACGTAATTCATATTAGATCGTTTCTATGTAAATGGTCAGTTGGATACCAGCGGTCAAGCTGTACGGACGCCGTGCATTTACAGTGACATTCATTGTGTTTATTGGAATTACCATTTGTTTTATCTTTTCGGAATATTACCGTTGAACTTTTATTGTAATTAATGTATTGCACTATTGAAGAAGTTATATATAAACCATCGTAAAGCTTAACTTAGTTTTGTTGACTTTAGACAGTGACTTTCCCCCAGAATTCTAAATATAACAGGAACGACGAAAACCCCTGATATAAATATATATAGCTGGTCATGTTTATGACACATTGGTTGATCTAGCTATTAAGGTAAAAAGTCTGATAAGTTTATAAATTATGTAAGGAAATCTTAACAATGTTTAAGCAGGAAAATATGTCAGCTTTATAAAAATGTATTAAAAAGATTATTTATTCATATTTTAGGAAATGTATGTACAAATACCATGAATACCAGGAAATGAAGATTATATTTGCAGTAAAATTTTAAACTGTTTTGATCAAAATTTCTATTCTTGTTTATTTAAAACATGCAATCGACTTTATTCAAATTTAAATACTCCTTTACTAAGCTGTGTAAAAATAATTTAGTTCAAAAGGTGGAATTTTCAAGTTGGTTGTTTTAAAACCCACAATCGACTTTATTCAAATTTAAATACTCATAATTCATGTTCTAGTTTGCTGTGTACTAACAATTTAGTTCAAAAGGTGGATTTTTATTATTTCAAATAAGGTATTGTAATACATGTAAGATAAGAATCCATATTTAACATGTTATCTGGTCATGGTTGTAATATATATGATAGAATTTTGGTCTGGTTGTCTGGCTTAAAAATACATGTACATATCTGTCACCTGCGATTATTAGTGAGTTTAATACATGGATTTAAGGTAAATTGCACCTACACTTATCAAGTCACCTGTAAAACTAACAACAACCTGCAGGACAGATAGTTCTCTAATAAATCTTGCTGTGGTAATTTTGCCTTTAATGTGACAATTAATAATTTCCTCATAATGATTGTTTTATAATGATATATATATACATGTATTTATATAGCTATACATAGATATTACTTAGTAACAGTTTGAACTTATTTTGTAAGGACATATTTATCAACTTGAAGGAATCTGAATTTCATATTGTTATACATCAATTTGTTTCAAGGTAGGAAATAGATAATAATGTGTATGTATAGTACATCATGGTACATCAGAAACATGGTTTTGTGAAAATTATACATAAAGCTTGATCATGGTGATCATATGAAATTCAGGTATATACATGATATATATATATTTGGAGTTATAAATTTGACATAAAAATGGGTATGGAGATTACCCCCAATGTTCACATTGAAAAGAAAAAATCACATGCAGTTGATTTTATTGTGAAAGTTTAATTTCTAGCCCTCTATATGCATGACTTTTTGTTACTTTTCATTACATACATATGACTGAATAAATTTTTTTAGTTCTTTTCCTTCAGATGACTTTTGTAACCCAAATCTCCCATTTATTCAGATATATTAAAAACTGCTAGATATCCAACTTAACATGATGAATACAATTTAATATTCTGTATTAAATCTGTGTAAATGGAAAACCAAACAGTCCTAACAAAACCTTCAATTCTGAAATTATTTCAGTTTCATAACAATCTGATTGAAATAATAACAGATCCTGTGTCAACATTTTGATTATAAGGATTTGACAAATTTGCTCTACTTTTTGTTTTAGGACATTTCTGGATCCTCTGGCTTTGTTGTATTGATACACACCTTCAAAAGTTTTAAAGGCTGAAATTTCATAGGCTTATGTAACCAGAAGAAAACGTACAGTGTTTTTGGATCGTTGTAAGCAAAGCTTTGACACAGGATCTGTAATCTAATCAGGCAGTCAGGGGTACTACTTGTACAAGTAATTTTTATTTACTTGAAGAAGTAAATATTAATATACTTATGTAAGTAAATTTGTCGGATACTTATACAAGTGTATTTTATTTACTTAGATAGGTAAAAAAAAATTGGGCTTAGTTATGTCCCTTAGACATTCAGATTTTTTTACTTATACAAGTAAAAAAGTCATCCTATCTTCTTTTCTTGAATTCTTAGGACTTCTTTGCTCTAATAGAATTTTTGATTGTCTGTCCTTTGCAGATGTCTTTACTAATCATTTAAGTGTAATTTCATGGATAATGAAAATCTCATTTGTCTGTTATCTTCAGAACACTGCTCATTTACAAGCCCCCAAGGGGCAATTTTTGAAGGCCTTGTGCAAATACACTTAAGATCTTTGCGCAATCAGTTTCTTTGTTGAATTAATGAGATGAAACATTGAACTCTAATCAAAAATTATGAGCTAACCTGAGAAAAATTGTTAAAGGCATGTTTTTACATCTCAAAACTTGAGAATTTTTGTGAGATTGTAAAAAAAAATTACTTCTACAAGTAAATTTTTGAGAAAATTAAGGGGAGATTATTCAAACATTATAATTAACTTATATAAGTTTATTTTATTTACTTCTTCAAGTAAATAAAGATTACTTGTACAAGTAGTACCCCTGACTGTCAGATTAGTGCCATAGACTCAGGTTTCAGTGTGACAGGTTTCACTTTTGAAATTCCACTAGTGGATTTGAACTTTCTTAAATAGTTACGATTTATGCTACCATGTAGTTATATTATAGAATTATCTTTTTTGTGCTGCTGACACATATTAAACTTGAGTTTAAAAAATAACCAGGATCCATGTAAAAGGGAACATCAATAGTAGGCCAACAATACATTATTATACATTTATAAGATCTATAGATAAAGCTAATTGTTGGAATGTGTACCTTGCCTTGTGTAACAAGGCTAATTATTATTGTAGATATATTGGACTTGTCACAGTTGAATGATACAAACTAAATTAAATTCATAGATGAAATTTTGATTTTGAAAGTTATTTATAAACATGATAAAGGTAGATTATATAGACGATATCAATGTTTTAATTAGTTTGACAAATGTTTAAGGAAGGAATTATAATTGCTTTGTAACTTGTCAATATGTAGTTTTGTATGAATTTCAACTCTTAAAAACAGATTTAAATGGACTGAAAATTGTAATCTGTGCTTTGTGTGACATGCTAAAAATATAACATTTGTAAAAATAAAAATGATTAAAATCCTGTTTTTTTCTTTTTTCAGAACTATGAGACATTGAATTACATACACAAACATTCAAATTTGACATCAAAATGGCTGAGAATGGAAATCCTGAGTATGTGTGTACACTGAGCCCAGAACTTATGAAGAAAGCACAAGAAGAACTAAATGAAAAACCAGAATGGAGAAGTAGAGATATACAGGCTCTGAGGGAAATGGTTCAAAAGGAAAAAGGTATGTCATGTTATAGAATGGAGATCTAGACTAAACAATTTTTCATATAATATTGAGTCAAATCCTATAGTACATTGTAATATGTGAAATTAATTACAGGGAGTATTTACTATATTACCAATATTTTTTATCTTTTGTATTTCAGCTTTAAGAATTCGCACAGATGACGCTTATCTATTACGTTTCTTACGAGCCAAAAAATTTGACTATGAGAGAGCATTTAATCTGATTATGACACATTTCAAAATGAAAGTAGACAATGCAGAACTATTTGAGGGGCTGCGTCCTGCTGCTGTCAAACATGTTTTAGAGGCTGGTGTTACTGGAGTTCTTCCTCAAAGAGACAAGCTGGGACGAAGGGTGATTATATTTAGGCCAGGTTAGTATACAATTATAATAATACACAGATAATCCAATAGTACAAAAGACCATATCAACCACCAACTCTGGAGCATAAAATAAAATAAAGAACAATCGTCAACACATTTTAATTTCAACATTTGCATTATTCTATCAAAATTACATAAAGGCGAGACATATCTCTGTCAACATTTTGTATTTTTGATCTATAAAAACAATACAAAAGTTCCAAAATCACTTGAATAGATTTTAGATCCTCTGTTTTTAAGTTTGTAGCAGAATATATATCATTGTGTGAATGTGAAAGTTCAATAATTATTTGTCTGACACTTAAAAAAAAATATGTCTTTCCTTCTTTTTTCAGGTAAATGGAATCCTTCAAATTTTGGTATTAATGATATATTCAGAACCAATTTCCTGACTATGTCAAGACTGATAGAGGTACCTTTGTTACCTAATATTTAACAATAACTCTGATATGATTTGCATATCTACAAATACTTGAATGTGATTGGTCTGTCAGAATTTCTTTCCTTGGTTTATACTTGGATAAACCATGTTGCCATAATGTATTCATTCCCTATGTAAATTCTGTGATATAGTCATGCAGGATACACATGAATGGAATCTCTGGAATTCTAAGAATGGTGAAATTTAAATTAAAAAAATAACAAATGTTTTGTTTGAGAATTACAAGAATTGTATACATTATTAAAGGAATGACTATAATATTTTTTCTGTCTATGAAGAAATAACCTAAAAAATGTGGTGCACACTGAATAACCTGTTTTGGGGGATATTTAATTAAAGTGCATCACAAATTTTAGGTTATTTCGAATAGACAGAAAACATATTACAGTCATTCCTTTTAATTTAATTCTAAATTTAATTTCTAAGGAGTAAATCATGAAAAAAACGTTGATGATACCATGGTCACATAATAAAATTGTGTCTGTGAGCTAATAGTAATAGACAAAAAACTTTCAGCCAATCAGAAGTTGTGTTACATCCAAAATTAAATTATTGATGTATAAACTAGATGGATGCTGTCAAAAACTTAACATAAAAGTCCAACTGGTTCAGCCTAGTCTACATATACATCAATAACCTTTAAAATGTGTTAAATCCTATAACTATTCATGCACTAATGGCTATAAAGAAGGTTATTGGGATGGCTTAGCAGTCATCCTCATAAAAAGTACATGGACAGAGGAAACAAAACAAAACAGTAGGGTTTCAATTTATATCAGTGAAAAGAAATAAATGTAAAGTGGTATTGATAAATGTTATACATTGTATAGATGTCAGTTGAAAAATCAGGACTATTTCGAGTACCAACAGCTGTTTTATGCATTTCTATTTTTGTGAGACAAATTCCTTTGTTTTTGTAGGATGAAGAAACCCAGATTAATGGTATTATAATGGTTATGGATTTAGACGGATTTGGATGGACTCATGGAAAAAATATTTCACCGCTGTATGCTCGTAGAATCATGGGTTTAATTCAGGTAGAAATATACTGTAAACCAACTCATTTTTGTGGATACTTTATTTCGCGTTTAGCCCCTTCTTGTCCATTTCACAGTAATTTAATGTCAGGATTTTCAAATTTACTTGATGTAGTTAAATAAGGAAAGATCCAAGTTCTACGTAGTCAGTTATTTTTCTACTCGTGAAAGTTGCGAAAATAAATGGCTCTAAAAAATAAGTTGATTTACGGTACTAGTCCTGTCTGATGAGTATACATAAACAGTTCTTCTCATTTGCTAATCATAGCAGATAAAAAAGTCATCCAAAAAAATATGTAGATGAAATTTGTCCACAGTGAATAGTTTAAAAAAACAACCCATTTTAGCCCAAAAACATTTCAATTTATGTTTGTATTTACCCATAGTATTTTTAATTGCATAGTGTAGAAAAAGACCAAATTATGACCATTATTATATTTTATTATAATATTAGTGTCCTTGACCTAAAAGTTTTATAATTGGCCTCTATTTACTGTGAATGTGGAGTACTCCTTTACGTAGATTGTTGACTAGCTACTGTGTCAGGGATCCAGTGGTATCATTTTATTAACTCTATGTATACAGTATAAACAAAATTCAACAAATGTTAATGATTGATTAACATTGGTTTGTGCTTTTCGTATAAAGACATTTTAGAATTTATAGATATGAATATAAAAATAAGGAGATATGATATGATTGCCAATGAGACAACTATCCACAAGATTCTACATGACATAGATGTAAGCAGCTATAGGTCACTGTACAGCCTTTAATAAACAAAACTCATACCACAAAGAAAGCTATATAAGGCCAAGGGTCGGTATACAGATATCGGTTGAAAATTCATAATTGTATCCTGGCACAAATACACTGACAAGGTGGCAACAAAAGTCAGAATCAAAGAACTCTAAATTGAGAAAGATTAGGTGTATCAAACCTTAAAGCATTGTCTATTATTTAGCAGTCATTATCCTGTTAAAGATTGTCACTTGTTTTAAATCTAATTTTTTAGAGGTCCTGATTGATTGATTGATTACTGCTTAACTTCCAACAGTAAAAATATATGCATATATGTGAAAATAACATGTTACTATATGCTAGACCGACAAGCTAATTAAGTCAGATTTTGATTGATTGATTGATTGGCAACTACCCTTATATCAATCAACTAATAGAATTTGAACACATGGATTTATAAAACTTCAAGATAAGTTAAGGGGCACTGATGATTTCACTTGTAATTAAGAACTTTGAGAATTGGTACATTTAAATGTTAGATTGATGTGTTATTGTAATTTTAGGATGCATTTCCAGCCAGATTTAAAGGTATACATTACTTCAATGAACCAGCCATCTTTGACTATGTGTTTGCTATAGTTAAACAGTTCATGAAGGAGAAAACAGTTTCTAGGGTAAGATAAATTATTATTTTTATATTTCATTTTCTATTTTTATAAATTTTTGACCATTGCATGTCAAATATTAAACAGCCAATCATCACCATTAATATTTTTATTATCAATGTTTGACCATTTGATATTAAACAGCCAATCATCACCATCATTATAAATGTTTGACCATTTAATGTTAAACAGCCAATCGTCACCATCATTATTAATGTTTGACCATTTAATGTTAAACAGCCAATCGTCACCATCATTATAAATGTTTGACCATTTAATGTTAAACAGCCAATCGTCATTTTAAATTTTTGCATGTGTCAGATCAAAACATTTTGTACTGTCTATATGAGTTTTCTCTATTGGTTTTTGTTTCTCATGCGACAAAAGTCACGGAAAGCGAGACATAGGGATTGCTTTTCTGGTGACGGCAACAGCAACAATGGCATCAACAATTGTTAAGTTTTCTGCTTAAGTTAGTTTGATACGAACTACTTGTGATTGATCATTGATATTTAATATAAAGTTGCATTACTATCAGTACATATCAGTTTGACAACTATTTTAGGGCCCTGCCCCCTATGTCATGGTTTAGTGACTTTGAATTAATTAGCAGTTTTCGATGTAAAGTTTTCTGCTTAAGTTTATAGTTTGATAGGATCAACTTGTGATAGATCAATGATATTTTGTATGAAGTTGCATTACTATCAGTAGATTGATAGGAACTACTTACAATAGACAAAGATATTTTCTATAAAGTTACATTACTGTCTGTACATCTCAGTTTGTCGACAATTTTCAGGCCTTGCCCATTAGATCATGGTCCAGCGACTTTAAATTAATAAGCAATGTTGCTGTCCAACAGATTGTCTTTTTCAGAATTTTACATCGACAGGCAAGACTTATCTCTGTGTCGACAAATTATTGTTATTTTATTGTATGCTTTAACATTTTATTAGCTTTAATACCTGGCCAGAAGGGCCATGTGAATTTTTTGCCATCACTTTGCATCTTTCGTCCGTTGTTCATTGTCTGTTTCATATACAGGATTTCAACAACAAAGTTTGTGATTGTTTGTCCAGGTTGATCAACCAACATTACAACAATCATGACAATGTCTAAAATAAATACAGGGATAAAACCACAGTTTTGCTAATATCACAAAAATCAAAGATAACTAACAGAGTAAAAATGGTCAGCACAACATCTATCTACTCTGAAAATTTTGGGTAAATCTGTCCCCCTGTTCTGGAGTTATTGCCCCTGAAATGTTGATTTTCAACTTTTTTGGCATTTCCATGCCATTGTTTGGAAAACTTTTGCAGCTAGATTAAAGCGTAAATTGCAAAAATGATCAGATAGACAGGATGTATCCACCCTGAAAATTGGAGAAAATTATAACTACCTGTTTTCGAGTTCTTGCCCCTGAAATATCAATTTTTTTTCTCAATTTTTAGCTGTTGTGGCCTTTTATCATGAAAACTATAAGAGCTAGGTTAACAGTGTAAATTGCAAAAAGGATCAGCATGACAAGATGTATCTATCCTCAAAATTGATGAAAAATCTGTGACCCTGTTTTGGACTTCTTGCCCTGGAAACATATAATTTTTGCAGTTTTTTGCTGTTATCCTGAAAAAAAGGTACTGTGACAGACTCCCAAATAAAATGACCTACAATTTATGCTTCAATGACTGATATTCAGTTTAGATTTAGGATACTGGAGCAGCATCCTCTATTTAATAAGATTTAGAATCTTGGACAAGAAAAATATGAAAATAATTCCTAGCAAACAGGTCTTTACGTTATGCTGTTGATTCATTTATACTCGTGGATACCAATTTTCATGGATTGTAGGTAAATTGTATTTTTTGTGGATATTTGATTTCATGGCTTTTCAAAGTTTTCATACAATTCTAGACAACATTTGTACTTCGTTGAACATTCAAGTGCTAATCTGCCTAAGAATCAGGAGATGGTGAAAACGTGACATACAAGAACCCACTCAAGATGACATTAGTTTATGTTCAAAATGTATAATATTGCACGAATATAACATTCGTTTCCTTTTCCTGTTCTGGTAATTCAATATATAATTTGGTTGAAATGCACTAGAAATTAACAGTTAAGGGGAGCTAACTCTGTAAATTGCTATCATTCTAACCAAAATTTATCTAGAGATTTCTTGAATTACCAGACACCTAGAACCGAAAGACCTACCTTTTCTAACTAAGGATGAGAGTAACTTCAAAATAGGATGGTTAAGTCAGTGGTTTTTTTTTCTGCCATGTGTTGATGTTTTTCAAAATAGCCTGATTCTTATAAAGACTGGCACTTAAATATAAACTGATATTATTATATTTTAGCTACATTTCCATGGTAAAAAATTTGAGGAACTGAAAGAATTTAT
The DNA here is from genome assembly GCF_021869535.1 of Mytilus californianus. NCBI lineage: Eukaryota > Metazoa > Mollusca > Bivalvia > Mytilida > Mytilidae > Mytilus > Mytilus californianus. The sequence goes on from NW_026262615.1 coordinate 4,772,363, forward strand.
TGATGAAGAGTATATTCCTGAAGACTTTGGAGGGAAAGGTCCAAAATATACCAATAAGGTAAATAATAAACATTCAAATGTTAATTTTGTTGCAGAAGCTAAATTAATCTAGATATGAATGGCGGAATTATTCATTTAGCAAAAAAAAATTGTTGTGTTTCCATAACACTTGCCTATCCTAAATTGTCATGCTGACCTAAACACATTTTAATGTATGGATATTTGTGGTTACGCTTTTTAAAATACAGACATTTTTGGTTTATTATAGATAATTATAGATTATAGAACTCTATTAAAGTTCAGAACATTTCCCGATATAGTCATAGTAAAACATTAAACAAAAATCATACAATTTAACCTACCTGCCTACCAGGAGGGAGGAAACAAAATTTATATTTTTTGGCCTTATGAATGTATCAGTTTCAATAACTATTGATTTACAGTTTCATTGTATTCCATTTCAAAACATTGTGAATAAATTTAACAGAGCAAAATTCATAGAAAAAACCCAATTGTATTCCTATTTTTTATTTAAATTTTTGGCTATCTCTTTAACCATGTCAGGATTTCTAAGATCATTCCTGGATCTCTGCAAAATGTTTATACAATGTTTAACATAATTAAAACATGCTTCCTTTTGATGTTGTAGATTTTCAGATTTATTTTTTAAGAGTTTTAGGAGACCAATATTCTTAAACGTTTAACAATTACAATTATATGTCAAAATGGTTTTACTTAAAGGGATCAATTTTCTAAATTTGTGCACAGTATTATTTCCATGGAGGCAAATTCCAGTTTTATTTTAATGACATACCAGAGTTATGGAACTTGTCTGCTCTATGGTCGGGTTGTTGTCTCTTTGACACATTCCCCATTTCCATTCTCAATTTTATTTGAATGTTAAAAGTTTGACAATCCAAGCAAGTTTATATGACATCACAAGTTTCCTCTAAGGAATCTTAACATAATTTTCACACATTATTGATTTCATGAAAACACAAATGCATTTTGACACTTTTTAGATTTTTTGTCCAAGACTTATCTTGTTGCTGTTTGTCATATGCTTTGTTTGTTTATTGTTTTGTACAGTTCTTGTATTGTTCTGTTGCACCACTGTCCAAGGATTAAGGGGAGGGTTGGGTGCCCGCTAACATGTTTAAACCCACCACATTCTGTATGTGCCTGTCCCAAGTCAGGAGCCTGTAATTCAGTGGTTGTTGTTTGCTTTTGTGTATCATATTTGTTTTTTGCGTTCATTATTTTGTTCATAAATTAGGCCGTTAGTTTTCTTGTTTGAATTGTTTTACATTTGTCATTTCGGGGCCTTTTAAAGCTGACTATGGGGTTTGGCTTTTGCTCATTGTTGAAGGCCATAAGGTGACCTATAGTTGTTAATTTCCAAGGCTTAAGTGAAATTTTCTCATCACTTGGCGTCAGTCATCCATCGTCGTTAACTTTTACAAAAATCTTCTAATCTGAAACAATTGGACCAAATTTAACCAAACTTGGCCACAATCATCATTAGGGTATCTAGTTTTAAAAATGTGTCCAATGACCCCGCCTGCAAACCAAGATGGCCGACATGGCTAAAAATAGAACATAGGGGTAAAAAGTTTTTTCTATTATTTTGAAAACCGTTATAGATAAAGAAATTCTGACATGAGTAAAAATTTTCAGAATGTTGAGCTCTACCAATTGTCCATATGTATCAAACTGTCAGACAACTTATTATAGGAGTTATTGCCCATAAATGACAAATTTTAACATTTTCTTTTCATTTTCACCTGTTATCTTGAAAACTATGATAGATAGAGAGAAACTTCAAATTGCTAAAATAATCACCAAGACAAATTCTACAAATAAGTCTAACAAGGTCGAAAAATCGTCAGTCAACTCCTTATTAGAGTTATTGCCCTTTGATGACGATTTTTACCAATTTTTTGCGTTTTTACCTTATATCTTAACAATTATAATAGATAGATAGAAACTTAAATAAGCAAAAATGATCAGCAAGACAAGATCTACAATTAAGACAATATGAAGGAAATCATCCGACAACTCCTTATTAGAGTAATTGCCCTTTACCGATTTTTACCATTTTTTTTGCATTTTGCCTTATATTATAACAATTATAGTAGATGAATAGACACTTTAAATCTCAGAAATGATCAGCAAGGCAAGATCTATTAACAAGTCAAATTTTGCTGATATAGTTAGTAGTCTGTCACTCTTTATAGGAGTGATTGCCCTTAAATGAGGATTTTTTAACCCTCTTTTGTGTTTTAAGCAAAAACTAAACAGACTAAATGATCAGTTATACAAAATCAACAAAACAGAGATTTTTATCATGAATTCTATTTTGTCTACAATGTTGGATAGTATCATTTGTTAAATTTGCACATAGCCCAAGGTGGGTGAGACAGGCTCTTTAGAGCCTCTAGTTTAGTATACTGAAGATAATTTTAGATCTGTTTTTCCAGAACAACTTGACTCCATTCATTAGAAATGTGACAATTCTGAGACTGTCAATGCTGTAATATTGTTATATTGTAAAATGCAAAAACTTAGTAAATGCAGAAGACTGGTTTATCATGCTATTCTAACACAGCTGTTAATTCAATTTAGGTTCCTGTTTAAAGGGGTAAACAAAAAAATTGTTTACTCTTATTTTATATGTATCATGAGGGGATATGACAAAAATCTGTATTTCTTAATTCATCAGATTTGCCTTTATTTTTTGCTCTCATTGCAATTAAATATTGTTGATGAATTTATTTGAAGGAATGGATGGACGAACTGTTAAAGCTTGATGCACACTTTGACAATGAAGCAAAATACGGACTGGTAGATGGCACGTTAAAGAAACCCACGATGAAGGAAGACGCTATAGACTGTATGGTGGGATCCTACAGGAAGTTAGATGTTTAAAACTGACAGTTTTGTCATCGAATGTATTTTGTCTTGTTTTTTTCTGATAAAGACGTTATCTCCCTTAGCAGATGTTCTTACCATAATCTCTCTGTTCGGACATGGATATGTCTTTAAATTCAGTGAAAGACTGACCATGACTTACTATCTCATTGTTCAGTTATTTAGGACCACTCCCAGATTTTTAAGAAAATCATGTTGTGTGTACGTTTATAAGATTATGAAAATTCGATTATTTTTTAACATGATAGAACTGGTGAACAGAAAATTTTGCATATCTAATAATTGTCTTTGGGTTTTAAATATCATGATTTCGAAAAATCATGATTTCTATGGTAATCTATACATCATTATCATTAGAAAATCGATAGGACATCTTGGACTGTCATATGTTTATTGAAGAGAAAAGTTGTTCTTTTTGGCCTAAGGGCATATTTATGAGTTTTACCAATCAGACTTTGCCTATTTCAAGCCTTGTAATTTTTGTAAAAACTTTTCCCTAAAAACACAACTTGAGTGATATGAAAATTTACATAAACGAAGTCTTCTAAAGTTAAGAAAAAAACCAAAGAAAGTTTCCATAAATTAAGTTTGTTAATAACTACAGACAGAGAGACCCCAAAACTTCCCAACAAATAAGCCCTGCTAAGGTAGATTACTTCGAAATTGGAGAAAGATAACTGTAAAAATTTATATGGGCTGTTCTGTATTGTCAGAGATTTATACGTGTTTATCTAAATACAATAGTGATTGTTTTAAGCTATTTTAAAGACATTTATTTGTATATTTTTTACAAAAAGGAGAAAGTTGTGGTAAATTGATATATATTGCATGACTTTTACAGAATCAAAAATGGTCTGTTTATGCAGTGTTTTCATGCATAAATCACACCTTTCAGATGATAAAATGTTGTATCTCAGGTCTGTTTCATATCAAAGCATGTAAGGTTACCATAAGGGGATGATCTATTCAGTTATATAACTGACTTTAGATAGTTTCCTTTTAGAATGTATTTCAAAAGTAACTGGACTTTTTAAAAGTTGTCAGAAAATGGCACTATATGAAGGATGTAGCGGTATTTTCAGATTTTCAGTTAATTTTATTCCAAAGCTGAGTCATACCTAAACCATGTGAATACACTTTTGTATTGCTGCTTTGCTATATGGTATCAAGTCTTCACCCCCAGGATAAATACATATATAAATAGATATGGGAATCCACCTATTTAAAACTTTAACCTCATACTGTAAAGTTAATGCAATGTTTTTGTACATTAAAAACACAACGATGAACTTTGTTACAATGAAGAATTGTATTTTAATTCTTTATGGTAATATTTGGGTGAATCTTTTATAAAGATACAATTTTGTCATTTAATTTAGTTAATCTACATTATTTTCCATTGTCTTATTATAGGATTTAGGCATGAAATTGTCAATTTGCAGTATGTTTAAATAAACAGTTTTGTAATTAGAATGTTGTAGTTTTAAGCTGAATTAAACCTAATGTATGTACTAATATTTGGAAATGAGGACAGAAATCTTGTTTTATACAAGTAAAATGAATTGTCATTTGAAATATTTGTTTAAGTTTTGGAACTATTAACTCTGTTTATAGAATCTCTTGATAGTTTATTTTTCCTTTAAAGCATATTTTTTTATTCAATTATTTTTACTTATGTAGAAAATGATGGATTAAACCTGGTTTTATAGCTATCTTAACCTCTCATATAAAATTCCATTATATTGATAACAATGTGTGAACAAAACAAACAGACATAATAGGCAAAAATGTCAAAAATTGGGGTACAGCAGTCAACATTGTGTTATAATCTTAATCACTGTAAAAACTAACAAGCTAGCATGTTTTAATTGTATTGTTTTACAAAATTAGCTTGTTCAAAAGATAAGCAATAATTTCCCTAAAACACTTGGGTACAAAGGGAGATAATTTTAATCTGTTAGGGAAAGATAACTCACTTACGTTTGTGTTTTAGGGTTTTTTGCATGTATAGTCATAAAAAGTAACCAATTATATTTGCCTAATTGCATTGTGGCTCAAATCAAATGTAAAACATGTTAGAAATTAGCTTTTTGGTATGTTATTGAAAGCTGATGCAAATGTTTTTGTTAATTTGTTAACTATTTTCATACAAAATAAAAGTTTTTGACTTTGATTTTTCTTTGTTTACTTGATTTCTGAATTCCATGATGGTATTTTTGTAATGTGATACCAGCTCCACCTGACTAAATTCATTTTACACAATTTATGGAATGACAAATTTCTGAAGGCAGTTGCTGCTAAAGGAGAAGGTATGATAAGGCCACATTTTTGGCTCCTTGAATTCAAAAATACTAAAGTATTAAAAAAACCTATCAAAAAGCATTGATTTTCATGAGACATCCATCTGTCAGAAATCAATATTGAAAGTGTTTTATAGATTGGCTAAGGTATTTGCCTTAGGGCTTCAGACTTAACTTAAAGTCATATGAAACTTCAAATTTAAAAATAAGTTGAATATGTTTTATATAATTGAATTGCAAAGTTTTACTACAAAACAAGTGAAAATCCTTTATATTATCAACATCTTCATAAATGTACTGCTTTTGAATTATTGTCTTCCTGTACTCTATTAAATTTGCCGATATTTTTCCGTATGCAGTGACCTTATCTACGAGACCTCTTGTTAGAACTTTGGCCACTGCACAGCACAAGTGCAAGAGAAAAATGAAAGAATGTAAACAAACGTGCACTGGAAGGTAAATAGTGATATCTGATTCTAAAAGAACAAATAAATACACCAAAACATTGAACAAATATTTAGAAAAAGTTTAATTAACAAATGGGAACACATGGCTCTATCAATTCACTTATTTCTCATGTGCTCCACATGCTCTGTGTTAAATGTCACTTTTTAGTAAACTTCAGGAGCAAACTTGAAAGTTAATTAGCTTGCGATCAACAATCACTGAATGAAATATTTATTTGTCAATAATACACGTTATAGATTCGTAGTAAATTTAAAAAACGTTTTTTAGTATATATGCATGCATTAGTTTAGTAATTTCGATAACATTATAATTACAAGAAACTCGTTTCATATGACTTTAACTTTGAAAAGCAGATATAAATTTACTATTTCTGCAATATCTGGCACAAAATAATGGTTCTCATCATTCCCTTGCCTTTAAATATTGAGCATCTAGAAAGACTGTGATCTTATTTCTGAACTGTAATAGAAATATCAAAATGTCTAAAGGAATTCATTTCACTGGCACTGTATGTATGATGAACAATGTTAAAAATCACATAAACAAATGTCCTTAATGCAATAGAGTAGTGAAAAAACCTAGGACTTCCCAGCAAAATTGTATAGTTGGTCACCCAATGGATGTAATAGTTTCATATGTAATTTATCCCTTACCAAGAACAAAAAGGAGCAACCAGTATATTTTAGAAATCGTGGCCCATTTCAGACACTAGGTGGTTGCCTATCCACCTCCCAACCAACAAGCAACCATGGTGTCAGAAAAAAAAATACTTCAGTGGTTGTAGTTGGTTGCTATCCTATTTGGTTTTTATTATACGACCGCAAAATTTTTTTTTTGTGGTTGTATATTGGTATGACGTTGGCGTCGTCGTCGTCATTGTCGTCGTCGTCGTCGTCCGAAGACACATTGGTTTTCGCACTCTAACTTTAGTTTAAGTGAATGGATCTCTATGAAATTTTACCATAAGGTTCAATACCACAAAAGGAAGATTGGGATTGATTTTGGGGGTTATGGTACCAACAGTTAAGGAATTATGGGCCAAAAATAAGCATTTTTGTAACTTCCAGACATAACTTGTGTGTTAGTGTATGGATCTCTCTGACATTGTACCACAAGGTTTCATATCATACAGGGAATGCTGGGTTTGATTTTGGGGGTAATTTGCCTCTAAATTTTTGGAATTAGGGGCCAAAAAAAGGGGCAAAAAAACAAGCATTTTTCTAGTTTCATGGCAATAACTTGTGTTCAAGTGTATGGATCTCTCTGAAATTGTACTACAAGGTTCCATATCACAAAGGGAAAGCTGGGTTTAAGTTTGGGGGTAATTGCCCTAAACGGTAAGAATTTGGGGCCAAAAAGGGGCCAAAAAAACAAGCATTTTTCTAGTTTCCAGACAATAACTTGTGTTCAAGTGTATGGATCTCTCTGAAATTGTATGAATCATAAGGGGGTTCAAAAAATTGAGGGGGATTTTTTTTCTTTTTTTTTCTTTAAAATTTTCCATTTTAAATTGGTTATTTCTGATTTATATATAAAAGCAAATAATAATGATAGTGTTTGAATAGGTAAATTAAAATTTTTTAAGTTCTTTGACCACATTCATTCTGTGCTGTATCAAGCTTGAATGTTGTGTCAATACTTGCCCCAACTGTTCAGGGTTCGACCTCTGCGGTCGTATCAAGCTGCGCCCAGCGGCGCATTTTATTTCAATAAGGCTGTTGGGTTTATCTTTTGAATTGTTTTACAGTTTTCATGTCGGGGTCTTTCATAGCTTACTATACGCTATGGGTTTGACGCAGTTTGAAAGGCGAATGGTGACATGTATTTGCTTACATCTAAGTCATTATGTATCTGGCAGATAGATGACTCATTGACAACACATCACGTCTGTTATTTTTAAATTGACCTTTGCTTATAGTATCTGAAAAACCGACCTTATCATAAAAACATGTTGTTTACTAATAAACCATGAAAATAACGAGACAGCCAGAGTAACTGTTTCAGACAGGAACGTTCAACTATTACTAAGAGTATCCTGTGAAATGTACATCATTTGGTCTCTTGTGGGGAGTTGTCTCATTGGGAATCATACCACATCTTTTTATTTTTATTTGAGCACAAAAACTTAAGGTTATTCAATGAAAAAGATGTTAGGGTACGATGATCCCTGCCATACAGGCATGTACAGTTCTTCTTTAAACAAGATAGAGATAACTAACTCCTTATAGTATGATAAACGGGTAGTATATATCAGACGGACGTAAGCACGGTAGTAAACGTTGACTAATGCATCACTAGGAAAGTGGGATCTGAACCATGTCTGGGGTATTTACATTTATACCTTGTAATATTTTCATATACCAATTATATTAATTTTTTTCCTCATAACTGGGCAAAATAATGTGATAACATCTGTAAATTCTAACAGTCGTTGAAACGAGAGCCTAACAACTGACACATAAATTAAGGCAACAGTAGTTTATTAATGTTCAAATCTCGTAAATAGATTAGGAAGAGACAAACCAACGTAACAAACAGACAATGAGGGAATTGCATGAACTCAAAAAAGGAGCGAGACCAGATGCGTCAACAAGATAAGCGTCTCCTGCTATGCACGAATCATACCCATGCGAACTAACACTCATTAAAAATCAAACAATTGACACATACGCTAAATGGAAACTAAATTCATTATGTAGTCGACAGAAGATTTCAGTAATTTTACCCTGTCAGTTAGTTTTATCTTGCTGATTACATTTGGTCTATAGGTTTTTATCTATTAACTTTGGTAACGACATTAACGGTACCAATTTTACTGCCCTAGATGTGAATTTCGACAATTAATGTCTCTTTAGTGAAGCTCGATTTTTGTCTGTATGTTTGCTTAAAAACTTTTATTAAGTGTCGACTGATAATGTTGACACTATTAAAATGTGTGTGCAACATGTTTTTACTGACCATATTTATTATTTACAATGCACCTCTTTCTCCAAAAGTTTTTAAAAAGCTCATAAAATTAAATGTAGACGATATTCAAGGGCAGTAACTTATATAAGGAGTCGGCATATGAGATGTTTACTTTTTACTTTTACACTTTCTCTCTATATCACTGTCTTATGGACAGCAGTATTGAATGAAACGCTGAGAAGTATCGTATCACAGTGGAGGGCAATATAATGTTTATGTCAATTGTGCTGACTTGGGGCAGTAGATTTATCACGATGATTGCCACTTGATAAGTTATCATAAAATTCAATTGATTAAAAACAACCACAAGAATATTTATACCAATGAAACATGACTAAGTTTAACCCAATGCAACATGACCAAGGTTATACAAATGACACATGATCCAAGGTTACACCAAAGAAACATGACCCAGGTTTAACCAATGAAACATGACCAAAATTATACCAATGAAACATGACCAAGGTTATACCAATGAAACATGACCAAGTTTACACCAATGAAACATGACCAAGGTTATACCAATGAAACATGATCCAAGGTTGTACCAATGAAACAGGACTAAGGTTATACCAATGAAACATGACCAAGTTTACACCAATGAAACATGACCAAGGTTATACCAATGAAACATGATCAAAGGTTACACCAAAGAAACATGACCCAGGTTTAACCGATGAAACATGACCAAGATTATACCAATGAAACATGACCAAGGTTATACCAATGAAACATAATCCAAGGTTGTACCAATGAAACATGACCCAGGTTATACCAATGAAATATGATCCAAAAGAGGGACGAAAGATACCAGAGGGACAGTCAAGGTTATACCAATGAAACATGACCAAGATTATACCAATGAAGCATGATCCAAGGTTATACCAATGAAACATGACCAAGGTTATACCAATGAAACATGATCCAAGGTTGTACTAATGAAACATGACCCAGGTTATACCAATGAAACATGACACAAGGTTATACCAATGAAACATGACCAATGTTATACCAATAAAACATGATCCAAGGTTAAACCAATGAAACATGATCCAGGTTTAACCAATGAAACATGACCAAGATTATACCAATGAAACACGACCAATGTTATACCAATGAAACATGATCCAAGGTTATACCAATGAAACATGATCCAAGGTTCTACTAATGAAACTTGACCAAGGTTATACCAATGAATCATGACCAAGGTTATACCAATGAAACATGATCCAAGGTTATACCAATGAAACATGATCCAAGGTTATACCAATGAAAAATGACAAAGGTTATACCACTGAAACATCAAAGGTAACACCAAAGAAACAAGTTCCAGGTTTAACCAATGAAACATGACTGTCACAAAGATTATACCAATGAAACATGACCAAGGTTATACCAATGAAACATAATCCAAGGTTGTACCAATGAAACATGACCCAGGTTATACCAATGAAAAATGATCCAAAAGAGGGACGAAAGATACCAGAGGGACAGTCAAGGTTATACCAATGAAACATGACCAAGATTATACCAATGAAGCATGATCCAAGGTTATACCAATGAAACATGACCAAGGTTATACCAATGAAACATGATCCAAGGTTGTACTAATGAAACATGACCCAGGTTACACCAATGAAACATGACACAAGGTTATACCAATGAAACATGACCAATGTTATACCAATAAAACATGATCCAAGGTTAAACCAATGAAACATGATCCAGGTTTAACCAATGAAACATGACCAAGATTATACCAATGAAACATGACCAATGTTATACCAATAAAACATGATCCAAGGTTATACCAATGAAACATGATCCAAGGTTCTACTAATGAAACTTGACCAAGGTTATACCAATGAAATATGACCAAGGTTATACCAATGAAACATGATCCAAGGTTATACCAATGAAACATGATCCAAGGTTATACCAATGAAAAATGACAAAGGTTATACCACTGAAATGATTAGACATATAGAACTGTCTTTTACTGTTTGTTTACTAATGATACCCTCATTTTAAGACTTTGGTAATCAGGAAGTTGGACAAAAAGTAATCTGAAAACGCATTACACAATAACAATGGATAAAGCATGTTCATATGAAGTCTGATAACAAATTATAGGAACACTTATTTGTAGTTTCCAAGACAAATGCGACGAAATTTCATACATGGCTTGTATGTTATTGAATAATATACAAATATTCAGTTAACAGGAAGTTGATGAGCAATGAATCTCATACCGTGTCACATGGTGCAGCATGCTTATATGAATCAAGATAACAAATTTCAGGAAGCTTTTAATTTGTATTTCCCTAGAAAAATGCAACAAAAATTTCATACATGGCCATTAGGTTTAGAATATGAAAGTATTCACTGAACAATAGTTTGATTAGTAATGAATCTGAAACCACTTGACATTGTATAGCATGCTTAAAATCAATCCATGTATCAAATTTTAGGACGCTCTGATTTGTAGTTTCCAAGAAAAATGCGAAGACAATTCCATACATGGCCATTATGTTAAGAATATATAAGTATTCGGTAAACAGAAAGTTGATCAGTGATGAATTTGAATCTGTGTGACACCGTAAAGAATGCTGACATAAAGCCATATAACAATGTTTTTAATATTCCTACTTGACACAGGCCTGATTTAACTATTTCTCTAAGACACAACCTCGTTTTTTAAAACAGCAGAAACAGTTGTGTCGAGACTGACTTGAGTGTGCACTGCAGTTTTAGATATTTTGTGGAATTTTTAATATGAACAAAATCAGGAAATTGCAACAGATCATGAATAATATTTGCAAGTTTAGTTGTAAATCTGTTTTTGTGTAGCAAAATAGCTAATTACAAGATGAAATTTAATGTATATAATTACAATTAGCCAATTATGAATATACATGTAATAAGTCCTGTTTCACATAAAGTATAAATTCAAACATTGCATAATCATTATAACTATAATTATATATCTGTTTTATCTTTGAAATAAATGCACAATACTAGTATGTTTGTTTCGTCTTGCAATGTCTAATGGTGTCAATCCTCTCCATTTAATGTTACAGTCTGCTTCGTGTTTCAATAACAATTCAACAATCTCTGTATTACCTTTATAACAAGCTACAAATATTGGGGATTCTCCTGTTTTTCTACACTTATTGATATCTGCCTTATTGTTTATTAACATCTGAACTATCTCAGTATGTCCTTCCTGACAAGCAATGTACAGAGGTGACGATCCATTTACTCTGCACTTATTGATGTCTGCCTTATTTTGTATTAACATCTGCACAACCTCAGTATGTCCTTTCAAACAAGCAATGTTCAAAGGAGATGCTCCAGTCTCTGTACATTTATTAATGTCTGCCTTATTGTTAATTAACATTTGAACTATCTCAGTATGTCCTTTCCAACAAGCAATGTACAGAGGTGATGCGCCAAAATCTCTGCACTTATTAATGTCTGCCTTATTGTTTATTAACATCTGAACTACTTCAGTGTGTCCTACCTGACAAGCAACGTACAGAGGTAATGCTCCCATATCCCTACACTTGGTAATGTCTGCCTTGTTTTTTATCAACATCTGGACTACTTTTATATGTCCTTCCTGACAAGCAATGTACAGAGGTGATGCTCCCGTATCTTTACACTTATTAATGTCTACCTTATTGTTGATTAACATCTGAACTACCTCATTATGTCCTTTCTCACAAGCAATATACAGAGGTGATACCTCTTCAACACTACACTTATTAATGTCTGCCTTACTGTTTATTAATAGCTGAACTATTTCAGTACGACCTTTCCAACAAGCAATATACAGAGGTGATGCTCCCATATCTTTACACTTATCAATATCTGCCTTATTGTTTATTAAAATCCGAACTACTTCTGTGTGTCCTTTCTCACTGGCAATGTACAGAGGTGATGTTCCAGTCTCTGTACACTTATTAATGTCTGCATTATAGTTTATTAACATCTGAACTACTTCTGTGTGTCCTTCCTCACAAGCAATGTGCAGAGGTGATGTTCCAGTCTCTCTACACTTATTTATGTCTGCATTACTTTTTATTAGCATCTGAACTACTTCTGTGTGTCCTTCCTGACAAGCAATGTACAGAGGTGATGCTCCAGTCTCTCTGCACTTATTAATGTCTGCATTATTGTTATTTAAACACCATTTAACAACAGCAATATCGCCTATAAAACAACACTGTATCAAAGGAGTATTATTGCTATTAATGTCATATGAACTAGCCAATTGTTTCTGTTGTGATATTTCCAAACCTTTAATATGAAGTAGGAATTTTTGTCTAAAAAAATGATCGTTCATGTTGATGTTACAAAAGACATCTTGTATATTTCCTTTTGACCAGTCATTTACCATTCTCTTAATATATATTTGCTGATATTTTTCTGATAGAATGATCGTAAACTCATCATTCTTCCTTTTTTTCTCAGACATGAACCTTTCACTAATAAAACGACTTGTAGCATTGTTAATCAAACAATGAATCATAACACTTCCAAAGTAAAAAGCAAGAAAGTCGAACAGTTTGTCGTGAATAGTTCGGTACACATCCCCGTCCTTTCTGATGAATGTATGACAGAGTGAATCAAGCTCATCACGAATAACCAATCGTGATGTTCCTTTTATTACCTTACAAGCTTCATATGTGTTCTTTATGTTTTTTTCCCTATCTTTATCCACATCTTCAACAAGCCATTCTTCTTTCAGATAATTGTTAAACACAACACATAAAGCGAGTGCACAGTATTTGTCATGTGCTCCTTCTATCTGTAAGTTATCTATTTCTTCTTTGTAAACTGTAAAAGGATTCTTAAAGAAATCGACAACATTCAGACTTGTGTTTTTGCTGTATAATTGACACAAAAGAGGAAAACAGTCAAACATGTCATAATATTCTTTAATTTCAGATGCTTTTGTTTTCAGGTAAAACTCAGCAATTGATTGTTTTTCTGTTTTCGACAAACGCAAACCTTCAGACAACAGATTGCATTCACAGGATAGGAAAAATGACAAAGCTTTCATTTTTTCATCTTTGTAAACCTGTAGTCTACAAGACATAATTATTTTAACTTGTTTTTTTTCTACTAATGTTTTGATTATCTGCATGCAATTTTTCCAGTTCTCATATTTCGTGGGATTTAAAGTATATGTTCCACAAAAATCATCTACTACAAACAAGTTTTTTTTATTGGGATTGTACCACTTGTCAATCTTTTTAGGCATTGATACTGGTAATATATCAAAGCCATGTGTTTGCATCTGTAGAGCTACATGGCGTACTAATGATGATTTTCCACACCCAGAACTTGCGGTAACAACAACACAACCCTTTTCTTTGATTAATTTTAATATTCTTTTAGCTGCTTCAGTTTGTATATATGTTTTGTCATCTTCTTTCCATGTTTCTAATTCATCTTTAATTTGTCCTAAAAAAAGATCTCTGATTATTCTTCAATAATGTTGAACAAAAGACTGTGTATTTCCTTATCGATCATAATTTCATACACGAGGTTTAGATCCTTATATTTTAAAGACACTATATATATGAGGAAACTAGAGCTAACAAGTAGAAAAGTCCTATCTTTTCATCTAATCATGATGATTGAATTATGTTTAACATCATGTGGCAAATATCAAATGTATATAAGCATGATCAGGTTGATTACATGTTGATGTGACATGAATATAAACCCTGCTTTGTACTATACGAACACACTGAGTTGGATTTTTAAATTTTTAGTTCACATGGTAACAGCGGACACGAAGGTATGTCTCCTTCCTACACACATTATTCTGATTCAAAGCCGACCAGTCTTAATAGTTTGCTTTTACTCCTAAATAACGTATGATTAGAGAAGGAGCAAACACCAATGTTCAAGCCTTTGGGTTGACATTGCCGGAAATGGATACCATGACCGCCAACACTCAATGCAAACACGCTACCATGAAATCACTGAAATGTTATCTGTATATTTGATCATGACTGAATATATAATTCAAATCAATGTCAAACTAAATGGTTCACAAAAACTCTATTGATTTGATTCATATAAGTCCATCGAGTAAAACTCGTTACGGAGGAATCAAGGCCAAAAATATAAATATAGTTGTTTCATGCCTCCTGGCAAAATAAACAAAGAGGGTATGTAGACAAATTTTGTTTCTTAAATATTTATATCGACTATATAGGGATATGTTCTGGACTTTAACGGTGTTAAACAATAATCAATGGACTTTAACAGTGTTTAGCTGAATACGTCTATGTCTTAAGTAGGCATGACAATTTAGGTTAGATAGATAGGAAGGAAACACAACTATATTTTTTGGCCTACGTACTGTGCTAATTGTCAATGAATCTTAGATATGTTCGATTGATTGATTATTTTTTGTGTTATTTCAAGTGGCAAATATTTCAAAGCCTATCGTGATGAAAAAGAGTAGACATGTAGACATATCTTTTCGCACATGGCTTATCATAACTGAATATATTGTAAATGCTGTCGAGGTCATGTGATCGCTAAATATGGATCATTATATATTAGACCGTTGATTTTTATGTTTGAATTGTTTTACGCTAGTCTTTTTGGGACCCTTTATAGCTTGCTGTTCGGTTTAAGCCAAGGATCCGTGTTGAAGGCCGTACTTTGACCTGTAATTGTTTACTTTTTACACATTGTGACTTGGATGGAGAGTTGTCTCATTGGCACTCATACCACATCTTCTTATTTCTATTAATAAAATCATGAGATGAGGTATGAATGCCTGTGAAACAAATATCCACTAAAGACCAAAGAGAAGGGTTATAAATACCTACAATATGCCCTAAATAAGCCAAACTTACATCCAGACACAGTTATTATATTACTTATACTAGAACTACATATTCTAGAGGTGGCGTGAATCAGATGTGGATACTAAAAAAATCCAAAGATCTTTTAGAGAACATACAATCTGAGACTCTTCATCTTGCAATAGTATTAACACATTTGACTTTTCTACACTTTACACAAGTGTTCCCCATTCCAAACTAAAGAACAAATTGAAAGAGTTGGTCCTACTTTGTTTCATAAAAAAGAATGGCCAACGTAGATACAAGTATCTTGTCTTAGGGAGGGATAAATCCTACTTTGTAAAAAATCACTCTGATTGTAACAAAAAAATCTCTGAAACTGACATTATCAAGATGCTTGATTTCTTGATTGACAACATATTTGTTACGTTTGGAGGACGTATTTTTCAACAATCGGCATTCCCATTGGAATCAACTGAACCCCTCTTTTTGCCGACTTGTTCCTGTATTCACATGAGGCTGACTTCATAAAGGAACTTCTTAGGAAGGAAGAAAAGAAGTTAGCAGTATCCTTTACTTTCCGCTACATAGATGATACTCTCTCACTAAATAATTAAAAATTTGGTGACTATGTTGAACGCACCTATCCCATCGAACTTGAGATAAAGGATACAACAGATACAGTTAAGTCTGCCTCAAATCTTGACTTACATCTAGAAAGTGACACTGATGGTCGGTTGAAAATAAAACTTTATTACAAAAGAGATGATTTCAGCTTCCCAATTGTGAACTTTCCATTTCTATGTAGCAACATTCCAGCAGCGCCTGCATACGGAGTATATATCTCCCAGTTGACACGATACTACAGGGCTTGCAATTCCTATCATGATTTCCTTGATAGAGGGTTGCTGCTCACAAGGAAGCTATTAAACCAAGAGTTCCAAGTGGTGAAGTTGAAATCATCCCTCCGTAAATTTTACGGACGCCATCACGAGTTGGTTGACCGTTACCGAATATCCGTTTCACAGATTAGAGGATATGTTCCTGATGTCGTAACTAAAATCCCGTCCCCTTTTCCTGAATGTGATCTACCAAATTAGACTTATAACGGATTTGTACTAGCATGAGCAACACGACGGGTGCCACATGTGGAGCAGGATCTGCTTACCCTTCCTGAGCACCTGAGATCACCCCAAGTTTTTGGTGGGGGTCGTGTTGCTCAGTCTTTAGTTTTCAAATGTGTTTTGTGTACTATTGTTTGTTTGTTGGTCTACTTCTTTGTTAGCCACGGCGTTGTCAGTTTATTTTCGACTTATGAGTTTGAATGTCCCTTTGGTATCTTTTGCCTCTCTTTTATAAACTTAACATAATGATTGACTATGTAGTGACGCTGTTTGTCGAAATGCTCATCTGATCTGGTAAAGCTGGCACAGTCTAATGTTATCATACTACTGCTGGTTGACTGTTAGTTAGATATCTGGTAAAGTTAGTAAAGTCTAATGTTAGCACACAACTGCTGGTTGACTGTTTGTTAGATATCTGGTAAAGTTAGTAAAGTCTAATGTTAGCACACAACTGCTGGTTGACTGTTTGTTAGATATCTGGTAAAGTTAGTAAAGTCTAATGTTAGCACACAACTGCTGGTTGACTGTTTGTTAGATATCTGGTAAAGTTAGTAAAGTCTAATGTTAGCACACAACTGCTGGTTGACTGTTTGTTAGATATCTGGTAAAGTTAGTAAAGTCTAATGTTAGCACACAACTGCTGGTTTCCTGTTTGTTAGATATCTGGTAAAGTTAGTAAAGTCTAATGTTATCATACCACTGCTGGTTTACTGTTTGTTAGATATCTGGTAAAGTTAGTAAAGTCTAATGTTAGCATACAACTGCTGGTTTCCTGTTTGTTAGATATCTTGTAAAGTTGGAACAGTCTAATGTTATCATACAACTGCTGTTTGTTAGATATCTTGTAAAGTTGGTACAATCTAATGTCATCATACAATTGATGGTTTACTGTTTTTTTTTAGACATCTTGTAAAGTTGGTACAGTCTAATGTTATTATACAATTTCATTGACAATATCTCCTATAAGGGATCAATTTTCGATTTATGTTTTTAGACTTATCTATCTTATTTTATTTTAAACTATTTCAAGTTTTTTTTTATTTGTTTTGCCATCTGTAGTTGTGCGTGTAAGTTTTTGCTAAAAATTGGTAAAAATAACTCCCAGAAGTTGTCAATTGACGATTTAGTATATTGTGTGTGCTTTAAAATATAATATGTGACAAATTATCCAAATTCAAATGGTAAAAGTCCCGTAACTTTGGAACGACGCACCAGAAAAACATAGTAAAAGGGAGCTCCTTTTTATCAATCCCAACAACAATGTAAGGCTTTTCGGAAATCTATTTATGTATACTGGAATTAGTGAGCGATATGTGAAAAAATCCCTTAATTCAGATGTTTAAAGTCCCGTAACTCTGGAACGACAGCGCCAAGCATTTTCAAAATCAACAGAGGGCTTTCGTTCATCAATCCATATGTTGTGTTAACATTACATGAGAAACAGTTAAGTCAAATTGGAGCTATCGTACGAAGTATTGGTGGTTGGACGGAGGAACAGACTGACGGACATTGGTATATCGTAATACTTCCTGTCTTCGACGGGCATATAAAAGAAATGATTACGATGGATAAAAAATGATGAGTAGTAAAATTGCCTTACATCCATTCTGAACGAATGTTTTAGTCCTATGTATGCTTGGAATAATGCCAAACAGATCAGCATATTATCAAAGAATGGAAAAATATAATAGAAATTGAAGAATTCAATAACATTAACCCCGTCAATTTTTCCCTGTATCAATACATATAATATACCTCTGATATTCCATGGTACTGGGTCTGTTAAAATTTCTGTGACTTTTGAGTTTCCAGCCTGTAGGGTACATTGGGTATCTTGTAACTCTCTCATATTCTCCATAATTTTCGAGTGTTCAGTATGTAAAGAACTGTGGGAAGTCTGTAAAATACTGTGTGAAGTTTGTAAGTCTCTCAGGTTTTCTTTCACTTTTGAGTGTTCAGTTTGTAAAGTACTGTGGGACTCCCTTAACCCTATAAGATTTTCTGTCACTTTTGAGTGTTCCTTCCACAAGCTGTCCATTGTTTGTTTCAGTTCTTTCATCTCCTCCAGTGATTGTTTGATTTCCAATATAATTTCCTGGTTAGACTGGTCTAATATTTTAACTTTCAACTCTTGACATTCTTGATACATTGATTGACCTCCCAATCGACCGACAGCCTAAACATAAATAGAATAGTTCAATGCATGATATGTTGAATTCCTTTAACAAATATTCTTTGTCTATGTACAATACTCGTTTTTAATTCAGTTAAATGAACCTTGCCTGTAAAACAATATAAAATAAGAAGATGTGGTATGATTGCCAATGAGACATCTCTCCACAAGAGACAAAATGACACAGAAAATAACAACTATAGGTCATTGTACGGCCTTCAAAAAGCCCATACCGCATAGTCAGCTATAAAAGGCCCCGAAATGACAAATGTAAACAATTCGAACGAGAAAACTAACGGCCTAATTTATGTACAAAATAATAAAAACAAATATGTTACACAGCAAAAAACGACAACCATAGAATTACAGGCTCCTGACTTGGGACAGGCACATACAGAATGTGGCGGGGATAAACTAGTTTGTTGGTGCCAAACCCTCCCTCTAACCTGGGACAGTGGTGTAACAGTACAACATTAGAACAAACAAAAAATCAGTTGAAAAAGGCTGAACTCATTAGATGGATACACATATGAATACATCTAACAAAAACACAAAGTGGACGTGGATGGATACTTTTACATCCAGACAACAGAAATAAATTCATAAAAAGCCAAAATATCAGCCTGGATGATAATTTTCAAGGTGAAGCAATTGAAATGAATTGTATTGACAAAAGGCGAAAGATACCAAAGGGACATTCAAACTCATAAACAACGCAATGCCAAAAACAAAAAGAGAGAAAAAAAAGCTGCAAAATGCTTTTATATTTTGTTTCACAAAGGGTCTCTATACCTTCGAATACAGTATGGGTTTTGTTCACTGTTGAAGGCATTGTAGTGACTTGTAATGTTCACATCTTTGTCCATTGGTTTATTGATAGTTGTTTTGTTGGCAATCATACCGCATCTATTCACTTTTATTTAAACAAATGTTATAGATGTTATATTGTACAATTCTAGATAATAATGTTTCCATAATAAATAATTCATTAACATGTATAACAAAGCGGTCCATGTGCTTGTTCAGCAGCAGTTGACATTTTGACTGCCTTTTTTAATACTTTCTGGACCACAGCTCCAGCAAGTCCTTGAAAGGTTTTCAGTTGTCAGACTAGTTCACATGATAAGAAAATGAAATCGATTGTTTGATCTAAGTTTTGATATATTTAAGCTTTGCATTTACAGTAGAATCAATATCCTACATGTCCAATATAAATCCAAGTATCCATGTTGAGACACACTTACATCTGATATCTCTCTCCAAGTTGCATTAAAATAAGCAGTGTCTATTGTATTACTATCATGATGAGCTAGTTTATTCCTGTAACATTTTATCCTGGCTAGATCAGATCCTGGAGTTGTCTCCCCTGGTATCGGTAGAGTGTCAAATCCATTGATTGGCTCAGTAATAGATGTCAAGTTTCTGATCAAACAGATCATCAACGTTACATCAAATGTTTTGGAATCAGGTACCCCTATAACATATAAAGTAACAAAAAAATACACTTATATAGTCCTAAACTCAGAAAAAAAATGTGTTTTCCAATCAGTTTCAAGTAACAGTTTTAAGCAGAAATATTTGCAGATAAATTTTTACTTTCAAAATAACAATGAAAATATTACCTCTATTAGTTATCATAAACTATCATATCTTTGAAGTTAAGTAATTTCATTTATATGATTATATAAATATGGAATATATGTAATTGTTTTGGGTTACAAATCATGCAGATAATAAATAAACTTCAATTATCGGCATTTTGTACATTTTCCCTGTGATGTTCAAAATCAAACATATCATCATTCTATATGTCTCAATTGAATCACATGTTTCTATCTAAATAAAACAGATTTTTGAATCTTTTTTTAAAGTAGTAGTAAAATCTGTAGGAATTGACACCTGTAAATAATATCTACAAAAGTCACTAATTTTAACATCACATTAACTCGTATCTGTACTTTTAAAAGTTACGTGTTAGAATTATACCCCTGACTGTACCATTTACCTTAAGCTTTTCTATGGTTCCAATATAAAAAAAGCACAGTGTTATTCAATCCTTTATGCACAAAGGCAACATCAATACAGAAGATTACTTTAATCCGACTTATGAGGTGGAATATCCATCTGATGTCTTTCACCTCACTTTTAATTTAACAACAAGAATGTAAAAGAAATTAGTACTGAGAAAATATTGAAGAAGCCATTTAAATGATTTATGTGTCTCAATACTGATACTAGAAGGACTGCTTCATACCTTGATCTTTTCCTCAATATTGACACAGATGGACGACTTCACACTAAAATATATGACAAACGGGATGGTTTTAACTTCCCAATTATCAATTTCCCATTTCTCAGCAGTTTCATACCCTCTGCTCCGTTGTATGGTGTTTACATATTTCAATTTAAACGTTATGCTCGTGCATGTTCACATTATATGGACTTCATATACAGGAGTATGCTCCTTACGCAGAAACTGCTCCAACAGAGTTATGAGGAAGACAGATTAAAAATGACACTCCGAAATTTTATGGACACCATCACGAATTGGTTGATCTATACGATGTGTATGTGTCTTAACTAACTAACGACATTTTTACCACGCCTTAGATTGTGGCTTACCATCTACGTTGTCTGTCTGCTAAGTCGAACGTGACATATTTCCAAATATGACTGCTTTGCCGAGTGTGAATTCGCATTGCTATACGAAGTGTCTCGGTATTTATACATCCAACATTCATGGATTTAGGTTCGATGTTTCTTTTGTAAGTACGGTTGGGTATTGTGTTTTGTCCTATCGTATGTGGTTTGAATTCTGTATTTTCGGTACATTTCCATATGTCTTATTTGTCAGTACAGTTGAGTTTTTTTCCATTTTCCATGGATGGAGTATTGTGTTAGTCCAAATAATTATGACGTCGTCACAACATTAATTTTAAAAAGCCTTTCAAGACCGTCATAATCATGATAAATATTTGGACTAGTATTGTGAAAATAATTGTGAATTTTTGGATCTCGTTCCATATAATTGTATAAATTTCAATATTACCTTTGATGATATATACGTCACAAAAATACGTCACTTTTTGTGGTGTTGATCCATTCATATGACGCGCAGTTTGTGGTGTCCTGTGCATTCGTTCATGGGAGATGTCCGTTGTTATTCTGCGGTTTACATGTTGTAATGTACTATTATATTATTTATCTATGTTTGTCTCTGTGCTGAGTGTTATTGTGTTTGTTTGTACTGTATTCCTGTCACGTAGTGTTGTCATTTTAGCGGTATTTTTTAACATTGCCATATAAGCAGGAGGTTTGGCTAGCCATAAAACCAAGCTCAATCCACCATTTCTTCTTAAAATGTCCTGTACCAAGTGAGAAATATTGCAGTTGTTATCAAATAGTCCGTTTCTATGTACGTTGGCGTTTGTTTTTATTGCAGTTCAGTGTTTCTGTTGTTCCGTTGTTTCCCTCTTATAGTAAATGTGTTTCTCTCGGTTTTAATTTGTAACCCGGATTTGTTTTCTCATAATGACCTTTAAACAGCGGTATAGTACTGTTGCCTTTATTTATAGATAACATATATTTTTGTTATATCAATTACCAGAAAAACATACATCTTTAAAGCTGTGTGTCTCATTTTAACTTAATGAAAATCAACACAATATATATAGTCACTTAAACATACCATTTCTTGGAATCAAAAGATTCCACTGAGCCTGGTTTATGATTCTCTTTAATTTCAAATCCAAGAGAGTGTTGTAGTTTGTATTCAGTGTTGAGGGCAAATAGGTAGGTTGAAATTCTCGGTCAAACAAAGTACGGACTGCTCTAGGTGTCACTCCTTTTAACAACAACGCTAATCGGACATAATTCTCCTCTTCTTCAAAAAGAGGTGCCATTATTTCAAACAATTATCTCTGTTGTACAATAGAAACATATGCTATTGTAACTTAATCTTGTTAATATGGCTAATGATTCCTGTCTTCCTGAAAATATATAAATGTCACTACATTCAAAAATAATTGTTGAGAGTATCTAAAGGCTCTGAGGATGTTGATTTTAATTTACATTACAAATTAAGATCTAAACTAGGGTCGTCAAGTAGCTTTTACCCCTCTCCTTGCATATTTGGCATACAATCGATAAAATGGAATAAAAGTCTTCATAGTTTCCGGCATATTCACAAAATTTAATTATGCAAGGGCAATATCGTCGTAGTCAACCTGATGATTGAGGTCATGCTAACTTATTTGTAGATCTTACTTTGCAGATTGTTTTTGTAATTATTAACAATAGCTTTTTATCTATTGAAGTTTCTGTACCATACTTAACAGTCTGAACTTGTACTCGAATAGTTCTTAACCATCTTAAAGAGTCTGTATCATACTCGACCCAGATCTGATCCATACTCGACCCTTGTCTCTGTACCATACTTTACCAAGTCTGCACCATACTCGATCAAGTCTACACCATAATCGACCAAGTCTGCACCATACTAGTACTAGACAAAGTCTTAACAATCCTTGACCTATTCTTAATCTATCTCTCTTAATTTTTCCATTTTTTGAGTCTTTTATTTACAAAAATTGTTTCCCTTGGCTAGAAATTTTACCAGGAGTTAATATATAAGAAATTAATTTGTCGGATACGAAAGATCAATGTAACAATAAGTAAGTAGTTTTTTGTTGAAAACAATATAGTTTTGCATTCAAGATGTTATTTATACTTTGGTCAAGTATGGTTCAGACTTTGGTCGAGTGTGGTTCAGACTTAAAAGTTCTTTGATATTGTTAAGACATTGAAAATAGATCATTAACCGGTTAAGAACAGGTTGAGTAGAGGTCAAAAATGTGTAAAGACTGTTTCACCCTGGTAGAGTATGAGTTAAGACTTTTCAACATGCTCAAGAGAAGGGTCAATTACATGTTTAGTATGTTAAGTATGGTTCAGACTACAGTTGAGTAATATAAAGTAGGAACTCAGAATGATTGAGTAAATATCAGTAAAGTCGAGAACAAAAAAATTGCCAATTTCAGAATTGTACTGGTTTGTAGTGTCTTGTTTGAATGATCATTTTGTTTCTTTTTATATTCCATCTACTACAATGTATTTCACATGAATATATTTCCAAGAAAACATAAATATAGGTTAACATCATCTTTCAAAGGAAATAACTCTTTTAAGGTGGCTCGGGTGTATTCCTCCATTTTGGATTTTGAAGTAGATGGTAACGTTAGTCTAGATCTTTGATGAAATGTGCAAACTTTGAGAGTAGTATGTAATTAATGTGTGAGAACTTTGGTGTAAATATAGATAATTGTGTGTTTTATCATAATTACGGCTGTAATTTCTCAAAAACATTTTATTTGTGTTTTTTTAATTGATTTTCAACTTTGCCAAATAAGGGGAGATAACTCATTTAAAGTAATTTTATAATAGAAAGTGTTATGAACTTACCTATTTTAGTCTGTAGCAAGAAAACAAGTTCGGTGACCCCATTTTTCTTTTTCTTATCTGAAAGCATTTTATAAGAGCTAGCTTCTCACATTTTATCTTAAAATTCTATCAAGTAGTTTTCTTTTTATCGAACAAAAATTTGATTTTCCATGCATAATCTACACAAAATCTGACAATTTTGCACAAACTGTAGCGTGAAAAAAAGTCAGGTGACCCATACTTTTTATTATATTTTTGAAAAAAGCATGATAAAAACTTCATTTTGACAAATTATTAAAAAATTATATCAGTTTTAATTAAGATGCCCCAGTCACCTTAAGTAATCCATTTAAGATTAGTTATTTTATTGAATATGTAGATCTTGTCCCGTTTTTTTTTTTATTTTCAGTTTTGGTTACATTTTCTCTCTTTCAATATAGTTCATGGATAAAACATAAAAAATGGGTAAAAACCGTAATTTTATTTTTAAGTACTTTAACAAATGCCGGAATCCAGGGTAAATTCAAAAAGAGGGAAGTCCATAAAACATGAAAAAGATCAAACACTCGACTGCATGTAAATCAAACAACGGAACGAATAGAAAACAGCTGTTTAGGAAAAAATAAGGAGTCAAAAGCGACATACAGTCATGTTGACTTATTCATAGATCCTTTCCGGTAAATATGTTTTTTAATCTTTGTTAGCCAAGAGTTACGATCCAGCCTCTTCTATGGAGAGAAGGGGTCGGATTGTAATCCCGGCCTTTCGAAGATGATTTTGTTTGGCATTTTACAGGTTCTCTCTATTTATTTGAGTTTCCGGGATAATAAGATAGAAAAAATTAAAAAAAAGAAACATTGTCATGTAAGGGGAATAACTTCAATAAAGAGTTGTCTGACACTTTTTGGAGAAAAAGACCAGCTGTAGAAAGGGTAGATATAAGATAGATCTTAACATTCTAAATGTTTCTTCATTTTCAAATTTTTCTCTATCTTTGAATGTTTTCATATTAACAGTCAATACTTGTAGTTTATCCCTATGAACGTTTTAAACCATTATCTATGTGCATCATAGACATGACCATAGATATCAGATAACACTCTAAAGACGTCTAGAAGAATGGCGTGCAGCATAAGATGATAACCCGGAGCAAATAGCTACAGTTCCTTTTGCTGCCTACCGCTAGAAATTTTGCTTCATCCGTTATCATAGTATGGTGTCAATTTAACTTCTTCAATCTTATTTGTAAAACAGGAAACAGTATATAAAAATAAAAAGTATTCTTATCATTTGGAGTGACATTCATAAGGGGGTTCCCCAGGGTTCTATCCTGGCCCCCTACTGTACAATGTTTAATCAATGTACATTTTTATTTATAAAAACTGCTCTCTGTATATTTATGCAGATAACAATTACTTTTCTTTTTATACTCTAGATTATGAGGTTTTAATTTCTACTTTAGAATCACAATCATTCAACTTATTAAATAGTTTTAAAAATTAAAAACATGCAGGCAAACTCTGACAAATTTCAGGTTTTAGCAGTTGCAAAAAAGACACAAATTCGTTCCAGCAACGATGCCAATATGTAAAATTGGTCAGAACTGAAGGGAGGACCGGAAAGTCCAAACAGCATATTCAATCTCCCTAAACATGCTAAAAGAGAAGTTTCGTCCTGGTGATAAAGTTTCTGTTCCATACTGCACAGTAGGGGACAATGTTTTTTAGATAAAAAAAAAAAGCGACTGATGAATCAATTTTCAGAATGTCATCCCAGGGGCATGGAGAAATGACAAACTACTTCTGGATTTTACCATGACAATACAAGGAACACTGGAATCCAGGAGGCAAGGCAAATTATAATATACCTGGATCACTTCTTTACCTCAAAGGCTTTTCGGTGCCATGACAGGACTGGATGATCCAGTAATTATTCCCACAAAGTAAATGTTTATGGAGTGAAACATTTTATTTCTGAAATTTGATAAAAAATAATATAGATATTAGAATAACTCGTAAAGTAAGGATAAAGGACCAACACATTAAGCAATTAATTTAATTTCCCACGGTCGGCCGAAGATTTTATACCATCCGGAGGTCTGGTGTCGCCTTCGTGACCAAGTTATCGTGTGGCCTTCATGTGTTCTGCAAATAAATATCGTAATAAGAATTAACATCTTTGTGTTGCCTTCGTGAAAGGTTTGGTGCCATCATGTGACCTTCTGTAGGCATTGCACTTGCTTCGGCTAATGATTGACTGTTGAGCGAGTTTAAGACCGTCTCCGCTCAAAATAAAAACATCCATATTCGTATGGCCATCTGGTGTCAATTGCGGGATAGTGTAACACCTGCATTAGTGAAGGTAGGACATTATGTGAAGACGGAAGATCACTTCTTAGTACAAAACGTTGGATCATCACTCTATATTTCCGACAGAGATTTGCCATGTTTAAAAAAAAATATAGTCAAAAGTATGGGTCACTATTTTTCAAGCTACAAATCTTCCAAAATTGCCCAATTTTGCATAGATTATTCCCGAAAAACATTTTTGACAAATAAAAAGAAAACTGTGAGATAGAATTTTGAAATAAAATATGAAAAAGATAGGTTTTGTAATATGCTTTAAGAAAACTAAAAATGGTGTCTTTTGTTTTCTTACTACAAGTAAAAATTTCACTATCATTCCAGTTTAAAATTTATACTATAAGAGAGAACTATAAATAACTATAAATTTTCACTTCTGTTCTCGAACTATGAACAACAAATTTAGCTATTTTGTAAAAAATATTTCCGTACTCCATGTACCCCTTACAACAAAATTATTATATATACCTGTGTACGTTATTTTATTTAACGCCATTTTGTCCAAGGTTATAGTTGTCTTTCTGATATTGTTTAACATCTCCCCCTTTTTTATTAATATTGTATTTACATTGTGTCATAGATCAAATGTATTCGTTTAGTGTATATTTACTTGTTTTTGTTAATATGTCTTTTGATTGAGTTAAGCCATTTCAGTTGATATTTTATAGTGTGTCTTTCTATGTTGTAATGTTACACTACTATTTCAGGTAAGGGTGAAGATTGGCGCCTGTTAAAACGTTTAAACCCGCTGAATTTGTTTGCATCTGTCCTAAGTCAGGAACCTATTTTTCAGTGGTTGTCGTTTGTTGATGTGGTTCATAAGTATTTCTCGTTTCTCATTTTTTATATAGATTAGACCGTTGGTTTTTCTGATTGTATTATTTTACACTAGTCATTTTGGGGCCCTTTATAGCTTGCTGTTTGGTGTGACCCAAGGCTCCGTGTTGATGGCCGTACTTTGACCTATAATTGTTTACTTTTTACACATTGTGACTTGGATGGAGAGTTGTCTCATTGGCACTCATACCACATCTTCTTATTTCTATTATCTCCCTTATATGGCTAAGTCGAACAATTGAATCGAAAAAAAAACAACAAATATTAGTATTTGTTAAAACAGTCTGAATAATGCAATAAATAACTTATTTTTCTGTTTTTAAATGAACAGTCTACCACATTGTTTGCCAATCCGTCTAAATATTTGCTGATTTGAGAACAGAACTGAACCGATTGTGTACTATTGTTTTACAATCAAAGATGGCGGTATACAGTTAATCTGCCTTATATAATTGTCTTTAAAATGCTGATTTTTCTGCATGACATTGTATGATTCAATATGGACACACAACTAGACAGTTACTTGGAATAAAACATATCTTGTTTCTTTTCTCCATTGTTATTTCCCTTGCATTTCTATAATGATCTAGGAACGTACTCTCTAGTATGTTTAGTATATGAAACTGCTGTATAATCATATAATATGTGTTAACACATCATATATGTTAACACAGGGGAATTGTTAATAAAAATAAATTGCTGATTGCACTGGGAGTTTACTATCATTTTTCATACATATCTACAATAACAATGTATCTATCCGTCTATATGTGAAATCGAAAGTAGGCTTACTTTTCATGTAATTAAACCTTGTTCTCTTTGTTCTTCTTTCTAAATATATGAGTATTTTCATCGCCACTCCTGGATATCTCTGTATTTAATGTATTTTTAAGATGGTTCGATTAACAGACGAACTTGGAAGGAAAGCGTCTTTTATTGGCAGTGTCACATGTCATGTGATATTCAGACGGGAGATAACTGCAAAATATTGTTGTGGACAGTAATTTACAACTTCGTATCTATTACTATTATTTATTTGATTATGAAGTGTGCTTTATATGTTTTACTTTGATTTTTTAATGTGTTTTGCAGATGTAATTTTTTATCAAACTGGTTGCCTGATTTACCGTCTAATTTATATAAGAGAGTCAGTATTGATTTTTATCACTAGTTGTGAAAGAATGTAGAACACAGATATGCAGTCAGGTATAACGATACACATACGTTCATTTAGATGAATTACCTGTACTGATCATATATTAACAGGTGATTAAATACAATTATAATGGAGTGACCAAGCCAACAAATTTTCAACTTTAATGGACCACCCTACCTGCAGGCTAAAATATGATTTTTCATTTGGAGAAATGTTCAAACTTTAAATTTTGCCTGGTCGTATAATTACAAAATAATGCAAATTTGTAAAATCTGACGTCAAAGTTTAGGGAAATTCGGGTGGGGAACAAGAAAAAGGCGAGCAGGAAACGGGAAATGGCTTTCAATTGATATTTTACTTAACATCTACATTTAATGATATATTTCTAAGGTTTACGTGGTTTCTTCAAACATGTAAAAAGGATTCGAAGTTAATTTTGTTTCGGTTCAATTATATTCCGGTTGTCAGCGGTAAATATGATTCAAACGAAGTACTGATAGATTAGCGTGTCTTTTTCTGTTGTGAACATTGAGATTGTATGGGCAGAAATTTTGACATACACAGCCTTCTATGAACCCCTCCGAAATAGTTGCTGCAAGGGCACTTTAAATGCAAAGTGCACAACATTTGCAGAACAACGATCTTCTCACTGTTCCTCCCTGGGTTTAAACATTCCGCATAGTCAAAGCTGTATTCACCCTCTATGAGTTCTACTGTAAATTCCGACTTTACATATTTTGATCAGACATCGTTTTCATCGTCGTCTTCTTCAGAAATTGCTTGGTGAGTAAGATGATTCCTAAATCTCTACGACCCTCCACACGATCAACTAGTGCTACAAGCCGAAATGTGTGTGTTGCATACACATCATTTATTTCAAGCTCTTGACCCTTGCATGTACAAATAAGGCCTTGAAGGGAATCTGATGACATAGGTTCCCTTGGTTCAATACTTTTTATACTGTTTGTGACTCTGCATCATTTGAGAAATTCGTTAAATAAAGGAACTATGAAATTCTCATAGGGCAGTGTTAATTCTGGAACACCACGATTAAACTGTTCACAAATAAGAATCTGTTTACTATATTTCGAGAATAAACTCCAGAGTCAACACATAAGTCATTTAGACAAGCTGAATTCAATTTAAATTTCTTACCAATATTTGCTATAAAAAAGATAAAAACCCACGACATCCTCATATTCTTATAATGTTGGAGTGCAAAACGTCTGCCATAGACAATATTTCTTATTTGGCATCAGCATACAATTGCAGGTCAAACATTTGCACAGCATTTTTCTAAACATATCCAAACATTGTTTCATAGTGGTATGTTTAGGTGTATATGACCGGAGCATAGGCTAGAAATGTAATAATAAATTTGAATTCTAATAACTTTTTGTAAAAGCTGTTCTTAATTTGGAAAATATTGTTAGTGTTTTCAACAGAAATGGGTGGTGGGTCTAAGTTTGTCTTGCAATAAGTCGGATAAATATCCAAGACATGTCAGATGTACAATGTATCTATTTTTTCCTTAAAACAAAACTTGATCACCCCGTAGGAAAACAAGGTCAGTATAGTTTTTTTCCCTTGTTGATTGATAAGCATGCCATAGTAAATTTGATATTAAAAATCAAACGTCAAAGATCTTTCTAATTCAAGTTTATTCTATAAAAATAATATGACCACCTTCTTCAAATGCAGCAATACCATTAGGACATTATTACCTGTTTGGATTTTGGCTATTTCCATATTTTCTAAGCTAGTGAGAAATCTTTGTACTTCCGAGTATAATGTACTAAAGCCATAGAAATGTAGATTGTCATTCATAATTTTTTATCCAATCCCATGGTACAGTAATGTCGACTCAAAATTAAATGGGGTACAAATACAGTTGAAAATTTGTATAATTCAGTGTTTGTCGTTTGGTGCTGTAAATGATTTTTATTTTTCGTTTCTTGATTTGTACATACATCAGACCGTTAGTTTTCTCGTTCATATTGTTTATATTGTTTTACTTTTGTCCTTTCATGGCCTTCGATAGTTTACTATGTGGTATGGGTTTTGCTCCTTTTTTAAGGCTATTCAGTGACCTCCAGTTGTTCAGTTCTGCGTCATTTGGTCTTTGTAAGAGAGTTTTCTCATTGGCAATCATAACACATCCTTTAATTTTTATATTCAACTAATAGATTCAAAATCTAAGGTCAATAATGGTAAAATCATATGATTAAGTGTATGGTTGTTTATAAAGTGACATAGTTTAATCTAACTCAAGAAGGGTACCCTTGATTTAAATTTAAAGCCTGACTGATTTATATATAAGTTTTATGATAAAGTTCAGAACTAAGTACAAAGTGACCAACAATCAGATAACCTGTCCTTAGGATATCATGTTTCAATCACTGATATACAAGGTGACTGAGTGTCACTTGTGGTATGTTGTGATACAATGTGACTGAGTGTCAAGTCACTGGTGGCATGTTTTACGGTCTCAGATCTTTATATTCCAAAATCCGTAGTTGGTTGACATATAATGATGTGACTGTGTGTCAGATCGCTTGTGGCATGTTTTACAGTCTTACAGCCAAGGCTCCGTGTTGAAGACCGTACTTTGTATCAGGTCACTGATTGCATGTTTCGTGGTCTAAGTTCTTTACGAGAACAATTGTCTTTTCAGTAAATTTGCCGAGTTTGTCCTATTACCGATTGTGACAATTCGGCTGAATGTTTGTTTGCATCTAAGGCGATGCCAGCATAGCATGAGACGTTTACCATGTTGACGCATAAATATTGCTACTTTTGGTGTTCATGCGTCACCCCTAGTTTTGATTTTTACCTTGGATTGTAACTTCTAAATTGATTTATGAAACTTCAACATCAGTAAGCTACAATTGCTTCTATGGTTGTATGAAGATATATAAACTTATCTTGTCTGTATTTAAAAAACGGAACGTTTTGGATAAAAATTACTTATCTAAAAGCAGTTGAGGTTTGATTTACTTATTGGGCGTCAGGAAATGCTGTGATCTTATTTGTAACCGAACTATACAATATAAGTAATTTTATCAAACGACAAAGCTGGAAACAGTGATGAAGTCTAAAATAAGACATAGTTCTACAATCAATAAGAATAGCAGTCCATGATTACAACCAATAAGTAAACATTGTAAAGATAGCGTAGACGGTAAGAAATAAAGAATGCCGATAAACACATTACAAAAAAAAAATAATTATTGTACTGAAATAGACTGAAAACCATCTTCATTAAAATGTCTGTTTTAGTCTATTGTAAACGAAACGCGCGTCTGACGCAAATACAAAATTTCAATCTTGGTATCTATGATTTGTTTATTTACAACCACTGGGTCGATGACACTGCTGGTAGAGTTTTTATTCCCCGAGGGTATCACCAGCCCAGTAGTCAGCACTTCTGTGTTGACACGAATTATCATTGATATGGTCATAATTATAAGTTAACTGTCTACAAATATTTGAATTACTAAGGCTTTTCTACCTCAGGAATAGATTACCCTAGCTGTATTTGGCAAAACCTTTTAGGAATTGTTTGTTCTCAATGCTCTACAGCCTCGTACTTTATTTGGCCTTTTTAAATTTTTTGATTCTAGCGTCACTGATGAGTCTTTTATAGACGAAACGCGCGTCTAACGCAAATACAAAATTTCAATCCTGGTATCTATGATGAGTTTATTTAAAGTTAATGTCATAATTTTTTTTTTTTTTTATTTATTTTATTAATTTGAGATGTAAATGAAAAAAGATTAAACAGATTGTTAAGTTCAACTTTAGACAGTGACGACAGATAGACCCTCACCCTTATAAATAACGAGATAAATACCCGTCTAGACGTGCTTCGCTGCTTACAATGACTTGAGTTACATCAGTCTTTTGTAGAAGAAATGCGCTTCTGGCGTCGAAATGTTAATCCTGGCATCTATGATGAGCTAATTATCTTTAGTAATTTAATTATAAAAAACTGAATGTACAATTTCCAAATATAAACATTTACTAAAAGTTACATTGATGTAGAATTCGACGTAATGAAATGATTGTTTTCACCGAATTTGTGCTGCTCATTCTTTTATTGTCCGCGTAGTGTTTTGTTGATCTCTTTTTTTGTTTCTCTCTTCTTCTTTTTTGTCATTGCCTGGTCTATTCTTTGTCAAGTTGCGATTATGAATTTATCTGTTTTGCAACTCTTTCTTGAATTTTATTGTTAACATGGTTAATATTCGTTACTTTGATTCAAATTCTTAAAATTTGATCTTTTAAATATGATGGCAAGAGACAAATATATATGCTCAAAATCATAATTTTGTGGTAATTTGATAAAGTGAAAGTTATTCATATTTTATTATGCTGTTTCATTTTGCTTATTTTGTAAGTAAGTTTTAGAAATTAAGTAAATACACCTGACTGTTAATCTATATTTATGCTTGAATCAGTAAAGTCAGTGTTTCCCGACCATGTTAAACTCGGGATTTTATCTTTGAAAGGTTACATGCATGTGAAGAGGTTAAGGTTATTAGGTATAGTATGTCATAGCTTACAAGCAATTGACAGGTAGGATTGTACCGCAGCAAAAGATGATGTGTGGTGTATATCGGAGATGTCGTAAGATTTATTGACTTAATTATTTTAATACATGTAATTTGTTTAAAACAAAACCATATTTTTAGAAAATAACATCAAACATTGTTGGCTCTTATCTTGATTTATCATTTCTTATTCCTTTCAAATTGAATCTAAATTGTTTATAACGTCAGAAGTCCCATAGTTTGTATTTATTTTTCTATATTGTATTTTGTGTTTTGTGTACTGTTGTTTGTCTGTTTATCTTCCTCTTTTTTGACCACGGCGTTGTCAGTTTATTTTCAACTTGTGAGTTTGAATGTCCCTTCGGTATCTTTTGCCGCTATTTTACTATTAATAGTCATTCTTCAATCAAAACTGTGTTCCTTGATATATTGGTAATCGAAAAAAAGTTCCGTGTTTCTGATTTCGCTTTGAAAGAGGTATTCATTGTACCTTCATTTACATGAATAGCGAATTCACTGTAACATTGCGCATGTTCGTTGAACTTTAACAATGAATAAAGCAAATTAGATTCACCTATTCCTTCGAAGTGACAAATTTGAGGCAATAATAGTTTATGGATCTTAAAATATCTTGAATTCTTTTAGAATAAACAGGTCAAGATTGAACAAAAATGAAGGAATCCCATGAACTCTTAAAAGAGTGAAACCGTGTACGTTGACAAATATAGTAAGCGTCTTCTGTTATACATGCATCATCCGGCATGCGAATCAACACTCAGTCGCAATAACAAATATGACACACTCTGTGATTGAACAGACAAGACGACATTTCTCGTATCTTAAGATCAAAGATCACGACGTCTCTCTTGTGTAAAAGTTCAGACATCGTATCGTTCAACCAATACCCGATCGTTATCGTAAATCTTGAGCTGAATGGTACACAAATTTAAGTTAAAAGAGGAATTTCTTATAGCAGTGATGGGATGTTTATAGTTTGGTATCGATACTGTGAACAATAAAAAGTGAAGGATGTTCAAATACCCCTACTATTCCATTTGTTAATTATACTTTTAACTAGGAGATGCATTGAAAATATTTTCCCTGCTAATTTCAATATATACAAGACAAAAATACATTATATGGATTAAAACAGGGGTATTCTATACCAAGGTGACATTTAGAACCCATATGTCGAGGAATAAAACGAAACTATTTAGTTAAGACTCAATAGTCCTGCCAGAACTTTCATACTGCTGAATTTGTCATATGATTCTTTTATCAGCGCTCCTCCCTTTGCTCGTTTAACTCATTGACTCATGTACGTGCATAAAAAAATCGAAAAGTACAATTTGCTAAGATGACCTTTTTGAGTTTTTTCTCTTCTTCAAACAAAATGGTTATACTTTTAGGATCTCTTTTTTAGATGTTGTATTCGGACCTTTCCTCGGAGCACTTTTACTTTTAGCAACAGTAGTAAATGTTGTCTGTAAGTATAACTGATGAATAAATGTATTAATTAAAAATGAGTATACTCGGAACTTTTTTACCTCAGTAACAACGAGTTAACGCATACAAAACTTTTTCTGATATGCATAAAACATTTGTAAAAGATTATGTGGGTTATACGTCAATTTGAAAGTAACACATATACAGCTGCAAAAATATATAGCACATTTCGATGGCAAGATACTGTTTTTAACAATATACAGGTTTCTATACAAAATGCCGAACCCTTTATCGTCCTGACTAATAAATGTAAAACACAAAGATCTGCCTTCAACACTCAACTTTTCGAAATGGCGAAAAACAATAAATATTGAAATACAACAACTGCTGACAAATATACTGCAAATGTTTTTGTGAAACAGCTAGAGTAGACATTAAGGTAACACTTTGTAAATCGATGCATCCGAAAAGTTTATCTGGATTTACCTTCACCAGGAACGATCAAAGTATCGAGTGATGTGTTACAAATTTCATGCAAAAATTGCTCTATAGTTCTTGTCCCTTGTTGTTTTAAGTAAAGGTTAATATACAGGAAATATGGTATGAGCCAATGCTTGCGATGATTTAGTATGGAATTTTATTTTCATGTTTCAAACGATATTTTCATTTACATTGTGAAAGTAATTACCCATATTTGCAGATTGTGGGCAGAGTTGTCTTTCCTGTAGCGGTATAAACGGTATTAACAAGTGTAGTAACTTTGAAAAATGCGACAACGATAAGGTAACTTATATACCTATATGGGGTTATTTTGTTTTAGCCCAAACGGTCTTTCTTTTAAAATTGACATTGACGATACCAAGTTTCAATGAAATTTGCTTCAAGGCAAAAAAATAATGACCTGTTTAGGTCATTATTTCCCCTGATTAAAATGCAATACACAATTTACTTAAAATTTTTACTCAATTGGTAAATGCCAATCTAGGGTTTTACTTTAAATTTTCCTTCTTTGATAGGTTTAATGCAGACACAATCCTTTCCTCCGTTAATTAGACCGACATACCAAATATCGTCGTTCACGCACATTTTAATTTTCGAAACAAATAATGTGAAGTTTTGTTAATTCATTGCTACAACAAAGGGACGTTATGTGAGATGAATTGATTAATGCAAAACTTTTCATAACACTTTTAAAGAAGCCAGTTTTAACACATCTGTGTGACGGATTTTGAAAATCTTATTGATTCACACTGTACTTGGAAATCATACTTCGACCTATGGAATTTCGTTTTTTTCGTGTTTCATGTACATGTACATATATCACGGGTTCAAGCCCTCTCCGTACTAGTCCTAAACTTTTACATCTTAATATACCTTTTACTCTATTAAATGATCAATTTACCAAATATTCTTATTTCCTTTTGAAAAATGGTGGGGGAGTATAGTATTCAATCCTGATTCTAAATGTAAAAAATGTATTGCCAGATACAAGAGAGAAAACAATTGTTCTGAATAGGTCGTTATAATTGTTGAAAAAAATAATCTGCTTCCCGTTATGAATAAAGTTGTGACAAAAAAGAAAAAATAAAGGCATCCCGTTTCATAAACTAACATACAATAAATTACTTACAAAGTGACAAATATTTTTCATACTTCGTAACAATTAAATTGTTTCTTGCTTCATGCAGTTTAAGTGATATTATTATTGTAACTGGATAATGCTTTTTAAAGTTTAAATCTAAATAATTACATTACATGTATGTTTCATTATAATACGTTATTTTGATTGACTGACAGCATTCTCGCGTCATTCTGAAATTAGCCTGCATTTCAAAATGAAATGTAACATTCATGATGACACGAGCTTTCACAATAAAGTGCACAGGTAAAGAAAAAAAACGTGATAGAAATCGTGGTTTCGTGATCTTAGCAAAAAAATTTAATTATAAGTATTGAATGTTTCTTTTAGTAATGTTATATGGTTGTAAAAGCGTTGACCGTGCGCACATTTTTAAAATGAAGCGCTTCCGCGCTTCATACAAACTGTACTTCGGTCAACGTTTTTACACTCCAATAAATTTACAAAAAGAAGCATTCAATTTTTAAATAAATTAGTAAATTTATTTCACATTATACAAAAGCCGTAGGGCATATTAAAACCTGAACGCATCAGACAAGAATATCCCAATTTAGTTTGGTCTGTAAAAATATGATGAAAATCCTGCAAATCATTGCAAAAAAATAAATTGTTAACGGTATATAAGTCAGATAATGCATATCTATAGTTTTTCTTGTCTTTCATTTGACCAAGACCTCTCATTGTGTTATACGACAAGAACAACCTTAAGATTTGCTCATATATAGTTATTTGCTATAAAATATGGATTTTTAAAGGTATGACTTACGGTTTATCTTTGCATATCATGATATGGTCAACATGTGGGCTCAACACATTCTAGCCCGGTTTTATTTTATACTATTATTTCATATAAATTTTATTTTCAATTATCATTTAAAACTTAAGCTAGAGAACACTGTTCTAGAAGCAAAATACACTTTATTTTTAGACTAATTTGTAAATAAATTAAACCAAGTTCATAAACAGGACATAACATGTGTCTAAAAAAGTAAAATCACAAAAATACTGAACTCCGAGGAAAATTCAAAAAGGAAAGTCCGCATTCAAATGGCAAAATCAAAATTTCAAACACATCAAACAAATGGATAACGACTGTCATATTCCTGACTTGGTACTCAAGCTCGACGTTGTTCTACAAATGCAATACATTATATCAAACAAAAATTTTCATGTTGCTTAACACAGTCAGTAATACACCAGAATTTGTAACAAAGCGAGCAGTTCAGAAATTATTTTTGGGGATGCAAACAAATCCTTATATACGGTAAACGAAAGCAGTTTAAAACAGTTAGAAAAGATCCACATATTGCAATTATTGGTAACGGGAAATATTCATGTTTTACCTCTTTGTCTTGTAATGATTATTTTCTTTCTTAAAGGTTTGCTACTTGCATAGGTTCAAAACAGACGATGGTCAAACAAAATACGATGCAGGTTGCACGTTCCCTGAGGTAATTATATTCTAATGATGAAAAGATTGTAGGATAATTCATTATGGTCATCAGTTTATGCAATTTTTTTTCAAGATATGGAAACTTAGTTCTTGCTTGGTTTTTGCTCTTTTGAATTCAAGTAAGATATTAGTCAGTACCATATGCCCCTTTGTCTTTTTGTCTTTTGTTTTTATCGTATTGCGATCAAATGTCTAATGAAAGTCCAACATGTATCTCCTGTTAGTAGTATTAAAGAATTATTTATCATTTGATAAAGCTTCTGGATGAATGAATTTTTGACCCACAAAAAACTGTTTTCATGATATCTAAGTTCTTTTAGAAGTTTGAAGAGTAATGTTTATTACTCACTTGACGACTTGAAGTCTAAACTTCCTGATTACAATCATGAACACTCATCCTATACACTACAAACCAGTAAAAGTCTGAAATGGCCTTTATCTGTTCTCGACTGTACTAATTTTTACTCGACCAGTCTGAATTGGTCTAAATTTTACTCGACATTACTCGACCCCAGTCTTTGGTTAACAGTTTGATTCAGAAGAAACATCGACATAGCTAGATAATACAATTAATTATCTAATTACTACCACAATTTGATATTATTAAGTATTGTAATTTTCATTGTTATTAATAAATGTAATGTCAGTATTACAAATCAAGTCTTGAATCAATCCTTATCCTATCTTATTTTTGGGAAATATTTTTACAAATTCAAATGTGACATCACTTTGTGTATTTTTTGAGAATTTCAAATGTGACGTCACTTTGCGCGTTGATGCTTTGGCTAACTCGGCTGTGTATTTTTATATGTTGAATTAAGTTGTTTTTTTGTAATGTATCCGTTTTTATTCAGTTGTTAGTCCCCACTTCGGTTTTATCATGTATATCTATTATATAGTCATTTTATAAAATTTGCTGTTTGCAAAATTATAAATTATTCTAAATAATAAGGATGTTCTTGTCCAAGGTTCAATCCACCATTTTTTTCTTAAAATGTCCTGTACCAAGTCAGCAAAAGGGTCATTGTTATATTATAGTTCGTTTCTGTTTGTGTTACATTTTAATGTTGTGTTTTTGTTGTGTCGTTGTTCTCCTATTATATTTGATGCGTTTCCTTCAGTTTTAGTTTGTAACCCGGATTTGTTTTTATCTCTATCGATTTATGAGTTTCGAACAGCGGTATACTACTGTTGCCTTTATTAAACATACTCGACTGTACTGATTTGTACTTGACCCTTATCTTTGCCATTGAAAATAGTCTGAACTATTACTCGACCGGTCTGAAACAGTCTTTACCCATTTTCGACCTGCACTCGACCTATTTTTTTCAGTCTTAACCATACTTGACCAAATAACCTCTACTTTTTCTAAATTTTAACTGTTAAAATAAATTTCTTTTTTACTGACATGACAACAGCCACAATAAAATAAAGATATATTATAAAAACAGATTTTTACATTCTTACATAATTCTCAGATTTATCGAATAGAGATAGTTAAATCAAATTATATTATATAGTTAAATCAAATTATCTTATATAATAATTTAATTATATCAATTTTAAAGTTTTAGAGTTTTGTTAAAAAAAAGATTTTCTTTTACCTAAAAAACCACACCTATACTGAGGGTAATGAAACCTTATTAAGGTGCTTCTTGTTTGGCATGTGTTTTTGTTTTTAATTATTTTTCCTAAATTCCTAAATAAAAACTACATAGGTATCATGGTTACATACAAAAAATGTACAATAGTTATATAATTATCTTTTTAATGAGGTAACAACAGCCAACAAAATCACTGAAATTGTTTAACCTTATTTTAGAAATATATCTATTATTATAATTTGGGATATATTATATACAATATATATCAAAAAGGGATAAAAATTAAAGAAATTAATAAAATTGTTCTTCTGATTAGTGGTGAAGTATAAAGTAATGCCTCCTGCTTGGGGCAAACTCATAAAAAAGATCACACCTGGTCAGAGAGTATAAAATACTAAATAACATTCATTCAAAATTGCAACATCCTGTGAAACTTAAATCGCAAGGCCTTTTGAATTCACTAGATAAGTAATACACGAGTTTAAGAAAAATAAGGCTTTCTTTTTACCTGTAAAACACACATGTACTGAGGTAATTAAACCTTATTAAAGTGCTTCTTGTATGCCATGTTTTTAATTTTGACAAAAATAATTTATATTTAATTGAAATAAATATTTACTGTAACTTTGGAACACATTTCCTTTTTTAAAAGTTTATCACAGGATTACTATGGAAGTTCAATTATCATGATAATATTAAATTCTTGGTTTAATAAAACAAAGGTGTCATTTTGTAAATTTATTAAGTTGCTTTATATGCTATTTTATATTTATTTTAATAAAAAAAAATGTTCACTGCATTATTATTTTAACTCGACTGACAACATAAATCTATACGAGGCTTACGTTAATGGTGAAAATTGTCCAGTAACCATAAAATACATCTGAAACATTCAAAAAATTTTGAATAACATTGAAAATATTAGTCACAATTCAGTTTTGAGATTATTTGATCAGCTTGTCTTATTTTTTTTTAAGGTGATATATATGTATGTATATAAGTGTTGATGAATATGGTGATGAAGTTATATTATGTTTATTGTGAAATTTTGGTTTCAATGCTATATTGAATACATTTTTAATTTCAAATTGTTGTTCAAATTTCTAGCCAGGGGAAATAGCTGTTGTTAAAAACAGTTCCTAAATTGATGAAATACAATAGATAGATACAAAAAATAGGTCTAGGTTGGTTAAGACTTGGTCGAGTATGGTTCAGACTAGGTCGAGTATGGTTCAGACTACGTCGAGTATGGTTCAGACTAGGTCGAGCATGGTTCAGACGCATATAAAATGGTTAAGTACTGGTCGAGTAAGGGTCGAGTACAAGTTCGGACTGTTAAGTATGGTTCAGATTACAGTCGAGTATTATCAAGTAAATTTCAGACCAATTCAGACTGGTCGAGTAAAAATCAGTACAGTCGAGTACAGATATAGGCCATTTCAGACTTTTACTGGTTTGTAGTGATATTTAATTTCATAGTGGATGTGGATTAAGCCTCTTTCAGTTTGTAACAGAACATAACCATTTGATTTCTCTACCCTTAACCCTTGTATTTCTCGTTCTTACTTTTAACATAGACTAACAGAATTAGTTATAATTAGTTTTTACTTCAAAGAAATAGTAAAAGTAGATAGAAATATCATGATTGAAAACATTTTTGTTACGCTTAGAGGCCTTTTTTCAACAACCAATGGGTATACCTATAGGAACAAACTGTGCTACCTTTCTTGCCGACTTGTGTCTACTCATGGAAGTCCAAATTTTGTTATAGAAGCTTTTAAAAATAATCCCAAAAAGCAAGTATTATCCTTGTACTTCACCTGAAGCTATATCGATGATGTCCTGTCAGTAAACAATGAGTTTGATGATTGTTGACCTTATTTATTCAATCAAAGGAATAAAAGGTACCACAGATATAGTCCAGTAT
Source organism: Mytilus californianus (assembly GCF_021869535.1). Classification (NCBI taxonomy): domain Eukaryota; kingdom Metazoa; phylum Mollusca; class Bivalvia; order Mytilida; family Mytilidae; genus Mytilus; species Mytilus californianus. The sequence continues at coordinate 4,813,579 of NW_026262615.1, forward strand.
TTTTATGATCGTGATTTACATATAAAAATTGATAATGGGGATAGGTTAAAACCTTTACAATAATATGGGGACTTCAAATTTTCAATTTGAACTTACCATGCGTAACTCGACGGACGTGATTCCGGAACATCTCAGTTCATCCGCGGGTTCAGGTTGGGTTTGTATTGCTTAGTCTTTAGTTTACTATGTTTATTTTTGTAAGCTTATTTGTTTTTTTTTTATCGTCGATCTTTTTTGTTGCCATGGCATTTTCAGTTTCTCTAGACTTAAAGTTTTTAATGTGCAATTGGTATCTTTCTCCTTTTTTTTCTAACTAAGAAATTAGAATATCAGGCTGCATTCTTATCAATAATATGTTTTTTGTTTGCTCATGTCTGTCATAATGTTTTTTTAAAAATTGTATTGTTAAAAATTAAGCCGTTGATTTTTACATTTTCTTATCGGAGCATCTCATACTGACTATTCGTCATTGTTTTCCTCATTTTTGAAGGCTGAACGGTGACCTATATTCATATTTTAGTCTGAACTTTGAACTCTGGTTGATATTTATTTAATTGGCAATCAAATCCTATCTCTTTATTTTTTTAAAGAGCGTATAGCTTTATGGTCATTGTGTTATTAATGTTTTAGTAATTGTTATTTTTTCAGTTTTGTAGTAAAACAACATCAACCGGTGTCATTTTTGGTAAAAGAGACATAGGACGAGCCCATATTGTATGTCAAAGGTGCTGCAATGATACCCGTCTTTGTAATGGTGATACATTGTGTGATGCTTTTGCAGGTAAGGGAATTATTATGTTTTGACCTAAACAATTGTACCATTTACTCTTATTTAGAAACACCTACATGCTGTGTCAAAATATAACTATCTTAAGAATGTTAAATTGTCGCTGGTTATAATCACAGTCAAATGTAAATGAATATATTGTACTTGTTGTAAGCATATTAACGTATAAGGGCCTCTCTTCATATACATATGTATATCGGTAGAGATTTGTACAATGTATAAGTACTATAATGTAAACCAAACAAATCGAGTCATTTCACTCACTTTCGACTATTTGTGTGGATTTTGAGGGAATTTAGGTAAATATTTTAATTCTAGCTTCACAGAATACTAAATATTTCATTTCAGTCCCCATTCAGCAATGTCTGTCTTGTAGCGGTGTAGCTGATCCAGCTTTATGCAACAAAGAAATATTGTGTGATGCAAATGAGGTAACTAAGTTTAAACAACAAGTTTACGTCACCAAGCGGTTATGGTTTAATGATTGGATGATTGATTGATTGATGTTTAATCCCACTTTAAGCCCTATTAGTTATCTCGTGGTGGTCTCTTTCTATTGGCGCAGGTAGCCTGAGTGCCCGGAATGAACCACCTACCTTCGGCATGAAAACTGACAATCCATGTCAATTAAGATTGAAGTCAGGCGCACCTGCCACGTGCGGAGTTTGAAAGCACAACCTCGGTGTTGACAGGATAGTGATACAATAGTTGATGAGTTACATAAAAAAGCGGCAATGCAAATATGAAAATACGAATTAATGGTATTGCGTAAAGTTAACTAGAAATTGATTTTAACAAATACCATTTTCAGCTTTAGTTAATAAATAATCTACGATTTTTTTTATTGAATATATTGAAATCAATTATTTTGATTTCAGCATAACTAGCTTTCAAATTATACGATTTCGTGTTAATTCGTAAAAAGTCCTGTTGTTTTGTGAAATTCGTAGAACAAACTTGGATGGAGTTGCAATCGGAATGCTGTATATATAATTTTTTTAAAATTCATTCACTGACTTTAACGTGTTTCTTTTTTCAGTACGACTTTTAAAGGGCTTGCATGCACTTCAAATGCCTAGTCAGTGCAAAACTACCTCGATTCTTTTTTATAACTACTTCTAAGTATTAAATGTGCATATGTTCCTTTTCTTATCGTAAACACTTCTGCTAGCTTTGTTTCATTTTCGTTATCCTTATTTTAGTTAAACGAAAATCACTTCCTCAACGAAATATCTTATCCCGACAAAAGTATATCAAATTGTAAAAGAAAACATTCTCAATATGAACTGGAATTAATAAGCCTGTGATTGTTAACCTGGTTTTAAAAGAAGACTAAATTCAGAACGACGCATGTGTGACTTGCACGGACTTCAATTACCCTTTTACCCGTAGAACTGACTAGAATTCTTTTATGAATACCTTTCAATATTATTACTGCCGAGACGCCTTGTTTCTGGTAATTTTTCATATTTGCCTCATTTTTCTTCTTTTTTTTTTTTTCGTTTTCCTTATTTTTTTAAATTTATAATCCCTTTGTCAACTGTTTCTAAAATTACTTCAACAATTGTATTTATTTGTAGAACTAAACATCTTCAATATGGTTTTGAATTAGTTTATGTTTGATTGGTTGAATGATTTTGCTTGAGGAGTAAATTTTTTAACATATTAAGATGATCAAAATATATGATAGAACTTATGATTTATCAATTTATGAAAAAACATTAACGGTACTAATTTAACTGCACCAGATGCGCATTCTGACAATAAATGTCTGTTCAGGGATGCTTTAGGCCGAAATCTTTGAAAAAAAAACTTCTTAAAATAATACAACCAAAAAAAGGACAAAATGTAAAGCAAACGCTGAGCAAGATAGACGAGTTTTGCATCAGTGTGATATATTCCTTATTTTTAAACTAATTTCCAATTTTTTTTTAAAAACAAATTTTAATAACCACAACATCCATATTTTCATGCTAGTACCGATGGTCTGGCTACCAGGCTTGTGATACCCTCGAGGACTAACAATCCACTCACAGAGGTATCGACCCAGCGAACGTAACAGCATTAATAGTACCAATTTTCCTGCACCAGATTCGCATAACGACAATAAATGTCTCTTCAGTGATGCTCGACGCAAACATATTTGAAGATCTAGAAGTTGTTAATGCAATGTTCTTATCAACCAAAAAGGACAAAATGTAGGGCCAAAGCTTGACAAAACGTAACAGCTTTGCATTTTGGAGATATATTCCTTAATTTAAAACTTTGTTACAACAAACTTTAATAACAAAACATCTGTATTTTCATGCCAGTACCGACGTACTGACTACTGGGCTAGTGCTTCCCTCCATTAGTAAATATCTATCCAGTGGTAGTAATATGTAGTAATATGAAGTAATATGTAATTTAGTAACAGAATGAATAAAATTTGACAACATTTAACTATACACTCAAAACTTGAATTTCAGAATGCATATCCTTTTCAGTACTCTAAATATAAACTCTCTACAAAACTATGAGTATATACATGATTTATCACGTTGTCATTCTAATATACTTAGCTTAATAGAAAACTACAAGAAAATTTTGTTAACATATTTTTGTTGATGAATAGGTGTGTTATTTGCACAAATACAGTACGCATTTACAGCATGACTTCTATGACTTAGGATGTAAACATTCTAAGGTAAGTAGTAACGCCATATAGATGAGAAAACCTGAAACAGTATCGTTCGTTTTAAAAAATACACTACATTTTGTGGCTGAAGACTTTTTAGGTTAACACATGATAATAACCTTTGGAAGAGTTCCGCCCACATTCATGTTGGTTGGTAGACGGAGATAAGATAGAAAATGTGATCTTAACAAAGGCACGTAGCTAATAGAATCACCAAATGTCAACTCGAAAATGCCTCGTCGTTTTAATAGAAATGCTTAAAAACACAAATTCGAATTCTTCAATAGAAAAGAACGAAATGACTATAATATGCAGCAAAGGGCTACACATGCAAAAAAGCATATACTTAATCTATCAAAATGCAAACTGTCAAATCAGGAATATATTCTGTAGACGAAAGGCTTGAAATTTATACCAACGCCAACAAGCAATAATGCAAAAAGTCTATACCAAAAGATTACAATGATTATGCAAGAAAACTTTTCTATGTTCAGTCAAGAAAAAAACTGAAAAACTTACCTTCATCTATTTCGTACCAATACAGGATACAAACCTGCTTCTACGTGCCACACTTTGGAAAATGAAATCAATTTAGCAAAGCTTGAATTATCTTTCTTCCAAAAGAAACAAATAAAAAAAACAATTTTACTTAGGACGAGAATAGCATTACGTAATATGAAAAATGATAGTACTATTGTAATTAAAAATGAAGAAAACAATTCAAATTGTATTATTTTAGACAGGCTAGAGTATATAGCAGAAGTCACAAGAAATCGAATTGGCAGCTATATTGAATAGTGTATTGAAAACTCAATATGACTGTCAATTATATACATTAAACATAACAGAATTGAAAACGAAGGTCATTGAGTATGTAAATTATTATGCGACCAAGGCATTATCGACAAAATATCATTTAGATTTCTGTCAAATGGTCAAAGATTAAGAAATACAGGCTGGATTAAATGAATAAAATGTAATTTCACCTGGCATACTGTATCATAGTGTGGTTCCGTAACTTAAATTATCGGCCATTATGTAGATTTTTTTCTTATACCAATAGTCAAAATTAGTCTACACGTATAAAAGATATTACATCTTTCATTAATATTATTGAAAAATTAAAACCTACGGCTAATAGCCTTTTATTTTCGTATGATAAAACTTAAATATTTGTTAATCTTCCTCAAGTTACTCTTTTAAGTGCAGTTGAACGAGTCTATGATAATTTTGACATATTAAACTTTAAAGTCAAGGCTCCGCCAGTCAATGTGTTAACACATCTGTTGATCATTTTAGAAATTAATGCATTTGAATTTGATGGAAAAAAAACATAAACAAATAATAGGTATGGCAATTGGTGCAGAAATCTTTGTTTGAAATAATGAATCAAATAATTTCTGAATTCTAACATAAAGACAAAATATTCTATCATGGCAGATACAGAGACGATGGATTCAAAATATATAATGCAACATAAGATGAAATTAAAATAAAAAAAAGCTCGTCTGGCAAATAATTATAACCCCTTATTAAAGTTTACCTATGAAAATTCAAATGATAAAATGTCGTTTTAAGATGTTGATGTAATTAAAGATCAAATATTTACAACATACGGAATTATTGACCTTAAAATACATTTTTACAGAAACACCCAATTTTTGTTCTCTATCTACATCGGAATAGCTGTCACTCACAGCATGTATTCCAAGGATTTATTAAAGGTGAAGCAATACGGCAGATAAGAAACACAAGTGACCATAACAAATTGATACACAATCTAACTAATATCAAAGTGATAACGTTATGATAATGATAACGATGATATATATGCTTTATCAATGGACCGTACTGCATTATTACAGCACAAAACTGTGAAGGAAAAAGAACGTATTCCTTGTTTTAATAACTAAATATAACTCATATAAACGTGAAATAAAAAAAATAAACATGAAACACTGGAATTAATTGCAGTTTGACGAAGAATGTGTACAAGTGTTCAATGTTGAACTTATAGTTGCGTATAGCAAACATAAGAGTGTAGGAGACATGCCTACTAGATTAAAGTTAAAGAATTTAATATAAAATTGACAGATGGACCCCTGATGATGGCAGATCTTTCATATATACATTTTGATGAAGAGTTTCAATTTAAATATATCAATATATACATGTACATGAATAATTTTTATATGTGATTATATTAAAGTACTGGATCTTAAGATGACAATCCTAAGCTTTAACTGACGAAACACTAAAATAGTGTCGGGTCCTATCAGGCATTATGGGGTGTGTAATTGCATGGGTGTTTTATAATAACAACATTTAGGTAATCAATACATATGCATGCATCATCGCCAAGAACGTAGGGAAAAGAACAAATTATGTAAATACTATGATCAGACCACTTTTCCTAAATTTTAAGAATGATGACCACAAGAAAATGTACGACGTGAGTTCAGATACGGGAATATCGGAACTAGTCAGTTCCTTGTCATAACCCTTTACTGTACAACAGCTAGTTGTCAGTGTTATTTTGTATAAAAACTAACTTCTAAACTGCTAGAGTAAAAAGCATGGTATGCAAACAAGAAGGTTTGGTACCATTAAAACGTATAAACCCGCTGCATTTGTTTGCACCTGTCCTAAGTCAGGAATCTGATGTTCAGTAGTTGTCGTTTGTTGATGTGGTTCATATGTGTTTCTCGTTTTTCGTTTTTTATATAGATTAGACCGTTGGTTTTCCCGTTTGAATGGTTTTACACTAGTAATTTTTTGGGGCCCTTTATAGCTTACTGTTCGGTGTGAGCCAAGGCTCCGTGTTGAAGACCGTACTGTGATCTATAATGGTTTACTTTTATAAATTTTGACTTGGATGGAGAGTTGTCTCATTGGCACTCATACCACATCTTCTTATATCTAAGAATCCCGTATACTATTTTTTTCAGCTTTGTTTGAATTTGAATCAAGTCTCGCTTGGACGACGCCAGTCTGATGGGCATGTGATCATTTGTGGGAGTTGTTGCAACAATCGAAGTCTATGCAACGGTGATTTGAAGTGTGCGCATCATATTCGTATGTATATAAATCATTTTGTTTAAAAAAAAATTATTTACAGTTACTAGTCTTAAGCGTTGTCATCTTTTTCTTGATATTTTGTATTCTCTCTGGCCTTTTATTGTTTTGCCAAATAGTATTGTTATGCCCGGCGACGCGATAATTATTCATAATTTTAAAACAAACACATTATTAATAAAGTTTGGAAAACTGTTTTGCATTTTATCTTAATTCTGTTTTATTTTTCATACAGGTTCAAATTTACTTTTTCTGTCTAACAATTGCTAACAAAATTCAGACACATTCTATACAGCCATAAGTTCTTATAATTTAGAAATCTTTAGCCAAAACACAACGCCATATTATTTTATCTTAATAATATTGGTAAACTACATGTTGTCTTCAGACAAAGACGGTCTTGATGAAAATCGCGTTGGCATGAATTGCAGCAATACAATCCTGAAACCAACCATAAAGTAATCTAACTGAATGAATAAAAATCAGTAAGAAAACAGCCACATGACTTTATAGACATGCATCACATAGATGTCACATACGTTGAGTAATAATAGACAAATGTCCACGCAATTCAACAGATTTTGAATGCGTAAGACCTAGTGATTGATTGGTAGTTTAACACCACTTTCAGCACTATTTTGCTATTTCGTTGCGGTCAGTCTTTATTGTTGGGCGAGAACCACCGCAATTCGGTAGGAAAACTGACAATCCTAGTCAATTAAGATTATAGTTGAGCACACCTGCCCTGTGCGGGATTCGAACTCACAACCTCAGTGTTGACAGGCTAGTTATACAGTTGTTCGACTACTTAGACTACTCGGCCACCGAGGCCCTTTCTTCCGAAGTAAATCATTTGACTAAATATTTCATTTTTGTCATATCATCGGTCACGGTTTTAACAAATTTATTGTACGTTTTTATAGGAAAGAAGTAACGGCATTGCTTACATCGTAAAAACTAAAATATGGGTTCAATGCGCATTACAGTTGCAACTATTTTTATAACGATCATCCAAAACCAAAGTTTGAAAAGTAAATTATATCAATTTTCGAAAGCGCAAGATGATTCCAACATGGAACTTATCTCCATTCAACATGTGTACCCGACAATGAAAGTTCGAAAAGCATTAAGCTTTCACTACTACAGTGACGGTTTTCAAAACAAATTGACCAGTCTGCCAGATGACATCATGCTACAAAATGCAGTTTCCCTAACAACAGAAAAGAACGTCAAATTGTACTGTCGTATCCTACACGAGAACACGTAATGTCTGAATATCTCCATCGTTACAAAATTTTCCACCAAGAGCTTAATAACAACTTTAATAATCGCACAATAAAACTTCAATACTTCAAATTCAGATATTATTGCGGACATTTATTATCGCGATTGTTGGAAATCGACACAAATAAGATTTTTATTAGTGCTATTTTAGAAAATGCTACATGCTACGTACGTATAGTGCAAATAAAATGTATAATGCGAGTGTTTATGTTTGTGACCCCTTTTTTGTCACAATTACGGAATTTACAGTATTTGAAAATTTAACTGTGTGTATATGAGCAATATATTCTCGTATCTAAGAACACCTAGCGGAGTCAACTCTTTAAAAATCAGCTGAATGTTTTAATGACATTTTATGAGTGAAGAGAAATCAAGCTTCTCAATGATCAAAAGTTGTGTTTATCAAACTGCTATATATTCAACTAAACTATTCCTGTAAATTGTGTGTAAATTTTGGGGTTCAAATTTCTTGAAATTTTCAAATTGTTGTCAATAGGTCAAATTAAACATTTTGTCAAAATTTTATGAAAATTAAAGGAACGAAATCTATTTTAGTCAAAGTGTTGGGTACCCCTTCATTATGATAAATAAACAAAACATTGAAGCTGAATCTCAATTCCAGAATGTCAAATTTCTCTTTCAATTGTTTCAGTCTTAACAACGTCCATTTGTTATTAAAATACGTTGTGAGTACTTACTTTTCTCAATTCTAATTAAAATCATGTGTTTATTATTGCCTTTTTTTCAAGAAAAATCTATCAGCTCTTCCTGTTCCTCGACTTATGAATGCCAGAGTAACCTTGTTTGCATTGGAAACCAGTGTCAGTGTCCAACTTCACAATTTTATTGGTTACAGGACAGCTGCCATCAGAGTAAATAATACTTTCATTTTACGCAAGAGAACATCATTACATATGGACATTTGAGTATCCGAGATAAAAGATAAATAATATTAACGCTACCATTTGTACTGCATCAAATGCGCTTTTTCAGTGATGCCCGATGCCAATATAATAACCGGCAATATTTGCATGCTCGAATATAATGAAATTCATATGATATCTAAAATTCAGAATTCAATGTTTCGTCTGTCAGTTTTTTTTTTCAAACTGTATCTAATATTTCAATTGAGAGAGCTAAGCTTTGTAAATAATTAACATTACGTTTCAAATTAAGAGCATACTAAAGTTATCATGTTTACTTTGTGGGTATTATCGTCCTAAATGTAAAAAAAAATCCACTAATGTAGAGTTTAATTTATAAAGTGATATAATTACATTGTATTCTGTTTAACGTTTTGTTTAAGGGAAGGCAGTAGGAGAAAAATGTAAGTCTTCACACGACTGTCAAACAATTTTAAGATGTGAAAATGAGATATGTCGATGCTTGAACTCTTCATATACATATTGGAATGGTTCAGCGTGTGTATCAAGTAAGACAGTAACGTGTTAACAAATATACATCATACAAAAATGTTTGGTAACATAATTAGTAAAATTGAGAATGGAAATGGGGAATGTGTCAAAGAGACAACAACCCGACCATAGAACAAACAACAGCAGAAGGTCAGCAACAGGTTTTCAATGCAGCGAGAAATTCCCGCACCCGGAGGCGTCCTTCAGCTGGCCCCTAAACAAATATTTATACTAGTTCAGTGATAATGAACGCCATACTAAATTCCAAATTGTACACAAGAAACTAAAATTAAAAATAATACAAGACTAACAAAGGCTAGAGGCTCCTGATTTGGGACAGGCGCAAAAATGCGGCGGGATTAAACATGTTTATGAGATCTCAACCCTCCCCCTATACCTCTAGCTAATGTAGAAAAGTAAACGCATAACAATACGCACATTTAAATTCAGTTCAAGAGAAGTCCGAGTCTGATGTCAGAAGATGTAACCAAAGAAAATAAACAAAATGACAATAATACATAAATAACAACAGACTACTAGCAGTTAACTGACATGCCAGCTCCAGACTTCAATTAAACTGATTGAAAGATTATGTCTTCATCATATGAATATCAGGCACAATCCTTCCCGTTAGGGGTTTAGTATCATACCATCATAACATATATGAGAAGAACATAACCCGTGTCATGCCAACAACTGGTTTTTAAATAATTGTGTTTAGTGCCGATGCAAAGACCCTATAAGTGAATCAATATTAACGCCAAAATATGCAATCTTAAATTACCTGACAACAGTATCGTAACTATATCCCTTCTTAATAAGTCTATTTAAAGGTTTTGTTAGCTTCAGAGGTGAATACTGACATTTTTGTGCTTTATAAAGAATATTTCCATAAAAAATTGGATGTCAAATACCTGAACGTATAAGAAGTCTGCATGTTGAGCTATATTTACGAATGATGTCCTTATACCGATGATAAAATTTAGTAAATGTTTTGACTAGTTTGTGATATCGAAAACCCTGGTGTAATAATTTTTCAGTAATACATAAATTTCTCTCGTTAAAATCTAAAACATTGTTACATACACGAGCGAATCGTACAAGTTGAGATATATAAACACCGTAAGATGGTGACAAGGGAATGTCACCATCTAAAAATGGATAATTAACGATAGGAAATGAAAAATCATCTCTTTTATCATATATTTTAGTATTAAGCTTTCCATTAATGATATAGATATCAAGATCGAGGAAAGGGCAGTGGTCATTGTTAGTATTAGCTTTATTTAAAGTAAGTTCAACAAGATAAATTTCTTTAGTATACATACTGAAGTCGTCATTATTGAGAGCCAAAATATCATCCAAATATCTAAAAGTATTATTAAATTTGTGTATCAGATGTTGTTTCGATGGGTCTTTGCTGATTTTTGTCATAAATTGTAACTCATAGCAATACAAAAAATGGTCCGCAATAAGTGGTGCACAGTTAGTCCCCATTGGAATTCCGATAACCTGACGATATACGGAATCTCCAAAGCGAACAAAAATGTTATTTAGTAAAAATTCAAGGGCGTATATAGTATCAAAGCATGTCCAATTGACATAGTTTTTTTGTTTATTGCTACTAAAAAATGACCTAAAAGAGTTTGAACATATATATTCACATTCTGACTTTTTAAATGCCCATTTAATTAGGTGTGTGAATTTTTTCTTAATGAGAATGTGAGGCAATGTGGTATATAGGGTAGAAAAATCAAAACTTTGAACAGATTCAAAATCACCAATATATGCATGTAATTTATCAAGTACTTCCAACGAGTTCTTGACACTCCAAAAGTAATTAATTCCACTATTTTCGAAGGCCTTATTTGAACAATTTATTATCAGGTTTTTGATTGTACCAAGTGTACTGGTAAGAAGAATAGACAATTTAGTAGTAGAACAATGGCTTGAAGACGAAATAAATCTATATTTTGTAAGGTGTTTTGTGTAGCTTCGGAAGCCAATACATAGTTGGGACTTTCATTGTATTTGGTTCTGCTTTTAAAGCGGTAGCTAAAAGTTTATGTTTGTTACAGATGTCGTTTTCTGAAAATGGAGTCAGTTGGAATGTTGGTGAATTGGTGATTTCTTTTTTCAGAACCTCAATGTAAAATTTACGTCAAACAATAATAATATTATTAGCAGCTTTATCGGCCGGGACAAAAACAAATTCCTTGGCTAGTTCTTTTAGTTTATGTTTGATACGAGAAATAGGTTTATTGTGGTTATTGTTAAGAGTAAAATGTTCTTTAAAATGTTGAATACGTATATCAACTATGTTCATTACTGAATTAAAAAAAAGAGTCCAAAGATTTTTTGTCAGCTTTTTCCCGTTTTATCCATTTCAAACAGTAAGTATGGAGTGAGTCGTGGATGATATTACGACACTCATTCCAATTAATAATTGACGGGGGACGATATTTAGGTCCTTTACTGAGGAATGATTTTAACTCTCGGTCTTGAACGATGTTAAGATCTCCTGTTATAACATGGGAAATGGGTCCATAAATGTATTCGGAATTACTGCAATTACATGAAGTAGGTGTATTTTCACTGATATTAACATCTTTACACAATTGACTATAATTAAACACAAATTTCCGGGTAGATTTCTTGTAAATATAACAAATAAGAGGGAGCTCAGTATTATCAAAATATCCCGGAATTTGTTCTTTAACAGAATGGTCGTTAAAAATACCGGCAATATTTACAAAATCAAAACCTTTATTAACATACTTTATTTTAATAAACTGTTTTTTATGATCTTCAGGGCGATCAATTTTGGGAAACAGTTTAGAATAACAATATGCCATTATAATTTGAACGATTTCATACTTAGGACTGCTATATGAAATTGTGTTGCAATCCTCTAAAATTTTATTTAACTTATTAACCGGTAATGAACAGAGCTTTGTTAACAGATAATGTCTGCCGTTGTTTTTTGAAATAGAAATTAGGTCCGAAATATTGGTATGATAGGTCCGAAATTTTCTTTGATTGCAATTTTTTCTACGACCATGAGAACGGTTTTTACGAACAGTTTTAGAAACTATATCCAAAATGTTAACAGAATCGGTTCTTGATATATTACCAATTCCCATGATATTATCATTAAGACCAAGAGGGTAGACTGTCTGTAATTTTTTAATCCAATTTAATTCAATTATTTTCCGTGATCGTACAAACTTTGAATGAGATTCACCAGGCTGCTTATTTACTACTAGTGTTCACTTACCATAGATTGACAAGTTTCATAATTCATTTAACATTGAAGTTAACAAACATTAATCCCTGTCGGGCAAATGTTAGGGTCTTAATATTGTGCAGACATATTTCTGTTGTAAAAAAACAACTAAAACGAAATTCAGGAAATTTTACGGTCATCCTCGTGAATTAATTGACCTATACGATATTCATAAGTCTAAACGGAAGGCAGACATGTTTTCCCGGTCTTAGATCTTGCATTCACTGATTGTGTCCATTTCCCTGTCGTGATAGTTTTGCTGAATATGAATTCGCATGACGAGTAATACGTACATTTCAAGAGGCGTTTACCCTGTTTATCTGAGGATTCGATGCTCTCAGTTTTATCGTGACTTAACGTATTTGTTAAACATTTTGTGCTCCTTTTTACCAATCTGAAAAACTTTTCAATAATTTTTTCGAAAGTCTTTACAGAATAATTAATACGCAATTGATACCAAACACAAAGTGAAACTTGTTTGACCTGTGATGTATTGAAATATGTCTTCAGTTGTCAGATGTAGGCAATTTAAAAAATTTTAAACAAAAACTTTGAAATATTATTGACATGTAAAAATTAAAAAGCACATATCAGCAATTGCACAAAATGGATTTTATTTAACTTGAATTTTAAGGGCAAGATACTTTCTGTATGACCTTACTTATGTAAAGTGCTGGATATATCAATTTTTTGAATAGGTAATGTTCATCAAAAAACACACAATTATCTAAATGTCTCAAGATTTTAATGATCATTTGTCATATTAATAAGAGTTTATCAAGTATTGATTTGAATTTTACCTTGTCATTTTGAAAGGAAAGGGTTACCATGATAAATGCAAAACGTCCGGAGAATGTTCTGAGTCTCTGTTTTGTACTCACAACCAATGCAAATGCGATCGTGATGATTACTGGACCGGCTCTATGTGTGTTACTAGTATGTATTTCATCTATCAACTTCTATGAGTTATTTTTTGTAATAGCATGGTGTGTTCATACAAATGATTTTTTCATTAAATACAAACATGTAAAAATCGTTTAAACTAAATATTATACACTTAAAGCGCAGGTGTTATTTGCCAAAGCTATTTTCTCTCATCATGTGTTTTTCGTGGTTTATTGCTATTTATGTGGTAGACCTTGGTAAATCGAGATTACATTCAAATCTCTAATTCATTTTTAATAGTCGGTTTCAAAAATACTATTTAAGATACCAAGTAAAAGAAAGGTAAAAGATATCAAAGGGATAATACAATTACCCGTGCAACTTTTAAAAAACAACACTTTATAAGTTCCAGGCGTCCGCAGCGCTTTTCTGGATTACCTTTCAACAGTCGAATATTTGAATGCCAAGGATGTATATAAACTAAAACAGTTGAACAGCTACATGAACAAAAAGGACATAACAATAGTCAAATCAATCTATTGTCAGAAGCTTAATATAGATATCTATAAAAATCGTTTATTATAACTTGCCACTGACTAATGATAGTTAAGCAACATGACATTTATTTGGACCTTTAGTACGTGGTTTCGAGCAACTTTTATCATGAAGTGTTGAATTTTACCCATTTGATATTTAAAAAACCTCAACTGTACGACTTTTAACCTCTAATTCTAATGCCCTGAAAAATTATTTTTGATCGATTAAAGTCAGACTTCCGGTGATGATATGCGATGATGAAGTGTTTATTTTATCTCCTCAAAATTCTCATACGAAAACAAAAAACAAGCTTATATTGGGCTTAATTTTTTATTTCATAAGAATCAATTCTACAATTCAAAGTACAATTAGACCACTTTTTGTGTAATCAAGTACTTTAAGTGACACTGTTTATGGCCCAGTTAACACCTTTGATTTTTATTAATCTGTTGATCATTCAATCCCGGGTTGATTATTGTCATCACTTCTGATTACACGCGTGCAACAATTAAAATGTTTATTTTTTACAAAATTGATGAATGTTGTCAGTAATGAAAGACAAACAGTATGTGAAAATGAACACCTTATTTTGCAATGTCTCACAAATCATTATAACACAACAAATGATCATTTTTAAGAATCTTCGTTTCTGATGGCTGTAAATTTCATCACTCAATATTTTTCAGAAAACTAAAATCCACTTAATTAGGAACCCACGAACGTGCAACTTTTGCTCAAACCACGAAAACTGATACCCAGGAATAAAATGACTTTTACAGTAGTGAATGGAAACAAACATAGAATGCCTTTTTAATATATAATTATAAACATGATAATAGACATATATTTTTGTTTACTAATTTCCTCTTATCGATATGTTCATTTCAGCATACATACTAAATAATGACCTTCCACTCCTCGATTTCACCTTTTCTTGTTTCATTTAGAGAAATCAGTTTACTCAAAATGTTCCTCAAACGACGAATGTAAAGGTAACTTAATATGTGTTGGAGACCATTGTGGCTGTGCAAGTAATTTGTATTGGGATACAAACACCTGTAAGGAAAGTGAGTTACTAAGTATATCATAGTAATGGCAAATATACAGATGTCAATACTTTACACTGCCGAAGGAAATTTCCGTGTAACATATGAGCTGCGTCGGATAGAAATCGGCATTACAGGCGCTGCTGGGATGTTACTAAAAATTGGAAGTTCACAATTTGAAAGCTATTAGGTGCACGATTACATGATTGCGTTTGGAACATTCAAATACAAAATTAGAGATGCACTTTGATCTGTTTTGTAGAGTACTTATATAAACTCAATTTTCAAACAGTTACACACTTTCCATAAACATTTTTCAACCAGAAATAAGTTAACAGAAGTATTGATATTTATTTGCATAAGGTCGATTTCTATCTGATGCAGCTCATATATTCAACCAGTAAGATGAATGGATAGATTGAGTATTGTGTAAACTATTAACAATTATTACAAGCATCTCTTGACGAGAACATTTTGATTAGATAAGATTATGAGGAAATGCATTCATATTCTATACTGATTTACTTGTCAGATATTCCAAGTGCATCATAAAACCTTTCTAGAATTTTACATTAATTTTATGAGCATCCAAAGCCGGCCTTCACAGTAATTGTGCAACTACATAATTTAGGAGCAGCGGGAATCATATGTTGATACTTTAACATTCCAAATATCTGTTTTATATATTCAATCTAATTATTTTTGCTCTTGCAATGATATAATCACATTTGACGTTTCCACCCTTTACACAAGTATTCCCTATTTCAAACACAAAGATACATTGAAAAGAATGGTACTATAAAGATAAGGAGATGTGTATTGCTTGCCAATAAGACAATTACCACCAGAGTTCAAAAGAAGTGAATATCATCAATTATATGCCATCGTACGATTTTTAACAATGCAAAAAACCCAAATCGAATAGTCAGCTGTATAAAAGGTCCCAACATGTAAATATGAAACAATTCAAACGAGAAACTAACGACAACTACTAAACTACCGGCGCTTGGTGAATTTAGTAAATAACAACTTCAATTAAAAAAATACTCTGAATATGTCATAATCAAGATGCTATATTTCTTGAGTGACACCCTTACGTTTAAAGGACGTATTTTGTAACAAATAATATACATTACCATGACTGTGCTTCCTTTTGTGCCGGTTTGTTCCTATAAATGTATAAAACAGACTTTCTTAATGTGCCTGTCCCAAGTCAAGAGCCTGTATTTCAGTCGTTGTTGTATCATATTTGATTTTTGTAAATTGAATTGTATTATTTAGGTCGTTAGTTTTTTCATTTAAATTTTTTCATATTGTTCATATCGAGGCCTTTTATAATAGGTTGTAGGGCATGAGTTTTGCTCAATTGTTGTGGTTCGTACTGTGACCTAAAGTTGCTTCTATTTTTGTCATTTGAACTGTGGTGAAAAGTTGTCTCACTGGCAATTATTTCATCTAATTTGTATATTAACACAGAAGCTTCTTATGTACAATGAAAAAAAAGCTGACATCATCGTTCAACGTAACGTTTCACTATATAGATTATGTCATGTACCTAAAGTTTGGTAATAATATTGCAAGCATCTGCCCTATCGAACTTGAAATGAAAGATACAAACGTTACAGTTACACTCTGGCTCATAAATTGAGTAACATCCAAATATTTGAAATGAAGGTAGGTTTAGTTTTCCAATTGTGAACTTCAATTTTTTTTTCCAGCAGCGCCTGTATATAGAGTATATATTTACCATTTACAGGGAGGCTATGAAACCAATTCGAAGTCATCCGTTCGAAGATTTTACGAATGCCATCACTAGTCGGTTTGCCGTTCTAGAGTATCTGTTTCCCAAACGCCGACGGATATTTTCTAATTCACAATCCCATCATAAATGTGGCGTCACCAAATTCGATTTATCGCCGAGTTTGCAATCTAATTAGCAACACGATGGCTGTATCAGGATCTGCTCACCATTTTGGAGAACTTGAGACTCCCCTGAATTTTGGTAGGGGTCAAGTTGCTCAGTCTTGTTTTTCTATGAATGACGTAAATGTAAGCAGCTGTAAGACTGAGCTGTCTCATAATTTCATTTTTTTTATGGTATTATAGGTTTATGTGTAAGCAAACAAATGTGCAGAAATGGTGGAAGTTGCAAGCTTTTTAATAATACACATTCGTGTGTATGTAAGCGCGGGTATCTTGGGAGGCGCTGTCAATTATCAGGTAAATATGCCAATTCTGCTACAAATATAACAAACATGAATGAAATGTGAATTATGTTTCTTCTTCAATTCATTTAACAATTCGCCGTTTCAGAATCTAATGCATTCTAGGTAATATCTTATAAAGTGTACACCACGTGATTGGTTAAAATAGTCCCAAACAATTGAAATTCAACCAATGACGTGACGTTATTTTCATCTTTTGGTACGAACAATGAAATTACCCATTGTCCAAAGGCATTAGATTCTGAAACAGCCTATTGACTCAAAGCACAAAACAACTACCAAAAAGACTGATGACAATACGTGCCGATCTAAGAGTACTCGAAGTTACTCAAAGCTAGTTTACAGCCACATACTACTAATGAATAAATCATGCTCGAGGTCAATAATTTACTTGCTAGACAAATGCATTTTCTTGCATGTTGACAATTTTACATTGGTTTTTCATTTAAGGATGTTTGCTACTCTGTTACAAAATAACAAGCTTTTTAAAAGAGTGTTATAAATTGATAGTATATAAGTAAAGGAACTAAAAAAAAGCAGAAAAAAATGAAGGGTCCATGTGCTTGTTTTTGAGATATAAGCCATTGAAAATTAGCGGGAGATAATTCTCTCTAGGCTTTTCATACATTTAACATTGGCACCTTTTTCATTTAAAAATAATGAAAAAATAACAAGGATTTTATAGGATTTTCAAATATGGCTTTTTAAACTATATGTAATAAAATTATGAAAAGAATAGTAGAGGTTAGCGGGGAAATTTTATAATTGCACTACATGAATAAAACCAGAGGATTCCGAATATCTGTCAAAAATTCAAAAGCAAGAGGAGCGAACATCCTTAACACAAATATTTTTCATGTGCGTTGAAAAATTCTGATACAATTGTATAGTTAAAATATTGCTATATCTTTATGAACGAATCTTTGTCTTTAAATTGACATAAAAAAATGTCTTGTATTCTGTTGCCCTTCTGATTTGGTAGCTGCGGTAAAGTGATATAGCAGATTTTTTATAAAACTCTTTCGCTTATATGTTACTGTAGGGATGTATAGCATTTCAATGAACGTAACCTGTTTATAACAGAACCGTTAAATTATGGATAGCGTTACCAAAAATTACTTAACAGAACGGTACAACGATTTGGCTCGAAAGTTTAGGTTAATCTGAAGATATCATTTAAATCATGGGATATCGAGTTTTAATATGTACGGTGATACTGTTCATTGAGCTCGACAATTAGAATTTGATCCATATCAACTTATTGTTACTTTGAATAAACTCAGTCTTAAATGTTATCAATTGGTATTGCTGTCATTGGTACTCATTTTATTTGTTTTAATTCAATACTGAACAGGTTTTTCTGTTAAGTTGTTAATGCTATGATCTAACTTCCTACTTACAATTTGGCGTTTCTTTAAACTAAATTCGTTGTAGGTTTTCTGAAAAGTTTTAATCTTTGAGAACATGGTTTATTTATAAGTTGAAATTGGTCTTTCAATTTGATTTTCAGTAACTTTAATACTCTAAGATCGGTATGAGTTTTTTTCTAGTTGTTATTTTTTCCTCAGTTTGTTCTTTAGTCGTTGTGTTACAACGCTCTTATTTCTTAAGGTAATATTGAGAGCCCATGAAAATGATAAACCCCACTTCATACTTCGTGTGCCTGCTTCAAGCCAAGAACATAAAAACCTTTTGTTATCGTTGGTTGCTGTTTGCCATATTTGATCTCCGAAAAGGTTATCTTGTAAAGAAATATGGTCATCCCTGTTACTGCACAAATCCTTGATTGAGTTTTGCGTCCATTTGGGCGTCAATAATGTTGTACAAGGAAAGGCGACGTCGAATCTTATGTCTCGATAAATATATCGTTTTCTGCACTTTGAATACCATTGCAAAACTTCCTTGAGTGGTCCGTTAGTGGCATGTTGCCAGACAATAATTCTGTCCCCATCCAACATTCCATATTTCTCCAGAGGCAGTCTAATGTTTTGTCATTCCTTCAGGTCTTCGTCCTTGTAAATCCTGTCTTTTGTTCTTATCCTGAATATGCGTAAGACAATTGACACTGAACGTTAATCAAACAATAATCAATAAATCTTTTTTGTTCTTTTATTTTTTCATGCCAGTATCTCTATGTGCTTACTATACGGTATGTATTAAGCCGTATGGGGATCTGCCATTATTCATATCTTTAATTTTTTTATTAATTTCTATTTGTCTCATTGACAGTCTCACCACATATCCTTATGTGTAGTTCTCAAGGGTGACTTGGGAATAGAAGTTTGGTCACGAATGGTCTTCCTCCGACCGGCAGGCAGTAAAACCCTCGCGAAAGTGGGGCGTCCGTTAGGCGGTGCAAGATGTAGAGTTCGCAGCCATGTCCAACCAGATTGGGAACGTTAAAGCTGATGGCTCGTATAACAAGAGTTCCAAACACTTGGCATGTTAAGAACTCTTGCAACAGCTCTTGGAGTGGTCCGTAGGTGGCCTGTTACAAGGCTTAATTTCCTCCCTTATCTATATACCCTCCTTTTCCCGTGGCAGTCCAAATTTCCCCTTCCGGAGCACCTGAGATTACCTCCAGTTTTCAGTGGAGTTTGTCTCAGTCTTTAGTCTTCTATGTTATGTTTTGTGTACTGTTTTTGTCTGTTGGTCTTTTTCTTTTTTAGCCATGCTTTTAAACATTGGCAGGCAGAAAAAATGACAGAGTCATTTTAAAAGATCTTTCTAGTTAAATTATGTGCATTGAAAGTACCTTTTATACAATTTTTTTTATTGACAGATGGCAGAGGAAAAGATTTCCAATTTTTCGTCACTGATGACTACTGGCACGACCAAAGTACAGATACCCTAGTCATGATAAAATTAAACAATACTATGGATACTAACCTAACCTTGTGTAATCTTCCTGATAATAGTAAAATGTCGTTAGATCAATGGTTAATATTTAGTCATAAGATTTTTTACGGTCGTGAAAACAATACACGATTTCTAATTGGGAAGAATATTGCTCTAGACGGTGTTGTATCATCAGAGGGCATAAGCAGACGATGTGCGAGAATAAGTTCAAAAGACTTAGTCCGTATATACGCTTTTCTTTTGGATGGAAATCTTATTGAAGGTTTTCTTGTTATTCCGTTAGAATTCCTGTCAACGCATTACGTAATACCGTCGTTTTTTGTTCAACCTGAACCATCTTTTTTTAGGCAGAAAGACAGTCTATTTGCTATAGGATCACTGTATTCAAATACAACTATAAATGTTACTCTACAAATTGACGATGGATCTATCACTTATGACGGTGCAAATTACACAACAAACCAAACTTTTTCTATGGTTTTAGACGAGAACACAATTTTTCAATTGTCACACGACACTGACCTTACTGGAACTACAATAACAGCGTCTAGTCCTATTGCAATTGTCAGTGGCAATAAATGTAATTCCGTATCAAGTGTTAAACCGGATTCCAGGTTCTACTGTCAACCTTTTATGGAAATGATACTTCCGATAAATCAACTAGACAATGAATATGAGATTCCACAATTAGCCTTACGTGTAAACAGTACTGTTCGAATATTGGCTGTCAATCATACAGAGGTCACAATACAACAAGACGACTCAATAAAATCAACAAGTACCATAATGTCTAAATCTTTCATTGACTTTCAGTATGATAATATTTCTTATGTTCATTCCATGAGTGACATAATGGTTATGATTTACCCTCAAGATCAAGATATGTCTATCAGTTCATTCATGATGACTATTACAGGAATACACCAGTATTTGTACGAATACGATTTCATCGTTCCATATGTACGATTAGTTAACTTTATAAGCATTACCGTGGATTCATATAACATTAACGGATTTAATCTCGATGGTCAGCTGCTCGATTTACATGATACTTTTAATATTACTCATAATTTAAACCACTTCAGCAGTTTTAGCATTCCCATTACTTCAGGTGAACATTACATAGTTCATGCTACTAAAGCCAGATTCGGTCTGTGGGTATATGGCTTTTCATACGGTTACCAAGCTGGTATGGCATTTAAAACATGATATGTGTCAATAAAGGAACAAAAAGGAAACAGGCAAACTATCAATGATTTACAAATGACTATGCCAACTACAGAAACAAAACTAAATATTTACTTTAATTACAATAATACTATAAACAAAACGAGAGAACAATACAATTTGACTGAATGCTCTTCTTTGGTAGATATGTGAAATGAAGGAAAACAAACTGTTTAAACACTGTAAATGAAAGCAACATATAAACGTAAAATTGTGATACAACCTTTATAGTATGTTATTTTATTTGATTTCTGTATGTTCTTTGATAATTAAAATCTTTAATTTGGTATGAGTTTAAGTCATTTATCTCGGATAAGACTTTCCATTGCCTGATGGTTTTCATTTGATGTAAATAGTGAATAACATTATCTTGTGAATAGAAGCTAATGTTGGCAGTAGCTATAAAGCGCTTGATGAAAGGAACCACTACAGTAGAATGCGAAGCTTCTTGTTCTTTGAAGTCTCAAACAGATCTATCACTGGTGTTCCCAAATGATGAAATAATGGATTTGCTTTTATTATATCTTATGCTCATTCTGTCAACCGAATTGAAACCTTCCCCCTGGACAACACATCTGCTATGAAATTCTTTATTCCCTGTAAATGAACAGTTTGTAACCTGATGTTGTGAATCATGCAACATTTCAACAATTCCCATGTCAGGTGACAAAGCTCGAGTCCCTCCCTGTTTGTTACATTGTCTTTTCTCACTAGAAGTAAATGCACAGCTTTCAGTTCTAGCCAATTGATATGCCTCATTTTGTATTGAACTTGCCACACTCCTACGATTTGATGACTGTTTATATTAGCTGCCCAAACCATCTGTCATTTAAGTCACTTGAGCAAATAACTGTTCCAACGGTACTCCCTTGAAGAAGTTTTTCTGGTTTAAATACCAGAGCAGATGTTCCTGAAGTGGCTGATACAATGGTATCATATGATTTAAACCAAGATGAGCTGACCGCCAACATAGCAGGTAGAACTGAAGTGGTCTCATGTGCAACCGTGCTATTGGAATCAGATCTATGCATGAAGCCATTAAACCAAGTAGTCTCAACATTACACATGTCTCCACCGTTGGCAAACGTATGATAATGAAAATCATCTGACTTATATTTTTTAACCTCTTCTCTCACGGAAAAACAAGGCCTTCTTTCAAATGAATCCCTGCTCCTAAGTACTTTATAGTTTGAGTTGGAATCAAACATGATTTTTCCACATTGATTAATAACCCATTTTTTTTTTTATTTTTTAATAATTCCTGAGAGTAAAGTTAATGTTTTGTCAGCATACCTTGCTGTGGTTCCTTAACATCCAGTTGTCTAGATATATGAATCAATTATTTTCTCAGAAACGCACCTGCTACTGCCATTAACTTGGTGAAAATTCTTGGAGCTGACCTGAGGCCAAAAGGTAGAGCCCGATATTAATTTTTTTTCCTAGCACACTGAAGCGGATGAACTGTCTGTAATACTTATGAATGGGGATATGGAAGTATGCATCCTTTAAGTCCAGTGTTACTGCCCACTCCTCAATTTTGAGACTTTTTAGAATGGACCTTAGAGTTTCAATTTTGAAATGTTGTAGAACAACATATTGGTTTAGTGGTTTTAGATTTAAAATAGGTCTTATACTTCCTTGGCGTTTTGGTACTAAGAATATTGTGCTGTAATATCCCTGATTTTCTACATTTTTTTTAATTGGCTCTATAGCACATTTTTCTGACAAAGTATTTACCTCTTCTAGTATAGAATATTTTTTGGTACCTTCTCTGGGTACAATTGTCTCTTTTACTCCCGTAAAAGCTGGAATTTTTACAAAATCTACCATTAAACCATTTGTCACTATTTGAATTACTAACTTGTCCTGAGATATTTGAGCCCCCTGACTATGGAAACGTAACAGGGAAATAATAGTTCATATTTTGGTAATTTTTCTGGCTGGGAGAAATTCTTCCATCAAGAAGAACCTTTCCCTTCTTGTCTTGTTGGCTAGGCACGAAAATTAGACACAGTGTCACTGTCAGTGCAACGGCGAACATTAAAATCTTGTTTATCAGTTCTTGCATTTTTAACAAGTTTGACATTAGAAAATTCTACAGATGATTTTCGCTTTCTTTATCCTTCGTCAAATTTATGCCTGCCAGGTACAAAGAAAAAACTAAAAACATTCTGTGTTTCTTATAGTATCAACAGAGGAATGCAAAGTGTCAAAATATTTACCACCAAAGAGTTGAGCACCATTCAAGGGTAAATTCAACAACTGATATGGCTTTGCTACTGATATCTACTGTTTCAGGAAACATTTCCTTCTGGTCATAACAGAATTAGCAATTATACGTGAAGTCATGTCTGCCATATATTTGTAACATGCTACTAAAGCTGAACATGGTTCGATAATAAAGATCCACAATTAAGTGTTCTTTATAACCATTTTAATCAATAGGACCATGATCCATCTTTATCTATAAAAGTACGCATCATCGAGAAAATTGATCACCACACCAATAGCATCATACTAAGAACTCCTTTCCGAAAAGATAGAGAACATTTCTGGATAAGGGAACTAGGTTCTGCAATGCCATATGGTTGCAATGATAGCATCAAAAGATTAGGGAATGTGTCCAGCCTGCAGTGATGTAAATGTAATAACAACAACAACAATACTTTATTTTAAGAGGGTTACACAGTTAGCTATATAACTAATCTTCCCTGAGGCCCTCATCATAAAAATAAAAGAAAATAGAAACATATACATTGCATTCATTAGTATAAAAAGACAAGTATGATAATAATGTTCAATACAACTTGATAAAATGTTATGAAAAAATAAACGTGATGACATAATCAGTTTTCAATATTTTTTATACAGCTAGGTTGATTTCAATAAATGATCTGTTGTTTTGTATTTGAAAGAATTAACATTTGTAATATTTCTTAACGGTATTGGCAAATTATTCCACAAGATTGGTCCAGAACACATAAAAGATTTTTTAAACTATTCTGTTTTTGGTTTAGGGGGTATGAGGTTTCCTTTAATAGCATTTCTCAAGGGTATGGATTTCTGTCTGAAACATAATAAAACTTGTTAGTAAGATACGATGGTGCGTCATTTTTGATGTACTTAAATGTCATCACAAACTTGTGATATTTTATTCTCTGTTCAACTGTCATCCAGTTTAAGTGTTTGAATAAGGGCTTGGAAGGAGCGAAAGGGTCTGTTTCTAGTATTAATCTAGCAGCTCTCTTTTGTAATTTTAATATTATATTAAACCCTCACTGCTACAAATACTCCACACTATACAACAATAATCAATTAGTTGCAAGATATAACCATTATAAAATAATTTTCAACAGTCTAGATTTCGAAATTTCTTAATCTTTAATAGTAGATATAGCCTAGCTGAAACTTTTGAGCAGATCACATCAATTTGGTTTGTCCATGTCAGGGAAGGGTTAATGTTAATGCCTAAGAGACTTTCGCATGTGGAAGATTGTATCGCTTGATTGTTAATAGTTAAAGAACTCTCATTGTAATGTGGCATTGCTTTTTGCTTTGTTCCAATATTCATATATTTTGTGTAATTCTTATTGATGAACATATTGTTATCATTACACCATTCATCAACACCATGTAAATCTTCTTGTATCTTTGACTGAAGAGTTTGATAACAATTACCAAAAAGATGTAAAGTTGAATCATCAGCATATAAATCAGTGCAACAATTTTTCATATAGATAGGAAGGTCGTTTATGTATAATATAAACAGAAGGGACCCTAATATGGAGCCTTGGGGACACCATACTTGATATATAGTTTTTCGGAATGAGCATTACTAATTTGTAATTGTTGAGTTCTTTCATTCAAATACGATTTAAAAAAAGAAACAGCAGCATTATCAAATCCATAAATTTCAGGTTTTTAACAGAGAATATCATGATCTACTACATCAAAAGCTTTCTTAAAATCCGACAGGACTGCTAAGATGGTATTACCTCACTCATATCATGTACGCATTTATCTATGATATTGGGCAGAGTGTTCTTGTTGAAACCCAGACTGTGCTGGATGTAAAAGATCTAATCTTTTTAGATAGTCATACAAATGTTTTGAGACATGCTTTTCTAAAAGTTTTGATAAAACAGGAAGTACAGAAATTGGTCTATAATTTGTTGCTATGAATTTTTCCCTAGCTTTAAAAACATGGGTTACTCTTGCATTCTTTTGAACACTGAGTAATGTACTTGTATCTATTATTGAGCAGATCTCAATGTTGTTTAAAATGTGAGTTAAAGATGGAGTTATGAAGGGAGCACTCAATTTAAACATTTTTGGTCCTATGTTATCAGATCCGGTGGATTTACTTATGTCAAGTTTGATCATCTTATTAAATAGATCATTTATTGTGACAGGTGAATTGAAAATGTTACTTGTTTTGACTTAGTAAATTGCTTTTGTACAAATTGAGTTAATTTTGCATAATTATGATTTTGCTCATACATTTGTCAGTCCTCAACACATGATGTGAAAAACTTATTAAAACATTACAAATATCACTGACCTTATTAGTCTAAGCACCATCTTCATTTAAAAGTTCATATGATTTTTCTTGTTGGGATGGGTTAAGACTGTGAATACGTTTCCACAAATCTTTTGAAGCTTTTGAATTTTTTACCATCTTTAAATAAAAATGTCTTTTAGATTCATCGATTATGTGTTTTGTCCTTTTTCTCAAAAATTTGAACTCGGACCACATTCCTAGTCTATTGTATTTCTCTGTCGTGGCATATGTAATTTCATTATTAAACCATTCAGGTTGTCTGTCTCTTTTTACTCTTTTAGTAACAATTGGTGCATGTTTATCTAGAACTCCATTAATTATGTCATTACCACATCTGAATACATGTTTTTGGGTGACTTTCATGTTCAGTTTTATCAAAAGGTGCAGTAGCTTAGTCACTTAGAAAATTTGTCTCATTGAATTTTTTGAAATTTCTGTAAGAAATGATAGTATGAATATCTTTTTTGATATAAGTGTTTTTTTTTTTCGTTTCTAGTTAAACAAATTGGATAATGATCACTTATTGAGAATTAAGCAACATGTGATTCTAGTATCAAATCTTTATTGGTGACATAAACATGATCAATTAGTGTACTAGAATCAGGTGTAACTCTTGTTGCTTCTTGAATTATCTGGTTGAGATTATAGGTTTCTAATAAACTTAGTAATTTTTGTGGTTGTTTATTTGATTTCAAAAAATCTATATTAAAATCACCAACTAGAATAATATCTGAATTATGATTGATGGCAGTTGTAATTTCTTTTTCAAATTCATCAATCCAATTAATTAATAAACTAGAAGGTCTGTATACTGAACATAATAAAAATTATTTTTTATTAACTGATTTAATTTTAAACCACATTGTTTCAATGTCACTTATTTCAAATTCAGCTTTTTTATTAAATGTTACTTTTTCTGAAAATTAACAACCAGACCATCCCCACCTCGTGATATTCTATCTTGTCTGTTCAAAATGAACCCAGGAAATTGTACAAAATTATCCTGGGTGTTACTGTCCAAAATTGTTTCACAACTCTGAGGATTTTCAGAGAACATTAAATTGTATTTGATTTCATCCAGCTTGTGTTCAAGTCTGTTGACATTATGTGAAAATATTTTATACCCTTTGTTAAGTTGAAAAGTCATAAACATTATCCTTTCCTTCGGATGTTTCTTGTAAATTAGGTAATTCATAACAATTATTTAGTTAGGCAAATAAACATGCTGTAACTAATACACTTAATCCAATAGAAAAACAAAGCTGAAAATCAACAGGTGGTAAGGCCTCAGGGGGATTGGATAAAACATTTGTATCAGTATCAGTATCAGTACATTGCAAATTAATTACTTCATCATTAGATTCATAAGTACCATTATCAGATTCTGTAACAGGTACAGAAAGATTTTCATCCATTGTCAAATTTTCAGCATTAGTCATACTGGTGATTGCATTTATTTTATTCAAATCACTTATATTAGATTTAGAAAAAAATGATAATAGATTTGTCCATTCTATTAGAAGAATGTTTATGTTTGGTGGACACTTGTCTTAAAAAGATAATTTAGACTCCTGTCTGTAGGGCAGATACATTTGTAAGTATTACATTCTTGACAAATTTGATTTAAAACATCAAAATAGTTTGTGGAAGTTTTTTCATAATGAGCTTATTTAATACTACTTTAAGACACTAGCGTAGTCATGGGAAAAAAAAAACATTACCAAGCTCAATGTAAAAAGGTCTTCCAAATCTAGATCGACCTCTGGGAGCTTAGATGACCTTCATCATCCGCTAATGTTACATTACATTAGAACTATTCTTTTTTCACTGTCTGTTAATTTTCTGAAATGTTTGAGAGAGTATGTACTTGACAAAGGATGCATAAATACATTTTCTCCAATATACAGACTGGTCAGTATAATTTGTGATGTAGCTCTTTTCCGTGTTTTTAAACCAGTAAGATCGGAACCTTTACATGATGAAAAGAGGAAATTCCTTCCAGTACAGTTTTAAAAAAAAAACAATTGATGCAATCAACATAAGCAACGTTATTCATCACTTAATTTTCAAAATCAGTTTGTTCTTATTGTATCCTACAGTTACACCACAACCATTGCACCTAAATATTTTACTATAAGCAAGCATTGTATGACCTTGATTTAGAAGAATATCTAAACAAAAACCTCCGATATGTGACTGTTCCCATTCGCTTTATATTTACAGCCGATCTGGCCATGTTATTACTTGGGATCTAAACATAATTCAACATGAACATCAGCGAAAGGTAATATCTCATGGTCCTAGGTTCAGATAACCCAAACACATCAATTGGAACCAAAACTTCAAAATGATTATGGATTCCATTGAGGGCTACGCCGCCGCATGGGCTGAACGAGAAGAAGTTGAACTGGACACTTTTTCAGAATGGGTCAAAACAATCAGGTCTCTGATAAAACGTCGAAAGTATAAGTTGAAAAACTGTGTGAATGATCGACCAAACCTTTTTATTGTCTACAAAGCCTTTTTTCTTACTGCCCATAGTAAAAGACAAACCCTCCTCTATATTGTCATCAAGCTTTGGAGGGGAACAAAATTCGGTGAAATCTTGCATAGAAACCACAAAGCTTTATCATCTCTTAGGCGCACTAATTTGTTCTAAAGCCTACTAGACATTGTGTTGCAGACATGGTCATGGAAAATTGTAAATTCGATCTGTTTTCATTATTTCCTTTGCAATATACCTTCAAACATTTACTGAAAAAAGTAAAATAACAAAACTATCGAACTATTGAACGGATAATTCAAAACGAAAAGTCCTTTATGAAATGGCAAAATCAAAAGCTGAAACACATCAAACGAATGGAAAACAACTGCCATTTTCCAGACTTGGTACAGGCATTTCCTTATGTAGAAAGCGGTAGATTAGATCGGGTTTCATAGCTAATTAAACCTCTCACTTGTATGACAGTCGCATAGAATTCCATTATATTAACAACCATTTGTAATCAAAACAAACAGATATAATAGGTTAAAATATCAAATATTGGAGAACAGCAGTCAACATTGTGTTATAACGTTAATCACTATAAGAAAAATATATATTTCAATAAAGAAAACCAAATGGCATATAGACATTCTATAATCAAAGTACATAAGCAAAATTAAAAGACAAGAATACAAAATTACCACGTGCATAGCACAATAACACAATTGCGAGATGTATAAATACCGAGCCACGCCAAAAGTAAATTACGAATAAAATGCTGACATATAATAAGTGATACCAAGATACTTTTTTGTCTTGAATGGCAGTCTTCGTGCAAAAACTGTTTTTGTTGACTTCCTGGAGTAAACTGCACATTAAGTCTTTACTTTCCAAATATATTGCGTTGTTTAAGTTAGTGGCCATTTTATTTGTAGATAAAGTGTGCAGGTTTATTATTGTGCGTTTTACCTTTCCGACATATCGTCCAGATATGCAAAGGGGACATTTTGTGAACGTACCAATTCCTATCTGGACCCAGTGTCATCGTATTATTCATTCTTTGTTTGTACGTTTATTTCTTTTTTTTGTTGGGTTCGGATGCTGGTGGTTGGTGCGGTCAGCAATACTGTCTAATATTTTCGGTGATTTCTGTATTCCTGAATAGTACACACATTAATAACGTTTATTTTGTAATTGGTAATTTTTGGAGACAAAACAGATGTCATAAACATTACCTACAATCCTTCAAACATACATATTGGTAACGTTCGTGTTGCTCAGTCCTAGGTGTCATTGTAATTTTTTATGGACTATTGTTTTTTTGGTTTTTTTTTTTTTTATCTTGTTTCTGTTTTGATCATGATGTGGTATGTTCTTATATAATGCTTATCTTTTATATCGTTCATGATAACTTCTTACTTTTTGTGTTGCTTAGCACTTTAATTGTCGGATTTTTTGTGTTTTTGTATTTTTCTTGAGTTTAATACTTTAAGATTCTCATCTAGATATTATTGGGTCTTGATGGATGTATTTTTAAGAAAACAAATAATATTTGTCAAGCTCAAAATGAATTAAAGACATACGGTCAACATAAATATATATATGGTCTTCATCAATTTATCAGAGTCAAAGATCTTCCATTAACACCAAGTTACCCTAAGACAAGGGCGAAACAAAATTAAAAACCAATTGAAGGTCTTTCCAAATTTCCAGATAATATATAATAAGCTACCTCCAGTTTACTCAAAGTTGATATTGGCGTCCAATCATAGGTTTCTTCAAACTGATAAAAAAGATATGGTTTCTATGTAATTTTGTCTGAAATAAAGGAGATAATTTGCTACATCCGATTAATGAAATAGCTTTATTTATACTGATTCAAAAAATATAAGGTTTTTATATATTTTTACCTAAAATAAGGTAGATTATTTCCAATTTCCGATTTAAAAGATGTCACTTGCGGTCTCAAAAGATAGGGTAAAAGAGGGACGAAAGATACCAGAGGGACAGTCAAACTCATAGATCGAAAACAAACTGACAACGTCATGGCCAAAAATAAAAAGACAAACAGACAAATAATAGTACAGATGACACAACATAGAAAACTAAAGAATAAGCAACACGAACCCCACCAAAAGCTAGGGGTGATCTCAGGTGCTCCGGAAGGGTAAGCAGATCCTGCTCCACATGTGGCATCCGTCGTGTTGCTTATGTTATTATAAATCCGGTAAATAGTCTAATTCGGTAAGTCACATTCGTGAAAAGGGAAGGGTATTGTAGTTACGACATAAGGAACATATCCGATATCATCTGTGAAACGGTTATTCCATAACGGTCAACCAACTCGTGATATATGCCTTTTTGAAAAATATGTTGTTTCTAGGTACTTTTGTATGAAAAAAGTGCAAAATAGGCTACTTCCGGTTTACTTATGGTTACTTCTGGTTGACCTATTTCATGATCATAAGTCACCCAACATGTTGCAAAAGACATAATTGCCTTATCATGAACCATTTTTAAGTAATAAACAATTAACCGTAAACTAAAACATTTCTTGGGCAATAACTCCTATAAGATATAATTGGATTGGTTAAGAACAAATGTGTCATATGTTTATCACAACATATAAAACAGTTTGCACTTAGTCTGGTTCTTTTATTTATATCTTTTAAGGTGTCATAGAAAATGCAGTAACAAGCAAAATTAAAAATCTAAGTTAGCATCCAAGGACCGTAAATAAAAAGACTCTAGGTTTATACGGATAACGGTTTATGAGTAACAAAAACATTACGAAAAATTTAATTGGTAAAGGTAAATAACTCCTATAAGATGTCACTGGATCGCTTCGATCCAAATCAGCCAAAATTTCCTGAGGATGTAACGAACAACTTAGAAAAAAATATTTGTCGTTATCCTTTTTGGTTACGGAGGAGATAACTCTTACAATAAAAAGTTTTTGGCATAAAGTTTCAAAAGCGCAATACATGTTCGATAGAATATCCAAAACATCTAAGCGACATCTTGCAAAACCACTTTATACCGCAAGAAAAGGGTTTGGCGGGAGAAGAAAAAAAACATTAAAATGTCAATTGATCGTGAACAATTGAGAGGTCTTTCCTTTTCGCAATGTAAAATAAATGTTTAAATAGATGTAAAATGCATTGAAAATCATAAAACACACATAAAATACTTACAGTATGGACGCAAATATAAAATTCGTAATTTAGGTTATGACCTCGACCTTTGACCTTATGACCTTTGTCGAGGTCATTGGTCCCAGGTGTCCTTGCTAAAGACACCATGGGTCTAGGAACTTTAGTTTTAGAGTTCAAGCTAATTTTGTATTTTTGAAACCGTTAACGGGGGTTATGCCCTTACGGATATGTCAAATCTCTTCGGTCAAATGTATCAAAGTTGCGCCTTGATGAACCAAGCATTTTTCACTATTGACGATTTCTGTACGTATATGGGTTTCAGAAATATTCCAAAACAAGTAGTATGGTCAAAGATCAAGGTTAAGATCAACGTAAAAAAAGCTTTAAAACCCACAAAAAAACCTTTAAATAAGGTCCAAAACACATCATTTGCTATCGGGAACATGACCTTGACCTTTGACCTTCCCAAATGTCATTGCTGAAGACCCCATGGGTCTAGGACCTTTGATTTAATCGATAAACTAATTTTGTCTTTTTAGAAACCGTTAACGGGGGTTATGCCCCTTACTGCAAGGTCAAATCTCTTTGGTCAAACACTAACAAAGTTAGCGCCTTAATGACTCAAACAATTTCCTCCATTCAAGGCTTCCGTAAGTATAATGGTTTCTGAGATTATCCAATAACAAGGTGCAAGGTTAAAGGTCAAGGTCAACGTAAACATTTGACCTTGAGGTATTTTCAAGGTGACATGAATTGATGATCATTGGTAAAGACCCTATGTGGCAATGACTTACGGTTTTTGAGTTTTAGTGGCCAACCGACATCGGGTAATTTTTAAAGGGGCATAACCCAACCAATGAGTCGTTGAATCTTTTTGATTAAAATGTAACGAAGAACCAGGGTCTGGTCCTGAACAAATCTCACCCTTCGTTTTTTCCTACCTCTTACGGTTACGATGTTCATCCAATAACAAGGTTTTTAGGTTTTGGGAAGATAACTTCGGACCTACAAAATTTTAGGACTCGCAGGGTGAGTTCTGGATAGGTATTTGTGATACTGATACAAAGTGTGAATCTGATAGCGGCATATCTTGCAGTTAATGCTACTAACTTCGTCAAAGTTTGGCGGAAAAAGGTTAATAATAATCAGAAGAAATACAGTAAGATCTTTCCCTTTTGGAAAAAGAAAGACCTTAACATGCTTAATGATATGTAACACAATTTTTAAAAAGTATAATTCTTCTTATTAAATCTTAAAGTCTCGGTTAATAAATATTCTGCGAATTAACTTTAAATAATTTTAAAAACATAACTTTTCTATTTACTCTCATAATACACAGTAAATAAATTAGTGTCAAATTAACTTTAAAGATATAAAGGTGAATTCTTAAAGGTCGCAGACCATAAATTTTGTCTTTTTCTTTTTGTGAATTATCTAAAAAGTAAACATGTGATTTAATCTGTAAGTGTTATTACATTAAATATCAGTAGACCAAAATAATCTAGACTGCTCGAAACAAAAAATCATAAAAATTCTAAACTTCGCATGTAAAAAGTCTCAAAAACTGTAAACTTTCCATGTAAAGTAATCTTCCCATGTAAAAAGTCATAAAAACTTTCAAGTTCCTAATGTAAATAGTGTATATAATTTTGTTGTGTTATGATTGTTAGTTTATTTTTCATTTTTTTTTTTTGGTGGTGGAACTGTTCGACATACGAAAGTATGGTTACCCTATAAAGGGTGTAAAGATCCAGAGAAGAAGAAGATAAACGTATGTATGTATGTATGTGTTTCTTCACGAAAACAGCTCAATTTCATGATACACTTATTGAAATATACATAATACTATCATACAAATATAGTGTTTTTCTTTCACGAAACCTCCTCAATTTCATGATGTACTTTATTATACAAAAACAATATATATAGTTGACATTTGCTTTGCACTTTGGTGTGTCTAAAAGACCTTAAAAAATTGAAAACAACACCTTTAATAATTTCATGCGTCCGAAGCGCTTTTCTGGATTTACCTTTATCAGGTTGGGAAAAACCCTCTGTATGGTGTTTATACCTGTATAGAGGAACAATCTTTCTCTAGAGGGATAAAATTATCCCTCTAAAGAGGGGCATTTTTGTTTAGATTGGATTTAAAGCAAAATAGGGCAGAATTTGGAATATATAACTATATATAATACAGATATAAAATCTTCAGATGGGCTTCAATCATTATTATTTATAAAAAATAAGTGGATCCCTCCTGTAAATGTGCTTTACACTTTGGTGTGTCTAAATGACCTAAATATGAACGACAGTATACATTGGGGATCCAGAAATTTCTAAAGGGGGGGGGGAGGTAAGGTCTTCCCAGATCCCCCCCTCCTGGGTCCGCCTCTGGTATAGCTTGAAAAAGGTATATCCCAATTTACACATGACATTTTATTTACGTGGGAAAGACTTCCATAACGAATTTGTCAAAAATTTGGAATATACAACTATACATAATACAGATATAAAATCTTCAGATGGGCTTCAATCATTGTTATTTATTAAAAATAAATAGATCCCTCCTGTAAATGTGCTTTACACTTTGGTGTGTCTAAATGACCTAAACAGTATAGATGAACATTGGGGATCCAGACATTTTTAAAAGGGGGGGGGGGGGGTAAGGTCCTCCCAGGTCCCCCCTCCTGGATCCGCCTCTGGTATAGCTTCGATGGTATATCCCAATATACACATGACATTTTACTTAGATGGGAAAGACTTCCATAACGAGTTTGTCGACAATTCGAATAAACAACTATACATAATACAGATATAAAATCTTCAGATGGGCTTCAATCATTATTATTTATCAAAAATAAGTGGATCCCTCCTGTAAATGTGCTTTACACTTTGATATGCCTAAATGACCTAAATATGAACGACAGTATACATTGGAGATCCAGAAATTTCTAAGAGGGGGTGGGGGGTAAGGTCCTCCCAGGTCCCCCCTCCTGGATCGCCTCTGGTTTATATGTAAATGTATATTAATGTTTTTGTTATTAGAAAATAAGATATAAAACCTATATCGTAGAAATATAAGAGCAATAGAATAATTAAATACTATATAACAAAATATTAATTTTTCTATCACCGCGCGCGGAAGTAGACAAGAAGACATTATTATTTTTTCAGGGGTTGACAGGATACACGTAATTGTTATAACTTTTAACTTCACGCTTCTTATGCAAGCAAATTTAATAAACAATGATTTTATACAGTTAGGTTTTTTTGTTTTCACCTTACATAGGGCTTTAATTCTGATCTTATTTCTGTGTACACAATTCTAAATCTACATATTTAACCTTTATCAATATTAGGAAATTCGTTTGGACGATTCCATATACCATTATGTTTTAGGGTTTTTTAGCTTCAGTGTCGAGTTGCATTGGTGTATAATATTAAGGGTTGTCTGAGAGAAATAAATCATTTTTCTGATAGATTAACTAAATTCAAAACCAATTAAAATATAGTTAACATAATTAGATATTTTATTTAACTGAGTAAATTGATTGGAATGTGAATGCCAGTCATGACATTTGCGTGGGAATTTCTTCCATTGGCATCGTAATATAATATACTTTGGATTATTGTTATCTTTAAATGTAATATGATAGGATCTGTTTTTCCTTTTTTTTAAACCTCAAAATATCCCTCCTTTTTGGGGGGAGGGGGTGTGTGTTCCCAACCTGTTTATTAGTAGAATTGTGAATCAGGTCATTACTCCTCAATTGTATTGATGCATACTTTTCATGTCAGGACAGTTTTTCTCATTTTTGAAGGCTGTATGCATGGTTGCTTATGATTGCTATGTCATTTGAACCTCTGTAGATAGTTGTCTCATCATGCTCTGACATTGGCAATCATATATATTACATACATGTATTGTAATTTTTATATGTACAATGTATCCATCCTATAGAAAAATTGTTTCGAATGTAATGAATCCCCTCCAGATCCCCTTTATAAGTTGAAAAGGCTACAGCTTCTTTTTATTTTCTTTATAACTTTTTTTTGGGGGGTGGGGGGTCCCCAACCTGTTGTTTATGAGTTGTAGATCAGGCCATTAATTTTCTCAATTTAATTGTTGCATATTTAACATATCTGGACTGTTTTTTCTCATTTGTGAAGGCTGTATGGTTGCCTATAATTACTTTGTTATTTTGAATCTCTGTGGATAGTTGTCTCATTGGCATATGACATATACTGATTTTTATATGGATTGCAGACCTGAAAAAGATGTTCAAAGTTGAAAAGTTGGTGTGTTCCCAACCTGTGCATGGGAATTGATAATTGCTAGATACTGAATGCTTTTACCATAAATTTGTGAAAGTTTTAACCGGTAAATTCGATAATAAAATTCATGTCTTTTTCAGGACTTTTGATCCAACCATGTAGTATGGCATGTTATTGAGATATGGTTTTGGTCGATGGATGTTCATGAAGGACCTGTAGAACAAAGAATATCACTAGATTGAGCTATTTGTCTAAGTGTATTATGAAAGTGCTTTGCTTTGAGCTCAGTTCATTGTTATGCAATTCATTCTTTGTGAAATAAAGATTTAACAGACAACTCTCATGTACAAGGAATTGTCAAAGTAGTATCCATTCTATGTACAATGTAAGTAATAGGGAGATAAAAGCATTTTATTTAGATTTGAACCAAACATTTTTTGTCCATTAGCCAAATTTTTAAAAAAAGCACAAATTTACCAAACAATGCTACTCGTGCTACTAGCAATATGATGCTAGGTTGTTTTGTTACACTTTAGTTTTATATACATCTGTACTGCCTACTGACGACTCAGTCCTGAGTGTAAAGGGTCATTCGGTATGTTAAAAAAAAGACCAAAGTTCATAAGGCCTATCTGGCCTAATTGATTTCTAAAACTTTATTTCATTGTACATGTTCAACATTTATCATTCATTTGTTTTTTTCTTAATTTGTGTGGATTAACAGTAAATGTTAATTACTACAGTACACTTTCACACCACAACAAAACTGCCTTACTGTATTGGTGTCACTTATATTTGTATCCATATAACAAAAAAAAATTGAAATGAGAATATTTTTGCAATACTGTAAATTCAGATAT
The DNA here is from genome assembly GCF_021869535.1 of Mytilus californianus. Taxonomy (NCBI): domain Eukaryota; kingdom Metazoa; phylum Mollusca; class Bivalvia; order Mytilida; family Mytilidae; genus Mytilus; species Mytilus californianus. The sequence goes on from NW_026262615.1 coordinate 4,850,218, forward strand.
TATTGCGAGGTTTTCATTAATGCGAATAATGCGACTGGGTGATAATCGCAATAATAAGAACTCGCATTCTGATATCTTATACATATAAGTGTATGCAGATTTTCCTGAAATCGCAATAATAAATCTCACATTTTTGTCCATTTTTCAAAAATCGCAATAATAAATGTACGCAATAATTTCTGAATTTACAGTACCTTTTTCATATTGAATACTACGTACAACTTTTTAGATCTTTAGACATATTAAGTAGATGTTCATATCCACTTTAAATTTTATCAGATGACTTCTGTAGCAGTTATGAGTCTTTGAAGCATACTCACAAAGGTTCTTTTGTTGATATCATTTTCATACTGGTCAAAACTTTTTTTTGCTTTGACCAGCTTTGGAGGAGATATTTTCAAAGAATTAATAAAAAATAACACAGAGGTTTACTTTCTAGCTCATCTAGCTCCAATCATCATGTCAGGCATTGTCATTACTAAAAACCATTAAATATCTTCTAATCTGAGAAACAATTTCGACATTTAAACAGAATCTTTTACTCATGATACTGACGATTCACCACAAAGTAATATAAATGGAACCATACAAATAGTAAGCAAATACATGTTTTCAGATACCATCTCCCGTATAAAAAAAAATCACATCATGAAAAAATGAACCTATTACGTGTTCCTCTCCTAGCTACAAAATGTATCCAAAAACATATTTTATCATCATCATTTGGTAATTAATCCAACTAGTGTCTCGTCCATGCCCGTCTTGAACATAAAAACTAAATATCAAATAAACAACACCCCTAATGCTCAGGTTGGTTGTCATTGTGCAACACAGTTGTTAACAATATAGAACCCTTTTGGGAAAACATAGAACTTCTTTTGTCATATAAAACACTGTCAAACATCCAAACATACTATCCACACTGATCTATGTCCACACTTGTAGATTAGAACAAAATCAATAGGTCTTTCAACGGTAAAGTGAAAAGACCTATAAACCAGAACAAAATCAAAATGTCTTTCCACAGAAAAGTGAAAAGACTTAATAACACAACTGTATAAGTTAAGTATATAACTAATTATCAGGTTGCAACTGTTTATCTCTATCGTCTCAACCTACAAACAAACAAAAATACAAACACTAAGTCCTACAGTTCTAAAACAAAAGTCAAATACAAAATATAATTCAAATCAAATAAACCCTATGCGTCTTCCGTAAATATAAACATTGCACTTTAGAATTAACAATTCGACTCCGATTGTCCAAAGCTTTGATATACAATGAACAATAAGTGGTATTTAAGCGTTCCATAGTTTTTCCAAACATTGTTCGTTATAACACAATTCAATCTTCTGTTCAGAGTCACAGTACTTTATTTATAAAAACTATCAACTAAATGTCCTAAATGTTAATGTCGAAAGTTATCAAGTCAACTTAAGCATGACTTCTCAAGTTATAATTCAACATGATAGCCTTGCCGCTGATATACGGGAATTGTCACTAATGGTGAGAGAAAAGAAATTTCTGATGTTGAAAATGTTAATCCAATTCTTACAGAAAAAAAAAGAGATATCGTCCAACCGGTACAACAACATAGCTACTGGCGCTAATGCAAGACTTTTTGCTCGCTTTCTGAGTCATTATCTTTCTTTTAGCTATCAATTTCTCTTCAAAAAGAATTAGTTGCAGACATATATATTATATATCTGTTTATTAGTAAGTAGATGCCCTACCTTGTTACTATCTTTTTTGTGTTTTAATAGTGAGAGGGAAAAAAACACAAAAAAGATGGTGAAAAAACATCTACTAACTAATAAACAGATGTATAAATATGCCAACACGTTCAATCTTTTTCTTAGTTTCGTTTCCTTATAACGAATCCTTTAATAAAAAACAATCCTAAAATTTCAGGCTTATAATTTCATTCGCCCGACGTGCATACCAGTTGCGCTTTGAATAAATATAACGGGTTTATACACAATGATTTATACAATAGGGATTAATGTGATATCCTGTCAATGCCTAGAGAACAAAAGTGGCTGAAGTAAGTTTTTTTTACATATAAAAATAGAAGATGTGAATGATTGCCAATGATACAAATTTCCATCAGAGACCGAATGATGTAGACGTTAGCATGTATAAGTCACCGCACATCTTTATTTATTTTTCCGCTCAAATACGTATTTGTCTTTATTTAATAACGTATACCTTTTCATAAGATCGGTATTTATACATCTCGCCATTGTGTTATTGTGCCATGGTCATTTTTTTATTCTTGTCTTTCATTTTTGCTCATCATGTGTTTTATCTATATAGTGTTTATATGCCTTTTTTTTATTTGTTGACATAATACTTAATACCAAAATTGGAAGCTTATTACCAAAATTTATGATTTTTCATTTCCTATTGTTCATTATCAATTTTAAGATGGTGACGTTCCCTTGTCGCCCTCTTATCGTGTTTATATATCTCAACTTGTTCGATTCGCTCGTGTATGTAACAACGTATTTGATTTCAACGAAAGAAATCTCTGTATTACTGAAAAATTATTACACCAGGGTTTTTGATATCACAAACTAGTCAGAACATTTACTAAATTTTATAATCGGTACAAGGACATCATTCGTAAATATAAATCAACATGCAGACATCTTATACGTTCAGGTATTTCACATCCAATATTTTATGGTAATATTCTTTACAAAGCACAAAAATGTCGGCATTCACCTCAAAAGCTAACCAAACCTTTAAACAGACTTATTCGGAAAGGATATAGTTACGATACTGTTGCCAAGTCATTAAGGATTGCATATTTTGGTGTTAATATTGATTCACTCATAGGGTCTTTGCATCGGAAATAAACACATTTATTCTAAAACCTGTTGTTGGCATGATACAGGTTATGTTCTTCTAATATATTTTATGATGGTATGATACTAAACCCCTAACGGGAGGGATTGTACTTGATTTTCATATGATGAAGACATAATCTTTCAATCAGTTTAATTGAGGTCTGGAGCTGGCATGTCAGTAACTGCTAGTAGTCCTTTGTTCATTTATGTATCATTGCCATTTTGCTTAGTTTCTTTTGTTACCTGTTCTGATATCGGACTCGGACTTCTTTTAAACTGAATTTTTACTGTGCGTATAGCTATGTGTTTCTTTATTCTACATTGGCTAGAGGTATAGGGGGAGGGTTGAGATCTCACAAAGCATGTTAAACCCCGCCGCATTTTTGCGCCTGTCCCAAGTCAGGAGCCTCTGGCCTTTGTTAGTCTGTATGGTTTTTAATTTTAGTTCATTTACATGTTTTGGAGTTTAGTGTGACGTCCATTTTCACTGAACTAGTACACAATTTTATTTAGGAGCCAGCTGAGGACCACCGGGTGCGGGATTTTTCTCGCTGCGTTGAAGACCCATTGGTGGCCTTCGGCTGTTGTCTGCTCTTTGGTCGGGTTGTTGTCTCTTTGACATATTCCCCATTTCCATTCTCAATTTTATAGTTTTTTGTTTTCATAGTGATTAAGATTTTAACACAATGTTTACTGCTGTACCCCAATTTTTGACATGTTTACCTATTATGTCTGTTTTTTGTTCAATATGAGGGAATTTTATGCGACTGTCAGATACACGTGAGAGGTTTAGCTAACTATAACACTGGCTTTAATCCACCATTTTCTACAAAACAAAATGCCTGTACCAAATTAGAATTCTGACAGTTATTTTCCATTTGTTTGATGTGTTTGAGCTTTTGGTTTTGCCATTTGATAAGGAGCTTTCCGTTTTGAATTATCCTTGAATTCGGTATTTTTGGTTTTTACTTTTTTCGAATATATTTGAAAAATTTGTCACAATCAAATATTTGGGCTCTTAGTGGAAGTCATTCTTTTACTTTCATTTTAATTCAAATAAGCAAACTACTCTAAAATGTCGTTATCAATTCTGTATTGTCCATTTGATTTCAAATGCAAATACTCTGCATAAAAGAAGATATGGGAATACATCAACGGGATTTTTTTTTTAAATAATTAGAATGTTGGGTTACTGTCTTTCTATTTGATGTATAAAAAGGCTATTACAGAAAATACTTTGCAAGTTAATCAATATATTATATGATAGCAAAGTTTATCATAAACCATTATAAAAAGATGAATACTCGGGACATTTCATTTAAAGCTTTTGATCTGCAAAAGGGTTATTTTTTATGACTTTTCGAAATAGAATTAGGCCTAATACTATTTTAAAGGATATCTCGCGTATCGCATCTTTGAAAGGAAAGATCAGATACATATCTACAAGTTAAAGATTACTGCAATGATAAATGTAAAATTGTGAATATATTTAGCTGTTTTCCTTCTTTTTAAACAGACGAGGTCACCCCTGGTTTAGGTTGAGTTCGTATTGTTCAGTATTTTGTTCTCTATGTTTTGTTTTGTGTACTGTGTACTGTTGTTTGTTTTTTTGTTGTTTTTCGTTATTTGCCATAGCAATGTCAGTTTGTTTTCGACTTAAAAGTTATCTTGTATATCAATAAGACAAATAAATCAGTCTGATTGTTTTCTTGTTTTAAATTTGTTTCCCATTTCGGAGCCTTTTATATGTTACTATGCGGTAAGGTTTTTTTGTCAGTTTTGAAGGCCGTACGGTGAAATATAGTTGCTAAATTTTACACCATTTGATCTGTGGTGGTAAGATGCCTCATTGGCAATCTTACCACATCTTCTTATTTCTATATTAAAAAGTATTAAGCTGTCGGTGTAACTGAAGAGTTTCATTATAAACACGATTCAACAAATATCCCTCTTTTATTACACGAGTTCCAATAAATATTATTTTTACATTAGAATAAACTTTTCTGCTTTCAACGTCGATACCAATACATTGATTTTGCATTCATCTATGTTTGTCCATGGCTTGGTAACATATCTATTATCTGCAAGAAAAAGTAGACATTTCAAAAGTTATTCTACTCACAAGTTTAAATTTCTGTTGAATATAACTAATTACATTGATAATGCATCCAGTAGTCCAATAAACTTGTATCATATGTTAACTTATTAAAACAGTCTTGATCTGTCTTATCAAAACGACTTTAACATCTCTGACAGCAGTAACGATATTCAAATTTTGTTTTATTTTGTTTTTTCTTCCAGTGACATAAAGTTGGGGATATATTGTTTTATTAATATATGTTCGTCTTACATAGGATATTGTCTGATTATCTGTTAAAGTTTGCTAGATGTTTGTATATATTATAAGGCTATAATGTGTATGTTATCAGGATTTTAGTTTTTTTAAATGTCTAACTTTGATATTCTTTTGTGAAATTCTGCATGTAAGGATCAAGGCTTATCCGGCTAATTCAATCTAAATATTTCAAACAAGATGTCTTTGGTTTTTTTAATTTTTTTTTCGCAAATTCATTTAGTGTGTGTACATTATAAAAATATGCACTGTGTATATATGCACTTCAACATCAAGCTTTAATTAATCTGATGTTGGCTGCGTCTCTTTTAAGCTTACCACAGGTACATCATTTTATAACAAATATTGAATAAAAACATGCCACCGAAATAAAACCCTACTTATTTCGTAATTACCTTAGAAACTCAACATTTAGGCCCATGAATCGTATCGAAGACGAAATTCTGAACAATCGTTTGTCTGTTCTATATTCCTTTGGAATTGCAACCAAACATAATCTTCTTTCACTGTACTGGATACCAAAGTTAAATACTGTGAATTCCGTTATTATCATGGATACAAATTTTCATTGATTGATAGGATAACGTATTTTGGTGGATATTTTATTTCGTGGTTGTTGCCAAAGCCTCATACAAACTAAAGGAAATATGTACTTTGTTGAACATTTAAATCGTGGTTTACCTATACCAACAGAATCCTCGAAAATTGGTAATTGACCTGTTGACACAATTTGTAATGCCTTTTTGTTATTCAAAGTTTACTTATTTTGTGTTATATCCGGTCTTACTATTTTTAATATGTACCACCTTTGATAAATATTTAGTATGACGAAAAAAATTTCACTTCTGTACTCGTACTATTAATAACAAATTTATTTTGTAAATAATGTTTCTGTACTCCTAACAAACAACATTATTATATTTACATTTGACACTGAAACATCTTTTTTATTTATATTGTGTCATAGATCAAACTTATTCGTTCAGTTTATATTTACTTGTTTTTGTGTATTGTCTTTTTGATCGAGTTAAGCCATTTCAATTGATATTTTATTGTGTGTCTTTTTATGTTGTAATGTTATACCACTGTTTCAGGTTAGGGTGAAGGTTGGCACCTGTTAAAACGTTTAAACCCGCTGAATTTTTATGCACCTGTCTTAAGTCGGGAACCTGCTGTTCAGTGGTTGTCGTTTGTTGGTGTGGTTCATAAGTGTTTCTCGTTTGTATATAGATTAGACGGTTGGTTTTCTGTTTGAATTGTTTTACACTAGTCTTTTTGGGGCCCTTTATAGCTTGCTGTTCGGTGTGAGCCAAGTTACTATAACTTTGACCTATAATTATTTACTTGTATACACATTGTGGCACTCATACCATATCTTCTTATTTATATATAGATTACATTCAATATAATTGTCTATCTTTTTGCACTAGTATGAAATTTAAAACATTGTACTTCTCTACCCCTTACACTCGTTTACCCCATTCTTTACTTTAATGTAACAAAATGAAGATGCGGTATGATTGTCAATGAGACAACTACCCACCAGAGACAAAATGACATAAAAGTTAAGTCAGATTGAAAGAACAAATTTAAAGTTTGTTTCGTCAGCTCTTGCTTTGCAGGAAAAGGATAAATCATACTTTGTAAACAATCTATGAAAAAATCTCTGAAACGGACGTCAACAAGCTGCTTCATGTTTTAATCGACAACATATTTGCTACGTTTGAAGGACGTGTTTTTCTATGAGAACTAGTTGTGCACTTTATTGCCAACTTCTTCTCTTATTCACATGAGACATACTTCATAGAGGAGCTTCTTATGTCGATTGGTAGAAGGTAGCATTATCCTTTAACATCACGTTCCGCTATAGAGATGTCCTTTTATTAGATAGTTCCAAGTTTCGTGAGCATATGCAACGAATATATTCCATAGAACTTGAATCAAACGATCCAGTTAAAACAATCCCATCACAGATACCAGACTTATAATTTTGATGAGTCGGCCTAAAATCTTGACTTTGATTTTGATCTTAATAATGATCGTTATTTAAGAACAAGACTTTAGTGATGATCCTATCT